>NC_136061.1:1331160346-1331760346 GCF_964261635.1 Lissotriton helveticus | reverse complement strand
TGAGGGCCAATCAGTTGCTTCTTCTAACTCTAGCCCTCTTTAAATAGGAGCCCAATGCTTTCAATGGTGCAGAGTATATTCCCATTACACCTCCTACTTGCTATGGAGTCATATTCCCAGATACTTACCTAGTGTGTAATTGCTGATTTCTGGTCCTCCGGTGTAATAATCTTCACCCAGGGCGATTGGTCAAGTGGTGCCATTACATCACAAAGATACAGCAGGATGTCATCTGACAGGAGGGCCAATCAGTTGCCTAGTACGCAATAGGATACATGTATCATGGTATAGAAAAGGGAGCAATGTAGACAGGATGCCCAGCTGAAGACTAGGGTGGTGAGATGAAAGGACCTAGGCCATTATTTGAGACTTATACATTTGTTTGAAGGAGTGGTTGATCATAACATTCTGGAATTCTCTATAGGTTAACTGATATGGATGTGCTAAAATGAAGATGTTAGAATCTGTTATTCATAGTTTTTATTATTCCCACGAACCGTAGCATAAACCTTCCTCTCTTAGCTTATCAGATCACTGAATTGCTATAGTGTACCATAACCTAAAATAATTCTTGTGAGAAGGGTACGCTATCTCTTGGCTGCCAAAGAGATCTTTCTATCCAAGTCCTCATATAGGTGCTATAGTTGTGTAGAATGTACCAGAAAATGAGGCATAGGATTGAAAGAAGTCAGCTAGGTTGAAATCTAAATTGAGATTATAATTTTAAGTGAGCTTTGGATTTTCACAATATTAGATACACCATAGTACTAATGATTGACACTTTATAAAAATCATTTTTTGGTAGTGTTGCATTTCTTTGGAAATATTCAAGTTCTAAAAATTGACTAACAGTGGACTTTTCCATCTGCAGATTATACTGAATGGCCAGCAGAGGCAGTGTTGCAGAGGAATATTTCTCCGCTTGCTGAGAAAAAAAAAAAGAAAGCTCATTCCTCAGCCTTCTCCATGCCTCGATCAATATATATGGTAAGTCAAAATCTCATTTATTCATTTTGCCATTAATAAAAAGTTCATAGCATCTGATGGCTCTCAGTGCCATTTAGTGGGGTTTTCCGCATATATATAATCTTCTAAGACGGTGGCAATATGGATGACGCTATGGCCATCATGATAGTTTATCAAAGACTTTGACTGTCTATGTGGCTGACAAAATCTTCTTTAGATACTTGTGCAGGCAATCTGTCCTCCGAGGTAATTACCATCTTTCAGGCTGGAATGAGGTCTCTTAGGTTAGAGCAATTGACTTACTTTCAGATGGAGGGAAGCTATTTAACCTGTTTCCCTGCTCTCTGTGAGTGGGACTCTGATACTCCAGATGGACTGCTGTTTAGAGACTGTGTTCTTCTAACTCTAGCCCTCTTTAAATAGGAGCCCAATGCTTTCAATGGTGCAGAGTATATTCCCATTACACCTCCTACTTGCTGTGGAGTCATATTCCCAGATACTTACCTAGTGTGTAATTGCTGATGTCTGGTCCTCCGGTGTAATCGTCTCCCAGGGCAATTGGTCATGTGGTGCCATTACATCACAGAGCTACAGCAGGATGTCTTCTGACATGAGGGCCAATCAGTTGCTTCTTCTAACTCTAGCCCTCTTTAAATAGGAGCCCAATGCTTTCAATGGTGCAGAGTATATTCCCATTACACCTCCTACTTGCTATGGAGTCATATTCCCAGATACTTACCTAGTGTGTAATTGCTGATTTCTGGTCCTCCGGTGTAATAATCTTCACCCAGGGCGATTGGTCAAGTGGTGCCATTACATCACAAAGATACAGCAGGATGTCATCTGACAGGAGGGCCAATCAGTTGCCTAGTACGCAATAGGATACATGTATCATGGTATAGAAAAGGGAGCAATGTAGACAGGATGCCCAGCTGAAGACTAGGGTGGTGAGATGAAAGGACCTAGGCCATTATTTGAGACTTATACATTTGTTTGAAGGAGTGGTTGATCATAACATTCTGGAATTCTCTATAGGTTAACTGATATGGATGTGCTAAAATGAAGATGTTAGAATCTGTTATTCATAGTTTTTATTATTCCCACGAACCGTAGCATAAACCTTCCTCTCTTAGCTTATCAGATCACTGAATTGCTATAGTGTACCATAACCTAAAATAATTCTTGTGAGAAGGGTACGCTATCTCTTGGCTGCCAAAGAGATCTTTCTATCCAAGTCCTCATATAGGTGCTATAGTTGTGTAGAATGTACCAGAAAATGAGGCATAGGATTGAAAGAAGTCCGCTAGGTTGAAATCTAAATTGAGATTATAATTTTTAGTGAGCTTTGGATTTTCACAATATTAGATACACCATAGTACTAATGATTGACACTTTATAAAAATCATTTTTTGGTAGTGTTGCATTTCTTTGGAAATATTCAAGTTCTAAAAATTGACTAACAGTGGACTTTTCCATCTGCAGATTATACTGAATGGCCAGCAGAGGCAGTGTTGCAGAGGAATATTTCTCCGCTTGCTGAGAAAAAAAAAAAGAAAGCTCATTCCTCAGCCTTCTCCATGCCTCGATCAATATATATGGTAAGTCAAAATCTCATTTATTCATTTTGCCATTAATAAAAAGTTCATAGCATCTGATGGCTCTCAGTGCCATTTAGTGGGGTTTTCCGCATATATATAATCTTCTAAGACGGTGGCAATATGGATGACGCTATGGCCATCATGATAGTTTATCAAAGACTTTGACTGTCTATGTGGCTGACAAAATCTTCTTTAGATACTTGTGCAGGCAATCTGTCTTCCGATGTAATTACCATCTTTCAGGCTGGAATGAGGTCTCTTAGGTTAGAGCAATTGACTTACTTTCAGATGGAGGGAAGCTATTTAACCTGTTTCCCTGCTCTCTGTGAGTGGGACTCTGATACTCCAGATGGACTGCTGTTTAGAGACTGTGTTCTTCTAACTCTAGCCCTCTTTAAATAGGAGCCCAATGCTTTCAATGGTGCAGAGTATATTCCCATTACACCTCCTACTTGCTGTGGAGTCATATTCCCAGATACTTACCTAGTGTGTAATTGCTGATGTCTGGTCCTCCGGTGTAATCGTCTCCCAGGGCAATTGGTCATGTGGTGCCATTACATCACAAAGCTACAGCAGGATGTCTTCTGACATGAGGGCCAATCAGTTGCTTCTTCTAACTCTAGCCCTCTTTAAATAGGAGCCCACTGCTTTCAATGGTGCAGAGTCTATTCCCATTACACCTCCTACTTGCTGTGCAGTCATATTCACAGATAGTTACCTAGTGTGTAATTGCTGATGTCTGGTCCTCCGGTGTAATAATCTTCACCCAGGGCGATTGGTCAAGTGGTGCCATTACATCACAAAGATACAGCAGGATGTCATCTGACAGGAGGGCCAATCAGTTGCCTAGTACGCAATAGGATACATGTATCATGGTATAGAAAAGGGAGCAATGTAGACAGGATGCCCAGCTGAAGACTAGGGTGGTGAGATGAAAGGACCTAGGCCATTATTTGAGACTTATACATTTGTTTGAAGGAGTGGTTGATCATAACATTCTGGAATTCTCTATAGGTTAACCGATATGGATGTGCTAAAATGAAGATGTTAGAATCAGTTATTCATAGTTTTTATTATTCCCACGAACCGTAGCATAAACCTTCCTCTCTTAGCTTATCAGATCACTGAATTGCTATAGTGTACCATAACCTAAAATAATTCTTGTGAGAAGGGTACGCTATCTCTTGGCTGCCAAAGAGATCTTTCTATCCAAGTCCTCATATAGGTGCTATAGTTGTGTAGAATGTACCAGAAAATGAGGCATAGGATTGAAAGAAGTCCGCTAGGTTGAAATCTAAATTGAGATTATAATTTTAAGTGAGCTTTGGATTTTCACAATATTAGATACACCATAGTACTAATGATTGACACTTTATAAAAATCATTTTTTGGTAGTGTTGCATTTCTTTGGAAATATTCAAGTTCTAAAAATTGACTAACAGTGGACTTTTCCATCTGCAGATTATACTGAATGGCCAGCAGAGGAATATTTCTCCGCTTGCTGAGAAAAAAAAAAAGAAAGCTCATTCCTCAGCCTTCTCCATGCCTCGATCAATATATATGGTAAGTCAAAATCTCATTTATTCATTTTGCCATTAATAAAAAGTTCATAGCATCTGATGGCTCTCAGTGCCATTTAGTGGGGTTTTCCGCATATATATAATCTTCTAAGACGGTGGCAATATGGATGACGCTATGGCCATCATGATAGTTTATCAAAGACTTTGACTGTCTATGTGGCTGACAAAATCTTCTTTAGATACTTGTGCAGGCAATCTGTCTTCCGATGTAATTACCATCTTTCAGGCTGGAATGAGGTGTCTTAGGTTAGAGCAATTGACTTACTTTCAGATGGAGGGAAGCTATTTAACCTGTTTCCCTGCTCTCTGTGAGTGGGACTCTGATACTCCAGATGGACTGCTGTTTAGAGACTGTATTCTTCTAACTCTAGCCCTCTTTAAATAGGAGCCCAATGCTTTCAATGGTGCAGAGTATATTCCCATTACACCTCCTACTTGCTATGGAGTCATATTCCCAGATACTTACCTAGTGTGTAATTGCTGATGTCTGGTCCTCCGGTGTAATCGTCTCCCAGGGCAATTGGTCATGTGGTGCCATTACATCACAAAGCTACAGCAGGATGTCTTCTGACTTGAGGGCCAATCAGTTGCTTCTTCTAACTCTAGCCCTCTTTAAATAGGAGCCCACTGCTTTCAATGGTGCAGAGTCTATTCCCATTACACCTCCTACTTGCTGTGCAGTCATATTCACAGATAGTTACCTAGTGTGTAATTGCTGATTTCTGGTCCTCCGGTGTAATAATCTTCACCCAGGGCGATTGGTCAAGTGGTGCCATTACATCACAAAGATACAGCAGGATGTCATCTGACAGGAGGGCCAATCAGTTGCCTAGTACGCAATAGGATACATGTATCATGGTATAGAAAAGGGTGCAATGTAGACAGGATGCCCAGCTGAAGACTAGGGTGGTGAGATGAAAGGACCTAGGCCATTATTTGAGACTTATACATTTGTTTGAAGGAGTGGTTGATCATAACATTCTGGAATTCTCTATAGGTTAACTGATATGGATGTGCTAAAATGAAGATGTTAGAATCTGTTATTCATAGTTTTTATTATTCCCACGAACCGTAGCATAAACCTTCCTCTCTTAGCTTATCAGATCACTGAATTGCTATAGTGTACCATAACCTAAAATAATTCTTGTGAGAAGGGTACGCTATCTCTTGGCTGCCAAAGAGATCTTTCTATCCAAGTCCTCATATAGGTGCTATAGTTGTGTAGAATGTACCAGAAAATGAGGCATAGGATTGAAAGAAGTCCGCTAGGTTGAAATCTAAATTGAGATTATAATTTTTAGTGAGCTTTGGATTTTCACAATATTAGATACACCATAGTACTAATGATTGACACTTTATAAAAATCATTTTTTGGTAGTGTTGCATTTCTTTGGAAATATTCAAGTTCTAGAAATTGACTAACAGTGGACTTTTCCATCTGCAGATTATACTGAATGGCCAGCAGAGGCAGTGTTGCAGAGGAATATTTCTCCGCTTGCTGAGAAAAAAAAAAAGAAAGCTCATTCCTCAGCCTTCTCCATGCCTCGATCAATATATATGGTAAGTCAAAATCTCATTTATTCATTTTGCCATTAATAAAAAGTTCATAGCATCTGATGGCTCTCAGTGCCATTTAGTGGGGTTTTCCGCATATATATAATCTTCTAAGACGGTGGCAATATGGATGACGCTATGGCCATCATGATAGTTTATCAAAGACTTTGACTGTCTATGTGGCTGACAAAATCTTCTTTAGATACTTGTGCAGGCAATCTGTCCTCCGAGGTAATTACCATCTTTCAGGCTTGAATGAGGTGTCTTAGGTTAGAGCAATTGACTTACTTTCAGATGGAGGGAAGCTATTTAACCTGTTTCCCTGCTCTCTGTGAGTGGGACTCTGATACTCCAGATGGACTGCTGTTTAGAGACTGTGTTCTTCTAACTCTAGCCCTCTTTAAATAGGAGCCCAATGCTTTCAATGGTGCAGAGTATATTCCCATTACACCTCCTACTTGCTGTGGAGTCATATTCCCAGATACTTACCTAGTGTGTAATTGCTGATGTCTGGTCCTCCGGTGTAATCGTCTCCCAGGGCAATTGGTCATGTGGTGCCATTACATCACAAAGCTACAGCAAGATGTCTACTGACATGAGGGCCAATCAGTTGCTTCTTCTAACTCTAGCCCTCTTTAAATAGGAGCCCACTGCTTTCAATGGTGCAGAGTCTATTCCCATTACACCTCCTACTTGCTGTGCAGTCATATTCACAGATAGTTACCTAGTGTGTAATTGCTGATTTCTGGTCCTCCGGTGTAATAATCTTCACCCAGGGCGATTGGTCAAGTGGTGCCATTACATCACAAAGATACAGCAGGATGTCATCTGACAGGAGGGCCAATCAGTTGCCTAGTACGCAATAGGATACATGTATCATGGTATAGAAAAGGGAGCAATGTAGACAGGATGCCCAGCTGAAGACTAGGGTGGTGAGATGAAAGGACCTAGGCCATTATTTGAGACTTATACATTTGTTTGAAGGAGTGGTTGATCATAACATTCTGGAATTCTCTATAGGTTAACCGATATGGATGTGCTAAAATGAAGATGTTAGAATCAGTTATTCATAGTTTTTATTATTCCCACGAACCGTAGCATAAACCTTCCTCTCTTAGCTTATCAGATCACTGAATTGCTATAGTGTACCATAACCTAAAATAATTCTTGTGAGAAGGGTACGCTATCTCTTGGCTGCCAAAGAGATCTTTCTATCCAAGTCCTCATACAGGTGCTATAGTTGTGTAGAATGTACCAGAAAATGAGGCATAGGATTGAAAGAAGTCAGCTAGGTTGAAATCTAAATTGAGATTATAATTTTTAGTGAGCTTTGGATTTTCACAATATTAGATACACCATAGTACTAATGATTGACACTTTATAAAAATCATTTTTTGGTAGTGTTGCATTTCTTTGGAAATATTCAAGTTCTAAAAATTGACTAACAGTGGACTTTTCCATCTGCAGATTATACTGAATGGCCAGCAGAGGCAGTGTTGCAGAGGAATATTTCTCCGCTTGCTGAGAAAAAAAAAAAGAAAGCTCATTCCTCAGCCTTCTCCATGCCTCGGTCAATATATATGGTAAGTCAAAATCTCATTTATTCATTTTGCCATTAATAAAAAGTTCATAGCATCTGATGGCTCTCAGTGGCATTTAGTGGGGTTTTCCGCATATATATAATCTTCTAAGACGGTGGCAATATGGATGACGCTATGGCCATCATGATAGTTTATCAAAGACTTTGACTGTCTATGTGGCTGACAAAATCTTCTTTAGATACTTGTGCAGGCAATCTGTCTTCCGATGTAATTACCATCTTTCAGGCTGGAATGAGGTCTCTTAGGTTAGAGCAATTGACTTACTTTCAGATGGAGGGAAGCTATTTAACCTGTTTCCCTGCTCTCTGTGAGTGGGACTCTGATACTCCAGATGGACTGCTGTTTAGAGACTGTGTTCTTCTAACTCTAGCCCTCTTTAAATAGGAGCCCAATGCTTTCAATGGTGCAGAGTATATTCCCATTACACCTCCTACTTGCTGTGGAGTCATATTCCCAGATACTTACCTAGTGTGTAATTGCTGATGTCTGGTCCTCCGGTGTAATAGTCTCCCAGGGCAATTGGTCATGTGGTGCCATTACATCACAAAGCTACAGCAGGATGTCTTCTGACATGAGGGCCAATCAGTTGCTTCTTCTAACTCTAGCCCTCTTTAAATAGGAGCCCACTGCTTTCAATGGTGCAGAGTCTATTCCCATTACACCTCCTACTTGCTGTGCAGTCATATTCACAGATAGTTACCTAGTGTGTAATTGCTGATTTCTGGTCCTCCGGTGTAATAATCTTCACCCAGGGCGATTGGTCAAGTGGTACCATTACATCACAAAGATACAGCAGGATGTCATCTGACAGGAGGGCCAATCAGTTGCCTAGTACGCAATAGGATACATGTATCATGGTATAGAAAAGGGAGCAATGTAGACAGGATGCCCAGCTGAAGACTAGGGTGGTGAGATGAAAGGACCTAGGCCATTATTTGAGACTTATACATTTGTTTGAAGGAGTGGTTGATCATAACATTCTGGAATTCTCTATAGGTTAACCGATATGGATGTGCTAAAATGAAGATGTTAGAATCAGTTATTCATAGTTTTTATTATTCCCACGAACCGTAGCATAAACCTTCCTCTCTTAGCTTATCAGATCACTGAATTGCTATAGTGTACCATAACCTAAAATAATTCTTGTGAGAAGGGTACGCTATCTCTTGGCTGCCAAAGAGATCTTTCTATCCAAGTCCTCATATAGGTGCTATAGTTGTGTAGAATGTACCAGCAAATGAGGCATAGGATTGAAAGAAGTCAGCTAGGTTGAAATCTAAATTGAGATTATAATTTTAATGAGTTTTGGATTTTCACAATATTAGATACACCATAGTACTAATGATTGACACTTTATAAAAATCATTTTTTGGTAGTGTTGCATTTCTTTGGAAATATTCAAGTTCTAAAAATTGACTAACAGTGGACTTTTCCATCTACAGATTATACTGAATGGCCAGCAGAGGCAGTGTTGCAGAGGAATATTTCTCCGCTTGCTGAGAAAAAAAAAAAGAAAGCTCATTCCTCAGCCTTCTCCATGCCTCGATCAATATATATGGTAAGTTAAAATCTCATTTATTCATTTTGCCATTAATAAAAAGTTCATAGCATCTGATGGCTCTCAGTGCCATTTAGTGGGGTCTTCCGCATAAATATAATCTTCTAAGACGGTAGCAATATGGATGACGCTATGGCCATCATGATAGTTTATCAAAGACTTTGACTGTCTATGTGGCTGACAAAATCTTCTTTAGATACTTGTGCAGGCAATCTGTCCTCCGAGGTAATTACCATCTTTCAGGCTTGAATGAGGTGTCTTAGGTTAGAGCAATTGACTTACTTTCAGATGGAGGGAAGCTATTTAACCTGTTTCCCTGCTCTCTGTGAGTGGGACTCTGATACTCCAGATGGACTGCTGTTTAGAGACTGTGTTCTTCTAACTCTAGCCCTCTTTAAATAGGAGCCCAATGCTTTCAATGGTGCAGAGTATATTCCCATTACACCTCCTACTTGCTGTGGAGTCATATTCCCAGATACTTACCTAGTGTGTAATTGCTGATGTCTGGTCCTCCGGTGTAATCGTCTCCCAGGGCAATTGGTCATGTGGTGCCATTACATCACAAAGCTACAGCAAGATGTCTACTGACATGAGGGCCAATCAGTTGCTTCTTCTAACTCTAGCCCTCTTTAAATAGGAGCCCACTGCTTTCAATGGTGCAGAGTCTATTCCCATTACACCTCCTACTTGCTGTGCAGTCATATTCACAGATAGTTACCTAGTGTGTAATTGCTGATTTCTGGTCCTCCGGTGTAGTAATCTTCACCCAGGGCGATTGGTCAAGTGGTGCCATTACATCACAAAGATACAGCAGGATGTCATCTGACAGGAGGGCCAATCAGTTGCCTAGTACGCAATAGGATACATGTATCATGGTATAGAAAAGGGAGCAATGTAGACAGGATGCCCAGCTGAAGACTAGGGTGGTGAGATGAAAGGACCTAGGCCATTATTTGAGACTTATACATTTGTTTGAAGGAGTGGTTGATCATAACATTCTGGAATTCTCTATAGGTTAACTGATATGGATGTGCTAAAATGAAGATGTTAGAATCTGTTATTCATAGTTTTTATTATTCCCACGAACCGTAGCATAAACCTTCCTCTCTTAGCTTATCAGATCACTGAATTGCTATAGTGTACCATAACCTAAAATAATTCTTGTGAGAAGGGTACGCTATCTCTTGGCTGCCAAAGAGATCTTTCTATCCAAGTCCTCATATAGGTGCTATAGTTGTGTAGAATGTACCAGAAAATGAGGCATAGGATTGAAAGAAGTCCGCTAGGTTGAAATCTAAATTGAGATTATAATTTTTAGTGAGCTTTGGATTTTCACAATATTAGATACACCATAGTACTAATGATTGACACTTTATAAAAATCATTTTTTGGTAGTGTTGCATTTCTTTGGAAATATTCAAGTTCTAAAAATTGACTAACAGTGGACTTTTCCATCTGCAGATTATACTGAATGGCCAGCAGAGGCAGTGTTGCAGAGGAATATTTCTCCGCTTGCTGAGAAAAAAAAAAAGAAAGCTCATTCCTCAGCCTTCTCCATGCCTCGGTCAATATATATGGTAAGTCAAAATCTCATTTATTCATTTTGCCATTAATAAAAAGTTCATAGCATCTGATGGCTCTCAGTGGCATTTAGTGGGGTTTTCCGCATATATATAATCTTCTAAGACGGTGGCAATATGGATGACGCTATGGCCATCATGATAGTTTATCAAAGACTTTGACTGTCTATGTGGCTGACAAAATCTTCTTTAGATACTTGTGCAGGCAATCTGTCTTCCGATGTAATTACCATCTTTCAGGCTGGAATGAGGTCTCTTAGGTTAGAGCAATTGACTTACTTTCAGATGGAGGGAAGCTATTTAACCTGTTTCCCTGCTCTCTGTGAGTGGGACTCTGATACTCCAGATGGACTGCTGTTTAGAGACTGTGTTCTTCTAACTCTAGCCCTCTTTAAATAGGAGCCCAATGCTTTCAATGGTGCAGAGTATATTCCCATTACACCTCCTACTTGCTGTGGAGTCATATTCCCAGATACTTACCTAGTGTGTAATTGCTGATGTCTGGTCCTCCGGTGTAATAGTCTCCCAGGGCAATTGGTCATGTGGTGCCATTACATCACAAAGCTACAGCAGGATGTCTTCTGACATGAGGGCCAATCAGTTGCTTCTTCTAACTCTAGCCCTCTTTAAATAGGAGCCCACTGCTTTCAATGGTGCAGAGTCTATTCCCATTACACCTCCTACTTGCTGTGCAGTCATATTCACAGATAGTTACCTAGTGTGTAATTGCTGATTTCTGGTCCTCCGGTGTAATAATCTTCACCCAGGGCGATTGGTCAAGTGGTGCCATTACATCACAAAGATACAGCAGGATGTCATCTGACAGGAGGGCCAATCAGTTGCCTAGTACGCAATAGGATACATGTATCATGGTATAGAAAAGGGAGCAATGTAGACAGGATGCCCAGCTGAAGACTAGGG
This sequence comes from Lissotriton helveticus, assembly GCF_964261635.1. Classification (NCBI taxonomy): domain Eukaryota; kingdom Metazoa; phylum Chordata; class Amphibia; order Caudata; family Salamandridae; genus Lissotriton; species Lissotriton helveticus. The sequence continues at coordinate 1,331,748,988 of NC_136061.1, read as the reverse complement.
TGGTGAGATGAAAGGACCTAGGCCATTATTTGAGACTTATACATTTGTTTGAAGGAGTGGTTGATCATAACATTCTGGAATTCTCTATAGGTTAACCGATATGGATGTGCTAAAATGAAGATGTTAGAATCAGTTATTCATAGTTTTTATTATTCCCACGAACCGTAGCATAAACCTTCCTCTCTTAGCTTATCAGATCACTGAATTGCTATAGTGTACCATAACCTAAAATAATTCTTGTGAGAAGGGTACGCTATCTCTTGGCTGCCAAAGAGATCTTTCTATCCAAGTCCTCATATAGGTGCTATAGTTGTGTAGAATGTACCAGCAAATGAGGCATAGGATTGAAAGAAGTCAGCTAGGTTGAAATCTAAATTGAGATTATAATTTTAATGAGTTTTGGATTTTCACAATATTAGATACACCATAGTACTAATGATTGACACTTTATAAAAATCATTTTTTGGTAGTGTTGCATTTCTTTGGAAATATTCAAGTTCTAAAAATTGACTAACAGTGGACTTTTCCATCTACAGATTATACTGAATGGCCAGCAGAGGCAGTGTTGCAGAGGAATATTTCTCCGCTTGCTGAGAAAAAAAAAAAGAAAGCTCATTCCTCAGCCTTCTCCATGCCTCGATCAATATATATGGTAAGTTAAAATCTCATTTATTCATTTTGCCATTAATAAAAAGTTCATAGCATCTGATGGCTCTCAGTGCCATTTAGTGGGGTCTTCCGCATAAATATAATCTTCTAAGACGGTAGCAATATGGATGACGCTATGGCCATCATGATAGTTTATCAAAGACTTTGACTGTCTATGTGGCTGACAAAATCTTCTTTAGATACTTGTGCAGGCAATCTGTCCTCCGAGGTAATTACCATCTTTCAGGCTTGAATGAGGTGTCTTAGGTTAGAGCAATTGACTTACTTTCAGATGGAGGGAAGCTATTTAACCTGTTTCCCTGCTCTCTGTGAGTGGGACTCTGATACTCCAGATGGACTGCTGTTTAGAGACTGTGTTCTTCTAACTCTAGCCCTCTTTAAATAGGAGCCCAATGCTTTCAATGGTGCAGAGTATATTCCCATTACACCTCCTACTTGCTGTGGAGTCATATTCCCAGATACTTACCTAGTGTGTAATTGCTGATGTCTGGTCCTCCGGTGTAATCGTCTCCCAGGGCAATTGGTCATGTGGTGCCATTACATCACAAAGCTACAGCAAGATGTCTACTGACATGAGGGCCAATCAGTTGCTTCTTCTAACTCTAGCCCTCTTTAAATAGGAGCCCACTGCTTTCAATGGTGCAGAGTCTATTCCCATTACACCTCCTACTTGCTGTGCAGTCATATTCACAGATAGTTACCTAGTGTGTAATTGCTGATGTCTGGTCCTCCGGTGTAATAATCTTCACCCAGGGCGATTGGTCAAGTGGTGCCATTACATCACAAAGATACAGCAGGATGTCATCTGACAGGAGGGCCAATCAGTTGCCTAGTACGCAATAGGATACATGTATCATGGTATAGAAAAGGGAGCAATGTAGACAGGATGCCCAGCTGAAGACTAGGGTGGTGAGATGAAAGGACCTAGGCCATTATTTGAGACTTCTACATTTGTTTGAAGGAGTGGTTGATCATAACATTCTGGAATTCTCTATAGGTTAACCGATATGGATGTGCTAAAATGAAGATGTTAGAATCAGTTATTCATAGTTTTTATTATTCCCACGAACCGTAGCATAAACCTTCCTCTCTTAGCTTATCAGATCACTGAATTGCTATAGTGTACCATAACCTAAAATAATTCTTGTGAGAAGGGTACGCTATCTCTTGGCTGCCAAAGAGATCTTTCTATCCAAGTCCTCATATAGGTGCTATAGTTGTGTAGAATGTACCAGCAAATGAGGCATAGGATTGAAAGAAGTCAGCTAGGTTGAAATCTAAATTGAGATTATAATTTTAATGAGTTTTGGATTTTCACAATATTAGATACACCATAGTACTAATGATTGACACTTTATAAAAATCATTTTTTGGTAGTGTTGCATTTCTTTGGAAATATTCAAGTTCTAAAAATTGACTAACAGTGGACTTTTCCATCTACAGATTATACTGAATGGCCAGCAGAGGCAGTGTTGCAGAGGAATATTTCTCCGCTTGCTGAGAAAAAAAAAAAGAAAGCTCATTCCTCAGCCTTCTCCATGCCTCGATCAATATATATGGTAAGTTAAAATCTCATTTATTCATTTTGCCATTAATAAAAAGTTCATAGCATCTGATGGCTCTCAGTGCCATTTAGTGGGGTCTTCCGCATAAATATAATCTTCTAAGACGGTAGCAATATGGATGACGCTATGGCCATCATGATAGTTTATCAAAGACTTTGACTGTCTATGTGGCTGACAAAATCTTCTTTAGATACTTGTGCAGGCAATCTGTCTTCCGATGTAATTACCATCTTTCAGGCTGGAATGAGGTGTCTTAGGTTAGAGCAATTGACTTACTTTCAGATGGAGGGAAGCTATTTAACCTGTTTCCCTGCTCTCTGTGAGTGGGACTCTGATACTCCAGATGGACTGCTGTTTAGAGACTGTGTTCTTCCAACTCTAGCCCTCTTTAAATAGGAGCCCAATGCTTTCAATGGTGCAGAGTATATTCCCATTACACCTCCTACTTGCTGTGGAGTCATATTCCCAGATACTTACCTAGTGTGTAATTGCTGATGTCTGGTCCTCCGGTGTAATCGTCTCCCAGGGCAATTGGTCATGTGGTGCCATTACATCACAAAGCTACAGCAGGATGTCTTCTGACTTGAGGGCCAATCAGTTGCTTCTTCTAACTCTAGCCCTCTTTAAATAGGAGCCCACTGCTTTCAATGGTGCAGAGTCTATTCCCATTACACCTCCTACTTGCTGTGCAGTCATATTCACAGATAGTTACCTAGTGTGTAATTGCTGATTTCTGGTCCTCCGGTGTAATAATCTTCACCCAGGGCGATTGGTCAAGTGGTGCCATTACATCACAAAGATACAGCAGGATGTCATCTGACAGGAGGGCCAATCAGTTGCCTAGTACGCAATAGGATACATGTATCATGGTATAGAAAAGGGAGCAATGTAGACAGGATGCCCAGCTGAAGACTAGGGTGGTGAGATGAAAGGACCTAGGCCATTATTTGAGACTTATACATTTGTTTGAAGGAGTGGTTGATCATAACATTCTGGAATTCTCTATAGGTTAACTGATATGGATGTGCTAAAATGAAGATGTTAGAATCTGTTATTCATAGTTTTTATTATTCCCACGAACCGTAGCATAAAACTTCCTCTCTTAGCTTATCAGATCACTGAATTGCTATAGTGTACCATAACCTAAAATAATTCTTGTGAGAAGGGTACGCTATCTCTTGGCTGCCAAAGAGATCTTTCTATCCAAGTCCTCATACAGGTGCTATAGTTGTGTAGAATGTACCAGAAAATGAGGCATAGGATTGAAAGAAGTCAGCTAGGTTGAAATCTAAATTGAGATTATAATTTTTAGTGAGCTTTGGATTTTCACAATATTAGATACACCATAGTACTAATGATTGACACTTTATAAAAATCATTTTTTGGTAGTGTTGCATTTCTTTGGAAATATTCAAGTTCTAAAAATTGACTAACAGTGGACTTTTCCATCTGCAGATTATACTGAATGGCCAGCAGAGGCAGTGTTGCAGAGGAATATTTCTCCGCTTGCTGAGAAAAAAAAAAAGAAAGCTCATTCCTCAGCCTTCTCCATGCCTCGATCAATATATATGGTAAGTCAAAATCTCATTTATTCATTTTGCCATTAATAAAAAGTTCATAGCATCTGATGGCTCTCAGTGCCATTTAGTGGGGTTTTCCGCATATATATAATCTTCTAAGACGGTGGCAATATGGATGACGCTATGGCCATCATGATAGTTTATCAAAGACTTTGACTGTCTATGTGGCTGACAAAATCTTCTTTAGATACTTGTGCAGGCAATCTGTCCTCCGATGTAATTACCATCTTTCAGGCTGGAATGAGGTGTCTTAGGTTAGAGCAATTGACTTACTTTCAGATGGAGGGAAGCTATTTAACCTGTTTCCCTGCTCTCTGTGAGTGGGACTCTGATACTCCAGATGGACTGCTGTTTAGAGACTGTGTTCTTCTAACTCTAGCCCTCTTTAAATAGGAGCCCAATGCTTTCAATGGTGCAGAGTATATTCCCATTACACCTCCTACTTGCTGTGGAGTCATATTCCCAGATACTTACCTAGTGTGTAATTGCTGATGTCTGGTCCTCCGGTGTAATCGTCTCCCAGGGCAATTGGTCATGTGGTGCCATTACATCACAAAGCTACAGCAGGATGTCTTCTGACATGAGGGCCAATCAGTTGCTTCTTCTAACTCTAGCCCTCTTTAAATAGGAGCCCACTGCTTTCAATGGTGCAGAGTCTATTCCCATTACACCTCCTACTTGCTGTGCAGTCATATTTACAGATAGTTACCTAGTGTGTAATTGCTGATTTCTGGTCCTCCGGTGTAATAATCTTCACCCGGGGCGATTGGTCAAGTGGTGCCATTACATCACAAAGATACAGCAGGATGTCATCTGACAGGAGGGCCAATCAGTTGCCTAGTACGCAATAGGATACATGTATCATGGTATAGAAAAGGGAGCAATGTAGACAGGATGCCCAGCTGAAGACTAGGGTGGTGAGATGAAAGGACCTAGGCCATTATTTGAGACTTATACATTTGTTTGAAGGAGTGGTTGATCATAACATTCTGGAATTCTCTATAGGTTAACTGATATGGATGTGCTAAAATGAAGATGTTAGAATCTGTTATTCATAGTTTTTATTATTCCCACGAACCGTAGCATAAACCTTCCTCTCTTAGCTTATCAGATCACTGAATTGCTATAGTGTACCATAACCTAAAATAATTCTTGTGAGAAGGGTACGCTATCTCTTGGCTGCCAAAGAGATCTTTCTATCCAAGTCCTCATATAGGTGCTATAGTTGTGTAGAATGTACCAGCAAATGAGGCATAGGATTGAAAGAAGTCAGCTAGGTTGAAATCTAAATTGAGATTATAATTTTTAGTGAGCTTTGGATTTTCACAATATTAGATACACCATAGTACTAATGATTGACACTTTATAAAAATCATTTTTTGGTAGTGTTGCATTTCTTTGGAAATATTCAAGTTCTAAAAATTGACTAACAGTGGACTTTTCCATCTGCAGATTATACTGAATGGCCAGCAGAGGCAGTGTTGCAGAGGAATATTTCTCCGCTTGCTGAGAAAAAAAAAAAGAAAGCTCATTCCTCAGCCTTCTCCATGCCTCGATCAATATATATGGTAAGTCAAAATCTCATTTATTCATTTTGCCATTAATAAAAAGTTCATAGCATCTGATGGCTCTCAGTGCCATTTAGTGGGGTTTTCCGCATATATATAATCTTCTAAGACGGTGGCAATATGGATGACGCTATGGCCATCATGATAGTTTATCAAAGACTTTGACTGTCTATGTGGCTGACAAAATCTTCTTTAGATACTTGTGCAGGCAATCTGTCTTCCGATGTAATTACCATCTTTCAGGCTGGAATGAGGTGTCTTAGGTTAGAGCAATTGACTTACTTTCAGATGGAGGGAAGCTATTTAACCTGTTTCCCTGCTCTCTGTGAGTGGGACTCTGATACTCCAGATGGACTGCTGTTTAGAGACTGTGTTCTTCTAACTCTAGCCCTCTTTAAATAGGAGCCCAATGCTTTCAATGGTGCAGAGTATATTCCCATTACACCTCCTACTTGCTGTGGAGTCATATTCCCAGATATTTACCTAGTGTGTAATTGCTGATGTCTGGTCCTCCGGTGTAATCGTCTCCCAGGGCAATTGGTCATGTGGTGCCATTACATCACAAAGCTACAGCAGGATGTCTTCTGACTTGAGGGCCAATCAGTTGCTTCTTCTAACTCTAGCCCTCTTTAAATAGGAGCCCACTGCTTTCAATGGTGCAGAGTCTATTCCCATTACACCTCCTACTTGCTGTGCAGTCATATTCACAGATAGTTACCTAGTGTGTAATTGCTGATTTCTGGTCCTCCGGTGTAATAATCTTCACCCAGGGCGATTGGTCAAGTGGTGCCATTACATCACAAAGATACAGCAGGATGTCATCTGACAGGAGGGCCAATCAGTTGCCTAGTACGCAATAGGATACATGTATCATGGTATAGAAAAGGGAGCAATGTAGACAGGATGCCCAGCTGAAGACTAGGGTGGTGAGATGAAAGGACCTAGGCCATTATTTGAGACTTATACATTTGTTTGAAGGAGTGGTTGATCATAACATTCTGGAATTCTCTATAGGTTAACTGATATGGATGTGCTAAAATGAAGATGTTAGAATCTGTTATTCATAGTTTTTATTATTCCCACGAACCGTAGCATAAACCTTCCTCTCTTAGCTTATCAGATCACTGAATTGCTATAGTGTACCATAACCTAAAATAATTCTTGTGAGAAGGGTACGCTATCTCTTGGCTGCCAAAGAGATCTTTCTATCCAAGTCCTCATATAGGTGCTATAGTTGTGTAGAATGTACCAGCAAATGAGGCATAGGATTGAAAGAAGTCAGCTAGGTTGAAATCTAAATTGAGATTATAATTTTTAGTGAGCTTTGGATTTTCACAATATTAGATACACCATAGTACTAATGATTGACACTTTATAAAAATCATTTTTTGGTAGTGTTGCATTTCTTTGGAAATATTCAAGTTCTAAAAATTGACTAACAGTGGACTTTTCCATCTGCAGATTATACTGAATGGCCAGCAGAGGCAGTGTTGCAGAGGAATATTTCTCCGCTTGCTGAGAAAAAAAAAAAGAAAGCTCATTCCTCAGCCTTCTCCATGCCTCGATCAATATATATGGTAAGTCAAAATCTCATTTATTCATTTTGCCATTAATAAAAAGTTCATAGCATCTGATGGCTCTCAGTGCCATTTAGTGGGGTTTTCCGCATATATATAATCTTCTAAGACGGTGGCAATATGGATGACGCTATGGCCATCATGATAGTTTATCAAAGACTTTGACTGTCTATGTGGCTGACAAAATCTTCTTTAGATACTTGTGCAGGCAATCTGTCTTCCGATGTAATTACCATCTTTCAGGCTGGAATGAGGTGTCTTAGGTTAGAGCAATTGACTTACTTTCAGATGGAGGGAAGCTATTTAACCTGTTTCCCTGCTCTCTGTGAGTGGGACTCTGATACTCCAGATGGACTGCTGTTTAGAGACTGTGTTCTTCTAACTCTAGCCCTCTTTAAATAGGAGCCCAATGCTTTCAATGGTGCAGAGTATATTCCCATTACACCTCCTACTTGCTGTGGAGTCATATTCCCAGATATTTACCTAGTGTGTAATTGCTGATGTCTGGTCCTCCGGTGTAATCGTCTCCCAGGGCAATTGGTCATGTGGTGCCATTACATCACAAAGCTACAGCAGGATGTCTTCTGACTTGAGGGCCAATCAGTTGCTTCTTCTAACTCTAGCCCTCTTTAAATAGGAGCCCACTGCTTTCAATGGTGCAGAGTCTATTCCCATTACACCTCCTACTTGCTGTGCAGTCATATTCACAGATAGTTACCTAGTGTGTAATTGCTGATTTCTGGTCCTCCGGTGTAATAATCTTCACCCAGGGCGATTGGTCAAGTGGTGCCATTACATCACAAAGATACAGCAGGATGTCATCTGACAGGAGGGCCAATCAGTTGCCTAGTACGCAATAGGATACATGTATCATGGTATAGAAAAGGGAGCAATGTAGACAGGATGCCCAGCTGAAGACTAGGGTGGTGAGATGAAAGGACCTAGGCCATTATTTGAGACTTATACATTTGTTTGAAGGAGTGGTTGATCATAACATTCTGGAATTCTCTATAGGTTAACTGATATGGATGTGCTAAAATGAAGATGTTAGAATCTGTTATTCATAGTTTTTATTATTCCCACGAACCGTAGCATAAAACTTCCTCTCTTAGCTTATCAGATCACTGAATTGCTATAGTGTACCATAACCTAAAATAATTCTTGTGAGAAGGGTACGCTATCTCTTGGCTGCCAAAGAGATCTTTCTATCCAAGTCCTCATATAGGTGCTATAGTTGTGTAGAATGTACCAGAAAATGAGGCATAGGATTGAAAGAAGTCAGCTAGGTTGAAATCTAAATTGAGATTATAATTTTTAGTGAGCTTTGGATTTTCACAATATTAGATACACCATAGTACTAATGATTGACACTTTATAAAAATCATTTTTTGGTAGTGTTGCATTTCTTTGGAAATATTCAAGTTCTAAAAATTGACTAACAGTGGACTTTTCCATCTGCAGATTATACTGAATGGCCAGCAGAGGCAGTGTTGCAGAGGAATATTTCTCCGCTTGCTGAGAAAAAAAAAAGAAAGCTCATTCCTCAGCCTTCTCCATGCCTCGATCAATATATATGGTAAGTCAAAATCTCATTTATTCATTTTGCCATTAATAAAAAGTTCATAGCATCTGATGGCTCTCAGTGCCATTTAGTGGGGTTTTCCGCATATATATAATCTTCTAAGACGGTGGCAATATGGATGACGCTATGGCCATCATGATAGTTTATCAAAGACTTTGACTGTCTATGTGGCTGACAAAATCTTCTTTAGATACTTGTGCAGGCAATCTGTCTTCCGATGTAATTACCATCTTTCAGGCTGGAATGAGGTGTCTTAGGTTAGAGCAATTGACTTACTTTCAGATGGAGGGAAGCTATTTAACCTGTTTCCCTGCTCTCTGTGAGTGGGACTCTGATACTCCAGATGGACTGCTGTTTAGAGACTGTGTTCTTCTAACTCTAGCCCTCTTTAAATAGGAGCCCAATGCTTTCAATGGTGCAGAGTATATTCCCATTACACCTCCTACTTGCTGTGGAGTCATATTCCCAGATACTTACCTAGTGTGTAATTGCTGATGTCTGGTCCTCCGGTGTAATCGTCTCCCAGGGCAATTGGTCATGTGGTGCCATTACATCACAAAGCTACAGCAGGATGTCTTCTGACTTGAGGGCCAATCAGTTGCTTCTTCTAACTCTAGCCCTCTTTAAATAGGAGCCCACTGCTTTCAATGGTGCAGAGTCTATTCCCATTACACCTCCTACTTGCTGTGCAGTCATATTCACAGATAGTTACCTAGTGTGTAATTGCTGATTTCTGGTCCTCCGGTGTAATAATCTTCACCCAGGGCGATTGGTCAAGTGGTGCCATTACATCACAAAGATACAGCAGGATGTCATCTGACAGGAGGGCCAATCAGTTGCCTAGTACGCAATAGGATACATGTATCATGGTATAGAAAAGGGAGCAATGTAGACAGGATGCCCAGCTGAAGACTAGGGTGGTGAGATGAAAGGACCTAGGCCATTATTTGAGACTTATACATTTGTTTGAAGGAGTGGTTGATCATAACATTCTGGAATTCTCTATAGGTTAACTGATATGGATGTGCTAAAATGAAGATGTTAGAATCTGTTATTCATAGTTTTTATTATTCCCACGAACCGTAGCATAAACCTTCCTCTCTTAGCTTATCAGATCACTGAATTGCTATAGTGTACCATAACCTAAAATAATTCTTGTGAGAAGGGTACGCTATCTCTTGGCTGCCAAAGAGATCTTTCTATCCAAGTCCTCATATAGGTGCTATAGTTGTGTAGAATGTACCAGAAAATGAGGCATAGGATTGAAAGAAGTCAGCTAGGTTGAAATCTAAATTGAGATTATAATTTTTAGTGAGCTTTGGATTTTCACAATATTAGATACACCATAGTACTAATGATTGACACTTTATAAAAATCATTTTTTGGTAGTGTTGCATTTCTTTGGAAATATTCAAGTTCTAAAAATTGACTAACAGTGGACTTTTCCATCTGCAGATTATACTGAATGGCCAGCAGAGGCAGTGTTGCAGAGGAATATTTCTCCGCTTGCTGAGAAAAAAAAAAGAAAGCTCATTCCTCAGCCTTCTCCATGCCTCGATCAATATATATGGTAAGTCAAAATCTCATTTATTCATTTTGCCATTAATAAAAAGTTCATAGCATCTGATGGCTCTCAGTGCCATTTAGTGGGGTTTTCCGCATATATATAATCTTCTAAGACGGTGGCAATATGGATGACGCTATGGCCATCATGATAGTTTATCAAAGACTTTGACTGTCTATGTGGCTGACAAAATCTTCTTTAGATACTTGTGCAGGCAATCTGTCCTCCGATGTAATTACCATCTTTCAGGCTGGAATGAGGTCTCTTAGGTTAGAGCAATTTACTTACTTTCAGATGGAGGGAAGCTATTTAACCTGTTTCCCTGCTCTCTGTGAGTGGGACTCTGATACTCCAGATGGACTGCTGTTTAGAGACTGTGTTCTTCTAACTCTAGCCCTCTTTAAATAGGAGCCCAATGCTTTCAATGGTGCAGAGTATATTCCCATTACACCTCCTACTTGCTGTGGAGTCATATTCCCAGATACTTACCTAGTGTGTAATTGCTGATGTCTGGTCCTCCGGTGTAATCGTCTCCCAGGGCAATTGGTCATGTGGTGCCATTACATCACAAAGCTACAGCAGGATGTCTTCTGACATGAGGGCCAATCAGTTGCTTCTTCTAACTCTAGCCCTCTTTAAATAGGAGCCCACTGCTTTCAATGGTGCAGAGTCTATTCCCATTACACCTCCTACTTGCTGTGCAGTCATATTCACAGATAGTTACCTAGTGTGTAATTGCTGATGTCTGGTCCTCCGGTGTAATAATCTTCACCCAGGGCGATTGGTCAAGTGGTGCCATTACATCACAAAGATACAGCAGGATGTCATCTGACAGGAGGGCCAATCAGTTGCCTAGTACGCAATAGGATACATGTATCATGGTATAGAAAAGGGAGCAATGTAGACAGGATGCCCAGCTGAAGACTAGGGTGGTGAGATGAAAGGACCTAGGCCATTATTTGAGACTTATACATTTGTTTGAAGGAGTGGTTGATCATAACATTCTGGAATTCTCTATAGGTTAACTGATATGGATGTGCTAAAATGAAGATGTTAGAATCTGTTATTCATAGTTTTTATTATTCCCACGAACCGTAGCATAAACCTTCCTCTCTTAGCTTATCAGATCACTGAATTGCTATAGTGTACCATAACCTAAAATAATTCTTGTGAGAAGGGTACGCTATCTCTTGGCTGCCAAAGAGATCTTTCTATCCAAGTCCTCATATAGGTGCTATAGTTGTGTAGAATGTACCAGAAAATGAGGCATAGGATTGAAAGAAGTCAGCTAGGTTGAAATCTAAATTGAGATTATAATTTTTAGTGAGCTTTGGATTTTCACAATATTAGATACACCATAGTACTAATGATTGACACTTTATAAAAATCATTTTTTGGTAGTGTTGCATTTCTTTGGAAATATTCAAGTTCTAAAAATTGACTAACAGTGGACTTTTCCATCTGCAGATTATACTGAATGGCCAGCAGAGGCAGTGTTGCAGAGGAATATTTCTCCGCTTGCTGAGAAAAAAAAAAAGAAAGCTCATTCCTCAGCCTTCTCCATGCCTCGATCAATATATATGGTAAGTCAAAATCTCATTTATTCATTTTGCCATTAATAAAAAGTTCATAGCATCTGATGGCTCTCAGTGCCATTTAGTGGGGTTTTCCGCATATATATAATCTTCTAAGACGGTGGCAATATGGATGACGCTATGGCCATCATGATAGTTTATCAAAGACTTTGACTGTCTATGTGGCTGACAAAATCTTCTTTAGATACTTGTGCAGGCAATCTGTCCTCCGATGTAATTACCATCTTTCAGGCTGGAATGAGGTCTCTTAGGTTAGAGCAATTTACTTACTTTCAGATGGAGGGAAGCTATTTAACCTGTTTCCCTGCTCTCTGTGAGTGGGACTCTGATACTCCAGATGGACTGCTGTTTAGAGACTGTGTTCTTCTAACTCTAGCCCTCTTTAAATAGGAGCCCAATGCTTTCAATGGTGCAGAGTATATTCCCATTACACCTCCTACTTGCTGTGGAGTCATATTCCCAGATACTTACCTAGTGTGTAATTGCTGATGTCTGGTCCTCCGGTGTAATCGTCTCCCAGGGCAATTGGTCATGTGGTGCCATTACATCACAAAGCTACAGCAGGATGTCTTCTGACATGAGGGCCAATCAGTTGCTTCTTCTAACTCTAGCCCTCTTTAAATAGGAGCCCACTGCTTTCAATGGTGCAGAGTCTATTCCCATTACACCTCCTACTTGCTGTGCAGTCATATTCACAGATAGTTACCTAGTGTGTAATTGCTGATTTCTGGTCCTCCGGTGTAATAATCTTCACCCAGGGCGATTGGTCAAGTGGTGCCATTACATCACAAAGATACAGCAGGATGTCATCTGACAGGAGGGCCAATCAGTTGCCTAGTACGCAATAGGATACATGTATCATGGTATAGAAAAGGGAGCAATGTAGACAGGATGCCCAGCTGAAGACTAGGGTGGTGAGATGAAAGGACCTAGGCCATTATTTGAGACTTATACATTTGTTTGAAGGAGTGGTTGATCATAACATTCTGGAATTCTCTATAGGTTAACTGATATGGATGTGCTAAAATGAAGATGTTAGAATCTGTTATTCATAGTTTTTATTATTCCCACGAACCGTAGCATAAAACTTCCTCTCTTAGCTTATCAGATCACTGAATTGCTATAGTGTACCATAACCTAAAATAATTCTTGTGAGAAGGGTACGCTATCTCTTGGCTGCCAAAGAGATCTTTCTATCCAAGTCCTCATATAGGTGCTATAGTTGTGTAGAATGTACCAGAAAATGAGGCATAGGATTGAAAGAAGTCAGCTAGGTTGAAATCTAAATTGAGATTATAATTTTTAGTGAGCTTTGGATTTTCACAATATTAGATACACCATAGTACTAATGATTGACACTTTATAAAAATCATTTTTTGGTAGTGTTGCATTTCTTTGGAAATATTCAAGTTCTAAAAATTGACTAACAGTGGACTTTTCCATCTGCAGATTATACTGAATGGCCAGCAGAGGCAGTGTTGCAGAGGAATATTTCTCCGCTTGCTGAGAAAAAAAAAAAGAAAGCTCATTCCTCAGCCTTCTCCATGCCTCGATCAATATATATGGTAAGTCAAAATCTCATTTATTCATTTTGCCATTAATAAAAAGTTCATAGCATCTGATGGCTCTCAGTGCCATTTAGTGGGGTTTTCCGCATATATATAATCTTCTAAGACGGTGGCAATATGGATGACGCTATGGCCATCATGATAGTTTATCAAAGACTTTGACTGTCTATGTGGCTGACAAAATCTTCTTTAGATACTTGTGCAGGCAATCTGTCTTCCGATGTAATTACCATCTTTCAGGCTGGAATGAGGTGTCTTAGGTTAGAGCAATTGACTTACTTTCAGATGGAGGGAAGCTATTTAACCTGTTTCCCTGCTCTCTGTGAGTGGGACTCTGATACTCCAGATGGACTGCTGTTTAGAGACTGTGTTCTTCTAACTCTAGCCCTCTTTAAATAGGAGCCCAATGCTTTCAATGGTGCAGAGTATATTCCCATTACACCTCCTACTTGCTATGGAGTCATATTCCCAGATACTTACCTAGTGTGTAATTGCTGATGTCTGGTCCTCCGGTGTAATCGTCTCCCAGGGCAATTGGTCATGTGGTGCCATTACATCACAAAGCTACAGCAGGATGTCTTCTGACTTGAGGGCCAATCAGTTGCTTCTTCTAACTCTAGCCCTCTTTAAATAGGAGCCCACTGCTTTCAATGGTGCAGAGTCTATTCCCATTACACCTCCTACTTGCTGTGCAGTCATATTCACAGATAGTTACCTAGTGTGTAATTGCTGATTTCTGGTCCTCCGGTGTAATAATCTTCACCCAGGGCGATTGGTCAAGTGGTGCCATTACATCACAAAGATACAGCAGGATGTCATCTGACAGGAGGGCCAATCAGTTGCCTAGTACGCAATAGGATACATGTATCATGGTATAGAAAAGGGAGCAATGTAGACAGGATGCCCAGCTGAAGACTAGGGTGGTGAGATGAAAGGACCTAGGCCATTATTTGAGACTTATACATTTGTTTGAAGGAGTGGTTGATCATAACATTCTGGAATTCTCTATAGGTTAACTGATATGGATGTGCTAAAATGAAGATGTTAGAATCTGTTATTCATAGTTTTTATTATTCCCACGAACCGTAGCATAAACCTTCCTCTCTTAGCTTATCAGATCACTGAATTGCTATAGTGTACCATAACCTAAAATAATTCTTGTGAGAAGGGTACGCTATCTCTTGGCTGCCAAAGAGATCTTTCTATCCAAGTCCTCATATAGGTGCTATAGTTGTGTAGAATGTACCAGAAAATGAGGCATAGGATTGAAAGAAGTCAGCTAGGTTGAAATCTAAATTGAGATTATAATTTTTAGTGAGCTTTGGATTTTCACAATATTAGATACACCATAGTACTAATGATTGACACTTTATAAAAATCATTTTTTGGTAGTGTTGCATTTCTTTGGAAATATTCAAGTTCTAAAAATTGACTAACAGTGGACTTTTCCATCTGCAGATTATACTGAATGGCCAGCAGAGGCAGTGTTGCAGAGGAATATTTCTCCGCTTGCTGAGAAAAAAAAAAAGAAAGCTCATTCCTCAGCCTTCTCCATGCCTCGATCAATATATATGGTAAGTCAAAATCTCATTTATTCATTTTGCCATTAATAAAAAGTTCATAGCATCTGATGGCTCTCAGTGCCATTTAGTGGGGTTTTCCGCATATATATAATCTTCTAAGACGGTGGCAATATGGATGACGCTATGGCCATCATGATAGTTTATCAAAGACTTTGACTGTCTATGTGGCTGACAAAATCTTCTTTAGATACTTGTGCAGGCAATCTGTCTTCCGATGTAATTACCATCTTTCAGGCTGGAATGAGGTGTCTTAGGTTAGAGCAATTGACTTACTTTCAGATGGAGGGAAGCTATTTAACCTGTTTCCCTGCTCTCTGTGAGTGGGACTCTGATACTCCAGATGGACTGCTGTTTAGAGACTGTGTTCTTCTAACTCTAGCCCTCTTTAAATAGGAGCCCAATGCTTTCAATGGTGCAGAGTATATTCCCATTACACCTCCTACTTGCTGTGGAGTCATATTCCCAGATACTTACCTAGTGTGTAATTGCTGATGTCTGGTCCTCCGGTGTAATCGTCTCCCAGGGCAATTGGTCATGTGGTGCCATTACATCACAAAGCTACAGCAGGATGTCTTCTGACTTGAGGGCCAATCAGTTGCTTCTTCTAACTCTAGCCCTCTTTAAATAGGAGCCCACTGCTTTCAATGGTGCAGAGTCTATTCCCATTACACCTCCTACTTGCTGTGCAGTCATATTCACAGATAGTTACCTAGTGTGTAATTGCTGATTTCTGGTCCTCCGGTGTAATAATCTTCACCCAGGGCGATTGGTCAAGTGGTGCCATTACATCACAAAGATACAGCAGGATGTCATCTGACAGGAGGGCCAATCAGTTGCCTAGTACGCAATAGGATACATGTATCATGGTATAGAAAAGGGAGCAATGTAGACAGGATGCCCAGCTGAAGACTAGGGTGGTGAGATGAAAGGACCTAGGCCATTATTTGAGACTTATACATTTGTTTGAAGGAGTGGTTGATCATAACATTCTGGAATTCTCTATAGGTTAACTGATATGGATGTGCTAAAATGAAGATGTTAGAATCTGTTATTCATAGTTTTTATTATTCCCACGAACCGTAGCATAAACCTTCCTCTCTTAGCTTATCAGATCACTGAATTGCTATAGTGTACCATAACCTAAAATAATTCTTGTGAGAAGGGTACGCTATCTCTTGGCTGCCAAAGAGATCTTTCTATCCAAGTCCTCATATAGGTGCTATAGTTGTGTAGAATGTACCAGAAAATGAGGCATAGGATTGAAAGAAGTCAGCTAGGTTGAAATCTAAATTGAGATTATAATTTTTAGTGAGCTTTGGATTTTCACAATATTAGATACACCATAGTACTAATGATTGACACTTTATAAAAATCATTTTTTGGTAGTGTTGCATTTCTTTGGAAATATTCAAGTTCTAAAAATTGACTAACAGTGGACTTTTCCATCTGCAGATTATACTGAATGGCCAGCAGAGGCAGTGTTGCAGAGGAATATTTCTCCGCTTGCTGAGAAAAAAAAAAGAAAGCTCATTCCTCAGCCTTCTCCATGCCTCGATCAATATATATGGTAAGTCAAAATCTCATTTATTCATTTTGCCATTAATAAAAAGTTCATAGCATCTGATGGCTCTCAGTGCCATTTAGTGGGGTTTTCCGCATATATATAATCTTCTAAGACGGTGGCAATATGGATGACGCTATGGCCATCATGATAGTTTATCAAAGACTTTGACTGTCTATGTGGCTGACAAAATCTTCTTTAGATACTTGTGCAGGCAATCTGTCCTCCGATGTAATTACCATCTTTCAGGCTGGAATGAGGTCTCTTAGGTTAGAGCAATTTACTTACTTTCAGATGGAGGGAAGCTATTTAACCTGTTTCCCTGCTCTCTGTGAGTGGGACTCTGATACTCCAGATGGACTGCTGTTTAGAGACTGTGTTCTTCTAACTCTAGCCCTCTTTAAATAGGAGCCCAATGCTTTCAATGGTGCAGAGTATATTCCCATTACACCTCCTACTTGCTGTGGAGTCATATTCCCAGATACTTACCTAGTGTGTAATTGCTGATGTCTGGTCCTCCGGTGTAATCGTCTCCCAGGGCAATTGGTCATGTGGTGCCATTACATCACAAAGCTACAGCAGGATGTCTTCTGACATGAGGGCCAATCAGTTGCTTCTTCTAACTCTAGCCCTCTTTAAATAGGAGCCCACTGCTTTCAATGGTGCAGAGTCTATTCCCATTACACCTCCTACTTGCTGTGCAGTCATATTCACAGATAGTTACCTAGTGTGTAATTGCTGATTTCTGGTCCTCCGGTGTAATAATCTTCACCCAGGGCGATTGGTCAAGTGGTGCCATTACATCACAAAGATACAGCAGGATGTCATCTGACAGGAGGGCCAATCAGTTGCCTAGTACGCAATAGGATACATGTATCATGGTATAGAAAAGGGAGCAATGTAGACAGGATGCCCAGCTGAAGACTAGGGTGGTGAGATGAAAGGACCTAGGCCATTATTTGAGACTTATACATTTGTTTGAAGGAGTGGTTGATCATAACATTCTGGAATTCTCTATAGGTTAACTGATATGGATGTGCTAAAATGAAGATGTTAGAATCTGTTATTCATAGTTTTTATTATTCCCACGAACCGTAGCATAAACCTTCCTCTCTTAGCTTATCAGATCACTGAATTGCTATAGTGTACCATAACCTAAAATAATTCTTGTGAGAAGGGTACGCTATCTCTTGGCTGCCAAAGAGATCTTTCTATCCAAGTCCTCATATAGGTGCTATAGTTGTGTAGAATGTACCAGAAAATGAGGCATAGGATTGAAAGAAGTCAGCTAGGTTGAAATCTAAATTGAGATTATAATTTTTAGTGAGCTTTGGATTTTCACAATATTAGATACACCATAGTACTAATGATTGACACTTTATAAAAATCATTTTTTGGTAGTGTTGCATTTCTTTGGAAATATTCAAGTTCTAAAAATTGACTAACAGTGGACTTTTCCATCTGCAGATTATACTGAATGGCCAGCAGAGGCAGTGTTGCAGAGGAATATTTCTCCGCTTGCTGAGAAAAAAAAAAAGAAAGCTCATTCCTCAGCCTTCTCCATGCCTCGATCAATATATATGGTAAGTCAAAATCTCATTTATTCATTTTGCCATTAATAAAAAGTTCATAGCATCTGATGGCTCTCAGTGCCATTTAGTGGGGTTTTCCGCATATATATAATCTTCTAAGACGGTGGCAATATGGATGACGCTATGGCCATCATGATAGTTTATCAAAGACTTTGACTGTCTATGTGGCTGACAAAATCTTCTTTAGATACTTGTGCAGGCAATCTGTCCTCCGATGTAATTACCATCTTTCAGGCTGGAATGAGGTCTCTTAGGTTAGAGCAATTTACTTACTTTCAGATGGAGGGAAGCTATTTAACCTGTTTCCCTGCTCTCTGTGAGTGGGACTCTGATACTCCAGATGGACTGCTGTTTAGAGACTGTGTTCTTCTAACTCTAGCCCTCTTTAAATAGGAGCCCAATGCTTTCAATGGTGCAGAGTATATTCCCATTACACCTCCTACTTGCTGTGGAGTCATATTCCCAGATACTTACCTAGTGTGTAATTGCTGATGTCTGGTCCTCCGGTGTAATCGTCTCCCAGGGCAATTGGTCATGTGGTGCCATTACATCACAAAGCTACAGCAGGATGTCTTCTGACATGAGGGCCAATCAGTTGCTTCTTCTAACTCTAGCCCTCTTTAAATAGGAGCCCACTGCTTTCAATGGTGCAGAGTCTATTCCCATTACACCTCCTACTTGCTGTGCAGTCATATTCACAGATAGTTACCTAGTGTGTAATTGCTGATTTCTGGTCCTCCGGTGTAATAATCTTCACCCAGGGCGATTGGTCAAGTGGTGCCATTACATCACAAAGATACAGCAGGATGTCATCTGACAGGAGGGCCAATCAGTTGCCTAGTACGCAATAGGATACATGTATCATGGTATAGAAAAGGGAGCAATGTAGACAGGATGCCCAGCTGAAGACTAGGGTGGTGAGATGAAAGGACCTAGGCCATTATTTGAGACTTATACATTTGTTTGAAGGAGTGGTTGATCATAACATTCTGGAATTCTCTATAGGTTAACTGATATGGATGTGCTAAAATGAAGATGTTAGAATCTGTTATTCATAGTTTTTATTATTCCCACGAACCGTAGCATAAAACTTCCTCTCTTAGCTTATCAGATCACTGAATTGCTATAGTGTACCATAACCTAAAATAATTCTTGTGAGAAGGGTACGCTATCTCTTGGCTGCCAAAGAGATCTTTCTATCCAAGTCCTCATATAGGTGCTATAGTTGTGTAGAATGTACCAGAAAATGAGGCATAGGATTGAAAGAAGTCAGCTAGGTTGAAATCTAAATTGAGATTATAATTTTTAGTGAGCTTTGGATTTTCACAATATTAGATACACCATAGTACTAATGATTGACACTTTATAAAAATCATTTTTTGGTAGTGTTGCATTTCTTTGGAAATATTCAAGTTCTAAAAATTGACTAACAGTGGACTTTTCCATCTGCAGATTATACTGAATGGCCAGCAGAGGCAGTGTTGCAGAGGAATATTTCTCCGCTTGCTGAGAAAAAAAAAAAGAAAGCTCATTCCTCAGCCTTCTCCATGCCTCGATCAATATATATGGTAAGTCAAAATCTCATTTATTCATTTTGCCATTAATAAAAAGTTCATAGCATCTGATGGCTCTCAGTGCCATTTAGTGGGGTTTTCCGCATATATATAATCTTCTAAGACGGTGGCAATATGGATGACGCTATGGCCATCATGATAGTTTATCAAAGACTTTGACTGTCTATGTGGCTGACAAAATCTTCTTTAGATACTTGTGCAGGCAATCTGTCTTCCGATGTAATTACCATCTTTCAGGCTGGAATGAGGTGTCTTAGGTTAGAGCAATTGACTTACTTTCAGATGGAGGGAAGCTATTTAACCTGTTTCCCTGCTCTCTGTGAGTGGGACTCTGATACTCCAGATGGACTGCTGTTTAGAGACTGTGTTCTTCTAACTCTAGCCCTCTTTAAATAGGAGCCCAATGCTTTCAATGGTGCAGAGTATATTCCCATTACACCTCCTACTTGCTATGGAGTCATATTCCCAGATACTTACCTAGTGTGTAATTGCTGATGTCTGGTCCTCCGGTGTAATCGTCTCCCAGGGCAATTGGTCATGTGGTGCCATTACATCACAAAGCTACAGCAGGATGTCTTCTGACTTGAGGGCCAATCAGTTGCTTCTTCTAACTCTAGCCCTCTTTAAATAGGAGCCCACTGCTTTCAATGGTGCAGAGTCTATTCCCATTACACCTCCTACTTGCTGTGCAGTCATATTCACAGATAGTTACCTAGTGTGTAATTGCTGATTTCTGGTCCTCCGGTGTAATAATCTTCACCCAGGGCGATTGGTCAAGTGGTGCCATTACATCACAAAGATACAGCAGGATGTCATCTGACAGGAGGGCCAATCAGTTGCCTAGTACGCAATAGGATACATGTATCATGGTATAGAAAAGGGAGCAATGTAGACAGGATGCCCAGCTGAAGACTAGGGTGGTGAGATGAAAGGACCTAGGCCATTATTTGAGACTTATACATTTGTTTGAAGGAGTGGTTGATCATAACATTCTGGAATTCTCTATAGGTTAACTGATATGGATGTGCTAAAATGAAGATGTTAGAATCTGTTATTCATAGTTTTTATTATTCCCACGAACCGTAGCATAAACCTTCCTCTCTTAGCTTATCAGATCACTGAATTGCTATAGTGTACCATAACCTAAAATAATTCTTGTGAGAAGGGTACGCTATCTCTTGGCTGCCAAAGAGATCTTTCTATCCAAGTCCTCATATAGGTGCTATAGTTGTGTAGAATGTACCAGCAAATGAGGCATAGGATTGAAAGAAGTCAGCTAGGTTGAAATCTAAATTGAGATTATAATTTTTAGTGAGCTTTGGATTTTCACAATATTAGATACACCATAGTACTAATGATTGACACTTTATAAAAATCATTTTTTGGTAGTGTTGCATTTCTTTGGAAATATTCAAGTTCTAAAAATTGACTAACAGTGGACTTTTCCATCTGCAGATTATACTGAATGGCCAGCAGAGGCAGTGTTGCAGAGGAATATTTCTCCGCTTGCTGAGAAAAAAAAAAGAAAGCTCATTCCTCAGCCTTCTCCATGCCTCGATCAATATATATGGTAAGTCAAAATCTCATTTATTCATTTTGCCATTAATAAAAAGTTCATAGCATCTGATGGCTCTCAGTGCCATTTAGTGGGGTTTTCCGCATATATATAATCTTCTAAGACGGTGGCAATATGGATGACGCTATGGCCATCATGATAGTTTATCAAAGACTTTGACTGTCTATGTGGCTGACAAAATCTTCTTTAGATACTTGTGCAGGCAATCTGTCTTCCGATGTAATTACCATCTTTCAGGCTGGAATGAGGTGTCTTAGGTTAGAGCAATTGACTTACTTTCAGATGGAGGGAAGCTATTTAACCTGTTTCCCTGCTCTCTGTGAGTGGGACTCTGATACTCCAGATGGACTGCTGTTTAGAGACTGTGTTCTTCTAACTCTAGCCCTCTTTAAATAGGAGCCCAATGCTTTCAATGGTGCAGAGTATATTCCCATTACACCTCCTACTTGCTATGGAGTCATATTCCCAGATACTTACCTAGTGTGTAATTGCTGATGTCTGGTCCTCCGGTGTAATCGTCTCCCAGGGCAATTGGTCATGTGGTGCCATTACATCACAAAGCTACAGCAGGATGTCTTCTGACTTGAGGGCCAATCAGTTGCTTCTTCTAACTCTAGCCCTCTTTAAATAGGAGCCCACTGCTTTCAATGGTGCAGAGTCTATTCCCATTACACCTCCTACTTGCTGTGCAGTCATATTCACAGATAGTTACCTAGTGTGTAATTGCTGATTTCTGGTCCTCCGGTGTAATAATCTTCACCCAGGGCGATTGGTCAAGTGGTGCCATTACATCACAAAGATACAGCAGGATGTCATCTGACAGGAGGGCCAATCAGTTGCCTAGTACGCAATAGGATACATGTATCATGGTATAGAAAAGGGAGCAATGTAGACAGGATGCCCAGCTGAAGACTAGGGTGGTGAGATGAAAGGACCTAGGCCATTATTTGAGACTTATACATTTGTTTGAAGGAGTGGTTGATCATAACATTCTGGAATTCTCTATAGGTTAACTGATATGGATGTGCTAAAATGAAGATGTTAGAATCTGTTATTCATAGTTTTTATTATTCCCACGAACCGTAGCATAAACCTTCCTCTCTTAGCTTATCAGATCACTGAATTGCTATAGTGTACCATAACCTAAAATAATTCTTGTGAGAAGGGTACGCTATCTCTTGGCTGCCAAAGAGATCTTTCTATCCAAGTCCTCATATAGGTGCTATAGTTGTGTAGAATGTACCAGCAAATGAGGCATAGGATTGAAAGAAGTCAGCTAGGTTGAAATCTAAATTGAGATTATAATTTTTAGTGAGCTTTGGATTTTCACAATATTAGATACACCATAGTACTAATGATTGACACTTTATAAAAATCATTTTTTGGTAGTGTTGCATTTCTTTGGAAATATTCAAGTTCTAAAAATTGACTAACAGTGGACTTTTCCATCTGCAGATTATACTGAATGGCCAGCAGAGGCAGTGTTGCAGAGGAATATTTCTCCGCTTGCTGAGAAAAAAAAAAAGAAAGCTCATTCCTCAGCCTTCTCCATGCCTCGATCAATATATATGGTAAGTCAAAATCTCATTTATTCATTTTGCCATTAATAAAAAGTTCATAGCATCTGATGGCTCTCAGTGCCATTTAGTGGGGTTTTCCGCATATATATAATCTTCTAAGACGGTGGCAATATGGATGACGCTATGGCCATCATGATAGTTTATCAAAGACTTTGACTGTCTATGTGGCTGACAAAATCTTCTTTAGATACTTGTGCAGGCAATCTGTCCTCCGATGTAATTACCATCTTTCAGGCTGGAATGAGGTCTCTTAGGTTAGAGCAATTTACTTACTTTCAGATGGAGGGAAGCTATTTAACCTGTTTCCCTGCTCTCTGTGAGTGGGACTCTGATACTCCAGATGGACTGCTGTTTAGAGACTGTGTTCTTCTAACTCTAGCCCTCTTTGAATAGGAGCCCAATGCTTTCAATGGTGCAGAGTATATTCCCATTACACCTCCTACTTGCTGTGGAGTCATATTCCCAGATACTTACCTAGTGTGTAATTGCTGATGTCTGGTCCTCCGGTGTAATCGTCTCCCAGGGCAATTGGTCATATGGTGCCATTACATCACAAAGCTACAGCAGGATGTCTTCTGACATGAGGGCCAATCAGTTGCTTCTTCTAACTCTAGCCCTCTTTAAATAGGAGCCCACTGCTTTCAATGGTGCAGAGTCTATTCCCATTACACCTCCTACTTGCTGTGCAGTCATATTCACAGATAGTTACCTAGTGTGTAATTGCTGATTTCTGGTCCTCCGGTGTAATAATCTTCACCCAGGGCGATTGGTCAAGTGGTGCCATTACATCACAAAGATACAGCAGGATGTCATCTGACAGGAGGGCCAATCAGTTGCCTAGTACGCAATAGGATACATGTATCATGGTATAGAAAAGGGAGCAATGTAGACAGGATGCCCAGCTGAAGACTAGGGTGGTGAGATGAAAGGACCTAGGCCATTATTTGAGACTTATACATTTGTTTGAAGGAGTGGTTGATCATAACATTCTGGAATTCTCTATAGGTTAACTGATATGGATGTGCTAAAATGAAGATGTTAGAATCTGTTATTCATAGTTTTTATTATTCCCACGAACCGTAGCATAAACCTTCCTCTCTTAGCTTATCAGATCACTGAATTGCTATAGTGTACCATAACCTAAAATAATTCTTGTGAGAAGGGTACGCTATCTCTTGGCTGCCAAAGAGATCTTTCTATCCAAGTCCTCATATAGGTGCTATAGTTGTGTAGAATGTACCAGAAAATGAGGCATAGGATTGAAAGAAGTCAGCTAGGTTGAAATCTAAATTGAGATTATAATTTTTAGTGAGCTTTGGATTTTCACAATATTAGATACACCATAGTACTAATGATTGACACTTTATAAAAATCATTTTTTGGTAGTGTTGCATTTCTTTGGAAATATTCAAGTTCTAAAAATTGACTAACAGTGGACTTTTCCATCTGCAGATTATACTGAATGGCCAGCAGAGGCAGTGTTGCAGAGGAATATTTCTCCGCTTGCTGAGAAAAAAAAAAGAAAGCTCATTCCCCAGCCTTCTCCATGCCTCGATCAATATATATGGTAAGTCAAAATCTCATTTATTCATTTTGCCATTAATAAAAAGTTCATAGCATCTGATGGCTCTCAGTGCCATTTAGTGGGGTTTTCCGCATATATATAATCTTCTAAGACGGTGGCAATATGGATGACGCTATGGCCATCATGATAGTTTATCAAAGACTTTGACTGTCTATGTGGCTGACAAAATCTTCTTTAGATACTTGTGCAGGCAATCTGTCCTCCGATGTAATTACCATCTTTCAGGCTGGAATGAGGTCTCTTAGGTTAGAGCAATTTACTTACTTTCAGATGGAGGGAAGCTATTTAACCTGTTTCCCTGCTCTCTGTGAGTGGGACTCTGATACTCCAGATGGACTGCTGTTTAGAGACTGTGTTCTTCTAACTCTAGCCCTCTTTAAATAGGAGCCCAATGCTTTCAATGGTGCAGAGTATATTCCCATTACACCTCCTACTTGCTGTGGAGTCATATTCCCAGATACTTACCTAGTGTGTAATTGCTGATGTCTGGTCCTCCGGTGTAATCGTCTCCCAGGGCAATTGGTCATGTGGTGCCATTACATCACAAAGCTACAGCAGGATGTCTTCTGACATGAGGGCCAATCAGTTGCTTCTTCTAACTCTAGCCCTCTTTAAATAGGAGCCCACTGCTTTCAATGGTGCAGAGTCTATTCCCATTACACCTCCTACTTGCTGTGCAGTCATATTCACAGATAGTTACCTAGTGTGTAATTGCTGATTTCTGGTCCTCCGGTGTAATAATCTTCACCCAGGGCGATTGGTCAAGTGGTGCCATTACATCACAAAGATACAGCAGGATGTCATCTGACAGGAGGGCCAATCAGTTGCCTAGTACGCAATAGGATACATGTATCATGGTATAGAAAAGGGAGCAATGTAGACAGGATGCCCAGCTGAAGACTAGGGTGGTGAGATGAAAGGACCTAGGCCATTATTTGAGACTTATACATTTGTTTGAAGGAGTGGTTGATCATAACATTCTGGAATTCTCTATAGGTTAACTGATATGGATGTGCTAAAATGAAGATGTTAGAATCTGTTATTCATAGTTTTTATTATTCCCACGAACCGTAGCATAAACCTTCCTCTCTTAGCTTATCAGATCACTGAATTGCTATAGTGTACCATAACCTAAAATAATTCTTGTGAGAAGGGTACGCTATCTCTTGGCTGCCAAAGAGATCTTTCTATCCAAGTCCTCATATAGGTGCTATAGTTGTGTAGAATGTACCAGCAAATGAGGCATAGGATTGAAAGAAGTCAGCTAGGTTGAAATCTAAATTGAGATTATAATTTTTAGTGAGCTTTGGATTTTCACAATATTAGATACACCATAGTACTAATGATTGACACTTTATAAAAATCATTTTTTGGTAGTGTTGCATTTCTTTGGAAATATTCAAGTTCTAAAAATTGACTAACAGTGGACTTTTCCATCTGCAGATTATACTGAATGGCCAGCAGAGGCAGTGTTGCAGAGGAATATTTCTCCGCTTGCTGAGAAAAAAAAAAAGAAAGCTCATTCCTCAGCCTTCTCCATGCCTCGATCAATATATATGGTAAGTCAAAATCTCATTTATTCATTTTGCCATTAATAAAAAGTTCATAGCATCTGATGGCTCTCAGTGCCATTTAGTGGGGTTTTCCGCATATATATAATCTTCTAAGACGGTGGCAATATGGATGACGCTATGGCCATCATGATAGTTTATCAAAGACTTTGACTGTCTATGTGGCTGACAAAATCTTCTTTAGATACTTGTGCAGGCAATTTGTCTTCCGATGTAATTACCATCTTTCAGGCTGGAATGAGGTGTCTTAGGTTAGAGCAATTGACTTACTTTCAGATGGAGGGAAGCTATTTAACCTGTTTCCCTGCTCTCTGTGAGTGGGACTCTGATACTCCAGATGGACTGCTGTTTAGAGACTGTGTTCTTCTAACTCTAGCCCTCTTTAAATAGTAGCCCAATGCTTTCAATGGTGCAAATTATATTCCCATTACACCTCCTACTTGCTATGGAGTCATATTCCCAGATACTTACCTAGTGTGTAATTGCTGATGTCTGGTCCTCCGGTGTAATCGTCTCCCAGGGCAATTGGTCATGTGGTGCCATTACATCACAAAGCTACAGCAGGATGTCTTCTGACTTGAGGGCCAATCAGTTGCTTCTTCTAACTCTAGCCCTCTTTAAATAGGAGCCCACTGCTTTCAATGGTGCAGAGTCTATTCCCATTACACCTCCTACTTGCTGTGCAGTCATATTCACAGATAGTTACCTAGTGTGTAATTGCTGATTTCTGGTCCTCCGGTGTAATAATCTTCACCCAGGGCGATTGGTCAAGTGGTGCCATTACATCACAAAGATACAGCAGGATGTCATCTGACAGGAGGGCCAATCAGTTGCCTAGTACGCAATAGGATACATGTATCATGGTATAGAAAAGGGAGCAATGTAGACAGGATGCCCAGCTGAAGACTAGGGTGGTGAGATGAAAGGACCTAGGCCATTATTTGAGACTTATACATTTGTTTGAAGGAGTGGTTGATCATAACATTCTGGAATTCTCTATAGGTTAACTGATATGGATGTGCTAAAATGAAGATGTTAGAATCTGTTATTCATAGTTTTTATTATTCCCACGAACCGTAGCATAAACCTTCCTCTCTTAGCTTATCAGATCACTGAATTGCTATAGTGTACCATAACCTAAAATAATTCTTGTGAGAAGGGTACGCTATCTCTTGGCTGCCAAAGAGATCTTTCTATCCAAGTCCTCATATAGGTGCTATAGTTGTGTAGAATGTACCAGCAAATGAGGCATAGGATTGAAAGAAGTCAGCTAGGTTGAAATCTAAATTGAGATTATAATTTTTAGTGAGCTTTGGATTTTCACAATATTAGATACACCATAGTACTAATGATTGACACTTTATAAAAATCATTTTTTGGTAGTGTTGCATTTCTTTGGAAATATTCAAGTTCTAAAAATTGACTAACAGTGGACTTTTCCATCTGCAGATTATACTGAATGGCCAGCAGAGGCAGTGTTGCAGAGGAATATTTCTCCGCTTGCTGAGAAAAAAAAAAGAAAGCTCATTCCCCAGCCTTCTCCATGCCTCGATCAATATATATGGTAAGTCAAAATCTCATTTATTCATTTTGCCATTAATAAAAAGTTCATAGCATCTGATGGCTCTCAGTGCCATTTAGTGGGGTTTTCCGCATATATATAATCTTCTAAGACGGTGGCAATATGGATGACGCTATGGCCATCATGATAGTTTATCAAAGACTTTGACTGTCTATGTGGCTGACAAAATCTTCTTTAGATACTTGTGCAGGCAATCTGTCCTCCGATGTAATTACCATCTTTCAGGCTGGAATGAGGTCTCTTAGGTTAGAGCAATTTACTTACTTTCAGATGGAGGGAAGCTATTTAACCTGTTTCCCTGCTCTCTGTGAGTGGGACTCTGATACTCCAGATGGACTGCTGTTTAGAGACTGTGTTCTTCTAACTCTAGCCCTCTTTAAATAGGAGCCCAATGCTTTCAATGGTGCAGAGTATATTCCCATTACACCTCCTACTTGCTGTGGAGTCATATTCCCAGATACTTACCTAGTGTGTAATTGCTGATGTCTGGTCCTCCGGTGTAATCGTCTCCCAGGGCAATTGGTCATGTGGTGCCATTACATCACAAAGCTACAGCAGGATGTCTTCTGACTTGAGGGCCAATCAGTTGCTTCTTCTAACTCTAGCCCTCTTTAAATAGGAGCCCACTGCTTTCAATGGTGCAGAGTCTATTCCCATTACACCTCCTACTTGCTGTGCAGTCATATTCACAGATAGTTACCTAGTGTGTAATTGCTGATTTCTGGTCCTCCGGTGTAATAATCTTCACCCAGGGCGATTGGTCAAGTGGTGCCATTACATCACAAAGATACAGCAGGATGTCATCTGACAGGAGGGCCAATCAGTTGCCTAGTACGCAATAGGATACATGTATCATGGTATAGAAAAGGGAGCAATGTAGACAGGATGCCCAGCTGAAGACTAGGGTGGTGAGATGAAAGGACCTAGGCCATTATTTGAGACTTATACATTTGTTTGAAGGAGTGGTTGATCATAACATTCTGGAATTCTCTATAGGTTAACTGATATGGATGTGCTAAAATGAAGATGTTAGAATCTGTTATTCATAGTTTTTATTATTCCCACGAACCGTAGCATAAACCTTCCTCTCTTAGCTTATCAGATCACTGAATTGCTATAGTGTACCATAACCTAAAATAATTCTTGTGAGAAGGGTACGCTATCTCTTGGCTGCCAAAGAGATCTTTCTATCCAAGTCCTCATATAGGTGCTATAGTTGTGTAGAATGTACCAGCAAATGAGGCATAGGATTGAAAGAAGTCAGCTAGGTTGAAATCTAAATTGAGATTATAATTTTTAGTGAGCTTTGGATTTTCACAATATTAGATACACCATAGTACTAATGATTGACACTTTATAAAAATCATTTTTTGGTAGTGTTGCATTTCTTTGGAAATATTCAAGTTCTAAAAATTGACTAACAGTGGACTTTTCCATCTGCAGATTATACTGAATGGCCAGCAGAGGCAGTGTTGCAGAGGAATATTTCTCCGCTTGCTGAGAAAAAAAAAAGAAAGCTCATTCCCCAGCCTTCTCCATGCCTCGATCAATATATATGGTAAGTCAAAATCTCATTTATTCATTTTGCCATTAATAAAAAGTTCATAGCATCTGATGGCTCTCAGTGCCATTTAGTGGGGTTTTCCGCATATATATAATCTTCTAAGACGGTGGCAATATGGATGACGCTATGGCCATCATGATAGTTTATCAAAGACTTTGACTGTCTATGTGGCTGACAAAATCTTCTTTAGATACTTGTGCAGGCAATCTGTCCTCCGATGTAATTACCATCTTTCAGGCTGGAATGAGGTCTCTTAGGTTAGAGCAATTTACTTACTTTCAGATGGAGGGAAGCTATTTAACCTGTTTCCCTGCTCTCTGTGAGTGGGACTCTGATACTCCAGATGGACTGCTGTTTAGAGACTGTGTTCTTCTAACTCTAGCCCTCTTTAAATAGGAGCCCAATGCTTTCAATGGTGCAGAGTATATTCCCATTACACCTCCTACTTGCTGTGGAGTCATATTCCCAGATACTTACCTAGTGTGTAATTGCTGATGTCTGGTCCTCCGGTGTAATCGTCTCCCAGGGCAATTGGTCATGTGGTGCCATTACATCACAAAGCTACAGCAGGATGTCTTCTGACATGAGGGCCAATCAGTTGCTTCTTCTAACTCTAGCCCTCTTTAAATAGGAGCCCACTGCTTTCAATGGTGCAGAGTCTATTCCCATTACACCTCCTACTTGCTGTGCAGTCATATTCACAGATAGTTACCTAGTGTGTAATTGCTGATTTCTGGTCCTCCGGTGTAATAATCTTCACCCAGGGCGATTGGTCAAGTGGTGCCATTACATCACAAAGATACAGCAGGATGTCATCTGACAGGAGGGCCAATCAGTTGCCTAGTACGCAATAGGATACATGTATCATGGTATAGAAAAGGGAGCAATGTAGACAGGATGCCCAGCTGAAGACTAGGGTGGTGAGATGAAAGGACCTAGGCCATTATTTGAGACTTATACATTTGTTTGAAGGAGTGGTTGATCATAACATTCTGGAATTCTCTATAGGTTAACTGATATGGATGTGCTAAAATGAAGATGTTAGAATCTGTTATTCATAGTTTTTATTATTCCCACGAACCGTAGCATAAACCTTCCTCTCTTAGCTTATCAGATCACTGAATTGCTATAGTGTACCATAACCTAAAATAATTCTTGTGAGAAGGGTACGCTATCTCTTGGCTGCCAAAGAGATCTTTCTATCCAAGTCCTCATATAGGTGCTATAGTTGTGTAGAATGTACCAGCAAATGAGGCATAGGATTGAAAGAAGTCAGCTAGGTTGAAATCTAAATTGAGATTATAATTTTTAGTGAGCTTTGGATTTTCACAATATTAGATACACCATAGTACTAATGATTGACACTTTATAAAAATCATTTTTTGGTAGTGTTGCATTTCTTTGGAAATATTCAAGTTCTAAAAATTGACTAACAGTGGACTTTTCCATCTGCAGATTATACTGAATGGCCAGCAGAGGCAGTGTTGCAGAGGAATATTTCTCCGCTTGCTGAGAAAAAAAAAAAGAAAGCTCATTCCTCAGCCTTCTCCATGCCTCGATCAATATATATGGTAAGTCAAAATCTCATTTATTCATTTTGCCATTAATAAAAAGTTCATAGCATCTGATGGCTCTCAGTGCCATTTAGTGGGGTTTTCCGCATATATATAATCTTCTAAGACGGTGGCAATATGGATGACGCTATGGCCATCATGATAGTTTATCAAAGACTTTGACTGTCTATGTGGCTGACAAAATCTTCTTTAGATACTTGTGCAGGCAATTTGTCTTCCGATGTAATTACCATCTTTCAGGCTGGAATGAGGTGTCTTAGGTTAGAGCAATTGACTTACTTTCAGATGGAGGGAAGCTATTTAACCTGTTTCCCTGCTCTCTGTGAGTGGGACTCTGATACTCCAGATGGACTGCTGTTTAGAGACTGTGTTCTTCTAACTCTAGCCCTCTTTAAATAGTAGCCCAATGCTTTCAATGGTGCAAATTATATTCCCATTACACCTCCTACTTGCTATGGAGTCATATTCCCAGATACTTACCTAGTGTGTAATTGCTGATGTCTGGTCCTCCGGTGTAATCGTCTCCCAGGGCAATTGGTCATGTGGTGCCATTACATCACAAAGCTACAGCAGGATGTCTTCTGACTTGAGGGCCAATCAGTTGCTTCTTCTAACTCTAGCCCTCTTTAAATAGGAGCCCACTGCTTTCAATGGTGCAGAGTCTATTCCCATTACACCTCCTACTTGCTGTGCAGTCATATTCACAGATAGTTACCTAGTGTGTAATTGCTGATTTCTGGTCCTCCGGTGTAATAATCTTCACCCAGGGCGATTGGTCAAGTGGTGCCATTACATCACAAAGATACAGCAGGATGTCATCTGACAGGAGGGCCAATCAGTTGCCTAGTACGCAATAGGATACATGTATCATGGTATAGAAAAGGGAGCAATGTAGACAGGATGCCCAGCTGAAGACTAGGGTGGTGAGATGAAAGGACCTAGGCCATTATTTGAGACTTATACATTTGTTTGAAGGAGTGGTTGATCATAACATTCTGGAATTCTCTATAGGTTAACTGATATGGATGTGCTAAAATGAAGATGTTAGAATCTGTTATTCATAGTTTTTATTATTCCCACGAACCGTAGCATAAACCTTCCTCTCTTAGCTTATCAGATCACTGAATTGCTATAGTGTACCATAACCTAAAATAATTCTTGTGAGAAGGGTACGCTATCTCTTGGCTGCCAAAGAGATCTTTCTATCCAAGTCCTCATATAGGTGCTATAGTTGTGTAGAATGTACCAGCAAATGAGGCATAGGATTGAAAGAAGTCAGCTAGGTTGAAATCTAAATTGAGATTATAATTTTTAGTGAGCTTTGGATTTTCACAATATTAGATACACCATAGTACTAATGATTGACACTTTATAAAAATCATTTTTTGGTAGTGTTGCATTTCTTTGGAAATATTCAAGTTCTAAAAATTGACTAACAGTGGACTTTTCCATCTGCAGATTATACTGAATGGCCAGCAGAGGCAGTGTTGCAGAGGAATATTTCTCCGCTTGCTGAGAAAAAAAAAAAGAAAGCTCATTCCTCAGCCTTCTCCATGCCTCGATCAATATATATGGTAAGTCAAAATCTCATTTATTCATTTTGCCATTAATAAAAAGTTCATAGCATCTGATGGCTCTCAGTGCCATTTAGTGGGGTTTTCCGCATATATATAATCTTCTAAGACGGTGGCAATATGGATGACGCTATGGCCATCATGATAGTTTATCAAAGACTTTGACTGTCTATGTGGCTGACAAAATCTTCTTTAGATACTTGTGCAGGCAATCTGTCCTCCGATGTAATTACCATCTTTCAGGCTGGAATGAGGTCTCTTAGGTTAGAGCAATTTACTTACTTTCAGATGGAGGGAAGCTATTTAACCTGTTTCCCTGCTCTCTGTGAGTGGGACTCTGATACTCCAGATGGACTGCTGTTTAGAGACTGTGTTCTTCTAACTCTAGCCCTCTTTGAATAGGAGCCCAATGCTTTCAATGGTGCAGAGTATATTCCCATTACACCTCCTACTTGCTGTGGAGTCATATTCCCAGATACTTACCTAGTGTGTAATTGCTGATGTCTGGTCCTCCGGTGTAATCGTCTCCCAGGGCAATTGGTCATATGGTGCCATTACATCACAAAGCTACAGCAGGATGTCTTCTGACATGAGGGCCAATCAGTTGCTTCTTCTAACTCTAGCCCTCTTTAAATAGGAGCCCACTGCTTTCAATGGTGCAGAGTCTATTCCCATTACACCTCCTACTTGCTGTGCAGTCATATTCACAGATAGTTACCTAGTGTGTAATTGCTGATTTCTGGTCCTCCGGTGTAATAATCTTCACCCAGGGCGATTGGTCAAGTGGTGCCATTACATCACAAAGATACAGCAGGATGTCATCTGACAGGAGGGCCAATCAGTTGCCTAGTACGCAATAGGATACATGTATCATGGTATAGAAAAGGGAGCAATGTAGACAGGATGCCCAGCTGAAGACTAGGGTGGTGAGATGAAAGGACCTAGGCCATTATTTGAGACTTATACATTTGTTTGAAGGAGTGGTTGATCATAACATTCTGGAATTCTCTATAGGTTAACTGATATGGATGTGCTAAAATGAAGATGTTAGAATCTGTTATTCATAGTTTTTATTATTCCCACGAACCGTAGCATAAACCTTCCTCTCTTAGCTTATCAGATCACTGAATTGCTATAGTGTACCATAACCTAAAATAATTCTTGTGAGAAGGGTACGCTATCTCTTGGCTGCCAAAGAGATCTTTCTATCCAAGTCCTCATATAGGTGCTATAGTTGTGTAGAATGTACCAGAAAATGAGGCATAGGATTGAAAGAAGTCAGCTAGGTTGAAATCTAAATTGAGATTATAATTTTTAGTGAGCTTTGGATTTTCACAATATTAGATACACCATAGTACTAATGATTGACACTTTATAAAAATCATTTTTTGGTAGTGTTGCATTTCTTTGGAAATATTCAAGTTCTAAAAATTGACTAACAGTGGACTTTTCCATCTGCAGATTATACTGAATGGCCAGCAGAGGCAGTGTTGCAGAGGAATATTTCTCCGCTTGCTGAGAAAAAAAAAAGAAAGCTCATTCCCCAGCCTTCTCCATGCCTCGATCAATATATATGGTAAGTCAAAATCTCATTTATTCATTTTGCCATTAATAAAAAGTTCATAGCATCTGATGGCTCTCAGTGCCATTTAGTGGGGTTTTCCGCATATATATAATCTTCTAAGACGGTGGCAATATGGATGACGCTATGGCCATCATGATAGTTTATCAAAGACTTTGACTGTCTATGTGGCTGACAAAATCTTCTTTAGATACTTGTGCAGGCAATCTGTCCTCCGATGTAATTACCATCTTTCAGGCTGGAATGAGGTCTCTTAGGTTAGAGCAATTTACTTACTTTCAGATGGAGGGAAGCTATTTAACCTGTTTCCCTGCTCTCTGTGAGTGGGACTCTGATACTCCAGATGGACTGCTGTTTAGAGACTGTGTTCTTCTAACTCTAGCCCTCTTTAAATAGGAGCCCAATGCTTTCAATGGTGCAGAGTATATTCCCATTACACCTCCTACTTGCTGTGGAGTCATATTCCCAGATACTTACCTAGTGTGTAATTGCTGATGTCTGGTCCTCCGGTGTAATCGTCTCCCAGGGCAATTGGTCATGTGGTGCCATTACATCACAAAGCTACAGCAGGATGTCTTCTGACATGAGGGCCAATCAGTTGCTTCTTCTAACTCTAGCCCTCTTTAAATAGGAGCCCACTGCTTTCAATGGTGCAGAGTCTATTCCCATTACACCTCCTACTTGCTGTGCAGTCATATTCACAGATAGTTACCTAGTGTGTAATTGCTGATTTCTGGTCCTCCGGTGTAATAATCTTCACCCAGGGCGATTGGTCAAGTGGTGCCATTACATCACAAAGATACAGCAGGATGTCATCTGACAGGAGGGCCAATCAGTTGCCTAGTACGCAATAGGATACATGTATCATGGTATAGAAAAGGGAGCAATGTAGACAGGATGCCCAGCTGAAGACTAGGGTGGTGAGATGAAAGGACCTAGGCCATTATTTGAGACTTATACATTTGTTTGAAGGAGTGGTTGATCATAACATTCTGGAATTCTCTATAGGTTAACTGATATGGATGTGCTAAAATGAAGATGTTAGAATCTGTTATTCATAGTTTTTATTATTCCCACGAACCGTAGCATAAACCTTCCTCTCTTAGCTTATCAGATCACTGAATTGCTATAGTGTACCATAACCTAAAATAATTCTTGTGAGAAGGGTACACTATCTCTTGGCTGCCAAAGAGATCTTTCTATCCAAGTCCTCATATAGGTGCTATAGTTGTGTAGAATGTACCAGCAAATGAGGCATAGGATTGAAAGAAGTCAGCTAGGTTGAAATCTAAATTGAGATTATAATTTTTAGTGAGCTTTGGATTTTCACAATATTAGATACACCATAGTACTAATGATTGACACTTTATAAAAATCATTTTTTGGTAGTGTTGCATTTCTTTGGAAATATTCAAGTTCTAAAAATTGACTAACAGTGGACTTTTCCATCTGCAGATTATACTGAATGGCCAGCAGAGGCAGTGTTGCAGAGGAATATTTCTCCGCTTGCTGAGAAAAAAAAAAAGAAAGCTCATTCCTCAGCCTTCTCCATGCCTCGATCAATATATATGGTAAGTCAAAATCTCATTTATTCATTTTGCCATTAATAAAAAGTTCATAGCATCTGATGGCTCTCAGTGCCATTTAGTGGGGTTTTCCGCATATATATAATCTTCTAAGACGGTGGCAATATGGATGACGCTATGGCCATCATGATAGTTTATCAAAGACTTTGACTGTCTATGTGGCTGACAAAATCTTCTTTAGATACTTGTGCAGGCAATTTGTCTTCCGATGTAATTACCATCTTTCAGGCTGGAATGAGGTGTCTTAGGTTAGAGCAATTGACTTACTTTCAGATGGAGGGAAGCTATTTAACCTGTTTCCCTGCTCTCTGTGAGTGGGACTCTGATACTCCAGATGGACTGCTGTTTAGAGACTGTGTTCTTCTAACTCTAGCCCTCTTTAAATAGTAGCCCAATGCTTTCAATGGTGCAAATTATATTCCCATTACACCTCCTACTTGCTATGGAGTCATATTCCCAGATACTTACCTAGTGTGTAATTGCTGATGTCTGGTCCTCCGGTGTAATCGTCTCCCAGGGCAATTGGTCATGTGGTGCCATTACATCACAAAGCTACAGCAGGATGTCTTCTGACTTGAGGGCCAATCAGTTGCTTCTTCTAACTCTAGCCCTCTTTAAATAGGAGCCCACTGCTTTCAATGGTGCAGAGTCTATTCCCATTACACCTCCTACTTGCTGTGCAGTCATATTCACAGATAGTTACCTAGTGTGTAATTGCTGATTTCTGGTCCTCCGGTGTAATAATCTTCACCCAGGGCGATTGGTCAAGTGGTGCCATTACATCACAAAGATACAGCAGGATGTCATCTGACAGGAGGGCCAATCAGTTGCCTAGTACGCAATAGGATACATGTATCATGGTATAGAAAAGGGAGCAATGTAGACAGGATGCCCAGCTGAAGACTAGGGTGGTGAGATGAAAGGACCTAGGCCATTATTTGAGACTTATACATTTGTTTGAAGGAGTGGTTGATCATAACATTCTGGAATTCTCTATAGGTTAACTGATATGGATGTGCTAAAATGAAGATGTTAGAATCTGTTATTCATAGTTTTTATTATTCCCACGAACCGTAGCATAAACCTTCCTCTCTTAGCTTATCAGATCACTGAATTGCTATAGTGTACCATAACCTAAAATAATTCTTGTGAGAAGGGTACGCTATCTCTTGGCTGCCAAAGAGATCTTTCTATCCAAGTCCTCATATAGGTGCTATAGTTGTGTAGAATGTACCAGAAAATGAGGCATAGGATTGAAAGAAGTCAGCTAGGTTGAAATCTAAATTGAGATTATAATTTTTAGTGAGCTTTGGATTTTCACAATATTAGATACACCATAGTACTAATGATTGACACTTTATAAAAATCATTTTTTGGTAGTGTTGCATTTCTTTGGAAATATTCAAGTTCTAAAAATTGACTAACAGTGGACTTTTCCATCTGCAGATTATACTGAATGGCCAGCAGAGGCAGTGTTGCAGAGGAATATTTCTCCGCTTGCTGAGAAAAAAAAAAAGAAAGCTCATTCCTCAGCCTTCTCCATGCCTCGATCAATATATATGGTAAGTCAAAATCTCATCTATTCATTTTGCCATTAATAAAAAGTTCATAGCATCTGATGGCTCTCAGTGCCATTTAGTGGGGTTTTCCGCATATATATAATCTTCTAAGACGGTGGCAATATGGATGACGCTATGGCCATCATGATAGTTTATCAAAGACTTTGACGGTCTATGTGGCTGACAAAATCTTCTTTAGATACTTGTGCAGGCAATCTGTCCTCCGATGTAATTACCATCTTTCAGGCTGGAATGAGGTCTCTTAGGTTAGAGCAATTTACTTACTTTCAGATGGAGGGAAGCTATTTAACCTGTTTCCCTGCTCTCTGTGAGTGGGACTCTGATACTCCAGATGGACTGCTGTTTAGAGACTGTGTTCTTCTAACTCTAGCCCTCTTTAAATAGGAGCCCAATGCTTTCAATGGTGCAGAGTATATTCCCATTACACCTCCTACTTGCTGTGGAGTCATATTCCCAGATACTTACCTAGTGTGTAATTGCTGATGTCTGGTCCTCCGGTGTAATCGTCTCCCAGGGCAATTGGTCATGTGGTGCCATTACATCACAAAGCTACAGCAGGATGTCTTCTGACATGAGGGCCAATCAGTTGCTTCTTCTAACTCTAGCCCTCTTTAAATAGGAGCCCACTGCTTTCAATGGTGCAGAGTCTATTCCCATTACACCTCCTACTTGCTGTGCAGTCATATTCACAGATAGTTACCTAGTGTGTAATTGCTGATTTCTGGTCCTCCGGTGTAATAATCTTCACCCAGGGCGATTGGTCAAGTGGTGCCATTACATCACAAAGATACAGCAGGATGTCATCTGACAGGAGGGCCAATCAGTTGCCTAGTACGCAATAGGATACATGTATCATGGTATAGAAAAGGGAGCAATGTAGACAGGATGCCCAGCTGAAGACTAGGGTGGTGAGATGAAAGGACCTAGGCCATTATTTGAGACTTATACATTTGTTTGAAGGAGTGGTTGATCATAACATTCTGGAATTCTCTATAGGTTAACTGATATGGATGTGCTAAAATGAAGATGTTAGAATCTGTTATTCATAGTTTTTATTATTCCCACGAACCGTAGCATAAACCTTCCTCTCTTAGCTTATCAGATCACTGAATTGCTATAGTGTACCATAACCTAAAATAATTCTTGTGAGAAGGGTACGCTATCTCTTGGCTGCCAAAGAGATCTTTCTATCCAAGTCCTCATATAGGTGCTATAGTTGTGTAGAATGTACCAGCAAATGAGGCATAG
Organism: Lissotriton helveticus; assembly: GCF_964261635.1. NCBI lineage: Eukaryota > Metazoa > Chordata > Amphibia > Caudata > Salamandridae > Lissotriton > Lissotriton helveticus. The sequence continues at coordinate 1,331,710,808 of NC_136061.1, read as the reverse complement.
GATTGAAAGAAGTCAGCTAGGTTGAAATCTAAATTGAGATTATAATTTTTAGTGAGCTTTGGATTTTCACAATATTAGATACACCATAGTACTAATGATTGACACTTTATAAAAATCATTTTTTGGTAGTGTTGCATTTCTTTGGAAATATTCAAGTTCTAAAAATTGACTAACAGTGGACTTTTCCATCTGCAGATTATACTGAATGGCCAGCAGAGGCAGTGTTGCAGAGGAATATTTCTCCGCTTGCTGAGAAAAAAAAAAAGAAAGCTCATTCCTCAGCCTTCTCCATGCCTCGATCAATATATATGGTAAGTCAAAATCTCATTTATTCATTTTGCCATTAATAAAAAGTTCATAGCATCTGATGGCTCTCAGTGCCATTTAGTGGGGTTTTCCGCATATATATAATCTTCTAAGACGGTGGCAATATGGATGACGCTATGGCCATCATGATAGTTTATCAAAGACTTTGACTGTCTATGTGGCTGACAAAATCTTCTTTAGATACTTGTGCAGGCAATCTGTCCTCCGATGTAATTACCATCTTTCAGGCTGGAATGAGGTCTCTTAGGTTAGAGCAATTTACTTACTTTCAGATGGAGGGAAGCTATTTAACCTGTTTCCCTGCTCTCTGTGAGTGGGACTCTGATACTCCAGATGGACTGCTGTTTAGAGACTGTGTTCTTCTAACTCTAGCCCTCTTTAAATAGGAGCCCAATGCTTTCAATGGTGCAGAGTATATTCCCATTACACCTCCTACTTGCTGTGGAGTCATATTCCCAGATACTTACCTAGTGTGTAATTGCTGATGTCTGGTCCTCCGGTGTAATCGTCTCCCAGGGCAATTGGTCATGTGGTGCCATTACATCACAAAGCTACAGCAGGATGTCTTCTGACATGAGGGCCAATCAGTTGCTTCTTCTAACTCTAGCCCTCTTTAAATAGGAGCCCACTGCTTTCAATGGTGCAGAGTCTATTCCCATTACACCTCCTACTTGCTGTGCAGTCATATTCACAGATAGTTACCTAGTGTGTAATTGCTGATTTCTGGTCCTCCGGTGTAATAATCTTCACCCAGGGCGATTGGTCAAGTGGTGCCATTACATCACAAAGATACAGCAGGATGTCATCTGACAGGAGGGCCAATCAGTTGCCTAGTACGCAATAGGATACATGTATCATGGTATAGAAAAGGGAGCAATGTAGACAGGATGCCCAGCTGAAGACTAGGGTGGTGAGATGAAAGGACCTAGGCCATTATTTGAGACTTATACATTTGTTTGAAGGAGTGGTTGATCATAACATTCTGGAATTCTCTATAGGTTAACTGATATGGATGTGCTAAAATGAAGATGTTAGAATCTGTTATTCATAGTTTTTATTATTCCCACGAACCGTAGCATAAACCTTCCTCTCTTAGCTTATCAGATCACTGAATTGCTATAGTGTACCATAACCTAAAATAATTCTTGTGAGAAGGGTACGCTATCTCTTGGCTGCCAAAGAGATCTTTCTATCCAAGTCCTCATATAGGTGCTATAGTTGTGTAGAATGTACCAGCAAATGAGGCATAGGATTGAAAGAAGTCAGCTAGGTTGAAATCTAAATTGAGATTATAATTTTTAGTGAGCTTTGGATTTTCACAATATTAGATACACCATAGTACTAATGATTGACACTTTATAAAAATCATTTTTTGGTAGTGTTGCATTTCTTTGGAAATATTCAAGTTCTAAAAATTGACTAACAGTGGACTTTTCCATCTGCAGATTATACTGAATGGCCAGCAGAGGCAGTGTTGCAGAGGAATATTTCTCCGCTTGCTGAGAAAAAAAAAAAGAAAGCTCATTCCTCAGCCTTCTCCATGCCTCGATCAATATATATGGTAAGTCAAAATCTCATTTATTCATTTTGCCATTAATAAAAAGTTCATAGCATCTGATGGCTCTCAGTGCCATTTAGTGGGGTTTTCCGCATATATATAATCTTCTAAGACGGTGGCAATATGGATGACGCTATGGCCATCATGATAGTTTATCAAAGACTTTGACTGTCTATGTGGCTGACAAAATCTTCTTTAGATACTTGTGCAGGCAATCTGTCCTCCGATGTAATTACCATCTTTCAGGCTGGAATGAGGTCTCTTAGGTTAGAGCAATTTACTTACTTTCAGATGGAGGGAAGCTATTTAACCTGTTTCCCTGCTCTCTGTGAGTGGGACTCTGATACTCCAGATGGACTGCTGTTTAGAGACTGTGTTCTTCTAACTCTAGCCCTCTTTGAATAGGAGCCCAATGCTTTCAATGGTGCAGAGTATATTCCCATTACACCTCCTACTTGCTGTGGAGTCATATTCCCAGATACTTACCTAGTGTGTAATTGCTGATGTCTGGTCCTCCGGTGTAATCGTCTCCCAGGGCAATTGGTCATATGGTGCCATTACATCACAAAGCTACAGCAGGATGTCTTCTGACATGAGGGCCAATCAGTTGCTTCTTCTAACTCTAGCCCTCTTTAAATAGGAGCCCACTGCTTTCAATGGTGCAGAGTCTATTCCCATTACACCTCCTACTTGCTGTGCAGTCATATTCACAGATAGTTACCTAGTGTGTAATTGCTGATTTCTGGTCCTCCGGTGTAATAATCTTCACCCAGGGCGATTGGTCAAGTGGTGCCATTACATCACAAAGATACAGCAGGATGTCATCTGACAGGAGGGCCAATCAGTTGCCTAGTACGCAATAGGATACATGTATCATGGTATAGAAAAGGGAGCAATGTAGACAGGATGCCCAGCTGAAGACTAGGGTGGTGAGATGAAAGGACCTAGGCCATTATTTGAGACTTATACATTTGTTTGAAGGAGTGGTTGATCATAACATTCTGGAATTCTCTATAGGTTAACTGATATGGATGTGCTAAAATGAAGATGTTAGAATCTGTTATTCATAGTTTTTATTATTCCCACGAACCGTAGCATAAACCTTCCTCTCTTAGCTTATCAGATCACTGAATTGCTATAGTGTACCATAACCTAAAATAATTCTTGTGAGAAGGGTACGCTATCTCTTGGCTGCCAAAGAGATCTTTCTATCCAAGTCCTCATATAGGTGCTATAGTTGTGTAGAATGTACCAGCAAATGAGGCATAGGATTGAAAGAAGTCAGCTAGGTTGAAATCTAAATTGAGATTATAATTTTTAGTGAGCTTTGGATTTTCACAATATTAGATACACCATAGTACTAATGATTGACACTTTATAAAAATCATTTTTTGGTAGTGTTGCATTTCTTTGGAAATATTCAAGTTCTAAAAATTGACTAACAGTGGACTTTTCCATCTGCAGATTATACTGAATGGCCAGCAGAGGCAGTGTTGCAGAGGAATATTTCTCCGCTTGCTGAGAAAAAAAAAAAGAAAGCTCATTCCTCAGCCTTCTCCATGCCTCGATCAATATATATGGTAAGTCAAAATCTCATTTATTCATTTTGCCATTAATAAAAAGTTCATAGCATCTGATGGCTCTCAGTGCCATTTAGTGGGGTTTTCCGCATATATATAATCTTCTAAGACGGTGGCAATATGGATGACGCTATGGCCATCATGATAGTTTATCAAAGACTTTGACTGTCTATGTGGCTGACAAAATCTTCTTTAGATACTTGTGCAGGCAATCTGTCTTCCGATGTAATTACCATCTTTCAGGCTGGAATGAGGTGTCTTAGGTTAGAGCAATTGACTTACTTTCAGATGGAGGGAAGCTATTTAACCTGTTTCCCTGCTCTCTGTGAGTGGGACTCTGATACTCCAGATGGACTGCTGTTTAGAGACTGTGTTCTTCTAACTCTAGCCCTCTTTAAATAGGAGCCCAATGCTTTCAATGGTGCAGAGTATATTCCCATTACACCTCCTACTTGCTGTGGAGTCATATTCCCAGATACTTACCTAGTGTGTAATTGCTGATGTCTGGTCCTCCGGTGTAATCGTCTCCCAGGGCAATTGGTCATGTGGTGCCATTACATCACAAAGCTACAGCAGGATGTCTTCTGACTTGAGGGCCAATCAGTTGCTTCTTCTAACTCTAGCCCTCTTTAAATAGGAGCCCACTGCTTTCAATGGTGCAGAGTCTATTCCCATTACACCTCCTACTTGCTGTGCAGTCATATTCACAGATAGTTACCTAGTGTGTAATTGCTGATTTCTGGTCCTCCGGTGTAATAATCTTCACCCAGGGCGATTGGTCAAGTGGTGCCATTACATCACAAAGATACAGCAGGATGTCATCTGACAGGAGGGCCAATCAGTTGCCTAGTACGCAATAGGATACATGTATCATGGTATAGAAAAGGGAGCAATGTAGACAGGATGCCCAGCTGAAGACTAGGGTGGTGAGATGAAAGGACCTAGGCCATTATTTGAGACTTATACATTTGTTTGAAGGAGTGGTTGATCATAACATTCTAGAATTCTCTATAGGTTAACTGATATGGATGTGCTAAAATGAAGATGTTAGAATCTGTTATTCATAGTTTTTATTATTCCCACGAACCGTAGCATAAACCTTCCTCTCTTAGCTTATCAGATCACTGAATTGCTATAGTGTACCATAACCTAAAATAATTCTTGTGAGAAGGGTACGCTATCTCTTGGCTGCCAAAGAGATCTTTCTATCCAAGTCCTCATATAGGTGCTATAGTTGTGTAGAATGTACCAGCAAATGAGGCATAGGATTGAAAGAAGTCAGCTAGGTGGAAATCTAAATTGAGATTATAATTTTTAGTGAGCTTTGGATTTTCACAATATTAGATACACCATAGTACTAATGATTGACACTTTATAAAAATCATTTTTTGGTAGTGTTGCATTTCTTTGGAAATATTCAAGTTCTAAAAATTGACTAACAGTGGACTTTTCCATCTGCAGATTATACTGAATGGCCAGCAGAGGCAGTGTTGCAGAGGAATATTTCTCCGCTTGCTGAGAAAAAAAAAAGAAAGCTCATTCCTCAGCCTTCTCCATGCCTCGATCAATATATATGGTAAGTCAAAATCTCATTTATTCATTTTGCCATTAATAAAAAGTTCATAGCATCTGATGGCTCTCAGTGCCATTTAGTGGGGTTTTCCGCATATATATAATCTTCTAAGACGGTGGCAATATGGATGACGCTATGGCCATCATGATAGTTTATCAAAGACTTTGACTGTCTATGTGGCTGACAAAATCTTCTTTAGATACTTGTGCAGGCAATCTGTCTTCCGATGTAATTACCATCTTTCAGGCTGGAATGAGGTCTCTTAGGTTAGAGCAATTGACTTACTTTCAGATGGAGGGAAGCTATTTAACCTGTTTCCCTGCTCTCTGTGAGTGGGACTCTGATACTCCAGATGGACTGCTGTTTAGAGACTGTGTTCTTCTAACTCTAGCCCTCTTTAAATAGGAGCCCAATGCTTTCAATGGTGCAGAGTATATTCCCATTACACCTCCTACTTGCTGTGGAGTCATATTCCCAGATACTTACCTAGTGTGTAATTGCTGATGTCTGGTCCTCCGGTGTAATCGTCTCCCAGGGCAATTGGTCATGTGGTGCCATTACATCACAAAGCTACAGCAGGATGTCTTCTGACTTGAGGGCCAATCAGTTGCTTCTTCTAACTCTAGCCCTCTTTAAATAGGAGCCCACTGCTTTCAATGGTGCAGAGTCTATTCCCATTACACCTCCTACTTGCTGTGCAGTCATATTCACAGATAGTTACCTAGTGTGTAATTGCTGATTTCTGGTCCTCCGGTGTAATAATCTTCACCCAGGGCGATTGGTCAAGTGGTGCCATTACATCACAAAGATACAGCAGGATGTCATCTGACAGGAGGGCCAATCAGTTGCCTAGTACGCAATAGGATACATGTATCATGGTATAGAAAAGGGAGCAATGTAGACAGGATGCCCAGCTGAAGACTAGGGTGGTGAGATGAAAGGACCTAGGCCATTATTTGAGACTTATACATTTGTTTGAAGGAGTGGTTGATCATAACATTCTGGAATTCTCTATAGGTTAACTGATATGGATGTGCTAAAATGAAGATGTTAGAATCTGTTATTCATAGTTTTTATTATTCCCACGAACCGTAGCATAAACCTTCCTCTCTTAGCTTATCAGATCACTGAATTGCTATAGTGTACCATAACCTAAAATAATTCTTGTGAGAAGGGTACGCTATCTCTTGGCTGCCAAAGAGATCTTTCTATCCAAGTCCTCATATAGGTGCTATAGTTGTGTAGAATGTACCAGAAAATGAGGCATAGGATTGAAAGAAGTCAGCTAGGTTGAAATCTAAATTGAGATTATAATTTTTAGTGAGCTTTGGATTTTCACAATATTAGATACACCATAGTACTAATGATTGACACTTTATAAAAATCATTTTTTGGTAGTGTTGCATTTCTTTGGAAATATTCAAGTTCTAAAAATTGACTAACAGTGGACTTTTCCATCTGCAGATTATACTGAATGGCCAGCAGAGGCAGTGTTGCAGAGGAATATTTCTCCGCTTGCTGAGAAAAAAAAAAGAAAGCTCATTCCCCAGCCTTCTCCATGCCTCGATCAATATATATGGTAAGTCAAAATCTCATTTATTCATTTTGCCATTAATAAAAAGTTCATAGCATCTGATGGCTCTCAGTGCCATTTAGTGGGGTTTTCCGCATATATATAATCTTCTAAGACGGTGGCAATATGGATGACGCTATGGCCATCATGATAGTTTATCAAAGACTTTGACTGTCTATGTGGCTGACAAAATCTTCTTTAGATACTTGTGCAGGCAATCTGTCCTCCGATGTAATTACCATCTTTCAGGCTGGAATGAGGTCTCTTAGGTTAGAGCAATTTACTTACTTTCAGATGGAGGGAAGCTATTTAACCTGTTTCCCTGCTCTCTGTGAGTGGGACTCTGATACTCCAGATGGACTGCTGTTTAGAGACTGTGTTCTTCTAACTCTAGCCCTCTTTAAATAGGAGCCCAATGCTTTCAATGGTGCAGAGTATATTCCCATTACACCTCCTACTTGCTGTGGAGTCATATTCCCAGATACTTACCTAGTGTGTAATTGCTGATGTCTGGTCCTCCGGTGTAATCGTCTCCCAGGGCAATTGGTCATGTGGTGCCATTACATCACAAAGCTACAGCAGGATGTCTTCTGACATGAGGGCCAATCAGTTGCTTCTTCTAACTCTAGCCCTCTTTAAATAGGAGCCCACTGCTTTCAATGGTGCAGAGTCTATTCCCATTACACCTCCTACTTGCTGTGCAGTCATATTCACAGATAGTTACCTAGTGTGTAATTGCTGATTTCTGGTCCTCCGGTGTAATAATCTTCACCCAGGGCGATTGGTCAAGTGGTGCCATTACATCACAAAGATACAGCAGGATGTCATCTGACAGGAGGGCCAATCAGTTGCCTAGTACGCAATAGGATACATGTATCATGGTATAGAAAAGGGAGCAATGTAGACAGGATGCCCAGCTGAAGACTAGGGTGGTGAGATGAAAGGACCTAGGCCATTATTTGAGACTTATACATTTGTTTGAAGGAGTGGTTGATCATAACATTCTGGAATTCTCTATAGGTTAACTGATATGGATGTGCTAAAATGAAGATGTTAGAATCTGTTATTCATAGTTTTTATTATTCCCACGAACCGTAGCATAAACCTTCCTCTCTTAGCTTATCAGATCACTGAATTGCTATAGTGTACCATAACCTAAAATAATTCTTGTGAGAAGGGTACGCTATCTCTTGGCTGCCAAAGAGATCTTTCTATCCAAGTCCTCATATAGGTGCTATAGTTGTGTAGAATGTACCAGCAAATGAGGCATAGGATTGAAAGAAGTCAGCTAGGTTGAAATCTAAATTGAGATTATAATTTTTAGTGAGCTTTGGATTTTCACAATATTAGATACACCATAGTACTAATGATTGACACTTTATAAAAATCATTTTTTGGTAGTGTTGCATTTCTTTGGAAATATTCAAGTTCTAAAAATTGACTAACAGTGGACTTTTCCATCTGCAGATTATACTGAATGGCCAGCAGAGGCAGTGTTGCAGAGGAATATTTCTCCGCTTGCTGAGAAAAAAAAAAAGAAAGCTCATTCCTCAGCCTTCTCCATGCCTCGATCAATATATATGGTAAGTCAAAATCTCATTTATTCATTTTGCCATTAATAAAAAGTTCATAGCATCTGATGGCTCTCAGTGCCATTTAGTGGGGTTTTCCGCATATATATAATCTTCTAAGACGGTGGCAATATGGATGACGCTATGGCCATCATGATAGTTTATCAAAGACTTTGACTGTCTATGTGGCTGACAAAATCTTCTTTAGATACTTGTGCAGGCAATTTGTCTTCCGATGTAATTACCATCTTTCAGGCTGGAATGAGGTGTCTTAGGTTAGAGCAATTGACTTACTTTCAGATGGAGGGAAGCTATTTAACCTGTTTCCCTGCTCTCTGTGAGTGGGACTCTGATACTCCAGATGGACTGCTGTTTAGAGACTGTGTTCTTCTAACTCTAGCCCTCTTTAAATAGTAGCCCAATGCTTTCAATGGTGCAAATTATATTCCCATTACACCTCCTACTTGCTATGGAGTCATATTCCCAGATACTTACCTAGTGTGTAATTGCTGATGTCTGGTCCTCCGGTGTAATCGTCTCCCAGGGCAATTGGTCATGTGGTGCCATTACATCACAAAGCTACAGCAGGATGTCTTCTGACTTGAGGGCCAATCAGTTGCTTCTTCTAACTCTAGCCCTCTTTAAATAGGAGCCCACTGCTTTCAATGGTGCAGAGTCTATTCCCATTACACCTCCTACTTGCTGTGCAGTCATATTCACAGATAGTTACCTAGTGTGTAATTGCTGATTTCTGGTCCTCCGGTGTAATAATCTTCACCCAGGGCGATTGGTCAAGTGGTGCCATTACATCACAAAGATACAGCAGGATGTCATCTGACAGGAGGGCCAATCAGTTGCCTAGTACGCAATAGGATACATGTATCATGGTATAGAAAAGGGAGCAATGTAGACAGGATGCCCAGCTGAAGACTAGGGTGGTGAGATGAAAGGACCTAGGCCATTATTTGAGACTTATACATTTGTTTGAAGGAGTGGTTGATCATAACATTCTGGAATTCTCTATAGGTTAACTGATATGGATGTGCTAAAATGAAGATGTTAGAATCTGTTATTCATAGTTTTTATTATTCCCACGAACCGTAGCATAAACCTTCCTCTCTTAGCTTATCAGATCACTGAATTGCTATAGTGTACCATAACCTAAAATAATTCTTGTGAGAAGGGTACGCTATCTCTTGGCTGCCAAAGAGATCTTTCTATCCAAGTCCTCATATAGGTGCTATAGTTGTGTAGAATGTACCAGAAAATGAGGCATAGGATTGAAAGAAGTCAGCTAGGTTGAAATCTAAATTGAGATTATAATTTTTAGTGAGCTTTGGATTTTCACAATATTAGATACACCATAGTACTAATGATTGACACTTTATAAAAATCATTTTTTGGTAGTGTTGCATTTCTTTGGAAATATTCAAGTTCTAAAAATTGACTAACAGTGGACTTTTCCATCTGCAGATTATACTGAATGGCCAGCAGAGGCAGTGTTGCAGAGGAATATTTCTCCGCTTGCTGAGAAAAAAAAAAAGAAAGCTCATTCCTCAGCCTTCTCCATGCCTCGATCAATATATATGGTAAGTCAAAATCTCATCTATTCATTTTGCCATTAATAAAAAGTTCATAGCATCTGATGGCTCTCAGTGCCATTTAGTGGGGTTTTCCGCATATATATAATCTTCTAAGACGGTGGCAATATGGATGACGCTATGGCCATCATGATAGTTTATCAAAGACTTTGACGGTCTATGTGGCTGACAAAATCTTCTTTAGATACTTGTGCAGGCAATCTGTCCTCCGATGTAATTACCATCTTTCAGGCTGGAATGAGGTCTCTTAGGTTAGAGCAATTTACTTACTTTCAGATGGAGGGAAGCTATTTAACCTGTTTCCCTGCTCTCTGTGAGTGGGACTCTGATACTCCAGATGGACTGCTGTTTAGAGACTGTGTTCTTCTAACTCTAGCCCTCTTTAAATAGGAGCCCAATGCTTTCAATGGTGCAGAGTATATTCCCATTACACCTCCTACTTGCTGTGGAGTCATATTCCCAGATACTTACCTAGTGTGTAATTGCTGATGTCTGGTCCTCCGGTGTAATCGTCTCCCAGGGCAATTGGTCATGTGGTGCCATTACATCACAAAGCTACAGCAGGATGTCTTCTGACATGAGGGCCAATCAGTTGCTTCTTCTAACTCTAGCCCTCTTTAAATAGGAGCCCACTGCTTTCAATGGTGCAGAGTCTATTCCCATTACACCTCCTACTTGCTGTGCAGTCATATTCACAGATAGTTACCTAGTGTGTAATTGCTGATTTCTGGTCCTCCGGTGTAATAATCTTCACCCAGGGCGATTGGTCAAGTGGTGCCATTACATCACAAAGATACAGCAGGATGTCATCTGACAGGAGGGCCAATCAGTTGCCTAGTACGCAATAGGATACATGTATCATGGTATAGAAAAGGGAGCAATGTAGACAGGATGCCCAGCTGAAGACTAGGGTGGTGAGATGAAAGGACCTAGGCCATTATTTGAGACTTATACATTTGTTTGAAGGAGTGGTTGATCATAACATTCTGGAATTCTCTATAGGTTAACTGATATGGATGTGCTAAAATGAAGATGTTAGAATCTGTTATTCATAGTTTTTATTATTCCCACGAACCGTAGCATAAACCTTCCTCTCTTAGCTTATCAGATCACTGAATTGCTATAGTGTACCATAACCTAAAATAATTCTTGTGAGAAGGGTACGCTATCTCTTGGCTGCCAAAGAGATCTTTCTATCCAAGTCCTCATATAGGTGCTATAGTTGTGTAGAATGTACCAGCAAATGAGGCATAGGATTGAAAGAAGTCAGCTAGGTTGAAATCTAAATTGAGATTATAATTTTTAGTGAGCTTTGGATTTTCACAATATTAGATACACCATAGTACTAATGATTGACACTTTATAAAAATCATTTTTTGGTAGTGTTGCATTTCTTTGGAAATATTCAAGTTCTAAAAATTGACTAACAGTGGACTTTTCCATCTGCAGATTATACTGAATGGCCAGCAGAGGCAGTGTTGCAGAGGAATATTTCTCCGCTTGCTGAGAAAAAAAAAAAGAAAGCTCATTCCTCAGCCTTCTCCATGCCTCGATCAATATATATGGTAAGTCAAAATCTCATTTATTCATTTTGCCATTAATAAAAAGTTCATAGCATCTGATGGCTCTCAGTGCCATTTAGTGGGGTTTTCCGCATATATATAATCTTCTAAGACGGTGGCAATATGGATGACGCTATGGCCATCATGATAGTTTATCAAAGACTTTGACTGTCTATGTGGCTGACAAAATCTTCTTTAGATACTTGTGCAGGCAATCTGTCCTCCGATGTAATTACCATCTTTCAGGCTGGAATGAGGTCTCTTAGGTTAGAGCAATTTACTTACTTTCAGATGGAGGGAAGCTATTTAACCTGTTTCCCTGCTCTCTGTGAGTGGGACTCTGATACTCCAGATGGACTGCTGTTTAGAGACTGTGTTCTTCTAACTCTAGCCCTCTTTAAATAGGAGCCCAATGCTTTCAATGGTGCAGAGTATATTCCCATTACACCTCCTACTTGCTGTGGAGTCATATTCCCAGATACTTACCTAGTGTGTAATTGCTGATGTCTGGTCCTCCGGTGTAATCGTCTCCCAGGGCAATTGGTCATGTGGTGCCATTACATCACAAAGCTACAGCAGGATGTCTTCTGACATGAGGGCCAATCAGTTGCTTCTTCTAACTCTAGCCCTCTTTAAATAGGAGCCCACTGCTTTCAATGGTGCAGAGTCTATTCCCATTACACCTCCTACTTGCTGTGCAGTCATATTCACAGATAGTTACCTAGTGTGTAATTGCTGATTTCTGGTCCTCCGGTGTAATAATCTTCACCCAGGGCGATTGGTCAAGTGGTGCCATTACATCACAAAGATACAGCAGGATGTCATCTGACAGGAGGGCCAATCAGTTGCCTAGTACGCAATAGGATACATGTATCATGGTATAGAAAAGGGAGCAATGTAGACAGGATGCCCAGCTGAAGACTAGGGTGGTGAGATGAAAGGACCTAGGCCATTATTTGAGACTTATACATTTGTTTGAAGGAGTGGTTGATCATAACATTCTGGAATTCTCTATAGGTTAACTGATATGGATGTGCTAAAATGAAGATGTTAGAATCTGTTATTCATAGTTTTTATTATTCCCACGAACCGTAGCATAAACCTTCCTCTCTTAGCTTATCAGATCACTGAATTGCTATAGTGTACCATAACCTAAAATAATTCTTGTGAGAAGGGTACGCTATCTCTTGGCTGCCAAAGAGATCTTTCTATCCAAGTCCTCATATAGGTGCTATAGTTGTGTAGAATGTACCAGAAAATGAGGCATAGGATTGAAAGAAGTCAGCTAGGTTGAAATCTAAATTGAGATTATAATTTTTAGTGAGCTTTGGATTTTCACAATATTAGATACACCATAGTACTAATGATTGACACTTTATAAAAATCATTTTTTGGTAGTGTTGCATTTCTTTGGAAATATTCAAGTTCTAAAAATTGACTAACAGTGGACTTTTCCATCTGCAGATTATACTGAATGGCCAGCAGAGGCAGTGTTGCAGAGGAATATTTCTCCGCTTGCTGAGAAAAAAAAAAGAAAGCTCATTCCTCAGCCTTCTCCATGCCTCGATCAATATATATGGTAAGTCAAAATCTCATTTATTCATTTTGCCATTAATAAAAAGTTCATAGCATCTGATGGCTCTCAGTGCCATTTAGTGGGGTTTTCCGCATATATATAATCTTCTAAGACGGTGGCAATATGGATGACGCTATGGCCATCATGATAGTTTATCAAAGACTTTGACTGTCTATGTGGCTGACAAAATCTTCTTTAGATACTTGTGCAGGCAATCTGTCTTCCGATGTAATTACCATCTTTCAGGCTGGAATGAGGTGTCTTAGGTTAGAGCAATTGACTTACTTTCAGATGGAGGGAAGCTATTTAACCTGTTTCCCTGCTCTCTGTGAGTGGGACTCTGATACTCCAGATGGACTGCTGTTTAGAGACTGTGTTCTTCTAACTCTAGCCCTCTTTAAATAGGAGCCCAATGCTTTCAATGGTGCAGAGTATATTCCCATTACACCTCCTACTTGCTATGGAGTCATATTCCCAGATACTTACCTAGTGTGTAATTGCTGATGTCTGGTCCTCCGGTGTAATCGTCTCCCAGGGCAATTGGTCATGTGGTGCCATTACATCACAAAGCTACAGCAGGATGTCTTCTGACTTGAGGGCCAATCAGTTGCTTCTTCTAACTCTAGCCCTCTTTAAATAGGAGCCCACTGCTTTCAATGGTGCAGAGTCTATTCCCATTACACCTCCTACTTGCTGTGCAGTCATATTCACAGATAGTTACCTAGTGTGTAATTGCTGATTTCTGGTCCTCCGGTGTAATAATCTTCACCCAGGGCGATTGGTCAAGTGGTGCCATTACATCACAAAGATACAGCAGGATGTCATCTGACAGGAGGGCCAATCAGTTGCCTAGTACGCAATAGGATACATGTATCATGGTATAGAAAAGGGAGCAATGTAGACAGGATGCCCAGCTGAAGACTAGGGTGGTGAGATGAAAGGACCTAGGCCATTATTTGAGACTTATACATTTGTTTGAAGGAGTGGTTGATCATAACATTCTGGAATTCTCTATAGGTTAACTGATATGGATGTGCTAAAATGAAGATGTTAGAATCTGTTATTCATAGTTTTTATTATTCCCACGAACCGTAGCATAAACCTTCCTCTCTTAGCTTATCAGATCACTGAATTGCTATAGTGTACCATAACCTAAAATAATTCTTGTGAGAAGGGTACGCTATCTCTTGGCTGCCAAAGAGATCTTTCTATCCAAGTCCTCATATAGGTGCTATAGTTGTGTAGAATGTACCAGCAAATGAGGCATAGGATTGAAAGAAGTCAGCTAGGTTGAAATCTAAATTGAGATTATAATTTTTAGTGAGCTTTGGATTTTCACAATATTAGATACACCATAGTACTAATGATTGACACTTTATAAAAATCATTTTTTGGTAGTGTTGCATTTCTTTGGAAATATTCAAGTTCTAAAAATTGACTAACAGTGGACTTTTCCATCTGCAGATTATACTGAATGGCCAGCAGAGGCAGTGTTGCAGAGGAATATTTCTCCGCTTGCTGAGAAAAAAAAAAAGAAAGCTCATTCCTCAGCCTTCTCCATGCCTCGATCAATATATATGGTAAGTCAAAATCTCATTTATTCATTTTGCCATTAATAAAAAGTTCATAGCATCTGATGGCTCTCAGTGCCATTTAGTGGGGTTTTCCGCATATATATAATCTTCTAAGACGGTGGCAATATGGATGACGCTATGGCCATCATGATAGTTTATCAAAGACTTTGACTGTCTATGTGGCTGACAAAATCTTCTTTAGATACTTGTGCAGGCAATCTGTCCTCCGATGTAATTACCATCTTTCAGGCTGGAATGAGGTCTCTTAGGTTAGAGCAATTTACTTACTTTCAGATGGAGGGAAGCTATTTAACCTGTTTCCCTGCTCTCTGTGAGTGGGACTCTGATACTCCAGATGGACTGCTGTTTAGAGACTGTGTTCTTCTAACTCTAGCCCTCTTTAAATAGGAGCCCAATGCTTTCAATGGTGCAGAGTATATTCCCATTACACCTCCTACTTGCTGTGGAGTCATATTCCCAGATACTTACCTAGTGTGTAATTGCTGATGTCTGGTCCTCCGGTGTAATCGTCTCCCAGGGCAATTGGTCATGTGGTGCCATTACATCACAAAGCTACAGCAGGATGTCTTCTGACATGAGGGCCAATCAGTTGCTTCTTCTAACTCTAGCCCTCTTTAAATAGGAGCCCACTGCTTTCAATGGTGCAGAGTCTATTCCCATTACACCTCCTACTTGCTGTGCAGTCATATTCACAGATAGTTACCTAGTGTGTAATTGCTGATTTCTGGTCCTCCGGTGTAATAATCTTCACCCAGGGCGATTGGTCAAGTGGTGCCATTACATCACAAAGATACAGCAGGATGTCATCTGACAGGAGGGCCAATCAGTTGCCTAGTACGCAATAGGATACATGTATCATGGTATAGAAAAGGGAGCAATGTAGACAGGATGCCCAGCTGAAGACTAGGGTGGTGAGATGAAAGGACCTAGGCCATTATTTGAGACTTATACATTTGTTTGAAGGAGTGGTTGATCATAACATTCTGGAATTCTCTATAGGTTAACTGATATGGATGTGCTAAAATGAAGATGTTAGAATCTGTTATTCATAGTTTTTATTATTCCCACGAACCGTAGCATAAACCTTCCTCTCTTAGCTTATCAGATCACTGAATTGCTATAGTGTACCATAACCTAAAATAATTCTTGTGAGAAGGGTACGCTATCTCTTGGCTGCCAAAGAGATCTTTCTATCCAAGTCCTCATATAGGTGCTATAGTTGTGTAGAATGTACCAGAAAATGAGGCATAGGATTGAAAGAAGTCAGCTAGGTTGAAATCTAAATTGAGATTATAATTTTTAGTGAGCTTTGGATTTTCACAATATTAGATACACCATAGTACTAATGATTGACACTTTATAAAAATCATTTTTTGGTAGTGTTGCATTTCTTTGGAAATATTCAAGTTCTAAAAATTGACTAACAGTGGACTTTTCCATCTGCAGATTATACTGAATGGCCAGCAGAGGCAGTGTTGCAGAGGAATATTTCTCCGCTTGCTGAGAAAAAAAAAAGAAAGCTCATTCCTCAGCCTTCTCCATGCCTCGATCAATATATATGGTAAGTCAAAATCTCATTTATTCATTTTGCCATTAATAAAAAGTTCATAGCATCTGATGGCTCTCAGTGCCATTTAGTGGGGTTTTCCGCATATATATAATCTTCTAAGACGGTGGCAATATGGATGACGCTATGGCCATCATGATAGTTTATCAAAGACTTTGACTGTCTATGTGGCTGACAAAATCTTCTTTAGATACTTGTGCAGGCAATCTGTCTTCCGATGTAATTACCATCTTTCAGGCTGGAATGAGGTGTCTTAGGTTAGAGCAATTGACTTACTTTCAGATGGAGGGAAGCTATTTAACCTGTTTCCCTGCTCTCTGTGAGTGGGACTCTGATACTCCAGATGGACTGCTGTTTAGAGACTGTGTTCTTCTAACTCTAGCCCTCTTTAAATAGGAGCCCAATGCTTTCAATGGTGCAGAGTATATTCCCATTACACCTCCTACTTGCTATGGAGTCATATTCCCAGATACTTACCTAGTGTGTAATTGCTGATGTCTGGTCCTCCGGTGTAATCGTCTCCCAGGGCAATTGGTCATGTGGTGCCATTACATCACAAAGCTACAGCAGGATGTCTTCTGACTTGAGGGCCAATCAGTTGCTTCTTCTAACTCTAGCCCTCTTTAAATAGGAGCCCACTGCTTTCAATGGTGCAGAGTCTATTCCCATTACACCTCCTACTTGCTGTGCAGTCATATTCACAGATAGTTACCTAGTGTGTAATTGCTGATTTCTGGTCCTCCGGTGTAATAATCTTCACCCAGGGCGATTGGTCAAGTGGTGCCATTACATCACAAAGATACAGCAGGATGTCATCTGACAGGAGGGCCAATCAGTTGCCTAGTACGCAATAGGATACATGTATCATGGTATAGAAAAGGGAGCAATGTAGACAGGATGCCCAGCTGAAGACTAGGGTGGTGAGATGAAAGGACCTAGGCCATTATTTGAGACTTATACATTTGTTTGAAGGAGTGGTTGATCATAACATTCTGGAATTCTCTATAGGTTAACTGATATGGATGTGCTAAAATGAAGATGTTAGAATCTGTTATTCATAGTTTTTATTATTCCCACGAACCGTAGCATAAACCTTCCTCTCTTAGCTTATCAGATCACTGAATTGCTATAGTGTACCATAACCTAAAATAATTCTTGTGAGAAGGGTACGCTATCTCTTGGCTGCCAAAGAGATCTTTCTATCCAAGTCCTCATATAGGTGCTATAGTTGTGTAGAATGTACCAGAAAATGAGGCATAGGATTGAAAGAAGTCAGCTAGGTTGAAATCTAAATTGAGATTATAATTTTTAGTGAGCTTTGGATTTTCACAATATTAGATACACCATAGTACTAATGATTGACACTTTATAAAAATCATTTTTTGGTAGTGTTGCATTTCTTTGGAAATATTCAAGTTCTAAAAATTGACTAACAGTGGACTTTTCCATCTGCAGATTATACTGAATGGCCAGCAGAGGCAGTGTTGCAGAGGAATATTTCTCCGCTTGCTGAGAAAAAAAAAAAGAAAGCTCATTCCTCAGCCTTCTCCATGCCTCGATCAATATATATGGTAAGTCAAAATCTCATTTATTCATTTTGCCATTAATAAAAAGTTCATAGCATCTGATGGCTCTCAGTGCCATTTAGTGGGGTTTTCCGCATATATATAATCTTCTAAGACGGTGGCAATATGGATGACGCTATGGCCATCATGATAGTTTATCAAAGACTTTGACTGTCTATGTGGCTGACAAAATCTTCTTTAGATACTTGTGCAGGCAATCTGTCCTCCGATGTAATTACCATCTTTCAGGCTGGAATGAGGTCTCTTAGGTTAGAGCAATTTACTTACTTTCAGATGGAGGGAAGCTATTTAACCTGTTTCCCTGCTCTCTGTGAGTGGGACTCTGATACTCCAGATGGACTGCTGTTTAGAGACTGTGTTCTTCTAACTCTAGCCCTCTTTGAATAGGAGCCCAATGCTTTCAATGGTGCAGAGTATATTCCCATTACACCTCCTACTTGCTGTGGAGTCATATTCCCAGATACTTACCTAGTGTGTAATTGCTGATGTCTGGTCCTCCGGTGTAATCGTCTCCCAGGGCAATTGGTCATATGGTGCCATTACATCACAAAGCTACAGCAGGATGTCTTCTGACATGAGGGCCAATCAGTTGCTTCTTCTAACTCTAGCCCTCTTTAAATAGGAGCCCACTGCTTTCAATGGTGCAGAGTCTATTCCCATTACACCTCCTACTTGCTGTGCAGTCATATTCACAGATAGTTACCTAGTGTGTAATTGCTGATTTCTGGTCCTCCGGTGTAATAATCTTCACCCAGGGCGATTGGTCAAGTGGTGCCATTACATCACAAAGATACAGCAGGATGTCATCTGACAGGAGGGCCAATCAGTTGCCTAGTACGCAATAGGATACATGTATCATGGTATAGAAAAGGGAGCAATGTAGACAGGATGCCCAGCTGAAGACTAGGGTGGTGAGATGAAAGGACCTAGGCCATTATTTGAGACTTATACATTTGTTTGAAGGAGTGGTTGATCATAACATTCTGGAATTCTCTATAGGTTAACTGATATGGATGTGCTAAAATGAAGATGTTAGAATCTGTTATTCATAGTTTTTATTATTCCCACGAACCATAGCATAAACCTTCCTCTCTTAGCTTATCAGATCACTGAATTGCTATAGTGTACCATAACCTAAAATAATTCTTGTGAGAAGGGTACGCTATCTCTTGGCTGCCAAAGAGATCTTTCTATCCAAGTCCTCATATAGGTGCTATAGTTGTGTAGAATGTACCAGAAAATGAGGCATAGGATTGAAAGAAGTCAGCTAGGTTGAAATCTAAATTGAGATTATAATTTTTAGTGAGCTTTGGATTTTCACAATATTAGATACACCATAGTACTAATGATTGACACTTTATAAAAATCATTTTTTGGTAGTGTTGCATTTCTTTGGAAATATTCAAGTTCTAAAAATTGACTAACAGTGGACTTTTCCATCTGCAGATTATACTGAATGGCCAGCAGAGGCAGTGTTGCAGAGGAATATTTCTCCGCTTGCTGAGAAAAAAAAAAGAAAGCTCATTCCCCAGCCTTCTCCATGCCTCGATCAATATATATGGTAAGTCAAAATCTCATTTATTCATTTTGCCATTAATAAAAAGTTCATAGCATCTGATGGCTCTCAGTGCCATTTAGTGGGGTTTTCCGCATATATATAATCTTCTAAGACGGTGGCAATATGGATGACGCTATGGCCATCATGATAGTTTATCAAAGACTTTGACTGTCTATGTGGCTGACAAAATCTTCTTTAGATACTTGTGCAGGCAATCTGTCCTCCGATGTAATTACCATCTTTCAGGCTGGAATGAGGTCTCTTAGGTTAGAGCAATTTACTTACTTTCAGATGGAGGGAAGCTATTTAACCTGTTTCCCTGCTCTCTGTGAGTGGGACTCTGATACTCCAGATGGACTGCTGTTTAGAGACTGTGTTCTTCTAACTCTAGCCCTCTTTAAATAGGAGCCCAATGCTTTCAATGGTGCAGAGTATATTCCCATTACACCTCCTACTTGCTGTGGAGTCATATTCCCAGATACTTACCTAGTGTGTAATTGCTGATGTCTGGTCCTCCGGTGTAATCGTCTCCCAGGGCAATTGGTCATGTGGTGCCATTACATCACAAAGCTACAGCAGGATGTCTTCTGACATGAGGGCCAATCAGTTGCTTCTTCTAACTCTAGCCCTCTTTAAATAGGAGCCCACTGCTTTCAATGGTGCAGAGTCTATTCCCATTACACCTCCTACTTGCTGTGCAGTCATATTCACAGATAGTTACCTAGTGTGTAATTGCTGATTTCTGGTCCTCCGGTGTAATAATCTTCACCCAGGGCGATTGGTCAAGTGGTGCCATTACATCACAAAGATACAGCAGGATGTCATCTGACAGGAGGGCCAATCAGTTGCCTAGTACGCAATAGGATACATGTATCATGGTATAGAAAAGGGAGCAATGTAGACAGGATGCCCAGCTGAAGACTAGGGTGGTGAGATGAAAGGACCTAGGCCATTATTTGAGACTTATACATTTGTTTGAAGGAGTGGTTGATCATAACATTCTGGAATTCTCTATAGGTTAACTGATATGGATGTGCTAAAATGAAGATGTTAGAATCTGTTATTCATAGTTTTTATTATTCCCACGAACCGTAGCATAAACCTTCCTCTCTTAGCTTATCAGATCACTGAATTGCTATAGTGTACCATAACCTAAAATAATTCTTGTGAGAAGGGTACGCTATCTCTTGGCTGCCAAAGAGATCTTTCTATCCAAGTCCTCATATAGGTGCTATAGTTGTGTAGAATGTACCAGCAAATGAGGCATAGGATTGAAAGAAGTCAGCTAGGTTGAAATCTAAATTGAGATTATAATTTTTAGTGAGCTTTGGATTTTCACAATATTAGATACACCATAGTACTAATGATTGACACTTTATAAAAATCATTTTTTGGTAGTGTTGCATTTCTTTGGAAATATTCAAGTTCTAAAAATTGACTAACAGTGGACTTTTCCATCTGCAGATTATACTGAATGGCCAGCAGAGGCAGTGTTGCAGAGGAATATTTCTCCGCTTGCTGAGAAAAAAAAAAAGAAAGCTCATTCCTCAGCCTTCTCCATGCCTCGATCAATATATATGGTAAGTCAAAATCTCATTTATTCATTTTGCCATTAATAAAAAGTTCATAGCATCTGATGGCTCTCAGTGCCATTTAGTGGGGTTTTCCGCATATATATAATCTTCTAAGACGGTGGCAATATGGATGACGCTATGGCCATCATGATAGTTTATCAAAGACTTTGACTGTCTATGTGGCTGACAAAATCTTCTTTAGATACTTGTGCAGGCAATCTGTCCTCCGATGTAATTACCATCTTTCAGGCTGGAATGAGGTCTCTTAGGTTAGAGCAATTTACTTACTTTCAGATGGAGGGAAGCTATTTAACCTGTTTCCCTGCTCTCTGTGAGTGGGACTCTGATACTCCAGATGGACTGCTGTTTAGAGACTGTGTTCTTCTAACTCTAGCCCTCTTTAAATAGGAGCCCAATGCTTTCAATGGTGCAGAGTATATTCCCATTACACCTCCTACTTGCTGTGGAGTCATATTCCCAGATACTTACCTAGTGTGTAATTGCTGATGTCTGGTCCTCCGGTGTAATCGTCTCCCAGGGCAATTGGTCATGTGGTGCCATTACATCACAAAGCTACAGCAGGATGTCTTCTGACATGAGGGCCAATCAGTTGCTTCTTCTAACTCTAGCCCTCTTTAAATAGGAGCCCACTGCTTTCAATGGTGCAGAGTCTATTCCCATTACACCTCCTACTTGCTGTGCAGTCATATTCACAGATAGTTACCTAGTGTGTAATTGCTGATTTCTGGTCCTCCGGTGTAATAATCTTCACCCAGGGCGATTGGTCAAGTGGTGCCATTACATCACAAAGATACAGCAGGATGTCATCTGACAGGAGGGCCAATCAGTTGCCTAGTACGCAATAGGATACATGTATCATGGTATAGAAAAGGGAGCAATGTAGACAGGATGCCCAGCTGAAGACTAGGGTGGTGAGATGAAAGGACCTAGGCCATTATTTGAGACTTATACATTTGTTTGAAGGAGTGGTTGATCATAACATTCTGGAATTCTCTATAGGTTAACTGATATGGATGTGCTAAAATGAAGATGTTAGAATCTGTTATTCATAGTTTTTATTATTCCCACGAACCGTAGCATAAACCTTCCTCTCTTAGCTTATCAGATCACTGAATTGCTATAGTGTACCATAACCTAAAATAATTCTTGTGAGAAGGGTACGCTATCTCTTGGCTGCCAAAGAGATCTTTCTATCCAAGTCCTCATATAGGTGCTATAGTTGTGTAGAATGTACCAGCAAATGAGGCATAGGATTGAAAGAAGTCAGCTAGGTTGAAATCTAAATTGAGATTATAATTTTTAGTGAGCTTTGGATTTTCACAATATTAGATACACCATAGTACTAATGATTGACACTTTATAAAAATCATTTTTTGGTAGTGTTGCATTTCTTTGGAAATATTCAAGTTCTAAAAATTGACTAACAGTGGACTTTTCCATCTGCAGATTATACTGAATGGCCAGCAGAGGCAGTGTTGCAGAGGAATATTTCTCCGCTTGCTGAGAAAAAAAAAAAGAAAGCTCATTCCTCAGCCTTCTCCATGCCTCGATCAATATATATGGTAAGTCAAAATCTCATTTATTCATTTTGCCATTAATAAAAAGTTCATAGCATCTGATGGCTCTCAGTGCCATTTAGTGGGGTTTTCCGCATATATATAATCTTCTAAGACGGTGGCAATATGGATGACGCTATGGCCATCATGATAGTTTATCAAAGACTTTGACTGTCTATGTGGCTGACAAAATCTTCTTTAGATACTTGTGCAGGCAATCTGTCCTCCGATGTAATTACCATCTTTCAGGCTGGAATGAGGTCTCTTAGGTTAGAGCAATTTACTTACTTTCAGATGGAGGGAAGCTATTTAACCTGTTTCCCTGCTCTCTGTGAGTGGGACTCTGATACTCCAGATGGACTGCTGTTTAGAGACTGTGTTCTTCTAACTCTAGCCCTCTTTGAATAGGAGCCCAATGCTTTCAATGGTGCAGAGTATATTCCCATTACACCTCCTACTTGCTGTGGAGTCATATTCCCAGATACTTACCTAGTGTGTAATTGCTGATGTCTGGTCCTCCGGTGTAATCGTCTCCCAGGGCAATTGGTCATATGGTGCCATTACATCACAAAGCTACAGCAGGATGTCTTCTGACATGAGGGCCAATCAGTTGCTTCTTCTAACTCTAGCCCTCTTTAAATAGGAGCCCACTGCTTTAAATGGTGCAGAGTCTATTCCCATTACACCTCCTACTTGCTGTGCAGTCATATTCACAGATAGTTACCTAGTGTGTAATTGCTGATTTCTGGTCCTCCGGTGTAATAATCTTCACCCAGGGCGATTGGTCAAGTGGTGCCATTACATCACAAAGATACAGCAGGATGTCATCTGACAGGAGGGCCAATCAGTTGCCTAGTACGCAATAGGATACATGTATCATGGTATAGAAAAGGGAGCAATGTAGACAGGATGCCCAGCTGAAGACTAGGGTGGTGAGATGAAAGGACCTAGGCCATTATTTGAGACTTATACATTTGTTTGAAGGAGTGGTTGATCATAACATTCTGGAATTCTCTATAGGTTAACTGATATGGATGTGCTAAAATGAAGATGTTAGAATCTGTTATTCATAGTTTTTATTATTCCCACGAACCGTAGCATAAACCTTCCTCTCTTAGCTTATCAGATCACTGAATTGCTATAGTGTACCATAACCTAAAATAATTCTTGTGAGAAGGGTACGCTATCTCTTGGCTGCCAAAGAGATCTTTCTATCCAAGTCCTCATATAGGTGCTATAGTTGTGTAGAATGTACCAGAAAATGAGGCATAGGATTGAAAGAAGTCAGCTAGGTTGAAATCTAAATTGAGATTATAATTTTTAGTGAGCTTTGGATTTTCACAATATTAGATACACCATAGTACTAATGATTGACACTTTATAAAAATCATTTTTTGGTAGTGTTGCATTTCTTTGGAAATATTCAAGTTCTAAAAATTGACTAACAGTGGACTTTTCCATCTGCAGATTATACTGAATGGCCAGCAGAGGCAGTGTTGCAGAGGAATATTTCTCCGCTTGCTGAGAAAAAAAAAAAGAAAGCTCATTCCTCAGCCTTCTCCATGCCTCGATCAATATATATGGTAAGTCAAAATCTCATTTATTCATTTTGCCATTAATAAAAAGTTCATAGCATCTGATGGCTCTCAGTGCCATTTAGTGGGGTTTTCCGCATATATATAATCTTCTAAGACGGTGGCAATATGGATGACGCTATGGCCATCATGATAGTTTATCAAAGACTTTGACTGTCTATGTGGCTGACAAAATCTTCTTTAGATACTTGTGCAGGCAATCTGTCCTCCGATGTAATTACCATCTTTCAGGCTGGAATGAGGTCTCTTAGGTTAGAGCAATTTACTTACTTTCAGATGGAGGGAAGCTATTTAACCTGTTTCCCTGCTCTCTGTGAGTGGGACTCTGATACTCCAGATGGACTGCTGTTTAGAGACTGTGTTCTTCTAACTCTAGCCCTCTTTGAATAGGAGCCCAATGCTTTCAATGGTGCAGAGTATATTCCCATTACACCTCCTACTTGCTGTGGAGTCATATTCCCAGATACTTACCTAGTGTGTAATTGCTGATGTCTGGTCCTCCGGTGTAATCGTCTCCCAGGGCAATTGGTCATATGGTGCCATTACATCACAAAGCTACAGCAGGATGTCTTCTGACATGAGGGCCAATCAGTTGCTTCTTCTAACTCTAGCCCTCTTTAAATAGGAGCCCACTGCTTTCAATGGTGCAGAGTCTATTCCCATTACACCTCCTACTTGCTGTGCAGTCATATTCACAGATAGTTACCTAGTGTGTAATTGCTGATTTCTGGTCCTCCGGTGTAATAATCTTCACCCAGGGCGATTGGTCAAGTGGTGCCATTACATCACAAAGATACAGCAGGATGTCATCTGACAGGAGGGCCAATCAGTTGCCTAGTACGCAATAGGATACATGTATCATGGTATAGAAAAGGGAGCAATGTAGACAGGATGCCCAGCTGAAGACTAGGGTGGTGAGATGAAAGGACCTAGGCCATTATTTGAGACTTATACATTTGTTTGAAGGAGTGGTTGATCATAACATTCTGGAATTCTCTATAGGTTAACTGATATGGATGTGCTAAAATGAAGATGTTAGAATCTGTTATTCATAGTTTTTATTATTCCCACGAACCGTAGCATAAACCTTCCTCTCTTAGCTTATCAGATCACTGAATTGCTATAGTGTACCATAACCTAAAATAATTCTTGTGAGAAGGGTACGCTATCTCTTGGCTGCCAAAGAGATCTTTCTATCCAAGTCCTCATATAGGTGCTATAGTTGTGTAGAATGTACCAGAAAATGAGGCATAGGATTGAAAGAAGTCAGCTAGGTTGAAATCTAAATTGAGATTATAATTTTTAGTGAGCTTTGGATTTTCACAATATTAGATACACCATAGTACTAATGATTGACACTTTATAAAAATCATTTTTTGGTAGTGTTGCATTTCTTTGGAAATATTCAAGTTCTAAAAATTGACTAACAGTGGACTTTTCCATCTGCAGATTATACTGAATGGCCAGCAGAGGCAGTGTTGCAGAGGAATATTTCTCCGCTTGCTGAGAAAAAAAAAAAGAAAGCTCATTCCTCAGCCTTCTCCATGCCTCGATCAATATATATGGTAAGTCAAAATCTCATTTATTCATTTTGCCATTAATAAAAAGTTCATAGCATCTGATGGCTCTCAGTGCCATTTAGTGGGGTTTTCCGCATATATATAATCTTCTAAGACGGTGGCAATATGGATGACGCTATGGCCATCATGATAGTTTATCAAAGACTTTGACTGTCTATGTGGCTGACAAAATCTTCTTTAGATACTTGTGCAGGCAATCTGTCTTCCGATGTAATTACCATCTTTCAGGCTGGAATGAGGTGTCTTAGGTTAGAGCAATTGACTTACTTTCAGATGGAGGGAAGCTATTTAACCTGTTTCCCTGCTCTCTGTGAGTGGGACTCTGATACTCCAGATGGACTGCTGTTTAGAGACTGTGTTCTTCTAACTCTAGCCCTCTTTAAATAGGAGCCCAATGCTTTCAATGGTGCAGAGTATATTCCCATTACACCTCCTACTTGCTATGGAGTCATATTCCCAGATACTTACCTAGTGTGTAATTGCTGATGTCTGGTCCTCCGGTGTAATCGTCTCCCAGGGCAATTGGTCATGTGGTGCCATTACATCACAAAGCTACAGCAGGATGTCTTCTGACTTGAGGGCCAATCAGTTGCTTCTTCTAACTCTAGCCCTCTTTAAATAGGAGCCCACTGCTTTCAATGGTGCAGAGTCTATTCCCATTACACCTCCTACTTGCTGTGCAGTCATATTCACAGATAGTTACCTAGTGTGTAATTGCTGATTTCTGGTCCTCCGGTGTAATAATCTTCACCCAGGGCGATTGGTCAAGTGGTGCCATTACATCACAAAGATACAGCAGGATGTCATCTGACAGGAGGGCCAATCAGTTGCCTAGTACGCAATAGGATACATGTATCATGGTATAGAAAAGGGAGCAATGTAGACAGGATGCCCAGCTGAAGACTAGGGTGGTGAGATGAAAGGACCTAGGCCATTATTTGAGACTTATACATTTGTTTGAAGGAGTGGTTGATCATAACATTCTGGCATTCTCTATAGGTTAACTGATATGGATGTGCTAAAATGAAGATGTTAGAATCTGTTATTCATATTTTTTATTATTCCCACGAACCGTAGCATAAACCTTCCTCTCTTAGCTTATCAGATCACTGAATTGCTATAGTGTACCATAACCTAAAATAATTCTTGTGAGAAGGGTACGCTATCTCTTGGCTGCCAAAGAGATCTTTCTATCCAAGTCCTCATATAGGTGCTATAGTTGTGTAGAATGTACCAGCAAATGAGGCATAGGATTGAAAGAAGTCAGCTAGGTTGAAATCTAAATTGAGATTATAATTTTTAGTGAGCTTTGGATTTTCACAATATTAGATACACCATAGTACTAATGATTGACACTTTATAAAAATCATTTTTTGGTAGTGTTGCATTTCTTTGGAAATATTCAAGTTCTAAAAATTGACTAACAGTGGACTTTTCCATCTGCAGATTATACTGAATGGCCAGCAGAGGCAGTGTTGCAGAGGAATATTTCTCCGCTTGCTGAGAAAAAAAAAAAGAAAGCTCATTCCTCAGCCTTCTCCATGCCTCGATCAATATATATGGTAAGTCAAAATCTCATTTATTCATTTTGCCATTAATAAAAAGTTCATAGCATCTGATGGCTCTCAGTGCCATTTAGTGGGGTTTTCCGCATATATATAATCTTCTAAGACGGTGGCAATATGGATGACGCTATGGCCATCATGATAGTTTATCAAAGACTTTGACTGTCTATGTGGCTGACAAAATCTTCTTTAGATACTTGTGCAGGCAATCTGTCCTCCGATGTAATTACCATCTTTCAGGCTGGAATGAGGTCTCTTAGGTTAGAGCAATTTACTTACTTTCAGATGGAGGGAAGCTATTTAACCTGTTTCCCTGCTCTCTGTGAGTGGGACTCTGATACTCCAGATGGACTGCTGTTTAGAGACTGTGTTCTTCTAACTCTAGCCCTCTTTAAATAGGAGCCCAATGCTTTCAATGGTGCAGAGTATATTCCCATTACACCTCCTACTTGCTGTGGAGTCATATTCCCAGATACTTACCTAGTGTGTAATTGCTGATGTCTGGTCCTCCGGTGTAATCGTCTCCCAGGGCAATTGGTCATGTGGTGCCATTACATCACAAAGCTACAGCAGGATGTCTTCTGACATGAGGGCCAATCAGTTGCTTCTTCTAACTCTAGCCCTCTTTAAATAGGAGCCCACTGCTTTCAATGGTGCAGAGTCTATTCCCATTACACCTCCTACTTGCTGTGCAGTCATATTCACAGATAGTTACCTAGTGTGTAATTGCTGATTTCTGGTCCTCCGGTGTAATAATCTTCACCCAGGGCGATTGGTCAAGTGGTGCCATTACATCACAAAGATACAGCAGGATGTCATCTGACAGGAGGGCCAATCAGTTGCCTAGTACGCAATAGGATACATGTATCATGGTATAGAAAAGGGAGCAATGTAGACAGGATGCCCAGCTGAAGACTAGGGTGGTGAGATGAAAGGACCTAGGCCATTATTTGAGACTTATACATTTGTTTGAAGGAGTGGTTGATCATAACATTCTGGAATTCTCTATAGGTTAACTGATATGGATGTGCTAAAATGAAGATGTTAGAATCTGTTATTCATAGTTTTTATTATTCCCACGAACCGTAGCATAAACCTTCCTCTCTTAGCTTATCAGATCACTGAATTGCTATAGTGTACCATAACCTAAAATAATTCTTGTGAGAAGGGTACGCTATCTCTTGGCTGCCAAAGAGATCTTTCTATCCAAGTCCTCATATAGGTGCTATAGCTGTGTAGAATGTACCAGAAAATGAGGCATAGGATTGAAAGAAGTCAGCTAGGTTGAAATCTAAATTGAGATTATAATTTTTAGTGAGCTTTGGATTTTCACAATATTAGATACACCATAGTACTAATGATTGACACTTTATAAAAATCATTTTTTGGTAGTGTTGCATTTCTTTGGAAATATTCAAGTTCTAAAAATTGACTAACAGTGGACTTTTCCATCTGCAGATTATACTGAATGGCCAGCAGAGGCAGTGTTGCAGAGGAATATTTCTCCGCTTGCTGAGAAAAAAAAAAGAAAGCTCATTCCTCAGCCTTCTCCATGCCTCGATCAATATATATGGTAAGTCAAAATCTCATTTATTCATTTTGCCATTAATAAAAAGTTCATAGCATCTGATGGCTCTCAGTGCCATTTAGTGGGGTTTTCCGCATATATATAATCTTCTAAGACGGTGGCAATATGGATGACGCTATGGCCATCATGATAGTTTATCAAAGACTTTGACTGTCTATGTGGCTGACAAAATCTTCTTTAGATACTTGTGCAGGCAATCTGTCCTCCGATGTAATTACCATCTTTCAGGCTGGAATGAGGTCTCTTAGGTTAGAGCAATTTACTTACTTTCAGATGGAGGGAAGCTATTTAACCTGTTTCCCTGCTCTCTGTGAGTGGGACTCTGATACTCCAGATGGACTGCTGTTTAGAGACTGTGTTCTTCTAACTCTAGCCCTCTTTAAATAGGAGCCCAATGCTTTCAATGGTGCAGAGTATATTCCCATTACACCTCCTACTTGCTGTGGAGTCATATTCCCAGATACTTACCTAGTGTGTAATTGCTGATGTCTGGTCCTCCGGTGTAATAGTCTCCCAGGGCAATTGGTCATGTGGTGCCATTACATCACAAAGCTACAGCAGGATGTCTTCTGACATGAGGGCCAATCAGTTGCTTCTTCTAACTCTAGCCCTCTTTAAATAGGAGCCCACTGCTTTCAATGGTGCAGAGTCTATTCCCATTACACCTCCTACTTGCTGTGCAGTCATATTCACAGATAGTTACCTAGTGTGTAATTGCTGATTTCTGGTCCTCCGGTGTAATAATCTTCACCCAGGGCGATTGGTCAAGTGGTGCCATTACATCACAAAGATACAGCAGGATGTCATCTGACAGGAGGGCCAATCAGTTGCCTAGTACGCAATAGGATACATGTATCATGGTATAGAAAAGGGAGCAATGTAGACAGGATGCCCAGCTGAAGACTAGGGTGGTGAGATGAAAGGACCTAGGCCATTATTTGAGACTTATACATTTGTTTGAAGGAGTGGTTGATCATAACATTCTGGAATTCTCTATAGGTTAACTGATATGGATGTGCTAAAATGAAGATGTTAGAATCTGTTATTCATAGTTTTTATTATTCCCACGAACCGTAGCATAAAACTTCCTCTCTTAGCTTATCAGATCACTGAATTGCTATAGTGTACCATAACCTAAAATAATTCTTGTGAGAAGGGTACGCTATCTCTTGGCTGCCAAAGAGATCTTTCTATCCAAGTCCTCATATAGGTGCTATAGTTGTGTAGAATGTACCAGAAAATGAGGCATAGGATTGAAAGAAGTCAGCTAGGTTGAAATCTAAATTGAGATTATAATTTTTAGTGAGCTTTGGATTTTCACAATATTAGATACACCATAGTACTAATGATTGACACTTTATAAAAATCATTTTTTGGTAGTGTTGCATTTCTTTGGAAATATTCAAGTTCTAAAAATTGACTAACAGTGGACTTTTCCATCTGCAGATTATACTGAATGGCCAGCAGAGGCAGTGTTGCAGAGGAATATTTCTCCGCTTGCTGAGAAAAAAAAAAAGAAAGCTCATTCCTCAGCCTTCTCCATGCCTCGATCAATATATATGGTAAGTCAAAATCTCATTTATTCATTTTGCCATTAATAAAAAGTTCATAGCATCTGATGGCTCTCAGTGCCATTTAGTGGGGTTTTCCGCATATATATAATCTTCTAAGACGGTGGCAATATGGATGACGCTATGGCCATCATGATAGTTTATCAAAGACTTTGACTGTCTATGTGGCTGACAAAATCTTCTTTAGATACTTGTGCAGGCAATCTGTCTTCCGATGTAATTACCATCTTTCAGGCTGGAATGAGGTGTCTTAGGTTAGAGCAATTGACTTACTTTCAGATGGAGGGAAGCTATTTAACCTGTTTCCCTGCTCTCTGTGAGTGGGACTCTGATACTCCAGATGGACTGCTGTTTAGAGACTGTGTTCTTCTAACTCTAGCCCTCTTTAAATAGGAGCCCAATGCTTTCAATGGTGCAGAGTATATTCCCATTACACCTCCTACTTGCTATGGAGTCATATTCCCAGATACTTACCTAGTGTGTAATTGCTGATGTCTGGTCCTCCGGTGTAATCGTCTCCCAGGGCAATTGGTCATGTGGTGCCATTACATCACAAAGCTACAGCAGGATGTCTTCTGACTTGAGGGCCAATCAGTTGCTTCTTCTAACTCTAGCCCTCTTTAAATAGGAGCCCACTGCTTTCAATGGTGCAGAGTCTATTCCCATTACACCTCCTACTTGCTGTGCAGTCATATTCACAGATAGTTACCTAGTGTGTAATTGCTGATTTCTGGTCCTCCGGTGTAATAATCTTCACCCAGGGCGATTGGTCAAGTGGTGCCATTACATCACAAAGATACAGCAGGATGTCATCTGACAGGAGGGCCAATCAGTTGCCTAGTACGCAATAGGATACATGTATCATGGTATAGAAAAGGGAGCAATGTAGACAGGATGCCCAGCTGAAGACTAGGGTGGTGAGATGAAAGGACCTAGGCCATTATTTGAGACTTATACATTTGTTTGAAGGAGTGGTTGATCATAACATTCTGGAATTCTCTATAGGTTAACTGATATGGATGTGCTAAAATGAAGATGTTAGAATCTGTTATTCATAGTTTTTATTATTCCCACGAACCGTAGCATAAACCTTCCTCTCTTAGCTTATCAGATCACTAAATTGCTATAGTGTACCATAACCTAAAATAATTCTTGTGAGAAGGGTACGCTATCTCTTGGCTGCCAAAGAGATCTTTCTATCCAAGTCCTCATATAGGTGCTATAGTTGTGTAGAATGTACCAGAAAATGAGGCATAGGATTGAAAGAAGTCAGCTAGGTTGAAATCTAAATTGAGATTATAATTTTTAGTGAGCTTTGGATTTTCACAATATTAGATACACCATAGTACTAATGATTGACACTTTATAAAAATCATTTTTTGGTAGTGTTGCATTTCTTTGGAAATATTCAAGTTCTAAAAATTGACTAAGAGTGGACTTTTCCATCTGCAGATTATACTGAATGGCCAGCAGAGGCAGTGTTGCAGAGGAATATTTCTCCGCTTGCTGAGAAAAAAAAAAAGAAAGCTCATTCCTCAGCCTTCTCCATGCCTCGATCAATATATATGGTAAGTCAAAATCTCATTTATTCATTTTGCCATTAATAAAAAGTTCATAGCATCTGATGGCTCTCAGTGCCATTTAGTGGGGTTTTCCGCATATATATAATCTTCTAAGACGGTGGCAATATGGATGACGCTATGGCCATCATGATAGTTTATCAAAGACTTTGACTGTCTATGTGGCTGACAAAATCTTCTTTAGATACTTGTGCAGGCAATCTGTCCTCCGATGTAATTACCATCTTTCAGGCTGGAATGAGGTCTCTTAGGTTAGAGCAATTTACTTACTTTCAGATGGAGGGAAGCTATTTAACCTGTTTCCCTGCTCTCTGTGAGTGGGACTCTGATACTCCAGATGGACTGCTGTTTAGAGACTGTGTTCTTCTAACTCTAGCCCTCTTTGAATAGGAGCCCAATGCTTTCAATGGTGCAGAGTATATTCCCATTACACCTCCTACTTGCTGTGGAGTCATATTCCCAGATACTTACCTAGTGTGTAATTGCTGATGTCTGGTCCTCCGGTGTATTCGTCTCCCAGGGCAATTGGTCATATGGTGCCATTACATCACAAAGCTACAGCAGGATGTCTTCTGACATGAGGGCCAATCAGTTGCTTCTTCTAACTCTAGCCCTCTTTAAATAGGAGCCCACTGCTTTCAATGGTGCAGAGTCTATTCCCATTACACCTCCTACTTGCTGTGCAGTCATATTCACAGATAGTTACCTAGTGTGTAATTGCTGATTTCTGGTCCTCCGGTGTAATAATCTTCACCCAGGGCGATTGGTCAAGTGGTGCCATTACATCACAAAGATACAGCAGGATGTCATCTGACAGGAGGGCCAATCAGTTGCCTAGTACGCAATAGGATACATGTATCATGGTATAGAAAAGGGAGCAATGTAGACAGGATGCCCAGCTGAAGACTAGGGTGGTGAGATGAAAGGACCTAGGCCATTATTTGAGACTTATACATTTGTTTGAAGGAGTGGTTGATCATAACATTCTGGAATTCTCTATAGGTTAACTGATATGGATGTGCTAAAATGAAGATGTTAGAATCTGTTATTCATAGTTTTTATTATTCCCACGAACCGTAGCATAAACCTTCCTCTCTTAGCTTATCAGATCACTGAATTGCTATAGTGTACCATAACCTAAAATAATTCTTGTGAGAAGGGTACGCTATCTCTTGGCTGCCAAAGAGATCTTTCTATCCAAGTCCTCATATAGGTGCTATAGTTGTGTAGAATGTACCAGAAAATGAGGCATAGGATTGAAAGAAGTCAGCTAGGTTGAAATCTAAATTGAGATTATAATTTTTAGTGAGCTTTGGATTTTCACAATATTAGATACACCATAGTACTAATGATTGACACTTTATAAAAATCATTTTTTGGTAGTGTTGCATTTCTTTGGAAATATTCAAGTTCTAAAAATTGACTAACAGTGGACTTTTCCATCTGCAGATTATACTGAATGGCCAGCAGAGGCAGTGTTGCAGAGGAATATTTCTCCGCTTGCTGAGAAAAAAAAAAGAAAGCTCATTCCTCAGCCTTCTCCATGCCTCGATCAATATATATGGTAAGTCAAAATCTCATTTATTCATTTTGCCATTAATAAAAAGTTCATAGCATCTGATGGCTCTCAGTGCCATTTAGTGGGGTTTTCCGCATATATATAATCTTCTAAGACGGTGGCAATATGGATGACGCTATGGCCATCATGATAGTTTATCAAAGACTTTGACTGTCTATGTGGCTGACAAAATCTTCTTTAGATACTTGTGCAGGCAATCTGTCTTCCGATGTAATTACCATCTTTCAGGCTGGAATGAGGTGTCTTAGGTTAGAGCAATTGACTTACTTTCAGATGGAGGGAAGCTATTTAACCTGTTTCC
The DNA here is from genome assembly GCF_964261635.1 of Lissotriton helveticus. Taxonomy (NCBI): domain Eukaryota; kingdom Metazoa; phylum Chordata; class Amphibia; order Caudata; family Salamandridae; genus Lissotriton; species Lissotriton helveticus. The sequence continues at coordinate 1,331,677,071 of NC_136061.1, read as the reverse complement.
CTGCTCTCTGTGAGTGGGACTCTGATACTCCAGATGGACTGCTGTTTAGAGACTGTGTTCTTCTAACTCTAGCCCTCTTTAAATAGGAGCCCAATGCTTTCAATGGTGCAGAGTATATTCCCATTACACCTCCTACTTGCTGTGGAGTCATATTCCCAGATACTTACCTAGTGTGTAATTGCTGATGTCTGGTCCTCCGGTGTAATCGTCTCCCAGGGCAATTGGTCATGTGGTGCCATTACATCACAAAGCTACAGCAGGATGTCTTCTGACTTGAGGGCCAATCAGTTGCTTCTTCTAACTCTAGCCCTCTTTAAATAGGAGCCCACTGCTTTCAATGGTGCAGAGTCTATTCCCATTACACCTCCTACTTGCTGTGCAGTCATATTCCCAGATACTTACCTAGTGTGTAATTGCTGATGTCTGGTCCTCCGGTGTAATCGTCTCCCAGGGCAATTGGTCATGTGGTGCCATTACATCACAAAGCTACAGCAGGATGTCTTCTGACATGAGGGCCAATCAGTTGCTTCTTCTAACTCTAGCCCTCTTTAAATAGGAGCCCACTGCTTTCAATGGTGCAGAGTCTATTCCCATTACACCTCCTACTTGCTGTGCAGTCATATTCACAGATAGTTACCTAGTGTGTAATTGCTGATTTCTGGTCCTCCGGTGTAATAATCTTCACCCAGGGCGATTGGTCAAGTGGTGCCATTACATCACAAAGATACAGCAGGATGTCATCTGACAGGAGGGCCAATCAGTTGCCTAGTACGCAATAGGATACATGTATCATGGTATAGAAAAGGGAGCAATGTAGACAGGATGCCCAGCTGAAGACTAGGGTGGTGAGATGAAAGGACCTAGGCCATTATTTGAGACTTATACATTTGTTTGAAGGAGTGGTTGATCATAACATTCTGGAATTCTCTATAGGTTAACTGATATGGATGTGCTAAAATGAAGATGTTAGAATCTGTTATTCATAGTTTTTATTATTCCCACGAACCGTAGCATAAACCTTCCTCTCTTAGCTTATCAGATCACTGAATTGCTATAGTGTACCATAACCTAAAATAATTCTTGTGAGAAGGGTACGCTATCTCTTGGCTGCCAAAGAGATCTTTCTATCCAAGTCCTCATATAGGTGCTATAGCTGTGTAGAATGTACCAGAAAATGAGGCATAGGATTGAAAGAAGTCAGCTAGGTTGAAATCTAAATTGAGATTATAATTTTTAGTGAGCTTTGGATTTTCACAATATTAGATACACCATAGTACTAATGATTGACACTTTATAAAAATCATTTTTTGGTAGTGTTGCATTTCTTTGGAAATATTCAAGTTCTAAAAATTGACTAACAGTGGACTTTTCCATCTGCAGATTATACTGAATGGCCAGCAGAGGCAGTGTTGCAGAGGAATATTTCTCCGCTTGCTGAGAAAAAAAAAAGAAAGCTCATTCCTCAGCCTTCTCCATGCCTCGATCAATATATATGGTAAGTCAAAATCTCATTTATTCATTTTGCCATTAATAAAAAGTTCATAGCATCTGATGGCTCTCAGTGCCATTTAGTGGGGTTTTCCGCATATATATAATCTTCTAAGACGGTGGCAATATGGATGACGCTATGGCCATCATGATAGTTTATCAAAGACTTTGACTGTCTATGTGGCTGACAAAATCTTCTTTAGATACTTGTGCAGGCAATCTGTCCTCCGATGTAATTACCATCTTTCAGGCTGGAATGAGGTCTCTTAGGTTAGAGCAATTTACTTACTTTCAGATGGAGGGAAGCTATTTAACCTGTTTCCCTGCTCTCTGTGAGTGGGACTCTGATACTCCAGATGGACTGCTGTTTAGAGACTGTGTTCTTCTAACTCTAGCCCTCTTTAAATAGGAGCCCAATGCTTTCAATGGTGCAGAGTATATTCCCATTACACCTCCTACTTGCTGTGGAGTCATATTCCCAGATACTTACCTAGTGTGTAATTGCTGATGTCTGGTCCTCCGGTGTAATAGTCTCCCAGGGCAATTGGTCATGTGGTGCCATTACATCACAAAGCTACAGCAGGATGTCTTCTGACATGAGGGCCAATCAGTTGCTTCTTCTAACTCTAGCCCTCTTTAAATAGGAGCCCACTGCTTTCAATGGTGCAGAGTCTATTCCCATTACACCTCCTACTTGCTGTGCAGTCATATTCACAGATAGTTACCTAGTGTGTAATTGCTGATTTCTGGTCCTCCGGTGTAATAATCTTCACCCAGGGCGATTGGTCAAGTGGTGCCATTACATCACAAAGATACAGCAGGATGTCATCTGACAGGAGGGCCAATCAGTTGCCTAGTACGCAATAGGATACATGTATCATGGTATAGAAAAGGGAGCAATGTAGACAGGATGCCCAGCTGAAGACTAGGGTGGTGAGATGAAAGGACCTAGGCCATTATTTGAGACTTATACATTTGTTTGAAGGAGTGGTTGATCATAACATTCTGGAATTCTCTATAGGTTAACTGATATGGATGTGCTAAAATGAAGATGTTAGAATCTGTTATTCATAGTTTTTATTATTCCCACGAACCGTAGCATAAAACTTCCTCTCTTAGCTTATCAGATCACTGAATTGCTATAGTGTACCATAACCTAAAATAATTCTTGTGAGAAGGGTACGCTATCTCTTGGCTGCCAAAGAGATCTTTCTATCCAAGTCCTCATATAGGTGCTATAGTTGTGTAGAATGTACCAGAAAATGAGGCATAGGATTGAAAGAAGTCAGCTAGGTTGAAATCTAAATTGAGATTATAATTTTTAGTGAGCTTTGGATTTTCACAATATTAGATACACCATAGTACTAATGATTGACACTTTATAAAAATCATTTTTTGGTAGTGTTGCATTTCTTTGGAAATATTCAAGTTCTAAAAATTGACTAACAGTGGACTTTTCCATCTGCAGATTATACTGAATGGCCAGCAGAGGCAGTGTTGCAGAGGAATATTTCTCCGCTTGCTGAGAAAAAAAAAAAGAAAGCTCATTCCTCAGCCTTCTCCATGCCTCGATCAATATATATGGTAAGTCAAAATCTCATTTATTCATTTTGCCATTAATAAAAAGTTCATAGCATCTGATGGCTCTCAGTGCCATTTAGTGGGGTTTTCCGCATATATATAATCTTCTAAGACGGTGGCAATATGGATGACGCTATGGCCATCATGATAGTTTATCAAAGACTTTGACTGTCTATGTGGCTGACAAAATCTTCTTTAGATACTTGTGCAGGCAATCTGTCTTCCGATGTAATTACCATCTTTCAGGCTGGAATGAGGTGTCTTAGGTTAGAGCAATTGACTTACTTTCAGATGGAGGGAAGCTATTTAACCTGTTTCCCTGCTCTCTGTGAGTGGGACTCTGATACTCCAGATGGACTGCTGTTTAGAGACTGTGTTCTTCTAACTCTAGCCCTCTTTAAATAGGAGCCCAATGCTTTCAATGGTGCAGAGTATATTCCCATTACACCTCCTACTTGCTATGGAGTCATATTCCCAGATACTTACCTAGTGTGTAATTGCTGATGTCTGGTCCTCCGGTGTAATCGTCTCCCAGGGCAATTGGTCATGTGGTGCCATTACATCACAAAGCTACAGCAGGATGTCTTCTGACTTGAGGGCCAATCAGTTGCTTCTTCTAACTCTAGCCCTCTTTAAATAGGAGCCCACTGCTTTCAATGGTGCAGAGTCTATTCCCATTACACCTCCTACTTGCTGTGCAGTCATATTCACAGATAGTTACCTAGTGTGTAATTGCTGATTTCTGGTCCTCCGGTGTAATAATCTTCACCCAGGGCGATTGGTCAAGTGGTGCCATTACATCACAAAGATACAGCAGGATGTCATCTGACAGGAGGGCCAATCAGTTGCCTAGTACGCAATAGGATACATGTATCATGGTATAGAAAAGGGAGCAATGTAGACAGGATGCCCAGCTGAAGACTAGGGTGGTGAGATGAAAGGACCTAGGCCATTATTTGAGACTTATACATTTGTTTGAAGGAGTGGTTGATCATAACATTCTGGAATTCTCTATAGGTTAACTGATATGGATGTGCTAAAATGAAGATGTTAGAATCTGTTATTCATAGTTTTTATTATTCCCACGAACCGTAGCATAAACCTTCCTCTCTTAGCTTATCAGATCACTAAATTGCTATAGTGTACCATAACCTAAAATAATTCTTGTGAGAAGGGTACGCTATCTCTTGGCTGCCAAAGAGATCTTTCTATCCAAGTCCTCATATAGGTGCTATAGTTGTGTAGAATGTACCAGAAAATGAGGCATAGGATTGAAAGAAGTCAGCTAGGTTGAAATCTAAATTGAGATTATAATTTTTAGTGAGCTTTGGATTTTCACAATATTAGATACACCATAGTACTAATGATTGACACTTTATAAAAATCATTTTTTGGTAGTGTTGCATTTCTTTGGAAATATTCAAGTTCTAAAAATTGACTAAGAGTGGACTTTTCCATCTGCAGATTATACTGAATGGCCAGCAGAGGCAGTGTTGCAGAGGAATATTTCTCCGCTTGCTGAGAAAAAAAAAAAGAAAGCTCATTCCTCAGCCTTCTCCATGCCTCGATCAATATATATGGTAAGTCAAAATCTCATTTATTCATTTTGCCATTAATAAAAAGTTCATAGCATCTGATGGCTCTCAGTGCCATTTAGTGGGGTTTTCCGCATATATATAATCTTCTAAGACGGTGGCAATATGGATGACGCTATGGCCATCATGATAGTTTATCAAAGACTTTGACTGTCTATGTGGCTGACAAAATCTTCTTTAGATACTTGTGCAGGCAATCTGTCCTCCGATGTAATTACCATCTTTCAGGCTGGAATGAGGTCTCTTAGGTTAGAGCAATTTACTTACTTTCAGATGGAGGGAAGCTATTTAACCTGTTTCCCTGCTCTCTGTGAGTGGGACTCTGATACTCCAGATGGACTGCTGTTTAGAGACTGTGTTCTTCTAACTCTAGCCCTCTTTGAATAGGAGCCCAATGCTTTCAATGGTGCAGAGTATATTCCCATTACACCTCCTACTTGCTGTGGAGTCATATTCCCAGATACTTACCTAGTGTGTAATTGCTGATGTCTGGTCCTCCGGTGTATTCGTCTCCCAGGGCAATTGGTCATATGGTGCCATTACATCACAAAGCTACAGCAGGATGTCTTCTGACATGAGGGCCAATCAGTTGCTTCTTCTAACTCTAGCCCTCTTTAAATAGGAGCCCACTGCTTTCAATGGTGCAGAGTCTATTCCCATTACACCTCCTACTTGCTGTGCAGTCATATTCACAGATAGTTACCTAGTGTGTAATTGCTGATTTCTGGTCCTCCGGTGTAATAATCTTCACCCAGGGCGATTGGTCAAGTGGTGCCATTACATCACAAAGATACAGCAGGATGTCATCTGACAGGAGGGCCAATCAGTTGCCTAGTACGCAATAGGATACATGTATCATGGTATAGAAAAGGGAGCAATGTAGACAGGATGCCCAGCTGAAGACTAGGGTGGTGAGATGAAAGGACCTAGGCCATTATTTGAGACTTATACATTTGTTTGAAGGAGTGGTTGATCATAACATTCTGGAATTCTCTATAGGTTAACTGATATGGATGTGCTAAAATGAAGATGTTAGAATCTGTTATTCATAGTTTTTATTATTCCCACGAACCGTAGCATAAACCTTCCTCTCTTAGCTTATCAGATCACTGAATTGCTATAGTGTACCATAACCTAAAATAATTCTTGTGAGAAGGGTACGCTATCTCTTGGCTGCCAAAGAGATCTTTCTATCCAAGTCCTCATATAGGTGCTATAGTTGTGTAGAATGTACCAGAAAATGAGGCATAGGATTGAAAGAAGTCAGCTAGGTTGAAATCTAAATTGAGATTATAATTTTTAGTGAGCTTTGGATTTTCACAATATTAGATACACCATAGTACTAATGATTGACACTTTATAAAAATCATTTTTTGGTAGTGTTGCATTTCTTTGGAAATATTCAAGTTCTAAAAATTGACTAACAGTGGACTTTTCCATCTGCAGATTATACTGAATGGCCAGCAGAGGCAGTGTTGCAGAGGAATATTTCTCCGCTTGCTGAGAAAAAAAAAAGAAAGCTCATTCCTCAGCCTTCTCCATGCCTCGATCAATATATATGGTAAGTCAAAATCTCATTTATTCATTTTGCCATTAATAAAAAGTTCATAGCATCTGATGGCTCTCAGTGCCATTTAGTGGGGTTTTCCGCATATATATAATCTTCTAAGACGGTGGCAATATGGATGACGCTATGGCCATCATGATAGTTTATCAAAGACTTTGACTGTCTATGTGGCTGACAAAATCTTCTTTAGATACTTGTGCAGGCAATCTGTCTTCCGATGTAATTACCATCTTTCAGGCTGGAATGAGGTGTCTTAGGTTAGAGCAATTGACTTACTTTCAGATGGAGGGAAGCTATTTAACCTGTTTCCCTGCTCTCTGTGAGTGGGACTCTGATACTCCAGATGGACTGCTGTTTAGAGACTGTGTTCTTCTAACTCTAGCCCTCTTTAAATAGGAGCCCAATGCTTTCAATGGTGCAGAGTATATTCCCATTACACCTCCTACTTGCTGTGGAGTCATATTCCCAGATACTTACCTAGTGTGTAATTGCTGATGTCTGGTCCTCCGGTGTAATCGTCTCCCAGGGCAATTGGTCATGTGGTGCCATTACATCACAAAGCTACAGCAGGATGTCTTCTGACTTGAGGGCCAATCAGTTGCTTCTTCTAACTCTAGCCCTCTTTAAATAGGAGCCCACTGCTTTCAATGGTGCAGAGTCTATTCCCATTACACCTCCTACTTGCTGTGCAGTCATATTCACAGATAGTTACCTAGTGTGTAATTGCTGATTTCTGGTCCTCCGGTGTAATAATCTTCACCCAGGGCGATTGGTCAAGTGGTGCCATTACATCACAAAGATACAGCAGGATGTCATCTGACAGGAGGGCCAATCAGTTGCCTAGTACGCAATAGGATACATGTACCATGGTATAGAAAAGGGAGCAATGTAGACAGGATGCCCAGCTGAAGACTAGGGTGGTGAGATGAAAGGACCTAGGCCATTATTTGAGACTTATACATTTGTTTGAAGGAGTGGTTGATCATAACATTCTGGAATTCTCTATAGGTTAACTGATATGGATGTGCTAAAATGAAGATGTTAGAATCTGTTATTCATAGTTTTTATAATTCCCACGAACCGTAGCATAAACCTTCCTCTCTTAGCTTATCAGATCACTGAATTGCTATAGTGTACCATAACCTAAAATAATTCTTGTGAGAAGGGTACGCTATCTCTTGGCTGCCAAAGAGATCTTTCTATCCAAGTCCTCATATAGGTGCTATAGTTGTGTAGAATGTACCAGCAAATGAGGCATAGGATTGAAAGAAGTCAGCTAGGTTGAAATCTAAATTGAGATTATAATTTTTAGTGAGCTTTGGATTTTCACAATATTAGATACACCATAGTACTAATGATTGACACTTTATAAAAATCATTTTTTGGTAGTGTTGCATTTCTTTGGAAATATTCAAGTTCTAAAAATTGACTAACAGTGGACTTTTCCATCTGCAGATTATACTGAATGGCCAGCAGAGGCAGTGTTGCAGAGGAATATTTCTCCGCTTGCTGAGAAAAAAAAAAAGAAAGCTCATTCCTCAGCCTTCTCCATGCCTCGATCAATATATATGGTAAGTCAAAATCTCATTTATTCATTTTGCCATTAATAAAAAGTTCATAGCATCTGATGGCTCTCAGTGCCATTTAGTGGGGTTTTCCGCATATATATAATCTTCTAAGACGGTGGCAATATGGATGACGCTATGGCCATCATGATAGTTTATCAAAGACTTTGACTGTCTATGTGGCTGACAAAATCTTCTTTAGATACTTGTGCAGGCAATCTGTCCTCCGATGTAATTACCATCTTTCAGGCTGGAATGAGGTCTCTTAGGTTAGAGCAATTTACTTACTTTCAGATGGAGGGAAGCTATTTAACCTGTTTCCCTGCTCTCTGTGAGTGGGACTCTGATACTCCAGATGGACTGCTGTTTAGAGACTGTGTTCTTCTAACTCTAGCCCTCTTTGAATAGGAGCCCAATGCTTTCAATGGTGCAGAGTATATTCCCATTACACCTCCTACTTGCTGTGGAGTCATATTCCCAGATACTTACCTAGTGTGTAATTGCTGATGTCTGGTCCTCCGGTGTAATCGTCTCCCAGGGCAATTGGTCATATGGTGCCATTACATCACAAAGCTACAGCAGGATGTCTTCTGACATGAGGGCCAATCAGTTGCTTCTTCTAACTCTAGCCCTCTTTAAATAGGAGCCCACTGCTTTCAATGGTGCAGAGTCTATTCCCATTACACCTCCTACTTGCTGTGCAGTCATATTCACAGATAGTTACCTAGTGTGTAATTGCTGATTTCTGGTCCTCCGGTGTAATAATCTTCACCCAGGGCGATTGGTCAAGTGGTGCCATTACATCACAAAGATACAGCAGGATGTCATCTGACAGGAGGGCCAATCAGTTGCCTAGTACGCAATAGGATACATGTATCATGGTATAGAAAAGGGAGCAATGTAGACAGGATGCCCAGCTGAAGACTAGGGTGGTGAGATGAAAGGACCTAGGCCATTATTTGAGACTTATACATTTGTTTGAAGGAGTGGTTGATCATAACATTCTGGAATTCTCTATAGGTTAACTGATATGGATGTGCTAAAATGAAGATGTTAGAATCTGTTATTCATAGTTTTTATTATTCCCACGAACCGTAGCATAAACCTTCCTCTCTTAGCTTATCAGATCACTGAATTGCTATAGTGTACCATAACCTAAAATAATTCTTGTGAGAAGGGTACGCTATCTCTTGGCTGCCAAAGAGATCTTTCTATCCAAGTCCTCATATAGGTGCTATAGTTGTGTAGAATGTACCAGAAAATGAGGCATAGGATTGAAAGAAGTCAGCTAGGTTGAAATCTAAATTGAGATTATAATTTTTAGTGAGCTTTGGATTTTCACAATATTAGATACACCATAGTACTAATGATTGACACTTTATAAAAATCATTTTTTGGTAGTGTTGCATTTCTTTGGAAATATTCAAGTTCTAAAAATTGACTAACAGTGGACTTTTCCATCTGCAGATTATACTGAATGGCCAGCAGAGGCAGTGTTGCAGAGGAATATTTCTCCGCTTGCTGAGAAAAAAAAAAGAAAGCTCATTCCTCAGCCTTCTCCATGCCTCGATCAATATATATGGTAAGTCAAAATCTCATTTATTCATTTTGCCATTAATAAAAAGTTCATAGCATCTGATGGCTCTCAGTGCCATTTAGTGGGGTTTTCCGCATATATATAATCTTCTAAGACGGTGGCAATATGGATGACGCTATGGCCATCATGATAGTTTATCAAAGACTTTGACTGTCTATGTGGCTGACAAAATCTTCTTTAGATACTTGTGCAGGCAATCTGTCTTCCGATGTAATTACCATCTTTCAGGCTGGAATGAGGTGTCTTAGGTTAGAGCAATTGACTTACTTTCAGATGGAGGGAAGCTATTTAACCTGTTTCCCTGCTCTCTGTGAGTGGGACTCTGATACTCCAGATGGACTGCTGTTTAGAGACTGTGTTCTTCTAACTCTAGCCCTCTTTAAATAGGAGCCCAATGCTTTCAATGGTGCAGAGTATATTCCCATTACACCTCCTACTTGCTGTGGAGTCATATTCCCAGATACTTACCTAGTGTGTAATTGCTGATGTCTGGTCCTCCGGTGTAATCGTCTCCCAGGGCAATTGGTCATGTGGTGCCATTACATCACAAAGCTACAGCAGGATGTCTTCTGACTTGAGGGCCAATCAGTTGCTTCTTCTAACTCTAGCCCTCTTTAAATAGGAGCCCACTGCTTTCAATGGTGCAGAGTCTATTCCCATTACACCTCCTACTTGCTGTGCAGTCATATTCACAGATAGTTACCTAGTGTGTAATTGCTGATTTCTGGTCCTCCGGTGTAATAATCTTCACCCAGGGCGATTGGTCAAGTGGTGCCATTACATCACAAAGATACAGCAGGATGTCATCTGACAGGAGGGCCAATCAGTTGCCTAGTACGCAATAGGATACATGTATCATGGTATAGAAAAGGGAGCAATGTAGACAGGATGCCCAGCTGAAGACTAGGGTGGTGAGATGAAAGGACCTAGGCCATTATTTGAGACTTATACATTTGTTTGAAGGAGTGGTTGATCATAACATTCTGGAATTCTCTATAGGTTAACTGATATGGATGTGCTAAAATGAAGATGTTAGAATCTGTTATTCATAGTTTTTATTATTCCCACGAACCGTAGCATAAACCTTCCTCTCTTAGCTTATCAGATCACTGAATTGCTATAGTGTACCATAACCTAAAATAATTCTTGTGAGAAGGGTACGCTATCTCTTGGCTGCCAAAGAGATCTTTCTATCCAAGTCCTCATATAGGTGCTATAGTTGTGTAGAATGTACCAGCAAATGAGGCATAGGATTGAAAGAAGTCAGCTAGGTTGAAATCTAAATTGAGATTATAATTTTTAGTGAGCTTTGGATTTTCACAATATTAGATACACCATAGTACTAATGATTGACACTTTATAAAAATCATTTTTTGGTAGTGTTGCATTTCTTTGGAAATATTCAAGTTCTAAAAATTGACTAACAGTGGACTTTTCCATCTGCAGATTATACTGAATGGCCAGCAGAGGCAGTGTTGCAGAGGAATATTTCTCCGCTTGCTGAGAAAAAAAAAAAGAAAGCTCATTCCTCAGCCTTCTCCATGCCTCGATCAATATATATGGTAAGTCAAAATCTCATTTATTCATTTTGCCATTAATAAAAAGTTCATAGCATCTGATGGCTCTCAGTGCCATTTAGTGGGGTTTTCCGCATATATATAATCTTCTAAGACGGTGGCAATATGGATGACGCTATGGCCATCATGATAGTTTATCAAAGACTTTGACTGTCTATGTGGCTGACAAAATCTTCTTTAGATACTTGTGCAGGCAATCTGTCCTCCGATGTAATTACCATCTTTCAGGCTGGAATGAGGTCTCTTAGGTTAGAGCAATTTACTTACTTTCAGATGGAGGGAAGCTATTTAACCTGTTTCCCTGCTCTCTGTGAGTGGGACTCTGATACTCCAGATGGACTGCTGTTTAGAGACTGTGTTCTTCTAACTCTAGCCCTCTTTGAATAGGAGCCCAATGCTTTCAATGGTGCAGAGTATATTCCCATTACACCTCCTACTTGCTGTGGAGTCATATTCCCAGATACTTACCTAGTGTGTAATTGCTGATGTCTGGTCCTCCGGTGTAATCGTCTCCCAGGGCAATTGGTCATATGGTGCCATTACATCACAAAGCTACAGCAGGATGTCTTCTGACATGAGGGCCAATCAGTTGCTTCTTCTAACTCTAGCCCTCTTTAAATAGGAGCCCACTGCTTTCAATGGTGCAGAGTCTATTCCCATTACACCTCCTACTTGCTGTGCAGTCATATTCACAGATAGTTACCTAGTGTGTAATTGCTGATTTCTGGTCCTCCGGTGTAATAATCTTCACCCAGGGCGATTGGTCAAGTGGTGCCATTACATCACAAAGATACAGCAGGATGTCATCTGACAGGAGGGCCAATCAGTTGCCTAGTACGCAATAGGATACATGTATCATGGTATAGAAAAGGGAGCAATGTAGACAGGATGCCCAGCTGAAGACTAGGGTGGTGAGATGAAAGGACCTAGGCCATTATTTGAGACTTATACATTTGTTTGAAGGAGTGGTTGATCATAACATTCTGGAATTCTCTATAGGTTAACTGATATGGATGTGCTAAAATGAAGATGTTAGAATCTGTTATTCATAGTTTTTATTATTCCCACGAACCGTAGCATAAACCTTCCTCTCTTAGCTTATCAGATCACTGAATTGCTATAGTGTACCATAACCTAAAATAATTCTTGTGAGAAGGGTACGCTATCTCTTGGCTGCCAAAGAGATCTTTCTATCCAAGTCCTCATATAGGTGCTATAGTTGTGTAGAATGTACCAGAAAATGAGGCATAGGATTGAAAGAAGTCAGCTAGGTTGAAATCTAAATTGAGATTATAATTTTTAGTGAGCTTTGGATTTTCACAATATTAGATACACCATAGTACTAATGATTGACACTTTATAAAAATCATTTTTTGGTAGTGTTGCATTTCTTTGGAAATATTCAAGTTCTAAAAATTGACTAACAGTGGACTTTTCCATCTGCAGATTATACTGAATGGCCAGCAGAGGCAGTGTTGCAGAGGAATATTTCTCCGCTTGCTGAGAAAAAAAAAAGAAAGCTCATTCCTCAGCCTTCTCCATGCCTCGATCAATATATATGGTAAGTCAAAATCTCATTTATTCATTTTGCCATTAATAAAAAGTTCATAGCATCTGATGGCTCTCAGTGCCATTTAGTGGGGTTTTCCGCATATATATAATCTTCTAAGACGGTGGCAATATGGATGACGCTATGGCCATCATGATAGTTTATCAAAGACTTTGACTGTCTATGTGGCTGACAAAATCTTCTTTAGATACTTGTGCAGGCAATCTGTCTTCCGATGTAATTACCATCTTTCAGGCTGGAATGAGGTGTCTTAGGTTAGAGCAATTGACTTACTTTCAGATGGAGGGAAGCTATTTAACCTGTTTCCCTGCTCTCTGTGAGTGGGACTCTGATACTCCAGATGGACTGCTGTTTAGAGACTGTGTTCTTCTAACTCTAGCCCTCTTTAAATAGGAGCCCAATGCTTTCAATGGTGCAGAGTATATTCCCATTACACCTCCTACTTGCTGTGGAGTCATATTCCCAGATACTTACCTAGTGTGTAATTGCTGATGTCTGGTCCTCCGGTGTAATCGTCTCCCAGGGCAATTGGTCATGTGGTGCCATTACATCACAAAGCTACAGCAGGATGTCTTCTGACTTGAGGGCCAATCAGTTGCTTCTTCTAACTCTAGCCCTCTTTAAATAGGAGCCCACTGCTTTCAATGGTGCAGAGTCTATTCCCATTACACCTCCTACTTGCTGTGCAGTCATATTCACAGATAGTTACCTAGTGTGTAATTGCTGATTTCTGGTCCTCCGGTGTAATAATCTTCACCCAGGGCGATTGGTCAAGTGGTGCCATTACATCACAAAGATACAGCAGGATGTCATCTGACAGGAGGGCCAATCAGTTGCCTAGTACGCAATAGGATACATGTATCATGGTATAGAAAAGGGAGCAATGTAGACAGGATGCCCAGCTGAAGACTAGGGTGGTGAGATGAAAGGACCTAGGCCATTATTTGAGACTTATACATTTGTTTGAAGGAGTGGTTGATCATAACATTCTGGAATTCTCTATAGGTTAACTGATATGGATGTGCTAAAATGAAGATGTTAGAATCTGTTATTCATAGTTTTTATTATTCCCACGAACCGTAGCATAAACCTTCCTCTCTTAGCTTATCAGATCACTGAATTGCTATAGTGTACCATAACCTAAAATAATTCTTGTGAGAAGGGTACGCTATCTCTTGGCTGCCAAAGAGATCTTTCTATCCAAGTCCTCATATAGGTGCTATAGTTGTGTAGAATGTACCAGAAAATGAGGCATAGGATTGAAAGAAGTCAGCTAGGTTGAAATCTAAATTGAGATTATAATTTTTAGTGAGCTTTGGATTTTCACAATATTAGATACACCATAGTACTAATGATTGACACTTTATAAAAATCATTTTTTGGTAGTGTTGCATTTCTTTGGAAATATTCAAGTTCTAAAAATTGACTAACAGTGGACTTTTCCATCTGCAGATTATACTGAATGGCCAGCAGAGGCAGTGTTGCAGAGGAATATTTCTCCGCTTGCTGAGAAAAAAAAAAGAAAGCTCATTCCTCAGCCTTCTCCATGCCTCGATCAATATATATGGTAAGTCAAAATCTCATTTATTCATTTTGCCATTAATAAAAAGTTCATAGCATCTGATGGCTCTCAGTGCCATTTAGTGGGGTTTTCCGCATATATATAATCTTCTAAGACGGTGGCAATATGGATGACGCTATGGCCATCATGATAGTTTATCAAAGACTTTGACTGTCTATGTGGCTGACAAAATCTTCTTTAGATACTTGTGCAGGCAATCTGTCTTCCGATGTAATTACCATCTTTCAGGCTGGAATGAGGTGTCTTAGGTTAGAGCAATTGACTTACTTTCAGATGGAGGGAAGCTATTTAACCTGTTTCCCTGCTCTCTGTGAGTGGGACTCTGATACTCCAGATGGACTGCTGTTTAGAGACTGTGTTCTTCTAACTCTAGCCCTCTTTAAATAGGAGCCCAATGCTTTCAATGGTGCAGAGTATATTCCCATTACACCTCCTACTTGCTGTGGAGTCATATTCCCAGATACTTACCTAGTGTGTAATTGCTGATGTCTGGTCCTCCGGTGTAATCGTCTCCCAGGGCAATTGGTCATGTGGTGCCATTACATCACAAAGCTACAGCAGGATGTCTTCTGACTTGAGGGCCAATCAGTTGCTTCTTCTAACTCTAGCCCTCTTTAAATAGGAGCCCACTGCTTTCAATGGTGCAGAGTCTATTCCCATTACACCTCCTACTTGCTGTGCAGTCATATTCACAGATAGTTACCTAGTGTGTAATTGCTGATTTCTGGTCCTCCGGTGTAATAATCTTCACCCAGGGCGATTGGTCAAGTGGTGCCATTACATCACAAAGATACAGCAGGATGTCATCTGACAGGAGGGCCAATCAGTTGCCTAGTACGCAATAGGATACATGTATCATGGTATAGAAAAGGGAGCAATGTAGACAGGATGCCCAGCTGAAGACTAGGGTGGTGAGATGAAAGGACCTAGGCCATTATTTGAGACTTATACATTTGTTTGAAGGAGTGGTTGATCATAACATTCTGGAATTCTCTATAGGTTAACTGATATGGATGTGCTAAAATGAAGATGTTAGAATCTGTTATTCATAGTTTTTATAATTCCCACGAACCGTAGCATAAACCTTCCTCTCTTAGCTTATCAGATCACTGAATTGCTATAGTGTACCATAACCTAAAATAATTCTTGTGAGAAGGGTACGCTATCTCTTGGCTGCCAAAGAGATCTTTCTATCCAAGTCCTCATATAGGTGCTATAGTTGTGTAGAATGTACCAGCAAATGAGGCATAGGATTGAAAGAAGTCAGCTAGGTTGAAATCTAAATTGAGATTATAATTTTTAGTGAGCTTTGGATTTTCACAATATTAGATACACCATAGTACTAATGATTGACACTTTATAAAAATCATTTTTTGGTAGTGTTGCATTTCTTTGGAAATATTCAAGTTCTAAAAATTGACTAACAGTGGACTTTTCCATCTGCAGATTATACTGAATGGCCAGCAGAGGCAGTGTTGCAGAGGAATATTTCTCCGCTTGCTGAGAAAAAAAAAAAGAAAGCTCATTCCTCAGCCTTCTCCATGCCTCGATCAATATATATGGTAAGTCAAAATCTCATTTATTCATTTTGCCATTAATAAAAAGTTCATAGCATCTGATGGCTCTCAGTGCCATTTAGTGGGGTTTTCCGCATATATATAATCTTCTAAGACGGTGGCAATATGGATGACGCTATGGCCATCATGATAGTTTATCAAAGACTTTGACTGTCTATGTGGCTGACAAAATCTTCTTTAGATACTTGTGCAGGCAATCTGTCCTCCGATGTAATTACCATCTTTCAGGCTGGAATGAGGTCTCTTAGGTTAGAGCAATTTACTTACTTTCAGATGGAGGGAAGCTATTTAACCTGTTTCCCTGCTCTCTGTGAGTGGGACTCTGATACTCCAGATGGACTGCTGTTTAGAGACTGTGTTCTTCTAACTCTAGCCCTCTTTAAATAGGAGCCCAATGCTTTCAATGGTGCAGAGTATATTCCCATTACACCTCCTACTTGCTGTGGAGTCATATTCCCAGATACTTACCTAGTGTGTAATTGCTGATGTCTGGTCCTCCGGTGTAATCGTCTCCCAGGGCAATTGGTCATGTGGTGCCATTACATCACAAAGCTACAGCAGGATGTCTTCTGACATGAGGGCCAATCAGTTGCTTCTTCTAACTCTAGCCCTCTTTAAATAGGAGCCCACTGCTTTCAATGGTGCAGAGTCTATTCCCATTACACCTCCTACTTGCTGTGCAGTCATATTCACAGATAGTTACCTAGTGTGTAATTGCTGATTTCTGGTCCTCCGGTGTAATAATCTTCACCCAGGGCGATTGGTCAAGTGGTGCCATTACATCACAAAGATACAGCAGGATGTCATCTGACAGGAGGGCCAATCAGTTGCCTAGTACGCAATAGGATACATGTATCATGGTATAGAAAAGGGAGCAATGTAGACAGGATGCCCAGCTGAAGACTAGGGTGGTGAGATGAAAGGACCTAGGCCATTATTTGAGACTTATACATTTGTTTGAAGGAGTGGTTGATCATAACATTCTGGAATTCTCTATAGGTTAACTGATATGGATGTGCTAAAATGAAGATGTTAGAATCTGTTATTCATAGTTTTTATTATTCCCACGAACCGTAGCATAAACCTTCCTCTCTTAGCTTATCAGATCACTGAATTGCTATAGTGTACCATAACCTAAAATAATTCTTGTGAGAAGGGTACGCTATCTCTTGGCTGCCAAAGAGATCTTTCTATCCAAGTCCTCATATAGGTGCTATAGTTGTGTAGAATGTACCAGCAAATGAGGCATAGGATTGAAAGAAGTCAGCTAGGTTGAAATCTAAATTGAGATTATAATTTTTAGTGAGCTTTGGATTTTCACAATATTAGATACACCATAGTACTAATGATTGACACTTTATAAAAATCATTTTTTGGTAGTGTTGCATTTCTTTGGAAATATTCAAGTTCTAAAAATTGACTAACAGTGGACTTTTCCATCTGCAGATTATACTGAATGGCCAGCAGAGGCAGTGTTGCAGAGGAATATTTCTCCGCTTGCTGAGAAAAAAAAAAAGAAAGCTCATTCCTCAGCCTTCTCCATGCCTCGATCAATATATATGGTAAGTCAAAATCTCATTTATTCATTTTGCCATTAATAAAAAGTTCATAGCATCTGATGGCTCTCAGTGCCATTTAGTGGGGTTTTCCGCATATATATAATCTTCTAAGACGGTGGCAATATGGATGACGCTATGGCCATCATGATAGTTTATCAAAGACTTTGACTGTCTATGTGGCTGACAAAATCTTCTTTAGATACTTGTGCAGGCAATCTGTCCTCCGATGTAATTACCATCTTTCAGGCTGGAATGAGGTCTCTTAGGTTAGAGCAATTTACTTACTTTCAGATGGAGGGAAGCTATTTAACCTGTTTCCCTGCTCTCTGTGAGTGGGACTCTGATACTCCAGATGGACTGCTGTTTAGAGACTGTGTTCTTCTAACTCTAGCCCTCTTTAAATAGGAGCCCAATGCTTTCAATGGTGCAGAGTATATTCCCATTACACCTCCTACTTGCTGTGGAGTCATATTCCCAGATACTTACCTAGTGTGTAATTGCTGATGTCTGGTCCTCCGGTGTAATCGTCTCCCAGGGCAATTGGTCATGTGGTGCCATTACATCACAAAGCTACAGCAGGATGTCTTCTGACATGAGGGCCAATCAGTTGCTTCTTCTAACTCTAGCCCTCTTTAAATAGGAGCCCACTGCTTTCAATGGTGCAGAGTCTATTCCCATTACACCTCCTACTTGCTGTGCAGTCATATTCACAGATAGTTACCTAGTGTGTAATTGCTGATTTCTGGTCCTCCGGTGTAATAATCTTCACCCAGGGCGATTGGTCAAGTGGTGCCATTACATCACAAAGATACAGCAGGATGTCATCTGACAGGAGGGCCAATCAGTTGCCTAGTACGCAATAGGATACATGTATCATGGTATAGAAAAGGGAGCAATGTAGACAGGATGCCCAGCTGAAGACTAGGGTGGTGAGATGAAAGGACCTAGGCCATTATTTGAGACTTATACATTTGTTTGAAGGAGTGGTTGATCATAACATTCTGGAATTCTCTATAGGTTAACTGATATGGATGTGCTAAAATGAAGATGTTAGAATCTGTTATTCATAGTTTTTATTATTCCCACGAACCGTAGCATAAACCTTCCTCTCTTAGCTTATCAGATCACTGAATTGCTATAGTGTACCATAACCTAAAATAATTCTTGTGAGAAGGGTACGCTATCTCTTGGCTGCCAAAGAGATCTTTCTATCCAAGTCCTCATATAGGTGCTATAGCTGTGTAGAATGTACCAGAAAATGAGGCATAGGATTGAAAGAAGTCAGCTAGGTTGAAATCTAAATTGAGATTATAATTTTTAGTGAGCTTTGGATTTTCACAATATTAGATACACCATAGTACTAATGATTGACACTTTATAAAAATCATTTTTTGGTAGTGTTGCATTTCTTTGGAAATATTCAAGTTCTAAAAATTGACTAACAGTGGACTTTTCCATCTGCAGATTATACTGAATGGCCAGCAGAGGCAGTGTTGCAGAGGAATATTTCTCCGCTTGCTGAGAAAAAAAAAAAGAAAGCTCATTCCTCAGCCTTCTCCATGCCTCGATCAATATATATGGTAAGTCAAAATCTCATTTATTCATTTTGCCATTAATAAAAAGTTCATAGCATCTGATGGCTCTCAGTGCCATTTAGTGGGGTTTTCCGCATATATATAATCTTCTAAGACGGTGGCAATATGGATGACGCTATGGCCATCATGATAGTTTATCAAAGACTTTGACTGTCTATGTGGCTGACAAAATCTACTTTAGATACTTGTGCAGGCAATCTGTCCTCCGATGTAATTACCATCTTTCAGGCTGGAATGAGGTCTCTTAGGTTAGAGCAATTTACTTACTTTCAGATGGAGGGAAGCTATTTAACCTGTTTCCCTGCTCTCTGTGAGTGGGACTCTGATACTCCAGATGGACTGCTGTTTAGAGACTGTGTTCTTCTAACTCTAGCCCTCTTTAAATAGGAGCCCAATGCTTTCAATGGTGCAGAGTATATTCCCATTACACCTCCTACTTGCTGTGGAGTCATATTCCCAGATACTTACCTAGTGTGTAATTGCTGATGTCTGGTCCTCCGGTGTAATAGTCTCCCAGGGCAATTGGTCATGTGGTGCCATTACATCACAAAGCTACAGCAGGATGTCTTCTGACATGAGGGCCAATCAGTTGCTTCTTCTAACTCTAGCCCTCTTTAAATAGGAGCCCACTGCTTTCAATGGTGCAGAGTCTATTCCCATTACACCTCCTACTTGCTGTGCAGTCATATTCACAGATAGTTACCTAGTGTGTAATTGCTGATTTCTGGTCCTCCGGTGTAATAATCTTCACCCAGGGCGATTGGTCAAGTGGTGCCATTACATCACAAAGATACAGCAGGATGTCATCTGACAGGAGGGCCAATCAGTTGCCTAGTACGCAATAGGATACATGTATCATGGTATAGAAAAGGGAGCAATGTAGACAGGATGCCCAGCTGAAGACTAGGGTGGTGAGATGAAAGGACCTAGGCCATTATTTGAGACTTATACATTTGTTTGAAGGAGTGGTTGATCATAACATTCTGGAATTCTCTATAGGTTAACTGATATGGATGTGCTAAAATGAAGATGTTAGAATCTGTTATTCATAGTTTTTATTATTCCCACGAACCGTAGCATAAAACTTCCTCTCTTAGCTTATCAGATCACTGAATTGCTATAGTGTACCATAACCTAAAATAATTCTTGTGAGAAGGGTACGCTATCTCTTGGCTGCCAAAGAGATCTTTCTATCCAAGTCCTCATATAGGTGCTATAGTTGTGTAGAATGTACCAGAAAATGAGGCATAGGATTGAAAGAAGTCAGCTAGGTTGAAATCTAAATTGAGATTATAATTTTTAGTGAGCTTTGGATTTTCACAATATTAGATACACCATAGTACTAATGATTGACACTTTATAAAAATCATTTTTTGGTAGTGTTGCATTTCTTTGGAAATATTCAAGTTCTAAAAATTGACTAACAGTGGACTTTTCCATCTGCAGATTATACTGAATGGCCAGCAGAGGCAGTGTTGCAGAGGAATATTTCTCCGCTTGCTGAGAAAAAAAAAAAGAAAGCTCATTCCTCAGCCTTCTCCATGCCTCGATCAATATATATGGTAAGTCAAAATCTCATTTATTCATTTTGCCATTAATAAAAAGTTCATAGCATCTGATGGCTCTCAGTGCCATTTAGTGGGGTTTTCCGCATATATATAATCTTCTAAGACGGTGGCAATATGGATGACGCTATGGCCATCATGATAGTTTATCAAAGACTTTGACTGTCTATGTGGCTGACAAAATCTTCTTTAGATACTTGTGCAGGCAATCTGTCTTCCGATGTAATTACCATCTTTCAGGCTGGAATGAGGTGTCTTAGGTTAGAGCAATTGACTTACTTTCAGATGGAGGGAAGCTATTTAACCTGTTTCCCTGCTCTCTGTGAGTGGGACTCTGATACTCCAGATGGACTGCTGTTTAGAGACTGTGTTCTTCTAACTCTAGCCCTCTTTAAATAGGAGCCCAATGCTTTCAATGGTGCAGAGTATATTCCCATTACACCTCCTACTTGCTATGGAGTCATATTCCCAGATACTTACCTAGTGTGTAATTGCTGATGTCTGGTCCTCCGGTGTAATCGTCTCCCAGGGCAATTGGTCATGTGGTGCCATTACATCACAAAGCTACAGCAGGATGTCTTCTGACTTGAGGGCCAATCAGTTGCTTCTTCTAACTCTAGCCCTCTTTAAATAGGAGCCCACTGCTTTCAATGGTGCAGAGTCTATTCCCATTACACCTCCTACTTGCTGTGCAGTCATATTCACAGATAGTTACCTAGTGTGTAATTGCTGATTTCTGGTCCTCCGGTGTAATAATCTTCACCCAGGGCGATTGGTCAAGTGGTGCCATTACATCACAAAGATACAGCAGGATGTCATCTGACAGGAGGGCCAATCAGTTGCCTAGTACGCAATAGGATACATGTATCATGGTATAGAAAAGGGAGCAATGTAGACAGGATGCCCAGCTGAAGACTAGGGTGGTGAGATGAAAGGACCTAGGCCATTATTTGAGACTTATACATTTGTTTGAAGGAGTGGTTGATCATAACATTCTGGAATTCTCTATAGGTTAACTGATATGGATGTGCTAAAATGAAGATGTTAGAATCTGTTATTCATAGTTTTTATTATTCCCACGAACCGTAGCATAAACCTTCCTCTCTTAGCTTATCAGATCACTAAATTGCTATAGTGTACCATAACCTAAAATAATTCTTGTGAGAAGGGTACGCTATCTCTTGGCTGCCAAAGAGATCTTTCTATCCAAGTCCTCATATAGGTGCTATAGTTGTGTAGAATGTACCAGAAAATGAGGCATAGGATTGAAAGAAGTCAGCTAGGTTGAAATCTAAATTGAGATTATAATTTTTAGTGAGCTTTGGATTTTCACAATATTAGATACACCATAGTACTAATGATTGACACTTTATAAAAATCATTTTTTGGTAGTGTTGCATTTCTTTGGAAATATTCAAGTTCTAAAAATTGACTAAGAGTGGACTTTTCCATCTGCAGATTATACTGAATGGCCAGCAGAGGCAGTGTTGCAGAGGAATATTTCTCCGCTTGCTGAGAAAAAAAAAAAGAAAGCTCATTCCTCAGCCTTCTCCATGCCTCGATCAATATATATGGTAAGTCAAAATCTCATTTATTCATTTTGCCATTAATAAAAAGTTCATAGCATCTGATGGCTCTCAGTGCCATTTAGTGGGGTTTTCCGCATATCTATAATCTTCTAAGACGGTGGCAATATGGATGACGCTATGGCCATCATGATAGTTTATCAAAGACTTTGACTGTCTATGTGGCTGACAAAATCTTCTTTAGATACTTGTGCAGGCAATCTGTCCTCCGATGTAATTACCATCTTTCAGGCTGGAATGAGGTCTCTTAGGTTAGAGCAATTTACTTACTTTCAGATGGAGGGAAGCTATTTAACCTGTTTCCCTGCTCTCTGTGAGTGGGACTCTGATACTCCAGATGGACTGCTGTTTAGAGACTGTGTTCTTCTAACTCTAGCCCTCTTTGAATAGGAGCCCAATGCTTTCAATGGTGCAGAGTATATTCCCATTACACCTCCTACTTGCTGTGGAGTCATATTCCCAGATACTTACCTAGTGTGTAATTGCTGATGTCTGGTCCTCCGGTGTATTCGTCTCCCAGGGCAATTGGTCATATGGTGCCATTACATCACAAAGCTACAGCAGGATGTCTTCTGACATGAGGGCCAATCAGTTGCTTCTTCTAACTCTAGCCCTCTTTAAATAGGAGCCCACTGCTTTCAATGGTGCAGAGTCTATTCCCATTACACCTCCTACTTGCTGTGCAGTCATATTCACAGATAGTTACCTAGTGTGTAATTGCTGATTTCTGGTCCTCCGGTGTAATAATCTTCACCCAGGGCGATTGGTCAAGTGGTGCCATTACATCACAAAGATACAGCAGGATGTCATCTGACAGGAGGGCCAATCAGTTGCCTAGTACGCAATAGGATACATGTATCATGGTATAGAAAAGGGAGCAATGTAGACAGGATGCCCAGCTGAAGACTAGGGTGGTGAGATGAAAGGACCTAGGCCATTATTTGAGACTTATACATTTGTTTGAAGGAGTGGTTGATCATAACATTCTGGAATTCTCTATAGGTTAACTGATATGGATGTGCTAAAATGAAGATGTTAGAATCTGTTATTCATAGTTTTTATTATTCCCACGAACCGTAGCATAAAACTTCCTCTCTTAGCTTATCAGATCACTGAATTGCTATAGTGTACCATAACCTAAAATAATTCTTGTGAGAAGGGTACGCTATCTCTTGGCTGCCAAAGAGATCTTTCTATCCAAGTCCTCATATAGGTGCTATAGTTGTGTAGAATGTACCAGAAAATGAGGCATAGGATTGAAAGAAGTCAGCTAGGTTGAAATCTAAATTGAGATTATAATTTTTAGTGAGCTTTGGATTTTCACAATATTAGATACACCATAGTACTAATGATTGACACTTTATAAAAATCATTTTTTGGTAGTGTTGCATTTCTTTGGAAATATTCAAGTTCTAAAAATTGACTAACAGTGGACTTTTCCATCTGCAGATTATACTGAATGGCCAGCAGAGGCAGTGTTGCAGAGGAATATTTCTCCGCTTGCTGAGAAAAAAAAAAAGAAAGCTCATTCCTCAGCCTTCTCCATGCCTCGATCAATATATATGGTAAGTCAAAATCTCATTTATTCATTTTGCCATTAATAAAAAGTTCATAGCATCTGATGGCTCTCAGTGCCATTTAGTGGGGTTTTCCGCATATATATAATCTTCTAAGACGGTGGCAATATGGATGACGCTATGGCCATCATGATAGTTTATCAAAGACTTTGACTGTCTATGTGGCTGACAAAATCTTCTTTAGATACTTGTGCAGGCAATCTGTCTTCCGATGTAATTACCATCTTTCAGGCTGGAATGAGGTGTCTTAGGTTAGAGCAATTGACTTACTTTCAGATGGAGGGAAGCTATTTAACCTGTTTCCCTGCTCTCTGTGAGTGGGACTCTGATACTCCAGATGGACTGCTGTTTAGAGACTGTGTTCTTCTAACTCTAGCCCTCTTTAAATAGGAGCCCAATGCTTTCAATGGTGCAGAGTATATTCCCATTACACCTCCTACTTGCTATGGAGTCATATTCCCAGATACTTACCTAGTGTGTAATTGCTGATGTCTGGTCCTCCGGTGTAATCGTCTCCCAGGGCAATTGGTCATGTGGTGCCATTACATCACAAAGCTACAGCAGGATGTCTTCTGACTTGAGGGCCAATCAGTTGCTTCTTCTAACTCTAGCCCTCTTTAAATAGGAGCCCACTGCTTTCAATGGTGCAGAGTCTATTCCCATTACACCTCCTACTTGCTGTGCAGTCATATTCACAGATAGTTACCTAGTGTGTAATTGCTGATTTCTGGTCCTCCGGTGTAATAATCTTCACCCAGGGCGATTGGTCAAGTGGTGCCATTACATCACAAAGATACAGCAGGATGTCATCTGACAGGAGGGCCAATCAGTTGCCTAGTACGCAATAGGATACATGTATCATGGTATAGAAAAGGGAGCAATGTAGACAGGATGCCCAGCTGAAGACTAGGGTGGTGAGATGAAAGGACCTAGGCCATTATTTGAGACTTATACATTTGTTTGAAGGAGTGGTTGATCATAACATTCTGGAATTCTCTATAGGTTAACTGATATGGATGTGCTAAAATGAAGATGTTAGAATCTGTTATTCATAGTTTTTATTATTCCCACGAACCGTAGCATAAACCTTCCTCTCTTAGCTTATCAGATCACTAAATTGCTATAGTGTACCATAACCTAAAATAATTCTTGTGAGAAGGGTACGCTATCTCTTGGCTGCCAAAGAGATCTTTCTATCCAAGTCCTCATATAGGTGCTATAGTTGTGTAGAATGTACCAGAAAATGAGGCATAGGATTGAAAGAAGTCAGCTAGGTTGAAATCTAAATTGAGATTATAATTTTTAGTGAGCTTTGGATTTTCACAATATTAGATACACCATAGTACTAATGATTGACACTTTATAAAAATCATTTTTTGGTAGTGTTGCATTTCTTTGGAAATATTCAAGTTCTAAAAATTGACTAAGAGTGGACTTTTCCATCTGCAGATTATACTGAATGGCCAGCAGAGGCAGTGTTGCAGAGGAATATTTCTCCGCTTGCTGAGAAAAAAAAAAAGAAAGCTCATTCCTCAGCCTTCTCCATGCCTCGATCAATATATATGGTAAGTCAAAATCTCATTTATTCATTTTGCCATTAATAAAAAGTTCATAGCATCTGATGGCTCTCAGTGCCATTTAGTGGGGTTTTCCGCATATATATAATCTTCTAAGACGGTGGCAATATGGATGACGCTATGGCCATCATGATAGTTTATCAAAGACTTTGACTGTCTATGTGGCTGACAAAATCTTCTTTAGATACTTGTGCAGGCAATCTGTCCTCCGATGTAATTACCATCTTTCAGGCTGGAATGAGGTCTCTTAGGTTAGAGCAATTTACTTACTTTCAGATGGAGGGAAGCTATTTAACCTGTTTCCCTGCTCTCTGTGAGTGGGACTCTGATACTCCAGATGGACTGCTGTTTAGAGACTGTGTTCTTCTAACTCTAGCCCTCTTTGAATAGGAGCCCAATGCTTTCAATGGTGCAGAGTATATTCCCATTACACCTCCTACTTGCTGTGGAGTCATATTCCCAGATACTTACCTAGTGTGTAATTGCTGATGTCTGGTCCTCCGGTGTATTCGTCTCCCAGGGCAATTGGTCATATGGTGCCATTACATCACAAAGCTACAGCAGGATGTCTTCTGACATGAGGGCCAATCAGTTGCTTCTTCTAACTCTAGCCCTCTTTAAATAGGAGCCCACTGCTTTCAATGGTGCAGAGTCTATTCCCATTACACCTCCTACTTGCTGTGCAGTCATATTCACAGATAGTTACCTAGTGTGTAATTGCTGATTTCTGGTCCTCCGGTGTAATAATCTTCACCCAGGGCGATTGGTCAAGTGGTGCCATTACATCACAAAGATACAGCAGGATGTCATCTGACAGGAGGGCCAATCAGTTGCCTAGTACGCAATAGGATACATGTATCATGGTATAGAAAAGGGAGCAATGTAGACAGGATGCCCAGCTGAAGACTAGGGTGGTGAGATGAAAGGACCTAGGCCATTATTTGAGACTTATACATTTGTTTGAAGGAGTGGTTGATCATAACATTCTGGAATTCTCTATAGGTTAACTGATATGGATGTGCTAAAATGAAGATGTTAGAATCTGTTATTCATAGTTTTTATTATTCCCACGAACCGTAGCATAAACCTTCCTCTCTTAGCTTATCAGATCACTGAATTGCTATAGTGTACCATAACCTAAAATAATTCTTGTGAGAAGGGTACGCTATCTCTTGGCTGCCAAAGAGATCTTTCTATCCAAGTCCTCATATAGGTGCTATAGTTGTGTAGAATGTACCAGAAAATGAGGCATAGGATTGAAAGAAGTCAGCTAGGTTGAAATCTAAATTGAGATTATAATTTTTAGTGAGCTTTGGATTTTCACAATATTAGATACACCATAGTACTAATGATTGACACTTTATAAAAATCATTTTTTGGTAGTGTTGCATTTCTTTGGAAATATTCAAGTTCTAAAAATTGACTAACAGTGGACTTTTCCATCTGCAGATTATACTGAATGGCCAGCAGAGGCAGTGTTGCAGAGGAATATTTCTCCGCTTGCTGAGAAAAAAAAAAGAAAGCTCATTCCTCAGCCTTCTCCATGCCTCGATCAATATATATGGTAAGTCAAAATCTCATTTATTCATTTTGCCATTAATAAAAAGTTCATAGCATCTGATGGCTCTCAGTGCCATTTAGTGGGGTTTTCCGCATATATATAATCTTCTAAGACGGTGGCAATATGGATGACGCTATGGCCATCATGATAGTTTATCAAAGACTTTGACTGTCTATGTGGCTGACAAAATCTTCTTTAGATACTTGTGCAGGCAATCTGTCTTCCGATGTAATTACCATCTTTCAGGCTGGAATGAGGTGTCTTAGGTTAGAGCAATTGACTTACTTTCAGATGGAGGGAAGCTATTTAACCTGTTTCCCTGCTCTCTGTGAGTGGGACTCTGATACTCCAGATGGACTGCTGTTTAGAGACTGTGTTCTTCTAACTCTAGCCCTCTTTAAATAGGAGCCCAATGCTTTCAATGGTGCAGAGTATATTCCCATTACACCTCCTACTTGCTGTGGAGTCATATTCCCAGATACTTACCTAGTGTGTAATTGCTGATGTCTGGTCCTCCGGTGTAATCGTCTCCCAGGGCAATTGGTCATGTGGTGCCATTACATCACAAAGCTACAGCAGGATGTCTTCTGACTTGAGGGCCAATCAGTTGCTTCTTCTAACTCTAGCCCTCTTTAAATAGGAGCCCACTGCTTTCAATGGTGCAGAGTCTATTCCCATTACACCTCCTACTTGCTGTGCAGTCATATTCACAGATAGTTACCTAGTGTGTAATTGCTGATTTCTGGTCCTCCGGTGTAATAATCTTCACCCAGGGCGATTGGTCAAGTGGTGCCATTACATCACAAAGATACAGCAGGATGTCATCTGACAGGAGGGCCAATCAGTTGCCTAGTACGCAATAGGATACATGTATCATGGTATAGAAAAGGGAGCAATGTAGACAGGATGCCCAGCTGAAGACTAGGGTGGTGAGATGAAAGGACCTAGGCCATTATTTGAGACTTATACATTTGTTTGAAGGAGTGGTTGATCATAACATTCTGGAATTCTCTATAGGTTAACTGATATGGATGTGCTAAAATGAAGATGTTAGAATCTGTTATTCATAGTTTTTATAATTCCCACGAACCGTAGCATAAACCTTCCTCTCTTAGCTTATCAGATCACTGAATTGCTATAGTGTACCATAACCTAAAATAATTCTTGTGAGAAGGGTACGCTATCTCTTGGCTGCCAAAGAGATCTTTCTATCCAAGTCCTCATATAGGTGCTATAGTTGTGTAGAATGTACCAGCAAATGAGGCATAGGATTGAAAGAAGTCAGCTAGGTTGAAATCTAAATTGAGATTATAATTTTTAGTGAGCTTTGGATTTTCACAATATTAGATACACCATAGTACTAATGATTGACACTTTATAAAAATCATTTTTTGGTAGTGTTGCATTTCTTTGGAAATATTCAAGTTCTAAAAATTGACTAACAGTGGACTTTTCCATCTGCAGATTATACTGAATGGCCAGCAGAGGCAGTGTTGCAGAGGAATATTTCTCCGCTTGCTGAGAAAAAAAAAAAGAAAGCTCATTCCTCAGCCTTCTCCATGCCTCGATCAATATATATGGTAAGTCAAAATCTCATTTATTCATTTTGCCATTAATAAAAAGTTCATAGCATCTGATGGCTCTCAGTGCCATTTAGTGGGGTTTTCCGCATATATATAATCTTCTAAGACGGTGGCAATATGGATGACGCTATGGCCATCATGATAGTTTATCAAAGACTTTGACTGTCTATGTGGCTGACAAAATCTTCTTTAGATACTTGTGCAGGCAATCTGTCCTCCGATGTAATTACCATCTTTCAGGCTGGAATGAGGTCTCTTAGGTTAGAGCAATTTACTTACTTTCAGATGGAGGGAAGCTATTTAACCTGTTTCCCTGCTCTCTGTGAGTGGGACTCTGATACTCCAGATGGACTGCTGTTTAGAGACTGTGTTCTTCTAACTCTAGCCCTCTTTGAATAGGAGCCCAATGCTTTCAATGGTGCAGAGTATATTCCCATTACACCTCCTACTTGCTGTGGAGTCATATTCCCAGATACTTACCTAGTGTGTAATTGCTGATGTCTGGTCCTCCGGTGTAATCGTCTCCCAGGGCAATTGGTCATATGGTGCCATTACATCACAAAGCTACAGCAGGATGTCTTCTGACATGAGGGCCAATCAGTTGCTTCTTCTAACTCTAGCCCTCTTTAAATAGGAGCCCACTGCTTTCAATGGTGCAGAGTCTATTCCCATTACACCTCCTACTTGCTGTGCAGTCATATTCACAGATAGTTACCTAGTGTGTAATTGCTGATTTCTGGTCCTCCGGTGTAATAATCTTCACCCAGGGCGATTGGTCAAGTGGTGCCATTACATCACAAAGATACAGCAGGATGTCATCTGACAGGAGGGCCAATCAGTTGCCTAGTACGCAATAGGATACATGTATCATGGTATAGAAAAGGGAGCAATGTAGACAGGATGCCCAGCTGAAGACTAGGGTGGTGAGATGAAAGGACCTAGGCCATTATTTGAGACTTATACATTTGTTTGAAGGAGTGGTTGATCATAACATTCTGGAATTCTCTATAGGTTAACTGATATGGATGTGCTAAAATGAAGATGTTAGAATCTGTTATTCATAGTTTTTATTATTCCCACGAACCGTAGCATAAACCTTCCTCTCTTAGCTTATCAGATCACTGAATTGCTATAGTGTACCATAACCTAAAATAATTCTTGTGAGAAGGGTACGCTATCTCTTGGCTGCCAAAGAGATCTTTCTATCCAAGTCCTCATATAGGTGCTATAGTTGTGTAGAATGTACCAGAAAATGAGGCATAGGATTGAAAGAAGTCAGCTAGGTTGAAATCTAAATTGAGATTATAATTTTTAGTGAGCTTTGGATTTTCACAATATTAGATACACCATAGTACTAATGATTGACACTTTATAAAAATCATTTTTTGGTAGTGTTGCATTTCTTTGGAAATATTCAAGTTCTAAAAATTGACTAACAGTGGACTTTTCCATCTGCAGATTATACTGAATGGCCAGCAGAGGCAGTGTTGCAGAGGAATATTTCTCCGCTTGCTGAGAAAAAAAAAAGAAAGCTCATTCCTCAGCCTTCTCCATGCCTCGATCAATATATATGGTAAGTCAAAATCTCATTTATTCATTTTGCCATTAATAAAAAGTTCATAGCATCTGATGGCTCTCAGTGCCATTTAGTGGGGTTTTCCGCATATATATAATCTTCTAAGACGGTGGCAATATGGATGACGCTATGGCCATCATGATAGTTTATCAAAGACTTTGACTGTCTATGTGGCTGACAAAATCTTCTTTAGATACTTGTGCAGGCAATCTGTCTTCCGATGTAATTACCATCTTTCAGGCTGGAATGAGGTGTCTTAGGTTAGAGCAATTGACTTACTTTCAGATGGAGGGAAGCTATTTAACCTGTTTCCCTGCTCTCTGTGAGTGGGACTCTGATACTCCAGATGGACTGCTGTTTAGAGACTGTGTTCTTCTAACTCTAGCCCTCTTTAAATAGGAGCCCAATGCTTTCAATGGTGCAGAGTATATTCCCATTACACCTCCTACTTGCTGTGGAGTCATATTCCCAGATACTTACCTAGTGTGTAATTGCTGATGTCTGGTCCTCCGGTGTAATCGTCTCCCAGGGCAATTGGTCATGTGGTGCCATTACATCACAAAGCTACAGCAGGATGTCTTCTGACTTGAGGGCCAATCAGTTGCTTCTTCTAACTCTAGCCCTCTTTAAATAGGAGCCCACTGCTTTCAATGGTGCAGAGTCTATTCCCATTACACCTCCTACTTGCTGTGCAGTCATATTCACAGATAGTTACCTAGTGTGTAATTGCTGATTTCTGGTCCTCCGGTGTAATAATCTTCACCCAGGGCGATTGGTCAAGTGGTGCCATTACATCACAAAGATACAGCAGGATGTCATCTGACAGGAGGGCCAATCAGTTGCCTAGTACGCAATAGGATACATGTATCATGGTATAGAAAAGGGAGCAATGTAGACAGGATGCCCAGCTGAAGACTAGGGTGGTGAGATGAAAGGACCTAGGCCATTATTTGAGACTTATACATTTGTTTGAAGGAGTGGTTGATCATAACATTCTGGAATTCTCTATAGGTTAACTGATATGGATGTGCTAAAATGAAGATGTTAGAATCTGTTATTCATAGTTTTTATAATTCCCACGAACCGTAGCATAAACCTTCCTCTCTTAGCTTATCAGATCACTGAATTGCTATAGTGTACCATAACCTAAAATAATTCTTGTGAGAAGGGTACGCTATCTCTTGGCTGCCAAAGAGATCTTTCTATCCAAGTCCTCATATAGGTGCTATAGTTGTGTAGAATGTACCAGCAAATGAGGCATAGGATTGAAAGAAGTCAGCTAGGTTGAAATCTAAATTGAGATTATAATTTTTAGTGAGCTTTGGATTTTCACAATATTAGATACACCATAGTACTAATGATTGACACTTTATAAAAATCATTTTTTGGTAGTGTTGCATTTCTTTGGAAATATTCAAGTTCTAAAAATTGACTAACAGTGGACTTTTCCATCTGCAGATTATACTGAATGGCCAGCAGAGGCAGTGTTGCAGAGGAATATTTCTCCGCTTGCTGAGAAAAAAAAAAAGAAAGCTCATTCCTCAGCCTTCTCCATGCCTCGATCAATATATATGGTAAGTCAAAATCTCATTTATTCATTTTGCCATTAATAAAAAGTTCATAGCATCTGATGGCTCTCAGTGCCATTTAGTGGGGTTTTCCGCATATATATAATCTTCTAAGACGGTGGCAATATGGATGACGCTATGGCCATCATGATAGTTTATCAAAGACTTTGACTGTCTATGTGGCTGACAAAATCTTCTTTAGATACTTGTGCAGGCAATCTGTCCTCCGATGTAATTACCATCTTTCAGGCTGGAATGAGGTCTCTTAGGTTAGAGCAATTTACTTACTTTCAGATGGAGGGAAGCTATTTAACCTGTTTCCCTGCTCTCTGTGAGTGGGACTCTGATACTCCAGATGGACTGCTGTTTAGAGACTGTGTTCTTCTAACTCTAGCCCTCTTTGAATAGGAGCCCAATGCTTTCAATGGTGCAGAGTATATTCCCATTACACCTCCTACTTGCTGTGGAGTCATATTCCCAGATACTTACCTAGTGTGTAATTGCTGATGTCTGGTCCTCCGGTGTAATCGTCTCCCAGGGCAATTGGTCATATGGTGCCATTACATCACAAAGCTACAGCAGGATGTCTTCTGACATGAGGGCCAATCAGTTGCTTCTTCTAACTCTAGCCCTCTTTAAATAGGAGCCCACTGCTTTCAATGGTGCAGAGTCTATTCCCATTACACCTCCTACTTGCTGTGCAGTCATATTCACAGATAGTTACCTAGTGTGTAATTGCTGATTTCTGGTCCTCCGGTGTAATAATCTTCACCCAGGGCGATTGGTCAAGTGGTGCCATTACATCACAAAGATACAGCAGGATGTCATCTGACAGGAGGGCCAATCAGTTGCCTAGTACGCAATAGGATACATGTATCATGGTATAGAAAAGGGAGCAATGTAGACAGGATGCCCAGCTGAAGACTAGGGTGGTGAGATGAAAGGACCTAGGCCATTATTTGAGACTTATACATTTGTTTGAAGGAGTGGTTGATCATAACATTCTGGAATTCTCTATAGGTTAACTGATATGGATGTGCTAAAATGAAGATGTTAGAATCTGTTATTCATAGTTTTTATTATTCCCACGAACCGTAGCATAAACCTTCCTCTCTTAGCTTATCAGATCACTGAATTGCTATAGTGTACCATAACCTAAAATAATTCTTGTGAGAAGGGTACGCTATCTCTTGGCTGCCAAAGAGATCTTTCTATCCAAGTCCTCATATAGGTGCTATAGTTGTGTAGAATGTACCAGAAAATGAGGCATAGGATTGAAAGAAGTCAGCTAGGTTGAAATCTAAATTGAGATTATAATTTTTAGTGAGCTTTGGATTTTCACAATATTAGATACACCATAGTACTAATGATTGACACTTTATAAAAATCATTTTTTGGTAGTGTTGCATTTCTTTGGAAATATTCAAGTTCTAAAAATTGACTAACAGTGGACTTTTCCATCTGCAGATTATACTGAATGGCCAGCAGAGGCAGTGTTGCAGAGGAATATTTCTCCGCTTGCTGAGAAAAAAAAAAGAAAGCTCATTCCTCAGCCTTCTCCATGCCTCGATCAATATATATGGTAAGTCAAAATCTCATTTATTCATTTTGCCATTAATAAAAAGTTCATAGCATCTGATGGCTCTCAGTGCCATTTAGTGGGGTTTTCCGCATATATATAATCTTCTAAGACGGTGGCAATATGGATGACGCTATGGCCATCATGATAGTTTATCAAAGACTTTGACTGTCTATGTGGCTGACAAAATCTTCTTTAGATACTTGTGCAGGCAATCTGTCTTCCGATGTAATTACCATCTTTCAGGCTGGAATGAGGTGTCTTAGGTTAGAGCAATTGACTTACTTTCAGATGGAGGGAAGCTATTTAACCTGTTTCCCTGCTCTCTGTGAGTGGGACTCTGATACTCCAGATGGACTGCTGTTTAGAGACTGTGTTCTTCTAACTCTAGCCCTCTTTAAATAGGAGCCCAATGCTTTCAATGGTGCAGAGTATATTCCCATTACACCTCCTACTTGCTGTGGAGTCATATTCCCAGATACTTACCTAGTGTGTAATTGCTGATGTCTGGTCCTCCGGTGTAATCGTCTCCCAGGGCAATTGGTCATGTGGTGCCATTACATCACAAAGCTACAGCAGGATGTCTTCTGACTTGAGGGCCAATCAGTTGCTTCTTCTAACTCTAGCCCTCTTTAAATAGGAGCCCACTGCTTTCAATGGTGCAGAGTCTATTCCCATTACACCTCCTACTTGCTGTGCAGTCATATTCACAGATAGTTACCTAGTGTGTAATTGCTGATTTCTGGTCCTCCGGTGTAATAATCTTCACCCAGGGCGATTGGTCAAGTGGTGCCATTACATCACAAAGATACAGCAGGATGTCATCTGACAGGAGGGCCAATCAGTTGCCTAGTACGCAATAGGATACATGTATCATGGTATAGAAAAGGGAGCAATGTAGACAGGATGCCCAGCTGAAGACTAGGGTGGTGAGATGAAAGGACCTAGGCCATTATTTGAGACTTATACATTTGTTTGAAGGAGTGGTTGATCATAACATTCTGGAATTCTCTATAGGTTAACTGATATGGATGTGCTAAAATGAAGATGTTAGAATCTGTTATTCATAGTTTTTATTATTCCCACGAACCGTAGCATAAACCTTCCTCTCTTAGCTTATCAGATCACTGAATTGCTATAGTGTACCATAACCTAAAATAATTCTTGTGAGAAGGGTACGCTATCTCTTGGCTGCCAAAGAGATCTTTCTATCCAAGTCCTCATATAGGTGCTATAGTTGTGTAGAATGTACCAGAAAATGAGGCATAGGATTGAAAGAAGTCAGCTAGGTTGAAATCTAAATTGAGATTATAATTTTTAGTGAGCTTTGGATTTTCACAATATTAGATACACCATAGTACTAATGATTGACACTTTATAAAAATCATTTTTTGGTAGTGTTGCATTTCTTTGGAAATATTCAAGTTCTAAAAATTGACTAACAGTGGACTTTTCCATCTGCAGATTATACTGAATGGCCAGCAGAGGCAGTGTTGCAGAGGAATATTTCTCCGCTTGCTGAGAAAAAAAAAAGAAAGCTCATTCCTCAGCCTTCTCCATGCCTCGATCAATATATATGGTAAGTCAAAATCTCATTTATTCATTTTGCCATTAATAAAAAGTTCATAGCATCTGATGGCTCTCAGTGCCATTTAGTGGGGTTTTCCGCATATATATAATCTTCTAAGACGGTGGCAATATGGATGACGCTATGGCCATCATGATAGTTTATCAAAGACTTTGACTGTCTATGTGGCTGACAAAATCTTCTTTAGATACTTGTGCAGGCAATCTGTCTTCCGATGTAATTACCATCTTTCAGGCTGGAATGAGGTGTCTTAGGTTAGAGCAATTGACTTACTTTCAGATGGAGGGAAGCTATTTAACCTGTTTCCCTGCTCTCTGTGAGTGGGACTCTGATACTCCAGATGGACTGCTGTTTAGAGACTGTGTTCTTCTAACTCTAGCCCTCTTTAAATAGGAGCCCAATGCTTTCAATGGTGCAGAGTATATTCCCATTACACCTCCTACTTGCTGTGGAGTCATATTCCCAGATACTTACCTAGTGTGTAATTGCTGATGTCTGGTCCTCCGGTGTAATCGTCTCCCAGGGCAATTGGTCATGTGGTGCCATTACATCACAAAGCTACAGCAGGATGTCTTCTGACTTGAGGGCCAATCAGTTGCTTCTTCTAACTCTAGCCCTCTTTAAATAGGAGCCCACTGCTTTCAATGGTGCAGAGTCTATTCCCATTACACCTCCTACTTGCTGTGCAGTCATATTCACAGATAGTTACCTAGTGTGTAATTGCTGATTTCTGGTCCTCCGGTGTAATAATCTTCACCCAGGGCGATTGGTCAAGTGGTGCCATTACATCACAAAGATACAGCAGGATGTCATCTGACAGGAGGGCCAATCAGTTGCCTAGTACGCAATAGGATACATGTATCATGGTATAGAAAAGGGAGCAATGTAGACAGGATGCCCAGCTGAAGACTAGGGTGGTGAGATGAAAGGACCTAGGCCATTATTTGAGACTTATACATTTGTTTGAAGGAGTGGTTGATCATAACATTCTGGAATTCTCTATAGGTTAACTGATATGGATGTGCTAAAATGAAGATGTTAGAATCTGTTATTCATAGTTTTTATAATTCCCACGAACCGTAGCATAAACCTTCCTCTCTTAGCTTATCAGATCACTGAATTGCTATAGTGTACCATAACCTAAAATAATTCTTGTGAGAAGGGTACGCTATCTCTTGGCTGCCAAAGAGATCTTTCTATCCAAGTCCTCATATAGGTGCTATAGTTGTGTAGAATGTACCAGCAAATGAGGCATAGGATTGAAAGAAGTCAGCTAGGTTGAAATCTAAATTGAGATTATAATTTTTAGTGAGCTTTGGATTTTCACAATATTAGATACACCATAGTACTAATGATTGACACTTTATAAAAATCATTTTTTGGTAGTGTTGCATTTCTTTGGAAATATTCAAGTTCTAAAAATTGACTAACAGTGGACTTTTCCATCTGCAGATTATACTGAATGGCCAGCAGAGGCAGTGTTGCAGAGGAATATTTCTCCGCTTGCTGAGAAAAAAAAAAAGAAAGCTCATTCCTCAGCCTTCTCCATGCCTCGATCAATATATATGGTAAGTCAAAATCTCATTTATTCATTTTGCCATTAATAAAAAGTTCATAGCATCTGATGGCTCTCAGTGCCATTTAGTGGGGTTTTCCGCATATATATAATCTTCTAAGACGGTGGCAATATGGATGACGCTATGGCCATCATGATAGTTTATCAAAGACTTTGACTGTCTATGTGGCTGACAAAATCTTCTTTAGATACTTGTGCAGGCAATCTGTCCTCCGATGTAATTACCATCTTTCAGGCTGGAATGAGGTCTCTTAGGTTAGAGCAATTTACTTACTTTCAGATGGAGGGAAGCTATTTAACCTGTTTCCCTGCTCTCTGTGAGTGGGACTCTGATACTCCAGATGGACTGCTGTTTAGAGACTGTGTTCTTCTAACTCTAGCCCTCTTTAAATAGGAGCCCAATGCTTTCAATGGTGCAGAGTATATTCCCATTACACCTCCTACTTGCTGTGGAGTCATATTCCCAGATACTTACCTAGTGTGTAATTGCTGATGTCTGGTCCTCCGGTGTAATCGTCTCCCAGGGCAATTGGTCATGTGGTGCCATTACATCACAAAGCTACAGCAGGATGTCTTCTGACATGAGGGCCAATCAGTTGCTTCTTCTAACTCTAGCCCTCTTTAAATAGGAGCCCACTGCTTTCAATGGTGCAGAGTCTATTCCCATTACACCTCCTACTTGCTGTGCAGTCATATTCACAGATAGTTACCTAGTGTGTAATTGCTGATTTCTGGTCCTCCGGTGTAATAATCTTCACCCAGGGCGATTGGTCAAGTGGTGCCATTACATCACAAAGATACAGCAGGATGTCATCTGACAGGAGGGCCAATCAGTTGCCTAGTACGCAATAGGATACATGTATCATGGTATAGAAAAGGGAGCAATGTAGACAGGATGCCCAGCTGAAGACTAGGGTGGTGAGATGAAAGGACCTAGGCCATTATTTGAGACTTATACATTTGTTTGAAGGAGTGGTTGATCATAACATTCTGGAATTCTCTATAGGTTAACTGATATGGATGTGCTAAAATGAAGATGTTAGAATCTGTTATTCATAGTTTTTATTATTCCCACGAACCGTAGCATAAACCTTCCTCTCTTAGCTTATCAGATCACTGAATTGCTATAGTGTACCATAACCTAAAATAATTCTTGTGAGAAGGGTACGCTATCTCTTGGCTGCCAAAGAGATCTTTCTATCCAAGTCCTCATATAGGTGCTATAGCTGTGTAGAATGTACCAGAAAATGAGGCATAGGATTGAAAGAAGTCAGCTAGGTTGAAATCTAAATTGAGATTATAATTTTTAGTGAGCTTTGGATTTTCACAATATTAGATACACCATAGTACTAATGATTGACACTTTATAAAAATCATTTTTTGGTAGTGTTGCATTTCTTTGGAAATATTCAAGTTCTAAAAATTGACTAACAGTGGACTTTTCCATCTGCAGATTATACTGAATGGCCAGCAGAGGCAGTGTTGCAGAGGAATATTTCTCCGCTTGCTGAGAAAAAAAAAAGAAAGCTCATTCCTCAGCCTTCTCCATGCCTCGATCAATATATATGGTAAGTCAAAATCTCATTTATTCATTTTGCCATTAATAAAAAGTTCATAGCATCTGATGGCTCTCAGTGCCATTTAGTGGGGTTTTCCGCATATATATAATCTTCTAAGACGGTGGCAATATGGATGACGCTATGGCCATCATGATAGTTTATCAAAGACTTTGACTGTCTATGTGGCTGACAAAATCTTCTTTAGATACTTGTGCAGGCAATCTGTCTTCCGATGTAATTACCATCTTTCAGGCTGGAATGAGGTGTCTTAGGTTAGAGCAATTGACTTACTTTCAGATGGAGGGAAGCTATTTAACCTGTTTCCCTGCTCTCTGTGAGTGGGACTCTGATACTCCAGATGGACTGCTGTTTAGAGACTGTGTTCTTCTAACTCTAGCCCTCTTTAAATAGGAGCCCAATGCTTTCAATGGTGCAGAGTATATTCCCATTACACCTCCTACTTGCTGTGGAGTCATATTCCCAGATACTTACCTAGTGTGTAATTGCTGATGTCTGGTCCTCCGGTGTAATCGTCTCCCAGGGCAATTGGTCATGTGGTGCCATTACATCACAAAGCTACAGCAGGATGTCTTCTGACTTGAGGGCCAATCAGTTGCTTCTTCTAACTCTAGCCCTCTTTAAATAGGAGCCCACTGCTTTCAATGGTGCAGAGTCTATTCCCATTACACCTCCTACTTGCTGTGCAGTCATATTCACAGATAG
Source organism: Lissotriton helveticus (assembly GCF_964261635.1). Taxonomy (NCBI): domain Eukaryota; kingdom Metazoa; phylum Chordata; class Amphibia; order Caudata; family Salamandridae; genus Lissotriton; species Lissotriton helveticus. Next base: position 1,331,638,600 of record NC_136061.1, on the reverse strand, counting down.
TTACCTAGTGTGTAATTGCTGATTTCTGGTCCTCCGGTGTAATAATCTTCACCCAGGGCGATTGGTCAAGTGGTGCCATTACATCACAAAGATACAGCAGGATGTCATCTGACAGGAGGGCCAATCAGTTGCCTAGTACGCAATAGGATACATGTATCATGGTATAGAAAAGGGAGCAATGTAGACAGGATGCCCAGCTGAAGACTAGGGTGGTGAGATGAAAGGACCTAGGCCATTATTTGAGACTTATACATTTGTTTGAAGGAGTGGTTGATCATAACATTCTGGAATTCTCTATAGGTTAACTGATATGGATGTGCTAAAATGAAGATGTTAGAATCTGTTATTCATAGTTTTTATAATTCCCACGAACCGTAGCATAAACCTTCCTCTCTTAGCTTATCAGATCACTGAATTGCTATAGTGTACCATAACCTAAAATAATTCTTGTGAGAAGGGTACGCTATCTCTTGGCTGCCAAAGAGATCTTTCTATCCAAGTCCTCATATAGGTGCTATAGTTGTGTAGAATGTACCAGCAAATGAGGCATAGGATTGAAAGAAGTCAGCTAGGTTGAAATCTAAATTGAGATTATAATTTTTAGTGAGCTTTGGATTTTCACAATATTAGATACACCATAGTACTAATGATTGACACTTTATAAAAATCATTTTTTGGTAGTGTTGCATTTCTTTGGAAATATTCAAGTTCTAAAAATTGACTAACAGTGGACTTTTCCATCTGCAGATTATACTGAATGGCCAGCAGAGGCAGTGTTGCAGAGGAATATTTCTCCGCTTGCTGAGAAAAAAAAAAAGAAAGCTCATTCCTCAGCCTTCTCCATGCCTCGATCAATATATATGGTAAGTCAAAATCTCATTTATTCATTTTGCCATTAATAAAAAGTTCATAGCATCTGATGGCTCTCAGTGCCATTTAGTGGGGTTTTCCGCATATATATAATCTTCTAAGACGGTGGCAATATGGATGACGCTATGGCCATCATGATAGTTTATCAAAGACTTTGACTGTCTATGTGGCTGACAAAATCTTCTTTAGATACTTGTGCAGGCAATCTGTCCTCCGATGTAATTACCATCTTTCAGGCTGGAATGAGGTCTCTTAGGTTAGAGCAATTTACTTACTTTCAGATGGAGGGAAGCTATTTAACCTGTTTCCCTGCTCTCTGTGAGTGGGACTCTGATACTCCAGATGGACTGCTGTTTAGAGACTGTGTTCTTCTAACTCTAGCCCTCTTTGAATAGGAGCCCAATGCTTTCAATGGTGCAGAGTATATTCCCATTACACCTCCTACTTGCTGTGGAGTCATATTCCCAGATACTTACCTAGTGTGTAATTGCTGATGTCTGGTCCTCCGGTGTAATCGTCTCCCAGGGCAATTGGTCATATGGTGCCATTACATCACAAAGCTACAGCAGGATGTCTTCTGACATGAGGGCCAATCAGTTGCTTCTTCTAACTCTAGCCCTCTTTAAATAGGAGCCCACTGCTTTCAATGGTGCAGAGTCTATTCCCATTACACCTCCTACTTGCTGTGCAGTCATATTCACAGATAGTTACCTAGTGTGTAATTGCTGATTTCTGGTCCTCCGGTGTAATAATCTTCACCCAGGGCGATTGGTCAAGTGGTGCCATTACATCACAAAGATACAGCAGGATGTCATCTGACAGGAGGGCCAATCAGTTGCCTAGTACGCAATAGGATACATGTATCATGGTATAGAAAAGGGAGCAATGTAGACAGGATGCCCAGCTGAAGACTAGGGTGGTGAGATGAAAGGACCTAGGCCATTATTTGAGACTTATACATTTGTTTGAAGGAGTGGTTGATCATAACATTCTGGAATTCTCTATAGGTTAACTGATATGGATGTGCTAAAATGAAGATGTTAGAATCTGTTATTCATAGTTTTTATTATTCCCACGAACCGTAGCATAAACCTTCCTCTCTTAGCTTATCAGATCACTGAATTGCTATAGTGTACCATAACCTAAAATAATTCTTGTGAGAAGGGTACGCTATCTCTTGGCTGCCAAAGAGATCTTTCTATCCAAGTCCTCATATAGGTGCTATAGTTGTGTAGAATGTACCAGAAAATGAGGCATAGGATTGAAAGAAGTCAGCTAGGTTGAAATCTAAATTGAGATTATAATTTTTAGTGAGCTTTGGATTTTCACAATATTAGATACACCATAGTACTAATGATTGACACTTTATAAAAATCATTTTTTGGTAGTGTTGCATTTCTTTGGAAATATTCAAGTTCTAAAAATTGACTAACAGTGGACTTTTCCATCTGCAGATTATACTGAATGGCCAGCAGAGGCAGTGTTGCAGAGGAATATTTCTCCGCTTGCTGAGAAAAAAAAAAGAAAGCTCATTCCTCAGCCTTCTCCATGCCTCGATCAATATATATGGTAAGTCAAAATCTCATTTATTCATTTTGCCATTAATAAAAAGTTCATAGCATCTGATGGCTCTCAGTGCCATTTAGTGGGGTTTTCCGCATATATATAATCTTCTAAGACGGTGGCAATATGGATGACGCTATGGCCATCATGATAGTTTATCAAAGACTTTGACTGTCTATGTGGCTGACAAAATCTTCTTTAGATACTTGTGCAGGCAATCTGTCTTCCGATGTAATTACCATCTTTCAGGCTGGAATGAGGTGTCTTAGGTTAGAGCAATTGACTTACTTTCAGATGGAGGGAAGCTATTTAACCTGTTTCCCTGCTCTCTGTGAGTGGGACTCTGATACTCCAGATGGACTGCTGTTTAGAGACTGTGTTCTTCTAACTCTAGCCCTCTTTAAATAGGAGCCCAATGCTTTCAATGGTGCAGAGTATATTCCCATTACACCTCCTACTTGCTGTGGAGTCATATTCCCAGATACTTACCTAGTGTGTAATTGCTGATGTCTGGTCCTCCGGTGTAATCGTCTCCCAGGGCAATTGGTCATGTGGTGCCATTACATCACAAAGCTACAGCAGGATGTCTTCTGACTTGAGGGCCAATCAGTTGCTTCTTCTAACTCTAGCCCTCTTTAAATAGGAGCCCACTGCTTTCAATGGTGCAGAGTCTATTCCCATTACACCTCCTACTTGCTGTGCAGTCATATTCACAGATAGTTACCTAGTGTGTAATTGCTGATTTCTGGTCCTCCGGTGTAATAATCTTCACCCAGGGCGATTGGTCAAGTGGTGCCATTACATCACAAAGATACAGCAGGATGTCATCTGACAGGAGGGCCAATCAGTTGCCTAGTACGCAATAGGATACATGTATCATGGTATAGAAAAGGGAGCAATGTAGACAGGATGCCCAGCTGAAGACTAGGGTGGTGAGATGAAAGGACCTAGGCCATTATTTGAGACTTATACATTTGTTTGAAGGAGTGGTTGATCATAACATTCTGGAATTCTCTATAGGTTAACTGATATGGATGTGCTAAAATGAAGATGTTAGAATCTGTTATTCATAGTTTTTATAATTCCCACGAACCGTAGCATAAACCTTCCTCTCTTAGCTTATCAGATCACTGAATTGCTATAGTGTACCATAACCTAAAATAATTCTTGTGAGAAGGGTACGCTATCTCTTGGCTGCCAAAGAGATCTTTCTATCCAAGTCCTCATATAGGTGCTATAGTTGTGTAGAATGTACCAGCAAATGAGGCATAGGATTGAAAGAAGTCAGCTAGGTTGAAATCTAAATTGAGATTATAATTTTTAGTGAGCTTTGGATTTTCACAATATTAGATACACCATAGTACTAATGATTGACACTTTATAAAAATCATTTTTTGGTAGTGTTGCATTTCTTTGGAAATATTCAAGTTCTAAAAATTGACTAACAGTGGACTTTTCCATCTGCAGATTATACTGAATGGCCAGCAGAGGCAGTGTTGCAGAGGAATATTTCTCCGCTTGCTGAGAAAAAAAAAAAGAAAGCTCATTCCTCAGCCTTCTCCATGCCTCGATCAATATATATGGTAAGTCAAAATCTCATTTATTCATTTTGCCATTAATAAAAAGTTCATAGCATCTGATGGCTCTCAGTGCCATTTAGTGGGGTTTTCCGCATATATATAATCTTCTAAGACGGTGGCAATATGGATGACGCTATGGCCATCATGATAGTTTATCAAAGACTTTGACTGTCTATGTGGCTGACAAAATCTTCTTTAGATACTTGTGCAGGCAATCTGTCTTCCGATGTAATTACCATCTTTCAGGCTGGAATGAGGTGTCTTAGGTTAGAGCAATTGACTTACTTTCAGATGGAGGGAAGCTATTTAACCTGTTTCCCTGCTCTCTGTGAGTGGGACTCTGATACTCCAGATGGACTGCTGTTTAGAGACTGTGTTCTTCTAACTCTAGCCCTCTTTAAATAGGAGCCCAATGCTTTCAATGGTGCAGAGTATATTCCCATTACACCTCCTACTTGCTATGGAGTCATATTCCCAGATACTTACCTAGTGTGTAATTGCTGATGTCTGGTCCTCCGGTGTAATCGTCTCCCAGGGCAATTGGTCATGTGGTGCCATTACATCACAAAGCTACAGCAGGATGTCTTCTGACTTGAGGGCCAATCAGTTGCTTCTTCTAACTCTAGCCCTCTTTAAATAGGAGCCCACTGCTTTCAATGGTGCAGAGTCTATTCCCATTACACCTCCTACTTGCTGTGCAGTCATATTCACAGATAGTTACCTAGTGTGTAATTGCTGATTTCTGGTCCTCCGGTGTAATAATCTTCACCCAGGGCGATTGGTCAAGTGGTGCCATTACATCACAAAGATACAGCAGGATGTCATCTGACAGGAGGGCCAATCAGTTGCCTAGTACGCAATAGGATACATGTATCATGGTATAGAAAAGGGAGCAATGTAGACAGGATGCCCAGCTGAAGACTAGGGTGGTGAGATGAAAGGACCTAGGCCATTATTTGAGACTTATACATTTGTTTGAAGGAGTGGTTGATCATAACATTCTGGAATTCTCTATAGGTTAACTGATATGGATGTGCTAAAATGAAGATGTTAGAATCTGTTATTCATAGTTTTTATTATTCCCACGAACCGTAGCATAAACCTTCCTCTCTTAGCTTATCAGATCACTGAATTGCTATAGTGTACCATAACCTAAAATAATTCTTGTGAGAAGGGTACGCTATCTCTTGGCTGCCAAAGAGATCTTTCTATCCAAGTCCTCATATAGGTGCTATAGTTGTGTAGAATGTACCAGCAAATGAGGCATAGGATTGAAAGAAGTCAGCTAGGTTGAAATCTAAATTGAGATTATAATTTTTAGTGAGCTTTGGATTTTCACAATATTAGATACACCATAGTACTAATGATTGACACTTTATAAAAATCATTTTTTGGTAGTGTTGCATTTCTTTGGAAATATTCAAGTTCTAAAAATTGACTAACAGTGGACTTTTCCATCTGCAGATTATACTGAATGGCCAGCAGAGGCAGTGTTGCAGAGGAATATTTCTCCGCTTGCTGAGAAAAAAAAAAAGAAAGCTCATTCCTCAGCCTTCTCCATGCCTCGATCAATATATATGGTAAGTCAAAATCTCATTTATTCATTTTGCCATTAATAAAAAGTTCATAGCATCTGATGGCTCTCAGTGCCATTTAGTGGGGTTTTCCGCATATATATAATCTTCTAAGACGGTGGCAATATGGATGACGCTATGGCCATCATGATAGTTTATCAAAGACTTTGACTGTCTATGTGGCTGACAAAATCTTCTTTAGATACTTGTGCAGGCAATCTGTCCTCCGATGTAATTACCATCTTTCAGGCTGGAATGAGGTCTCTTAGGTTAGAGCAATTTACTTACTTTCAGATGGAGGGAAGCTATTTAACCTGTTTCCCTGCTCTCTGTGAGTGGGACTCTGATACTCCAGATGGACTGCTGTTTAGAGACTGTGTTCTTCTAACTCTAGCCCTCTTTAAATAGGAGCCCAATGCTTTCAATGGTGCAGAGTATATTCCCATTACACCTCCTACTTGCTGTGGAGTCATATTCCCAGATACTTACCTAGTGTGTAATTGCTGATGTCTGGTCCTCCGGTGTAATCGTCTCCCAGGGCAATTGGTCATGTGGTGCCATTACATCACAAAGCTACAGCAGGATGTCTTCTGACATGAGGGCCAATCAGTTGCTTCTTCTAACTCTAGCCCTCTTTAAATAGGAGCCCACTGCTTTCAATGGTGCAGAGTCTATTCCCATTACACCTCCTACTTGCTGTGCAGTCATATTCACAGATAGATACCTAGTGTGTAATTGCTGATTTCTGGTCCTCCGGTGTAATAATCTTCACCCAGGGCGATTGGTCAAGTGGTGCCATTACATCACAAAGATACAGCAGGATGTCATCTGACAGGAGGGCCAATCAGTTGCCTAGTACGCAATAGGATACATGTATCATGGTATAGAAAAGGGAGCAATGTAGACAGGATGCCCAGCTGAAGACTAGGGTGGTGAGATGAAAGGACCTAGGCCATTATTTGAGACTTATACATTTGTTTGAAGGAGTGGTTGATCATAACATTCTGGAATTCTCTATAGGTTAACTGATATGGATGTGCTAAAATGAAGATGTTAGAATCTGTTATTCATAGTTTTTATTATTCCCACGAACCGTAGCATAAACCTTCCTCTCTTAGCTTATCAGATCACTGAATTGCTATAGTGTACCATAACCTAAAATAATTCTTGTGAGAAGGGTACGCTATCTCTTGGCTGCCAAAGAGATCTTTCTATCCAAGTCCTCATATAGGTGCTATAGTTGTGTAGAATGTACCAGAAAATGAGGCATAGGATTGAAAGAAGTCAGCTAGGTTGAAATCTAAATTGAGATTATAATTTTTAGTGAGCTTTGGATTTTCACAATATTAGATACACCATAGTACTAATGATTGACACTTTATAAAAATCATTTTTTGGTAGTGTTGCATTTCTTTGGAAATATTCAAGTTCTAAAAATTGACTAACAGTGGACTTTTCCATCTGCAGATTATACTGAATGGCCAGCAGAGGCAGTGTTGCAGAGGAATATTTCTCCGCTTGCTGAGAAAAAAAAAAGAAAGCTCATTCCTCAGCCTTCTCCATGCCTCGATCAATATATATGGTAAGTCAAAATCTCATTTATTCATTTTGCCATTAATAAAAAGTTCATAGCATCTGATGGCTCTCAGTGCCATTTAGTGGGGTTTTCCGCATATATATAATCTTCTAAGACGGTGGCAATATGGATGACGCTATGGCCATCATGATAGTTTATCAAAGACTTTGACTGTCTATGTGGCTGACAAAATCTTCTTTAGATACTTGTGCAGGCAATCTGTCTTCCGATGTAATTACCATCTTTCAGGCTGGAATGAGGTGTCTTAGGTTAGAGCAATTGACTTACTTTCAGATGGAGGGAAGCTATTTAACCTGTTTCCCTGCTCTCTGTGAGTGGGACTCTGATACTCCAGATGGACTGCTGTTTAGAGACTGTGTTCTTCTAACTCTAGCCCTCTTTAAATAGGAGCCCAATGCTTTCAATGGTGCAGAGTATATTCCCATTACACCTCCTACTTGCTATGGAGTCATATTCCCAGATACTTACCTAGTGTGTAATTGCTGATGTCTGGTCCTCCGGTGTAATCGTCTCCCAGGGCAATTGGTCATGTGGTGCCATTACATCACAAAGCTACAGCAGGATGTCTTCTGACTTGAGGGCCAATCAGTTGCTTCTTCTAACTCTAGCCCTCTTTAAATAGGAGCCCACTGCTTTCAATGGTGCAGAGTCTATTCCCATTACACCTCCTACTTGCTGTGCAGTCATATTCACAGATAGTTACCTAGTGTGTAATTGCTGATTTCTGGTCCTCCGGTGTAATAATCTTCACCCAGGGCGATTGGTCAAGTGGTGCCATTACATCACAAAGATACAGCAGGATGTCATCTGACAGGAGGGCCAATCAGTTGCCTAGTACGCAATAGGATACATGTATCATGGTATAGAAAAGGGAGCAATGTAGACAGGATGCCCAGCTGAAGACTAGGGTGGTGAGATGAAAGGACCTAGGCCATTATTTGAGACTTATACATTTGTTTGAAGGAGTGGTTGATCATAACATTCTGGAATTCTCTATAGGTTAACTGATATGGATGTGCTAAAATGAAGATGTTAGAATCTGTTATTCATAGTTTTTATAATTCCCACGAACCGTAGCATAAACCTTCCTCTCTTAGCTTATCAGATCACTGAATTGCTATAGTGTACCATAACCTAAAATAATTCTTGTGAGAAGGGTACGCTATCTCTTGGCTGCCAAAGAGATCTTTCTATCCAAGTCCTCATATAGGTGCTATAGTTGTGTAGAATGTACCAGAAAATGAGGCATAGGATTGAAAGAAGTCAGCTAGGTTGAAATCTAAATTGAGATTATAATTTTTAGTGAGCTTTGGATTTTCACAATATTAGATACACCATAGTACTAATGATTGACACTTTATAAAAATCATTTTTTGGTAGTGTTGCATTTCTTTGGAAATATTCAAGTTCTAAAAATTGACTAACAGTGGACTTTTCCATCTGCAGATTATACTGAATGGCCAGCAGAGGCAGTGTTGCAGAGGAATATTTCTCCGCTTGCTGAGAAAAAAAAAAGAAAGCTCATTCCTCAGCCTTCTCCATGCCTCGATCAATATATATGGTAAGTCAAAATCTCATTTATTCATTTTGCCATTAATAAAAAGTTCATAGCATCTGATGGCTCTCAGTGCCATTTAGTGGGGTTTTCCGCATATATATAATCTTCTAAGACGGTGGCAATATGGATGACGCTATGGCCATCATGATAGTTTATCAAAGACTTTGACTGTCTATGTGGCTGACAAAATCTTCTTTAGATACTTGTGCAGGCAATCTGTCTTCCGATGTAATTACCATCTTTCAGGCTGGAATGAGGTGTCTTAGGTTAGAGCAATTGACTTACTTTCAGATGGAGGGAAGCTATTTAACCTGTTTCCCTGCTCTCTGTGAGTGGGACTCTGATACTCCAGATGGACTGCTGTTTAGAGACTGTGTTCTTCTAACTCTAGCCCTCTTTAAATAGGAGCCCAATGCTTTCAATGGTGCAGAGTATATTCCCATTACACCTCCTACTTGCTGTGGAGTCATATTCCCAGATACTTACCTAGTGTGTAATTGCTGATGTCTGGTCCTCCGGTGTAATCGTCTCCCAGGGCAATTGGTCATGTGGTGCCATTACATCACAAAGCTACAGCAGGATGTCTTCTGACTTGAGGGCCAATCAGTTGCTTCTTCTAACTCTAGCCCTCTTTAAATAGGAGCCCACTGCTTTCAATGGTGCAGAGTCTATTCCCATTACACCTCCTACTTGCTGTGCAGTCATATTCACAGATAGTTACCTAGTGTGTAATTGCTGATTTCTGGTCCTCCGGTGTAATAATCTTCACCCAGGGCGATTGGTCAAGTGGTGCCATTACATCACAAAGATACAGCAGGATGTCATCTGACAGGAGGGCCAATCAGTTGCCTAGTACGCAATAGGATACATGTATCATGGTATAGAAAAGGGAGCAATGTAGACAGGATGCCCAGCTGAAGACTAGGGTGGTGAGATGAAAGGACCTAGGCCATTATTTGAGACTTATACATTTGTTTGAAGGAGTGGTTGATCATAACATTCTGGAATTCTCTATAGGTTAACTGATATGGATGTGCTAAAATGAAGATGTTAGAATCTGTTATTCATAGTTTTTATTATTCCCACGAACCGTAGCATAAACCTTCCTCTCTTAGCTTATCAGATCACTGAATTGCTATAGTGTACCATAACCTAAAATAATTCTTGTGAGAAGGGTACGCTATCTCTTGGCTGCCAAAGAGATCTTTCTATCCAAGTCCTCATATAGGTGCTATAGTTGTGTAGAATGTACCAGCAAATGAGGCATAGGATTGAAAGAAGTCAGCTAGGTTGAAATCTAAATTGAGATTATAATTTTTAGTGAGCTTTGGATTTTCACAATATTAGATACACCATAGTACTAATGATTGACACTTTATAAAAATCATTTTTTGGTAGTGTTGCATTTCTTTGGAAATATTCAAGTTCTAAAAATTGACTAACAGTGGACTTTTCCATCTGCAGATTATACTGAATGGCCAGCAGAGGCAGTGTTGCAGAGGAATATTTCTCCGCTTGCTGAGAAAAAAAAAAAGAAAGCTCATTCCTCAGCCTTCTCCATGCCTCGATCAATATATATGGTAAGTCAAAATCTCATTTATTCATTTTGCCATTAATAAAAAGTTCATAGCATCTGATGGCTCTCAGTGCCATTTAGTGGGGTTTTCCGCATATATATAATCTTCTAAGACGGTGGCAATATGGATGACGCTATGGCCATCATGATAGTTTATCAAAGACTTTGACTGTCTATGTGGCTGACAAAATCTTCTTTAGATACTTGTGCAGGCAATCTGTCCTCCGATGTAATTACCATCTTTCAGGCTGGAATGAGGTCTCTTAGGTTAGAGCAATTTACTTACTTTCAGATGGAGGGAAGCTATTTAACCTGTTTCCCTGCTCTCTGTGAGTGGGACTCTGATACTCCAGATGGACTGCTGTTTAGAGACTGTGTTCTTCTAACTCTAGCCCTCTTTAAATAGGAGCCCAATGCTTTCAATGGTGCAGAGTATATTCCCATTACACCTCCTACTTGCTGTGGAGTCATATTCCCAGATACTTACCTAGTGTGTAATTGCTGATGTCTGGTCCTCCGGTGTAATCGTCTCCCAGGGCAATTGGTCATGTGGTGCCATTACATCACAAAGCTACAGCAGGATGTCTTCTGACATGAGGGCCAATCAGTTGCTTCTTCTAACTCTAGCCCTCTTTAAATAGGAGCCCACTGCTTTCAATGGTGCAGAGTCTATTCCCATTACACCTCCTACTTGCTGTGCAGTCATATTCACAGATAGATACCTAGTGTGTAATTGCTGATTTCTGGTCCTCCGGTGTAATAATCTTCACCCAGGGCGATTGGTCAAGTGGTGCCATTACATCACAAAGATACAGCAGGATGTCATCTGACAGGAGGGCCAATCAGTTGCCTAGTACGCAATAGGATACATGTATCATGGTATAGAAAAGGGAGCAATGTAGACAGGATGCCCAGCTGAAGACTAGGGTGGTGAGATGAAAGGACCTAGGCCATTATTTGAGACTTATACATTTGTTTGAAGGAGTGGTTGATCATAACATTCTGGAATTCTCTATAGGTTAACTGATATGGATGTGCTAAAATGAAGATGTTAGAATCTGTTATTCATAGTTTTTATTATTCCCACGAACCGTAGCATAAACCTTCCTCTCTTAGCTTATCAGATCACTGAATTGCTATAGTGTACCATAACCTAAAATAATTCTTGTGAGAAGGGTACGCTATCTCTTGGCTGCCAAAGAGATCTTTCTATCCAAGTCCTCATATAGGTGCTATAGTTGTGTAGAATGTACCAGAAAATGAGGCATAGGATTGAAAGAAGTCAGCTAGGTTGAAATCTAAATTGAGATTATAATTTTTAGTGAGCTTTGGATTTTCACAATATTAGATACACCATAGTACTAATGATTGACACTTTATAAAAATCATTTTTTGGTAGTGTTGCATTTCTTTGGAAATATTCAAGTTCTAAAAATTGACTAACAGTGGACTTTTCCATCTGCAGATTATACTGAATGGCCAGCAGAGGCAGTGTTGCAGAGGAATATTTCTCCGCTTGCTGAGAAAAAAAAAAGAAAGCTCATTCCTCAGCCTTCTCCATGCCTCGATCAATATATATGGTAAGTCAAAATCTCATTTATTCATTTTGCCATTAATAAAAAGTTCATAGCATCTGATGGCTCTCAGTGCCATTTAGTGGGGTTTTCCGCATATATATAATCTTCTAAGACGGTGGCAATATGGATGACGCTATGGCCATCATGATAGTTTATCAAAGACTTTGACTGTCTATGTGGCTGACAAAATCTTCTTTAGATACTTGTGCAGGCAATCTGTCTTCCGATGTAATTACCATCTTTCAGGCTGGAATGAGGTGTCTTAGGTTAGAGCAATTGACTTACTTTCAGATGGAGGGAAGCTATTTAACCTGTTTCCCTGCTCTCTGTGAGTGGGACTCTGATACTCCAGATGGACTGCTGTTTAGAGACTGTGTTCTTCTAACTCTAGCCCTCTTTAAATAGGAGCCCAATGCTTTCAATGGTGCAGAGTATATTCCCATTACACCTCCTACTTGCTATGGAGTCATATTCCCAGATACTTACCTAGTGTGTAATTGCTGATGTCTGGTCCTCCGGTGTAATCGTCTCCCAGGGCAATTGGTCATGTGGTGCCATTACATCACAAAGCTACAGCAGGATGTCTTCTGACTTGAGGGCCAATCAGTTGCTTCTTCTAACTCTAGCCCTCTTTAAATAGGAGCCCACTGCTTTCAATGGTGCAGAGTCTATTCCCATTACACCTCCTACTTGCTGTGCAGTCATATTCACAGATAGTTACCTAGTGTGTAATTGCTGATTTCTGGTCCTCCGGTGTAATAATCTTCACCCAGGGCGATTGGTCAAGTGGTGCCATTACATCACAAAGATACAGCAGGATGTCATCTGACAGGAGGGCCAATCAGTTGCCTAGTACGCAATAGGATACATGTATCATGGTATAGAAAAGGGAGCAATGTAGACAGGATGCCCAGCTGAAGACTAGGGTGGTGAGATGAAAGGACCTAGGCCATTATTTGAGACTTATACATTTGTTTGAAGGAGTGGTTGATCATAACATTCTGGAATTCTCTATAGGTTAACTGATATGGATGTGCTAAAATGAAGATGTTAGAATCTGTTATTCATAGTTTTTATAATTCCCACGAACCGTAGCATAAACCTTCCTCTCTTAGCTTATCAGATCACTGAATTGCTATAGTGTACCATAACCTAAAATAATTCTTGTGAGAAGGGTACGCTATCTCTTGGCTGCCAAAGAGATCTTTCTATCCAAGTCCTCATATAGGTGCTATAGTTGTGTAGAATGTACCAGAAAATGAGGCATAGGATTGAAAGAAGTCAGCTAGGTTGAAATCTAAATTGAGATTATAATTTTTAGTGAGCTTTGGATTTTCACAATATTAGATACACCATAGTACTAATGATTGACACTTTATAAAAATCATTTTTTGGTAGTGTTGCATTTCTTTGGAAATATTCAAGTTCTAAAAATTGACTAACAGTGGACTTTTCCATCTGCAGATTATACTGAATGGCCAGCAGAGGCAGTGTTGCAGAGGAATATTTCTCCGCTTGCTGAGAAAAAAAAAAGAAAGCTCATTCCTCAGCCTTCTCCATGCCTCGATCAATATATATGGTAAGTCAAAATCTCATTTATTCATTTTGCCATTAATAAAAAGTTCATAGCATCTGATGGCTCTCAGTGCCATTTAGTGGGGTTTTCCGCATATATATAATCTTCTAAGACGGTGGCAATATGGATGACGCTATGGCCATCATGATAGTTTATCAAAGACTTTGACTGTCTATGTGGCTGACAAAATCTTCTTTAGATACTTGTGCAGGCAATCTGTCTTCCGATGTAATTACCATCTTTCAGGCTGGAATGAGGTGTCTTAGGTTAGAGCAATTGACTTACTTTCAGATGGAGGGAAGCTATTTAACCTGTTTCCCTGCTCTCTGTGAGTGGGACTCTGATACTCCAGATGGACTGCTGTTTAGAGACTGTGTTCTTCTAACTCTAGCCCTCTTTAAATAGGAGCCCAATGCTTTCAATGGTGCAGAGTATATTCCCATTACACCTCCTACTTGCTGTGGAGTCATATTCCCAGATACTTACCTAGTGTGTAATTGCTGATGTCTGGTCCTCCGGTGTAATCGTCTCCCAGGGCAATTGGTCATGTGGTGCCATTACATCACAAAGCTACAGCAGGATGTCTTCTGACTTGAGGGCCAATCAGTTGCTTCTTCTAACTCTAGCCCTCTTTAAATAGGAGCCCACTGCTTTCAATGGTGCAGAGTCTATTCCCATTACACCTCCTACTTGCTGTGCAGTCATATTCACAGATAGTTACCTAGTGTGTAATTGCTGATTTCTGGTCCTCCGGTGTAATAATCTTCACCCAGGGCGATTGGTCAAGTGGTGCCATTACATCACAAAGATACAGCAGGATGTCATCTGACAGGAGGGCCAATCAGTTGCCTAGTACGCAATAGGATACATGTATCATGGTATAGAAAAGGGAGCAATGTAGACAGGATGCCCAGCTGAAGACTAGGGTGGTGAGATGAAAGGACCTAGGCCATTATTTGAGACTTATACATTTGTTTGAAGGAGTGGTTGATCATAACATTCTGGAATTCTCTATAGGTTAACTGATATGGATGTGCTAAAATGAAGATGTTAGAATCTGTTATTCATAGTTTTTATTATTCCCACGAACCGTAGCATAAACCTTCCTCTCTTAGCTTATCAGATCACTGAATTGCTATAGTGTACCATAACCTAAAATAATTCTTGTGAGAAGGGTACGCTATCTCTTGGCTGCCAAAGAGATCTTTCTATCCAAGTCCTCATATAGGTGCTATAGTTGTGTAGAATGTACCAGCAAATGAGGCATAGGATTGAAAGAAGTCAGCTAGGTTGAAATCTAAATTGAGATTATAATTTTTAGTGAGCTTTGGATTTTCACAATATTAGATACACCATAGTACTAATGATTGACACTTTATAAAAATCATTTTTTGGTAGTGTTGCATTTCTTTGGAAATATTCAAGTTCTAAAAATTGACTAACAGTGGACTTTTCCATCTGCAGATTATACTGAATGGCCAGCAGAGGCAGTGTTGCAGAGGAATATTTCTCCGCTTGCTGAGAAAAAAAAAAAGAAAGCTCATTCCTCAGCCTTCTCCATGCCTCGATCAATATATATGGTAAGTCAAAATCTCATTTATTCATTTTGCCATTAATAAAAAGTTCATAGCATCTGATGGCTCTCAGTGCCATTTAGTGGGGTTTTCCGCATATATATAATCTTCTAAGACGGTGGCAATATGGATGACGCTATGGCCATCATGATAGTTTATCAAAGACTTTGACTGTCTATGTGGCTGACAAAATCTTCTTTAGATACTTGTGCAGGCAATCTGTCCTCCGATGTAATTACCATCTTTCAGGCTGGAATGAGGTCTCTTAGGTTAGAGCAATTTACTTACTTTCAGATGGAGGGAAGCTATTTAACCTGTTTCCCTGCTCTCTGTGAGTGGGACTCTGATACTCCAGATGGACTGCTGTTTAGAGACTGTGTTCTTCTAACTCTAGCCCTCTTTAAATAGGAGCCCAATGCTTTCAATGGTGCAGAGTATATTCCCATTACACCTCCTACTTGCTGTGGAGTCATATTCCCAGATACTTACCTAGTGTGTAATTGCTGATGTCTGGTCCTCCGGTGTAATCGTCTCCCAGGGCAATTGGTCATGTGGTGCCATTACATCACAAAGCTACAGCAGGATGTCTTCTGACATGAGGGCCAATCAGTTGCTTCTTCTAACTCTAGCCCTCTTTAAATAGGAGCCCACTGCTTTCAATGGTGCAGAGTCTATTCCCATTACACCTCCTACTTGCTGTGCAGTCATATTCACAGATAGATACCTAGTGTGTAATTGCTGATTTCTGGTCCTCCGGTGTAATAATCTTCACCCAGGGCGATTGGTCAAGTGGTGCCATTACATCACAAAGATACAGCAGGATGTCATCTGACAGGAGGGCCAATCAGTTGCCTAGTACGCAATAGGATACATGTATCATGGTATAGAAAAGGGAGCAATGTAGACAGGATGCCCAGCTGAAGACTAGGGTGGTGAGATGAAAGGACCTAGGCCATTATTTGAGACTTATACATTTGTTTGAAGGAGTGGTTGATCATAACATTCTGGAATTCTCTATAGGTTAACTGATATGGATGTGCTAAAATGAAGATGTTAGAATCTGTTATTCATAGTTTTTATTATTCCCACGAACCGTAGCATAAACCTTCCTCTCTTAGCTTATCAGATCACTGAATTGCTATAGTGTACCATAACCTAAAATAATTCTTGTGAGAAGGGTACGCTATCTCTTGGCTGCCAAAGAGATCTTTCTATCCAAGTCCTCATATAGGTGCTATAGTTGTGTAGAATGTACCAGAAAATGAGGCATAGGATTGAAAGAAGTCAGCTAGGTTGAAATCTAAATTGAGATTATAATTTTTAGTGAGCTTTGGATTTTCACAATATTAGATACACCATAGTACTAATGATTGACACTTTATAAAAATCATTTTTTGGTAGTGTTGCATTTCTTTGGAAATATTCAAGTTCTAAAAATTGACTAACAGTGGACTTTTCCATCTGCAGATTATACTGAATGGCCAGCAGAGGCAGTGTTGCAGAGGAATATTTCTCCGCTTGCTGAGAAAAAAAAAAGAAAGCTCATTCCTCAGCCTTCTCCATGCCTCGATCAATATATATGGTAAGTCAAAATCTCATTTATTCATTTTGCCATTAATAAAAAGTTCATAGCATCTGATGGCTCTCAGTGCCATTTAGTGGGGTTTTCCGCATATATATAATCTTCTAAGACGGTGGCAATATGGATGACGCTATGGCCATCATGATAGTTTATCAAAGACTTTGACTGTCTATGTGGCTGACAAAATCTTCTTTAGATACTTGTGCAGGCAATCTGTCTTCCGATGTAATTACCATCTTTCAGGCTGGAATGAGGTGTCTTAGGTTAGAGCAATTGACTTACTTTCAGATGGAGGGAAGCTATTTAACCTGTTTCCCTGCTCTCTGTGAGTGGGACTCTGATACTCCAGATGGACTGCTGTTTAGAGACTGTGTTCTTCTAACTCTAGCCCTCTTTAAATAGGAGCCCAATGCTTTCAATGGTGCAGAGTATATTCCCATTACACCTCCTACTTGCTATGGAGTCATATTCCCAGATACTTACCTAGTGTGTAATTGCTGATGTCTGGTCCTCCGGTGTAATCGTCTCCCAGGGCAATTGGTCATGTGGTGCCATTACATCACAAAGCTACAGCAGGATGTCTTCTGACTTGAGGGCCAATCAGTTGCTTCTTCTAACTCTAGCCCTCTTTAAATAGGAGCCCACTGCTTTCAATGGTGCAGAGTCTATTCCCATTACACCTCCTACTTGCTGTGCAGTCATATTCACAGATAGTTACCTAGTGTGTAATTGCTGATTTCTGGTCCTCCGGTGTAATAATCTTCACCCAGGGCGATTGGTCAAGTGGTGCCATTACATCACAAAGATACAGCAGGATGTCATCTGACAGGAGGGCCAATCAGTTGCCTAGTACGCAATAGGATACATGTATCATGGTATAGAAAAGGGAGCAATGTAGACAGGATGCCCAGCTGAAGACTAGGGTGGTGAGATGAAAGGACCTAGGCCATTATTTGAGACTTATACATTTGTTTGAAGGAGTGGTTGATCATAACATTCTGGAATTCTCTATAGGTTAACTGATATGGATGTGCTAAAATGAAGATGTTAGAATCTGTTATTCATAGTTTTTATAATTCCCACGAACCGTAGCATAAACCTTCCTCTCTTAGCTTATCAGATCACTGAATTGCTATAGTGTACCATAACCTAAAATAATTCTTGTGAGAAGGGTACGCTATCTCTTGGCTGCCAAAGAGATCTTTCTATCCAAGTCCTCATATAGGTGCTATAGTTGTGTAGAATGTACCAGAAAATGAGGCATAGGATTGAAAGAAGTCAGCTAGGTTGAAATCTAAATTGAGATTATAATTTTTAGTGAGCTTTGGATTTTCACAATATTAGATACACCATAGTACTAATGATTGACACTTTATAAAAATCATTTTTTGGTAGTGTTGCATTTCTTTGGAAATATTCAAGTTCTAAAAATTGACTAACAGTGGACTTTTCCATCTGCAGATTATACTGAATGGCCAGCAGAGGCAGTGTTGCAGAGGAATATTTCTCCGCTTGCTGAGAAAAAAAAAAGAAAGCTCATTCCTCAGCCTTCTCCATGCCTCGATCAATATATATGGTAAGTCAAAATCTCATTTATTCATTTTGCCATTAATAAAAAGTTCATAGCATCTGATGGCTCTCAGTGCCATTTAGTGGGGTTTTCCGCATATATATAATCTTCTAAGACGGTGGCAATATGGATGACGCTATGGCCATCATGATAGTTTATCAAAGACTTTGACTGTCTATGTGGCTGACAAAATCTTCTTTAGATACTTGTGCAGGCAATCTGTCTTCCGATGTAATTACCATCTTTCAGGCTGGAATGAGGTGTCTTAGGTTAGAGCAATTGACTTACTTTCAGATGGAGGGAAGCTATTTAACCTGTTTCCCTGCTCTCTGTGAGTGGGACTCTGATACTCCAGATGGACTGCTGTTTAGAGACTGTGTTCTTCTAACTCTAGCCCTCTTTAAATAGGAGCCCAATGCTTTCAATGGTGCAGAGTATATTCCCATTACACCTCCTACTTGCTGTGGAGTCATATTCCCAGATACTTACCTAGTGTGTAATTGCTGATGTCTGGTCCTCCGGTGTAATCGTCTCCCAGGGCAATTGGTCATGTGGTGCCATTACATCACAAAGCTACAGCAGGATGTCTTCTGACTTGAGGGCCAATCAGTTGCTTCTTCTAACTCTAGCCCTCTTTAAATAGGAGCCCACTGCTTTCAATGGTGCAGAGTCTATTCCCATTACACCTCCTACTTGCTGTGCAGTCATATTCACAGATAGTTACCTAGTGTGTAATTGCTGATTTCTGGTCCTCCGGTGTAATAATCTTCACCCAGGGCGATTGGTCAAGTGGTGCCATTACATCACAAAGATACAGCAGGATGTCATCTGACAGGAGGGCCAATCAGTTGCCTAGTACGCAATAGGATACATGTATCATGGTATAGAAAAGGGAGCAATGTAGACAGGATGCCCAGCTGAAGACTAGGGTGGTGAGATGAAAGGACCTAGGCCATTATTTGAGACTTATACATTTGTTTGAAGGAGTGGTTGATCATAACATTCTGGAATTCTCTATAGGTTAACTGATATGGATGTGCTAAAATGAAGATGTTAGAATCTGTTATTCATAGTTTTTATTATTCCCACGAACCGTAGCATAAACCTTCCTCTCTTAGCTTATCAGATCACTGAATTGCTATAGTGTACCATAACCTAAAATAATTCTTGTGAGAAGGGTACGCTATCTCTTGGCTGCCAAAGAGATCTTTCTATCCAAGTCCTCATATAGGTGCTATAGTTGTGTAGAATGTACCAGCAAATGAGGCATAGGATTGAAAGAAGTCAGCTAGGTTGAAATCTAAATTGAGATTATAATTTTTAGTGAGCTTTGGATTTTCACAATATTAGATACACCATAGTACTAATGATTGACACTTTATAAAAATCATTTTTTGGTAGTGTTGCATTTCTTTGGAAATATTCAAGTTCTAAAAATTGACTAACAGTGGACTTTTCCATCTGCAGATTATACTGAATGGCCAGCAGAGGCAGTGTTGCAGAGGAATATTTCTCCGCTTGCTGAGAAAAAAAAAAAGAAAGCTCATTCCTCAGCCTTCTCCATGCCTCGATCAATATATATGGTAAGTCAAAATCTCATTTATTCATTTTGCCATTAATAAAAAGTTCATAGCATCTGATGGCTCTCAGTGCCATTTAGTGGGGTTTTCCGCATATATATAATCTTCTAAGACGGTGGCAATATGGATGACGCTATGGCCATCATGATAGTTTATCAAAGACTTTGACTGTCTATGTGGCTGACAAAATCTTCTTTAGATACTTGTGCAGGCAATCTGTCCTCCGATGTAATTACCATCTTTCAGGCTGGAATGAGGTCTCTTAGGTTAGAGCAATTTACTTACTTTCAGATGGAGGGAAGCTATTTAACCTGTTTCCCTGCTCTCTGTGAGTGGGACTCTGATACTCCAGATGGACTGCTGTTTAGAGACTGTGTTCTTCTAACTCTAGCCCTCTTTAAATAGGAGCCCAATGCTTTCAATGGTGCAGAGTATATTCCCATTACACCTCCTACTTGCTGTGGAGTCATATTCCCAGATACTTACCTAGTGTGTAATTGCTGATGTCTGGTCCTCCGGTGTAATCGTCTCCCAGGGCAATTGGTCATGTGGTGCCATTACATCACAAAGCTACAGCAGGATGTCTTCTGACATGAGGGCCAATCAGTTGCTTCTTCTAACTCTAGCCCTCTTTAAATAGGAGCCCACTGCTTTCAATGGTGCAGAGTCTATTCCCATTACACCTCCTACTTGCTGTGCAGTCATATTCACAGATAGATACCTAGTGTGTAATTGCTGATTTCTGGTCCTCCGGTGTAATAATCTTCACCCAGGGCGATTGGTCAAGTGGTGCCATTACATCACAAAGATACAGCAGGATGTCATCTGACAGGAGGGCCAATCAGTTGCCTAGTACGCAATAGGATACATGTATCATGGTATAGAAAAGGGAGCAATGTAGACAGGATGCCCAGCTGAAGACTAGGGTGGTGAGATGAAAGGACCTAGGCCATTATTTGAGACTTATACATTTGTTTGAAGGAGTGGTTGATCATAACATTCTGGAATTCTCTATAGGTTAACTGATATGGATGTGCTAAAATGAAGATGTTAGAATCTGTTATTCATAGTTTTTATTATTCCCACGAACCGTAGCATAAACCTTCCTCTCTTAGCTTATCAGATCACTGAATTGCTATAGTGTACCATAACCTAAAATAATTCTTGTGAGAAGGGTACGCTATCTCTTGGCTGCCAAAGAGATCTTTCTATCCAAGTCCTCATATAGGTGCTATAGTTGTGTAGAATGTACCAGAAAATGAGGCATAGGATTGAAAGAAGTCAGCTAGGTTGAAATCTAAATTGAGATTATAATTTTTAGTGAGCTTTGGATTTTCACAATATTAGATACACCATAGTACTAATGATTGACACTTTATAAAAATCATTTTTTGGTAGTGTTGCATTTCTTTGGAAATATTCAAGTTCTAAAAATTGACTAACAGTGGACTTTTCCATCTGCAGATTATACTGAATGGCCAGCAGAGGCAGTGTTGCAGAGGAATATTTCTCCGCTTGCTGAGAAAAAAAAAAGAAAGCTCATTCCTCAGCCTTCTCCATGCCTCGATCAATATATATGGTAAGTCAAAATCTCATTTATTCATTTTGCCATTAATAAAAAGTTCATAGCATCTGATGGCTCTCAGTGCCATTTAGTGGGGTTTTCCGCATATATATAATCTTCTAAGACGGTGGCAATATGGATGACGCTATGGCCATCATGATAGTTTATCAAAGACTTTGACTGTCTATGTGGCTGACAAAATCTTCTTTAGATACTTGTGCAGGCAATCTGTCTTCCGATGTAATTACCATCTTTCAGGCTGGAATGAGGTGTCTTAGGTTAGAGCAATTGACTTACTTTCAGATGGAGGGAAGCTATTTAACCTGTTTCCCTGCTCTCTGTGAGTGGGACTCTGATACTCCAGATGGACTGCTGTTTAGAGACTGTGTTCTTCTAACTCTAGCCCTCTTTAAATAGGAGCCCAATGCTTTCAATGGTGCAGAGTATATTCCCATTACACCTCCTACTTGCTATGGAGTCATATTCCCAGATACTTACCTAGTGTGTAATTGCTGATGTCTGGTCCTCCGGTGTAATCGTCTCCCAGGGCAATTGGTCATGTGGTGCCATTACATCACAAAGCTACAGCAGGATGTCTTCTGACTTGAGGGCCAATCAGTTGCTTCTTCTAACTCTAGCCCTCTTTAAATAGGAGCCCACTGCTTTCAATGGTGCAGAGTCTATTCCCATTACACCTCCTACTTGCTGTGCAGTCATATTCACAGATAGTTACCTAGTGTGTAATTGCTGATTTCTGGTCCTCCGGTGTAATAATCTTCACCCAGGGCGATTGGTCAAGTGGTGCCATTACATCACAAAGATACAGCAGGATGTCATCTGACAGGAGGGCCAATCAGTTGCCTAGTACGCAATAGGATACATGTATCATGGTATAGAAAAGGGAGCAATGTAGACAGGATGCCCAGCTGAAGACTAGGGTGGTGAGATGAAAGGACCTAGGCCATTATTTGAGACTTATACATTTGTTTGAAGGAGTGGTTGATCATAACATTCTGGAATTCTCTATAGGTTAACTGATATGGATGTGCTAAAATGAAGATGTTAGAATCTGTTATTCATAGTTTTTATAATTCCCACGAACCGTAGCATAAACCTTCCTCTCTTAGCTTATCAGATCACTGAATTGCTATAGTGTACCATAACCTAAAATAATTCTTGTGAGAAGGGTACGCTATCTCTTGGCTGCCAAAGAGATCTTTCTATCCAAGTCCTCATATAGGTGCTATAGTTGTGTAGAATGTACCAGAAAATGAGGCATAGGATTGAAAGAAGTCAGCTAGGTTGAAATCTAAATTGAGATTATAATTTTTAGTGAGCTTTGGATTTTCACAATATTAGATACACCATAGTACTAATGATTGACACTTTATAAAAATCATTTTTTGGTAGTGTTGCATTTCTTTGGAAATATTCAAGTTCTAAAAATTGACTAACAGTGGACTTTTCCATCTGCAGATTATACTGAATGGCCAGCAGAGGCAGTGTTGCAGAGGAATATTTCTCCGCTTGCTGAGAAAAAAAAAAGAAAGCTCATTCCTCAGCCTTCTCCATGCCTCGATCAATATATATGGTAAGTCAAAATCTCATTTATTCATTTTGCCATTAATAAAAAGTTCATAGCATCTGATGGCTCTCAGTGCCATTTAGTGGGGTTTTCCGCATATATATAATCTTCTAAGACGGTGGCAATATGGATGACGCTATGGCCATCATGATAGTTTATCAAAGACTTTGACTGTCTATGTGGCTGACAAAATCTTCTTTAGATACTTGTGCAGGCAATCTGTCTTCCGATGTAATTACCATCTTTCAGGCTGGAATGAGGTGTCTTAGGTTAGAGCAATTGACTTACTTTCAGATGGAGGGAAGCTATTTAACCTGTTTCCCTGCTCTCTGTGAGTGGGACTCTGATACTCCAGATGGACTGCTGTTTAGAGACTGTGTTCTTCTAACTCTAGCCCTCTTTAAATAGGAGCCCAATGCTTTCAATGGTGCAGAGTATATTCCCATTACACCTCCTACTTGCTGTGGAGTCATATTCCCAGATACTTACCTAGTGTGTAATTGCTGATGTCTGGTCCTCCGGTGTAATCGTCTCCCAGGGCAATTGGTCATGTGGTGCCATTACATCACAAAGCTACAGCAGGATGTCTTCTGACTTGAGGGCCAATCAGTTGCTTCTTCTAACTCTAGCCCTCTTTAAATAGGAGCCCACTGCTTTCAATGGTGCAGAGTCTATTCCCATTACACCTCCTACTTGCTGTGCAGTCATATTCACAGATAGTTACCTAGTGTGTAATTGCTGATTTCTGGTCCTCCGGTGTAATAATCTTCACCCAGGGCGATTGGTCAAGTGGTGCCATTACATCACAAAGATACAGCAGGATGTCATCTGACAGGAGGGCCAATCAGTTGCCTAGTACGCAATAGGATACATGTATCATGGTATAGAAAAGGGAGCAATGTAGACAGGATGCCCAGCTGAAGACTAGGGTGGTGAGATGAAAGGACCTAGGCCATTATTTGAGACTTATACATTTGTTTGAAGGAGTGGTTGATCATAACATTCTGGAATTCTCTATAGGTTAACTGATATGGATGTGCTAAAATGAAGATGTTAGAATCTGTTATTCATAGTTTTTATTATTCCCACGAACCGTAGCATAAACCTTCCTCTCTTAGCTTATCAGATCACTGAATTGCTATAGTGTACCATAACCTAAAATAATTCTTGTGAGAAGGGTACGCTATCTCTTGGCTGCCAAAGAGATCTTTCTATCCAAGTCCTCATATAGGTGCTATAGTTGTGTAGAATGTACCAGCAAATGAGGCATAGGATTGAAAGAAGTCAGCTAGGTTGAAATCTAAATTGAGATTATAATTTTTAGTGAGCTTTGGATTTTCACAATATTAGATACACCATAGTACTAATGATTGACACTTTATAAAAATCATTTTTTGGTAGTGTTGCATTTCTTTGGAAATATTCAAGTTCTAAAAATTGACTAACAGTGGACTTTTCCATCTGCAGATTATACTGAATGGCCAGCAGAGGCAGTGTTGCAGAGGAATATTTCTCCGCTTGCTGAGAAAAAAAAAAAGAAAGCTCATTCCTCAGCCTTCTCCATGCCTCGATCAATATATATGGTAAGTCAAAATCTCATTTATTCATTTTGCCATTAATAAAAAGTTCATAGCATCTGATGGCTCTCAGTGCCATTTAGTGGGGTTTTCCGCATATATATAATCTTCTAAGACGGTGGCAATATGGATGACGCTATGGCCATCATGATAGTTTATCAAAGACTTTGACTGTCTATGTGGCTGACAAAATCTTCTTTAGATACTTGTGCAGGCAATCTGTCTTCCGATGTAATTACCATCTTTCAGGCTGGAATGAGGTGTCTTAGGTTAGAGCAATTGACTTACTTTCAGATGGAGGGAAGCTATTTAACCTGTTTCCCTGCTCTCTGTGAGTGGGACTCTGATACTCCAGATGGACTGCTGTTTAGAGACTGTGTTCTTCTAACTCTAGCCCTCTTTAAATAGGAGCCCAATGCTTTCAATGGTGCAGAGTATATTCCCATTACACCTCCTACTTGCTATGGAGTCATATTCCCAGATACTTACCTAGTGTGTAATTGCTGATGTCTGGTCCTCCGGTGTAATCGTCTCCCAGGGCAATTGGTCATGTGGTGCCATTACATCACAAAGCTACAGCAGGATGTCTTCTGACTTGAGGGCCAATCAGTTGCTTCTTCTAACTCTAGCCCTCTTTAAATAGGAGCCCACTGCTTTCAATGGTGCAGAGTCTATTCCCATTACACCTCCTACTTGCTGTGCAGTCATATTCACAGATAGTTACCTAGTGTGTAATTGCTGATTTCTGGTCCTCCGGTGTAATAATCTTCACCCAGGGCGATTGGTCAAGTGGTGCCATTACATCACAAAGATACAGCAGGATGTCATCTGACAGGAGGGCCAATCAGTTGCCTAGTACGCAATAGGATACATGTATCATGGTATAGAAAAGGGAGCAATGTAGACAGGATGCCCAGCTGAAGACTAGGGTGGTGAGATGAAAGGACCTAGGCCATTATTTGAGACTTATACATTTGTTTGAAGGAGTGGTTGATCATAACATTCTGGAATTCTCTATAGGTTAACTGATATGGATGTGCTAAAATGAAGATGTTAGAATCTGTTATTCATAGTTTTTATTATTCCCACGAACCGTAGCATAAACCTTCCTCTCTTAGCTTATCAGATCACTGAATTGCTATAGTGTACCATAACCTAAAATAATTCTTGTGAGAAGGGTACGCTATCTCTTGGCTGCCAAAGAGATCTTTCTATCCAAGTCCTCATATAGGTGCTATAGTTGTGTAGAATGTACCAGCAAATGAGGCATAGGATTGAAAGAAGTCAGCTAGGTTGAAATCTAAATTGAGATTATAATTTTTAGTGAGCTTTGGATTTTCACAATATTAGATACACCATAGTACTAATGATTGACACTTTATAAAAATCATTTTTTGGTAGTGTTGCATTTCTTTGGAAATATTCAAGTTCTAAAAATTGACTAACAGTGGACTTTTCCATCTGCAGATTATACTGAATGGCCAGCAGAGGCAGTGTTGCAGAGGAATATTTCTCCGCTTGCTGAGAAAAAAAAAAAGAAAGCTCATTCCTCAGCCTTCTCCATGCCTCGATCAATATATATGGTAAGTCAAAATCTCATTTATTCATTTTGCCATTAATAAAAAGTTCATAGCATCTGATGGCTCTCAGTGCCATTTAGTGGGGTTTTCCGCATATATATAATCTTCTAAGACGGTGGCAATATGGATGACGCTATGGCCATCATGATAGTTTATCAAAGACTTTGACTGTCTATGTGGCTGACAAAATCTTCTTTAGATACTTGTGCAGGCAATCTGTCCTCCGATGTAATTACCATCTTTCAGGCTGGAATGAGGTCTCTTAGGTTAGAGCAATTTACTTACTTTCAGATGGAGGGAAGCTATTTAACCTGTTTCCCTGCTCTCTGTGAGTGGGACTCTGATACTCCAGATGGACTGCTGTTTAGAGACTGTGTTCTTCTAACTCTAGCCCTCTTTAAATAGGAGCCCAATGCTTTCAATGGTGCAGAGTATATTCCCATTACACCTCCTACTTGCTGTGGAGTCATATTCCCAGATACTTACCTAGTGTGTAATTGCTGATGTCTGGTCCTCCGGTGTAATCGTCTCCCAGGGCAATTGGTCATGTGGTGCCATTACATCACAAAGCTACAGCAGGATGTCTTCTGACATGAGGGCCAATCAGTTGCTTCTTCTAACTCTAGCCCTCTTTAAATAGGAGCCCACTGCTTTCAATGGTGCAGAGTCTATTCCCATTACACCTCCTACTTGCTGTGCAGTCATATTCACAGATAGTTACCTAGTGTGTAATTGCTGATTTCTGGTCCTCCGGTGTAATAATCTTCACCCAGGGCGATTGGTCAAGTGGTGCCATTACATCACAAAGATACAGCAGGATGTCATCTGACAGGAGGGCCAATCAGTTGCCTAGTACGCAATAGGATACATGTATCATGGTATAGAAAAGGGAGCAATGTAGACAGGATGCCCAGCTGAAGACTAGGGTGGTGAGATGAAAGGACCTAGGCCATTATTTGAGACTTATACATTTGTTTGAAGGAGTGGTTGATCATAACATTCTGGAATTCTCTATAGGTTAACTGATATGGATGTGCTAAAATGAAGATGTTAGAATCTGTTATTCATAGTTTTTATTATTCCCACGAACCGTAGCATAAACCTTCCTCTCTTAGCTTATCAGATCACTGAATTGCTATAGTGTACCATAACCTAAAATAATTCTTGTGAGAAGGGTACGCTATCTCTTGGCTGCCAAAGAGATCTTTCTATCCAAGTCCTCATATAGGTGCTATAGTTGTGTAGAATGTACCAGAAAATGAGGCATAGGATTGAAAGAAGTCAGCTAGGTTGAAATCTAAATTGAGATTATAATTTTTAGTGAGCTTTGGATTTTCACAATATTAGATACACCATAGTACTAATGATTGACACTTTATAAAAATCATTTTTTGGTAGTGTTGCATTTCTTTGGAAATATTCAAGTTCTAAAAATTGACTAACAGTGGACTTTTCCATCTGCAGATTATACTGAATGGCCAGCAGAGGCAGTGTTGCAGAGGAATATTTCTCCGCTTGCTGAGAAAAAAAAAAGAAAGCTCATTCCTCAGCCTTCTCCATGCCTCGATCAATATATATGGTAAGTCAAAATCTCATTTATTCATTTTGCCATTAATAAAAAGTTCATAGCATCTGATGGCTCTCAGTGCCATTTAGTGGGGTTTTCCGCATATATATAATCTTCTAAGACGGTGGCAATATGGATGACGCTATGGCCATCATGATAGTTTATCAAAGACTTTGACTGTCTATGTGGCTGACAAAATCTTCTTTAGATACTTGTGCAGGCAATCTGTCTTCCGATGTAATTACCATCTTTCAGGCTGGAATGAGGTGTCTTAGGTTAGAGCAATTGACTTACTTTCAGATGGAGGGAAGCTATTTAACCTGTTTCCCTGCTCTCTGTGAGTGGGACTCTGATACTCCAGATGGACTGCTGTTTAGAGACTGTGTTCTTCTAACTCTAGCCCTCTTTAAATAGGAGCCCAATGCTTTCAATGGTGCAGAGTATATTCCCATTACACCTCCTACTTGCTGTGGAGTCATATTCCCAGATACTTACCTAGTGTGTAATTGCTGATGTCTGGTCCTCCGGTGTAATCGTCTCCCAGGGCAATTGGTCATGTGGTGCCATTACATCACAAAGCTACAGCAGGATGTCTTCTGACTTGAGGGCCAATCAGTTGCTTCTTCTAACTCTAGCCCTCTTTAAATAGGAGCCCACTGCTTTCAATGGTGCAGAGTCTATTCCCATTACACCTCCTACTTGCTGTGCAGTCATATTCACAGATAGTTACCTAGTGTGTAATTGCTGATTTCTGGTCCTCCGGTGTAATAATCTTCACCCAGGGCGATTGGTCAAGTGGTGCCATTACATCACAAAGATACAGCAGGATGTCATCTGACAGGAGGGCCAATCAGTTGCCTAGTACGCAATAGGATACATGTATCATGGTATAGAAAAGGGAGCAATGTAGACAGGATGCCCAGCTGAAGACTAGGGTGGTGAGATGAAAGGACCTAGGCCATTATTTGAGACTTATACATTTGTTTGAAGGAGTGGTTGATCATAACATTCTGGAATTCTCTATAGGTTAACTGATATGGATGTGCTAAAATGAAGATGTTAGAATCTGTTATTCATAGTTTTTATTATTCCCACGAACCGTAGCATAAACCTTCCTCTCTTAGCTTATCAGATCACTGAATTGCTATAGTGTACCATAACCTAAAATAATTCTTGTGAGAAGGGTACGCTATCTCTTGGCTGCCAAAGAGATCTTTCTATCCAAGTCCTCATATAGGTGCTATAGTTGTGTAGAATGTACCAGCAAATGAGGCATAGGATTGAAAGAAGTCAGCTAGGTTGAAATCTAAATTGAGATTATAATTTTTAGTGAGCTTTGGATTTTCACAATATTAGATACACCATAGTACTAATGATTGACACTTTATAAAAATCATTTTTTGGTAGTGTTGCATTTCTTTGGAAATATTCAAGTTCTAAAAATTGACTAACAGTGGACTTTTCCATCTGCAGATTATACTGAATGGCCAGCAGAGGCAGTGTTGCAGAGGAATATTTCTCCGCTTGCTGAGAAAAAAAAAAGAAAGCTCATTCCTCAGCCTTCTCCATGCCTCGATCAATATATATGGTAAGTCAAAATCTCATTTATTCATTTTGCCATTAATAAAAAGTTCATAGCATCTGATGGCTCTCAGTGCCATTTAGTGGGGTTTTCCGCATATATATAATCTTCTAAGACGGTGGCAATATGGATGACGCTATGGCCATCATGATAGTTTATCAAAGACTTTGACTGTCTATGTGGCTGACAAAATCTTCTTTAGATACTTGTGCAGGCAATCTGTCTTCCGATGTAATTACCATCTTTCA
This sequence comes from Lissotriton helveticus, assembly GCF_964261635.1. NCBI lineage: Eukaryota > Metazoa > Chordata > Amphibia > Caudata > Salamandridae > Lissotriton > Lissotriton helveticus. Next base: position 1,331,609,120 of record NC_136061.1, on the reverse strand, counting down.
GGCTGGAATGAGGTGTCTTAGGTTAGAGCAATTGACTTACTTTCAGATGGAGGGAAGCTATTTAACCTGTTTCCCTGCTCTCTGTGAGTGGGACTCTGATACTCCAGATGGACTGCTGTTTAGAGACTGTGTTCTTCTAACTCTAGCCCTCTTTAAATAGGAGCCCAATGCTTTCAATGGTGCAGAGTATATTCCCATTACACCTCCTACTTGCTATGGAGTCATATTCCCAGATACTTACCTAGTGTGTAATTGCTGATGTCTGGTCCTCCGGTGTAATCGTCTCCCAGGGCAATTGGTCATGTGGTGCCATTACATCACAAAGCTACAGCAGGATGTCTTCTGACTTGAGGGCCAATCAGTTGCTTCTTCTAACTCTAGCCCTCTTTAAATAGGAGCCCACTGCTTTCAATGGTGCAGAGTCTATTCCCATTACACCTCCTACTTGCTGTGCAGTCATATTCACAGATAGTTACCTAGTGTGTAATTGCTGATTTCTGGTCCTCCGGTGTAATAATCTTCACCCAGGGCGATTGGTCAAGTGGTGCCATTACATCACAAAGATACAGCAGGATGTCATCTGACAGGAGGGCCAATCAGTTGCCTAGTACGCAATAGGATACATGTATCATGGTATAGAAAAGGGAGCAATGTAGACAGGATGCCCAGCTGAAGACTAGGGTGGTGAGATGAAAGGACCTAGGCCATTATTTGAGACTTATACATTTGTTTGAAGGAGTGGTTGATCATAACATTCTGGAATTCTCTATAGGTTAACTGATATGGATGTGCTAAAATGAAGATGTTAGAATCTGTTATTCATAGTTTTTATTATTCCCACGAACCGTAGCATAAACCTTCCTCTCTTAGCTTATCAGATCACTGAATTGCTATAGTGTACCATAACCTAAAATAATTCTTGTGAGAAGGGTACGCTATCTCTTGGCTGCCAAAGAGATCTTTCTATCCAAGTCCTCATATAGGTGCTATAGTTGTGTAGAATGTACCAGCAAATGAGGCATAGGATTGAAAGAAGTCAGCTAGGTTGAAATCTAAATTGAGATTATAATTTTTAGTGAGCTTTGGATTTTCACAATATTAGATACACCATAGTACTAATGATTGACACTTTATAAAAATCATTTTTTGGTAGTGTTGCATTTCTTTGGAAATATTCAAGTTCTAAAAATTGACTAACAGTGGACTTTTCCATCTGCAGATTATACTGAATGGCCAGCAGAGGCAGTGTTGCAGAGGAATATTTCTCCGCTTGCTGAGAAAAAAAAAAAGAAAGCTCATTCCTCAGCCTTCTCCATGCCTCGATCAATATATATGGTAAGTCAAAATCTCATTTATTCATTTTGCCATTAATAAAAAGTTCATAGCATCTGATGGCTCTCAGTGCCATTTAGTGGGGTTTTCCGCATATATATAATCTTCTAAGACGGTGGCAATATGGATGACGCTATGGCCATCATGATAGTTTATCAAAGACTTTGACTGTCTATGTGGCTGACAAAATCTTCTTTAGATACTTGTGCAGGCAATCTGTCCTCCGATGTAATTACCATCTTTCAGGCTGGAATGAGGTCTCTTAGGTTAGAGCAATTTACTTACTTTCAGATGGAGGGAAGCTATTTAACCTGTTTCCCTGCTCTCTGTGAGTGGGACTCTGATACTCCAGATGGACTGCTGTTTAGAGACTGTGTTCTTCTAACTCTAGCCCTCTTTAAATAGGAGCCCAATGCTTTCAATGGTGCAGAGTATATTCCCATTACACCTCCTACTTGCTGTGGAGTCATATTCCCAGATACTTACCTAGTGTGTAATTGCTGATGTCTGGTCCTCCGGTGTAATCGTCTCCCAGGGCAATTGGTCATGTGGTGCCATTACATCACAAAGCTACAGCAGGATGTCTTCTGACATGAGGGCCAATCAGTTGCTTCTTCTAACTCTAGCCCTCTTTAAATAGGAGCCCACTGCTTTCAATGGTGCAGAGTCTATTCCCATTACACCTCCTACTTGCTGTGCAGTCATATTCACAGATAGTTACCTAGTGTGTAATTGCTGATTTCTGGTCCTCCGGTGTAATAATCTTCACCCAGGGCGATTGGTCAAGTGGTGCCATTACATCACAAAGATACAGCAGGATGTCATCTGACAGGAGGGCCAATCAGTTGCCTAGTACGCAATAGGATACATGTATCATGGTATAGAAAAGGGAGCAATGTAGACAGGATGCCCAGCTGAAGACTAGGGTGGTGAGATGAAAGGACCTAGGCCATTATTTGAGACTTATACATTTGTTTGAAGGAGTGGTTGATCATAACATTCTGGAATTCTCTATAGGTTAACTGATATGGATGTGCTAAAATGAAGATGTTAGAATCTGTTATTCATAGTTTTTATTATTCCCACGAACCGTAGCATAAACCTTCCTCTCTTAGCTTATCAGATCACTGAATTGCTATAGTGTACCATAACCTAAAATAATTCTTGTGAGAAGGGTACGCTATCTCTTGGCTGCCAAAGAGATCTTTCTATCCAAGTCCTCATATAGGTGCTATAGTTGTGTAGAATGTACCAGAAAATGAGGCATAGGATTGAAAGAAGTCAGCTAGGTTGAAATCTAAATTGAGATTATAATTTTTAGTGAGCTTTGGATTTTCACAATATTAGATACACCATAGTACTAATGATTGACACTTTATAAAAATCATTTTTTGGTAGTGTTGCATTTCTTTGGAAATATTCAAGTTCTAAAAATTGACTAACAGTGGACTTTTCCATCTGCAGATTATACTGAATGGCCAGCAGAGGCAGTGTTGCAGAGGAATATTTCTCCGCTTGCTGAGAAAAAAAAAAGAAAGCTCATTCCTCAGCCTTCTCCATGCCTCGATCAATATATATGGTAAGTCAAAATCTCATTTATTCATTTTGCCATTAATAAAAAGTTCATAGCATCTGATGGCTCTCAGTGCCATTTAGTGGGGTTTTCCGCATATATATAATCTTCTAAGACGGTGGCAATATGGATGACGCTATGGCCATCATGATAGTTTATCAAAGACTTTGACTGTCTATGTGGCTGACAAAATCTTCTTTAGATACTTGTGCAGGCAATCTGTCTTCCGATGTAATTACCATCTTTCAGGCTGGAATGAGGTGTCTTAGGTTAGAGCAATTGACTTACTTTCAGATGGAGGGAAGCTATTTAACCTGTTTCCCTGCTCTCTGTGAGTGGGACTCTGATACTCCAGATGGACTGCTGTTTAGAGACTGTGTTCTTCTAACTCTAGCCCTCTTTAAATAGGAGCCCAATGCTTTCAATGGTGCAGAGTATATTCCCATTACACCTCCTACTTGCTATGGAGTCATATTCCCAGATACTTACCTAGTGTGTAATTGCTGATGTCTGGTCCTCCGGTGTAATCGTCTCCCAGGGCAATTGGTCATGTGGTGCCATTACATCACAAAGCTACAGCAGGATGTCTTCTGACTTGAGGGCCAATCAGTTGCTTCTTCTAACTCTAGCCCTCTTTAAATAGGAGCCCACTGCTTTCAATGGTGCAGAGTCTATTCCCATTACACCTCCTACTTGCTGTGCAGTCATATTCACAGATAGTTACCTAGTGTGTAATTGCTGATTTCTGGTCCTCCGGTGTAATAATCTTCACCCAGGGCGATTGGTCAAGTGGTGCCATTACATCACAAAGATACAGCAGGATGTCATCTGACAGGAGGGCCAATCAGTTGCCTAGTACGCAATAGGATACATGTATCATGGTATAGAAAAGGGAGCAATGTAGACAGGATGCCCAGCTGAAGACTAGGGTGGTGAGATGAAAGGACCTAGGCCATTATTTGAGACTTATACATTTGTTTGAAGGAGTGGTTGATCATAACATTCTGGAATTCTCTATAGGTTAACTGATATGGATGTGCTAAAATGAAGATGTTAGAATCTGTTATTCATAGTTTTTATTATTCCCACGAACCGTAGCATAAACCTTCCTCTCTTAGCTTATCAGATCACTGAATTGCTATAGTGTACCATAACCTAAAATAATTCTTGTGAGAAGGGTACGCTATCTCTTGGCTGCCAAAGAGATCTTTCTATCCAAGTCCTCATATAGGTGCTATAGTTGTGTAGAATGTACCAGAAAATGAGGCATAGGATTGAAAGAAGTCAGCTAGGTTGAAATCTAAATTGAGATTATAATTTTTAGTGAGCTTTGGATTTTCACAATATTAGATACACCATAGTACTAATGATTGACACTTTATAAAAATCATTTTTTGGTAGTGTTGCATTTCTTTGGAAATATTCAAGTTCTAAAAATTGACTAACAGTGGACTTTTCCATCTGCAGATTATACTGAATGGCCAGCAGAGGCAGTGTTGCAGAGGAATATTTCTCCGCTTGCTGAGAAAAAAAAAAAGAAAGCTCATTCCTCAGCCTTCTCCATGCCTCGATCAATATATATGGTAAGTCAAAATCTCATTTATTCATTTTGCCATTAATAAAAAGTTCATAGCATCTGATGGCTCTCAGTGCCATTTAGTGGGGTTTTCCGCATATATATAATCTTCTAAGACGGTGGCAATATGGATGACGCTATGGCCATCATGATAGTTTATCAAAGACTTTGACTGTCTATGTGGCTGACAAAATCTTCTTTAGATACTTGTGCAGGCAATCTGTCTTCCGATGTAATTACCATCTTTCAGGCTGGAATGAGGTGTCTTAGGTTAGAGCAATTGACTTACTTTCAGATGGAGGGAAGCTATTTAACCTGTTTCCCTGCTCTCTGTGAGTGGGACTCTGATACTCCAGATGGACTGCTGTTTAGAGACTGTGTTCTTCTAACTCTAGCCCTCTTTAAATAGGAGCCCAATGCTTTCAATGGTGCAGAGTATATTCCCATTACACCTCCTACTTGCTATGGAGTCATATTCCCAGATACTTACCTAGTGTGTAATTGCTGATGTCTGGTCCTCCGGTGTAATCGTCTCCCAGGGCAATTGGTCATGTGGTGCCATTACATCACAAAGCTACAGCAGGATGTCTTCTGACTTGAGGGCCAATCAGTTGCTTCTTCTAACTCTAGCCCTCTTTAAATAGGAGCCCACTGCTTTCAATGGTGCAGAGTCTATTCCCATTACACCTCCTACTTGCTGTGCAGTCATATTCACAGATAGTTACCTAGTGTGTAATTGCTGATTTCTGGTCCTCCGGTGTAATAATCTTCACCCAGGGCGATTGGTCAAGTGGTGCCATTACATCACAAAGATACAGCAGGATGTCATCTGACAGGAGGGCCAATCAGTTGCCTAGTACGCAATAGGATACATGTATCATGGTATAGAAAAGGGAGCAATGTAGACAGGATGCCCAGCTGAAGACTAGGGTGGTGAGATGAAAGGACCTAGGCCATTATTTGAGACTTATACATTTGTTTGAAGGAGTGGTTGATCATAACATTCTGGAATTCTCTATAGGTTAACTGATATGGATGTGCTAAAATGAAGATGTTAGAATCTGTTATTCATAGTTTTTATTATTCCCACGAACCGTAGCATAAACCTTCCTCTCTTAGCTTATCAGATCACTGAATTGCTATAGTGTACCATAACCTAAAATAATTCTTGTGAGAAGGGTACGCTATCTCTTGGCTGCCAAAGAGATCTTTCTATCCAAGTCCTCATATAGGTGCTATAGTTGTGTAGAATGTACCAGCAAATGAGGCATAGGATTGAAAGAAGTCAGCTAGGTTGAAATCTAAATTGAGATTATAATTTTTAGTGAGCTTTGGATTTTCACAATATTAGATACACCATAGTACTAATGATTGACACTTTATAAAAATCATTTTTTGGTAGTGTTGCATTTCTTTGGAAATATTCAAGTTCTAAAAATTGACTAACAGTGGACTTTTCCATCTGCAGATTATACTGAATGGCCAGCAGAGGCAGTGTTGCAGAGGAATATTTCTCCGCTTGCTGAGAAAAAAAAAAAGAAAGCTCATTCCTCAGCCTTCTCCATGCCTCGATCAATATATATGGTAAGTCAAAATCTCATTTATTCATTTTGCCATTAATAAAAAGTTCATAGCATCTGATGGCTCTCAGTGCCATTTAGTGGGGTTTTCCGCATATATATAATCTTCTAAGACGGTGGCAATATGGATGACGCTATGGCCATCATGATAGTTTATCAAAGACTTTGACTGTCTATGTGGCTGACAAAATCTTCTTTAGATACTTGTGCAGGCAATCTGTCTTCCGATGTAATTACCATCTTTCAGGCTGGAATGAGGTCTCTTAGGTTAGAGCAATTTACTTACTTTCAGATGGAGGGAAGCTATTTAACCTGTTTCCCTGCTCTCTGTGAGTGGGACTCTGATACTCCAGATGGACTGCTGTTTAGAGACTGTGTTCTTCTAACTCTAGCCCTCTTTAAATAGGAGCCCAATGCTTTCAATGGTGCAGAGTATATTCCCATTACACCTCCTACTTGCTGTGGAGTCATATTCCCAGATACTTACCTAGTGTGTAATTGCTGATGTCTGGTCCTCCGGTGTAATCGTCTCCCAGGGCAATTGGTCATGTGGTGCCATTACATCACAAAGCTACAGCAGGATGTCTTCTGACATGAGGGCCAATCAGTTGCTTCTTCTAACTCTAGCCCTCTTTAAATAGGAGCCCACTGCTTTCAATGGTGCAGAGTCTATTCCCATTACACCTCCTACTTGCTGTGCAGTCATATTCACAGATAGTTACCTAGTGTGTAATTGCTGATTTCTGGTCCTCCGGTGTAATAATCTTCACCCAGGGCGATTGGTCAAGTGGTGCCATTACATCACAAAGATACAGCAGGATGTCATCTGACAGGAGGGCCAATCAGTTGCCTAGTACGCAATAGGATACATGTATCATGGTATAGAAAAGGGAGCAATGTAGACAGGATGCCCAGCTGAAGACTAGGGTGGTGAGATGAAAGGACCTAGGCCATTATTTGAGACTTATACATTTGTTTGAAGGAGTGGTTGATCATAACATTCTGGAATTCTCTATAGGTTAACTGATATGGATGTGCTAAAATGAAGATGTTAGAATCTGTTATTCATAGTTTTTATTATTCCCACGAACCGTAGCATAAACCTTCCTCTCTTAGCTTATCAGATCACTGAATTGCTATAGTGTACCATAACCTAAAATAATTCTTGTGAGAAGGGTACGCTATCTCTTGGCTGCCAAAGAGATCTTTCTATCCAAGTCCTCATATAGGTGCTATAGTTGTGTAGAATGTACCAGAAAATGAGGCATAGGATTGAAAGAAGTCAGCTAGGTTGAAATCTAAATTGAGATTATAATTTTTAGTGAGCTTTGGATTTTCACAATATTAGATACACCATAGTACTAATGATTGACACTTTATAAAAATCATTTTTTGGTAGTGTTGCATTTCTTTGGAAATATTCAAGTTCTAAAAATTGACTAACAGTGGACTTTTCCATCTGCAGATTATACTGAATGGCCAGCAGAGGCAGTGTTGCAGAGGAATATTTCTCCGCTTGCTGAGAAAAAAAAAAGAAAGCTCATTCCTCAGCCTTCTCCATGCCTCGATCAATATATATGGTAAGTCAAAATCTCATTTATTCATTTTGCCATTAATAAAAAGTTCATAGCATCTGATGGCTCTCAGTGCCATTTAGTGGGGTTTTCCGCATATATATAATCTTCTAAGACGGTGGCAATATGGATGACGCTATGGCCATCATGATAGTTTATCAAAGACTTTGACTGTCTATGTGGCTGACAAAATCTTCTTTAGATACTTGTGCAGGCAATCTGTCTTCCGATGTAATTACCATCTTTCAGGCTGGAATGAGGTGTCTTAGGTTAGAGCAATTGACTTACTTTCAGATGGAGGGAAGCTATTTAACCTGTTTCCCTGCTCTCTGTGAGTGGGACTCTGATACTCCAGATGGACTGCTGTTTAGAGACTGTGTTCTTCTAACTCTAGCCCTCTTTAAATAGGAGCCCAATGCTTTCAATGGTGCAGAGTATATTCCCATTACACCTCCTACTTGCTATGGAGTCATATTCCCAGATACTTACCTAGTGTTTAATTGCTGATGTCTGGTCCTCCGGTGTAATCGTCTCCCAGGGCAATTGGTCATGTGGTGCCATTACATCACAAAGCTACAGCAGGATGTCTTCTGACTTGAGGGCCAATCAGTTGCTTCTTCTAACTCTAGCCCTCTTTAAATAGGAGCCCACTGCTTTCAATGGTGCAGAGTCTATTCCCATTACACCTCCTACTTGCTGTGCAGTCATATTCACAGATAGTTACCTAGTGTGTAATTGCTGATTTCTGGTCCTCCGGTGTAATAATCTTCACCCAGGGCGATTGGTCAAGTGGTGCCATTACATCACAAAGATACAGCAGGATGTCATCTGACAGGAGGGCCAATCAGTTGCCTAGTACGCAATAGGATACATGTATCATGGTATAGAAAAGGGAGCAATGTAGACAGGATGCCCAGCTGAAGACTAGGGTGGTGAGATGAAAGGACCTAGGCCATTATTTGAGACTTATACATTTGTTTGAAGGAGTGGTTGATCATAACATTCTGGAATTCTCTATAGGTTAACTGATATGGATGTGCTAAAATGAAGATGTTAGAATCTGTTATTCATAGTTTTTATTATTCCCACGAACCGTAGCATAAACCTTCCTCTCTTAGCTTATCAGATCACTGAATTGCTATAGTGTACCATAACCTAAAATAATTCTTGTGAGAAGGGTACGCTATCTCTTGGCTGCCAAAGAGATCTTTCTATCCAAGTCCTCATATAGGTGCTATAGTTGTGTAGAATGTACCAGCAAATGAGGCATAGGATTGAAAGAAGTCAGCTAGGTTGAAATCTAAATTGAGATTATAATTTTTAGTGAGCTTTGGATTTTCACAATATTAGATACACCATAGTACTAATGATTGACACTTTATAAAAATCATTTTTTGGTAGTGTTGCATTTCTTTGGAAATATTCAAGTTCTAAAAATTGACTAACAGTGGACTTTTCCATCTGCAGATTATACTGAATGGCCAGCAGAGGCAGTGTTGCAGAGGAATATTTCTCCGCTTGCTGAGAAAAAAAAAAAGAAAGCTCATTCCTCAGCCTTCTCCATGCCTCGATCAATATATATGGTAAGTCAAAATCTCATTTATTCATTTTGCCATTAATAAAAAGTTCATAGCATCTGATGGCTCTCAGTGCCATTTAGTGGGGTTTTCCGCATATATATAATCTTCTAAGACGGTGGCAATATGGATGACGCTATGGCCATCATGATAGTTTATCAAAGACTTTGACTGTCTATGTGGCTGACAAAATCTTCTTTAGATACTTGTGCAGGCAATCTGTCTTCCGATGTAATTACCATCTTTCAGGCTGGAATGAGGTGTCTTAGGTTAGAGCAATTGACTTACTTTCAGATGGAGGGAAGCTATTTAACCTGTTTCCCTGCTCTCTGTGAGTGGGACTCTGATACTCCAGATGGACTGCTGTTTAGAGACTGTGTTCTTCTAACTCTAGCCCTCTTTAAATAGGAGCCCAATGCTTTCAATGGTGCAGAGTATATTCCCATTACACCTCCTACTTGCTATGGAGTCATATTCCCAGATACTTACCTAGTGTTTAATTGCTGATGTCTGGTCCTCCGGTGTAATCGTCTCCCAGGGCAATTGGTCATGTGGTGCCATTACATCACAAAGCTACAGCAGGATGTCTTCTGACTTGAGGGCCAATCAGTTGCTTCTTCTAACTCTAGCCCTCTTTAAATAGGAGCCCACTGCTTTCAATGGTGCAGAGTCTATTCCCATTACACCTCCTACTTGCTGTGCAGTCATATTCACAGATAGTTACCTAGTGTGTAATTGCTGATTTCTGGTCCTCCGGTGTAATAATCTTCACCCAGGGCGATTGGTCAAGTGGTGCCATTACATCACAAAGATACAGCAGGATGTCATCTGACAGGAGGGCCAATCAGTTGCCTAGTACGCAATAGGATACATGTATCATGGTATAGAAAAGGGAGCAATGTAGACAGGATGCCCAGCTGAAGACTAGGGTGGTGAGATGAAAGGACCTAGGCCATTATTTGAGACTTATACATTTGTTTGAAGGAGTGGTTGATCATAACATTCTGGAATTCTCTATAGGTTAACTGATATGGATGTGCTAAAATGAAGATGTTAGAATCTGTTATTCATAGTTTTTATTATTCCCACGAACCGTAGCATAAACCTTCCTCTCTTAGCTTATCAGATCACTGAATTGCTATAGTGTACCATAACCTAAAATAATTCTTGTGAGAAGGGTACGCTATCTCTTGGCTGCCAAAGAGATCTTTCTATCCAAGTCCTCATATAGGTGCTATAGTTGTGTAGAATGTACCAGCAAATGAGGCATAGGATTGAAAGAAGTCAGCTAGGTTGAAATCTAAATTGAGATTATAATTTTTAGTGAGCTTTGGATTTTCACAATATTAGATACACCATAGTACTAATGATTGACACTTTATAAAAATCATTTTTTGGTAGTGTTGCATTTCTTTGGAAATATTCAAGTTCTAAAAATTGACTAACAGTGGACTTTTCCATCTGCAGATTATACTGAATGGCCAGCAGAGGCAGTGTTGCAGAGGAATATTTCTCCGCTTGCTGAGAAAAAAAAAAGAAAGCTCATTCCTCAGCCTTCTCCATGCCTCGATCAATATATATGGTAAGTCAAAATCTCATTTATTCATTTTGCCATTAATAAAAAGTTCATAGCATCTGATGGCTCTCAGTGCCATTTAGTGGGGTTTTCCGCATATATATAATCTTCTAAGACGGTGGCAATATGGATGACGCTATGGCCATCATGATAGTTTATCAAAGACTTTGACTGTCTATGTGGCTGACAAAATCTTCTTTAGATACTTGTGCAGGCAATCTGTCCTCCGATGTAATTACCATCTTTCAGGCTGGAATGAGGTCTCTTAGGTTAGAGCAATTTACTTACTTTCAGATGGAGGGAAGCTATTTAACCTGTTTCCCTGCTCTCTGTGAGTGGGACTCTGATACTCCAGATGGACTGCTGTTTAGAGACTGTGTTCTTCTAACTCTAGCCCTCTTTAAATAGGAGCCCAATGCTTTCAATGGTGCAGAGTATATTCCCATTACACCTCCTACTTGCTGTGGAGTCATATTCCCAGATACTTACCTAGTGTGTAATTGCTGATGTCTGGTCCTCCGGTGTAATCGTCTCCCAGGGCAATTGGTCATGTGGTGCCATTACATCACAAAGCTACAGCAGGATGTCTTCTGACATGAGGGCCAATCAGTTGCTTCTTCTAACTCTAGCCCTCTTTAAATAGGAGCCCACTGCTTTCAATGGTGCAGAGTCTATTCCCATTACACCTCCTACTTGCTGTGCAGTCATATTCACAGATAGTTACCTAGTGTGTAATTGCTGATTTCTGGTCCTCCGGTGTAATAATCTTCACCCAGGGCGATTGGTCAAGTGGTGCCATTACATCACAAAGATACAGCAGGATGTCATCTGACAGGAGGGCCAATCAGTTGCCTAGTACGCAATAGGATACATGTATCATGGTATAGAAAAGGGAGCAATGTAGACAGGATGCCCAGCTGAAGACTAGGGTGGTGAGATGAAAGGACCTAGGCCATTATTTGAGACTTATACATTTGTTTGAAGGAGTGGTTGATCATAACATTCTGGAATTCTCTATAGGTTAACTGATATGGATGTGCTAAAATGAAGATGTTAGAATCTGTTATTCATAGTTTTTATTATTCCCACGAACCGTAGCATAAAACTTCCTCTCTTAGCTTATCAGATCACTGAATTGCTATAGTGTACCATAACCTAAAATAATTCTTGTGAGAAGGGTACGCTATCTCTTGGCTGCCAAAGAGATCTTTCTATCCAAGTCCTCATATAGGTGCTATAGTTGTGTAGAATGTACCAGAAAATGAGGCATAGGATTGAAAGAAGTCAGCTAGGTTGAAATCTAAATTGAGATTATAATTTTTAGTGAGCTTTGGATTTTCACAATATTAGATACACCATAGTACTAATGATTGACACTTTATAAAAATCATTTTTTGGTAGTGTTGCATTTCTTTGGAAATATTCAAGTTCTAAAAATTGACTAACAGTGGACTTTTCCATCTGCAGATTATACTGAATGGCCAGCAGAGGCAGTGTTGCAGAGGAATATTTCTCCGCTTGCTGAGAAAAAAAAAAAGAAAGCTCATTCCTCAGCCTTCTCCATGCCTCGATCAATATATATGGTAAGTCAAAATCTCATTTATTCATTTTGCCATTAATAAAAAGTTCATAGCATCTGATGGCTCTCAGTGCCATTTAGTGGGGTTTTCCGCATATATATAATCTTCTAAGACGGTGGCAATATGGATGACGCTATGGCCATCATGATAGTTTATCAAAGACTTTGACTGTCTATGTGGCTGACAAAATCTTCTTTAGATACTTGTGCAGGCAATTTGTCTTCCGATGTAATTACCATCTTTCAGGCTGGAATGAGGTGTCTTAGGTTAGAGCAATTGACTTACTTTCAGATGGAGGGAAGCTATTTAACCTGTTTCCCTGCTCTCTGTGAGTGGGACTCTGATACTCCAGATGGACTGCTGTTTAGAGACTGTGTTCTTCTAACTCTAGCCCTCTTTAAATAGTAGCCCAATGCTTTCAATGGTGCAAATTATATTCCCATTACACCTCCTACTTGCTATGGAGTCATATTCCCAGATACTTACCTAGTGTGTAATTGCTGATGTCTGGTCCTCCGGTGTAATCGTCTCCCAGGGCAATTGGTCATGTGGTGCCATTACATCACAAAGCTACAGCAGGATGTCTTCTGACTTGAGGGCCAATCAGTTGCTTCTTCTAACTCTAGCCCTCTTTAAATAGGAGCCCACTGCTTTCAATGGTGCAGAGTCTATTCCCATTACACCTCCTACTTGCTGTGCAGTCATATTCACAGATAGTTACCTAGTGTGTAATTGCTGATTTCTGGTCCTCCGGTGTAATAATCTTCACCCAGGGCGATTGGTCAAGTGGTGCCATTACATCACAAAGATACAGCAGGATGTCATCTGACAGGAGGGCCAATCAGTTGCCTAGTACGCAATAGGATACATGTATCATGGTATAGAAAAGGGAGCAATGTAGACAGGATGCCCAGCTGAAGACTAGGGTGGTGAGATGAAAGGACCTAGGCCATTATTTGAGACTTATACATTTGTTTGAAGGAGTGGTTGATCATAACATTCTGGAATTCTCTATAGGTTAACTGATATGGATGTGCTAAAATGAAGATGTTAGAATCTGTTATTCATAGTTTTTATTATTCCCACGAAACGTAGCATAAACCTTCCTCTCTTAGCTTATCAGATCACTGAATTGCTATAGTGTACCATAACCTAAAATAATTCTTGTGAGAAGGGTACGCTATCTCTTGGCTGCCAAAGAGATCTTTCTATCCAAGTCCTCATATAGGTGCTATAGTTGTGTAGAATGTACCAGAAAATGAGGCATAGGATTGAAAGAAGTCAGCTAGGTTGAAATCTAAATTGAGATTATAATTTTTAGTGAGCTTTGGATTTTCACAATATTAGATACACCATAGTACTAATGATTGACACTTTATAAAAATCATTTTTTGGTAGTGTTGCATTTCTTTGGAAATATTCAAGTTCTAAAAATTGACTAACAGTGGACTTTTCCATCTGCAGATTATACTGAATGGCCAGCAGAGGCAGTGTTGCAGAGGAATATTTCTCCGCTTGCTGAGAAAAAAAAAAAGAAAGCTCATTCCTCAGCCTTCTCCATGCCTCGATCAATATATATGGTAAGTCAAAATCTCATTTATTCATTTTGCCATTAATAAAAAGTTCATAGCATCTGATGGCTCTCAGTGCCATTTAGTGGGGTTTTCCGCATATATATAATCTTCTAAGACGGTGGCAATATGGATGACGCTATGGCCATCATGATAGTTTATCAAAGACTTTGACTGTCTATGTGGCTGACAAAATCTTCTTTAGATACTTGTGCAGGCAATCTGTCTTCCGATGTAATTACCATCTTTCAGGCTGGAATGAGGTGTCTTAGGTTAGAGCAATTGACTTACTTTCAGATGGAGGGAAGCTATTTAACCTGTTTCCCTGCTCTCTGTGAGTGGGACTCTGATACTCCAGATGGACTGCTGTTTAGAGACTGTGTTCTTCTAACTCTAGCCCTCTTTAAATAGGAGCCCAATGCTTTCAATGGTGCAGAGTATATTCCCATTACACCTCCTACTTGCTGTGGAGTCATATTCCCAGATACTTACCTAGTGTGTAATTGCTGATGTCTGGTCCTCCGGTGTAATCGTCTCCCAGGGCAATTGGTCATGTGGTGCCATTACATCACAAAGCTACAGCAGGATGTCTTCTGACATGAGGGCCAATCAGTTGCTTCTTCTAACTCTAGCCCTCTTTAAATAGGAGCCCACTGCTTTCAATGGTGCAGAGTCTATTCCCATTACACCTCCTACTTGCTGTGCAGTCATATTCACAGATAGTTACCTAGTGTGTAATTGCTGATTTCTGGTCCTCCGGTGTAATAATCTTCACCCAGGGCGATTGGTCAAGTGGTGCCATTACATCACAAAGATACAGCAGGATGTCATCTGACAGGAGGGCCAATCAGTTGCCTAGTACGCAATAGGATACATGTATCATGGTATAGAAAAGGGAGCAATGTAGACAGGATGCCCAGCTGAAGACTAGGGTGGTGAGATGAAAGGACCTAGGCCATTATTTGAGACTTATACATTTGTTTGAAGGAGTGGTTGATCATAACATTCTGGAATTCTCTATAGGTTAACTGATATGGATGTGCTAAAATGAAGATGTTAGAATCTGTTATTCATAGTTTTTATTATTCCCACGAACCGTAGCATAAAACTTCCTCTCTTAGCTTATCAGATCACTGAATTGCTATAGTGTACCATAACCTAAAATAATTCTTGTGAGAAGGGTACGCTATCTCTTGGCTGCCAAAGAGATCTTTCTATCCAAGTCCTCATATAGGTGCTATAGTTGTGTAGAATGTACCAGAAAATGAGGCATAGGATTGAAAGAAGTCAGCTAGGTTGAAATCTAAATTGAGATTATAATTTTTAGTGAGCTTTGGATTTTCACAATATTAGATACACCATAGTACTAATGATTGACACTTTATAAAAATCATTTTTTGGTAGTGTTGCATTTCTTTGGAAATATTCAAGTTCTAAAAATTGACTAACAGTGGACTTTTCCATCTGCAGATTATACTGAATGGCCAGCAGAGGCAGTGTTGCAGAGGAATATTTCTCCGCTTGCTGAGAAAAAAAAAAAGAAAGCTCATTCCTCAGCCTTCTCCATGCCTCGATCAATATATATGGTAAGTCAAAATCTCATTTATTCATTTTGCCATTAATAAAAAGTTCATAGCATCTGATGGCTCTCAGTGCCATTTAGTGGGGTTTTCCGCATATATATAATCTTCTAAGACGGTGGCAATATGGATGACGCTATGGCCATCATGATAGTTTATCAAAGACTTTGACTGTCTATGTGGCTGACAAAATCTTCTTTAGATACTTGTGCAGGCAATTTGTCTTCCGATGTAATTACCATCTTTCAGGCTGGAATGAGGTGTCTTAGGTTAGAGCAATTGACTTACTTTCAGATGGAGGGAAGCTATTTAACCTGTTTCCCTGCTCTCTGTGAGTGGGACTCTGATACTCCAGATGGACTGCTGTTTAGAGACTGTGTTCTTCTAACTCTAGCCCTCTTTAAATAGTAGCCCAATGCTTTCAATGGTGCAAATTATATTCCCATTACACCTCCTACTTGCTATGGAGTCATATTCCCAGATACTTACCTAGTGTGTAATTGCTGATGTCTGGTCCTCCGGTGTAATCGTCTCCCAGGGCAATTGGTCATGTGGTGCCATTACATCACAAAGCTACAGCAGGATGTCTTCTGACTTGAGGGCCAATCAGTTGCTTCTTCTAACTCTAGCCCTCTTTAAATAGGAGCCCACTGCTTTCAATGGTGCAGAGTCTATTCCCATTACACCTCCTACTTGCTGTGCAGTCATATTCACAGATAGTTACCTAGTGTGTAATTGCTGATTTCTGGTCCTCCGGTGTAATAATCTTCACCCAGGGCGATTGGTCAAGTGGTGCCATTACATCACAAAGATACAGCAGGATGTCATCTGACAGGAGGGCCAATCAGTTGCCTAGTACGCAATAGGATACATGTATCATGGTATAGAAAAGGGAGCAATGTAGACAGGATGCCCAGCTGAAGACTAGGGTGGTGAGATGAAAGGACCTAGGCCATTATTTGAGACTTATACATTTGTTTGAAGGAGTGGTTGATCATAACATTCTGGAATTCTCTATAGGTTAACTGATATGGATGTGCTAAAATGAAGATGTTAGAATCTGTTATTCATAGTTTTTATTATTCCCACGAAACGTAGCATAAACCTTCCTCTCTTAGCTTATCAGATCACTGAATTGCTATAGTGTACCATAACCTAAAATAATTCTTGTGAGAAGGGTACGCTATCTCTTGGCTGCCAAAGAGATCTTTCTATCCAAGTCCTCATATAGGTGCTATAGTTGTGTAGAATGTACCAGAAAATGAGGCATAGGATTGAAAGAAGTCAGCTAGGTTGAAATCTAAATTGAGATTATAATTTTTAGTGAGCTTTGGATTTTCACAATATTAGATACACCATAGTACTAATGATTGACACTTTATAAAAATCATTTTTTGGTAGTGTTGCATTTCTTTGGAAATATTCAAGTTCTAAAAATTGACTAACAGTGGACTTTTCCATCTGCAGATTATACTGAATGGCCAGCAGAGGCAGTGTTGCAGAGGAATATTTCTCCGCTTGCTGAGAAAAAAAAAAGAAAGCTCATTCCTCAGCCTTCTCCATGCCTCGATCAATATATATGGTAAGTCAAAATCTCATTTATTCATTTTGCCATTAATAAAAAGTTCATAGCATCTGATGGCTCTCAGTGCCATTTAGTGGGGTTTTCCGCATATATATAATCTTCTAAGACGGTGGCAATATGGATGACGCTATGGCCATCATGATAGTTTATCAAAGACTTTGACTGTCTATGTGGCTGACAAAATCTTCTTTAGATACTTGTGCAGGCAATCTGTCTTCCGATGTAATTACCATCTTTCAGGCTGGAATGAGGTGTCTTAGGTTAGAGCAATTGACTTACTTTCAGATGGAGGGAAGCTATTTAACCTGTTTCCCTGCTCTCTGTGAGTGGGACTCTGATACTCCAGATGGACTGCTGTTTAGAGACTGTGTTCTTCTAACTCTAGCCCTCTTTAAATAGGAGCCCAATGCTTTCAATGGTGCAGAGTATATTCCCATTACACCTCCTACTTGCTATGGAGTCATATTCCCAGATACTTACCTAGTGTGTAATTGCTGATGTCTGGTCCTCCGGTGTAATCGTCTCCCAGGGCAATTGGTCATGTGGTGCCATTACATCACAAAGCTACAGCAGGATGTCTTCTGACATGAGGGCCAATCAGTTGCTTCTTCTAACTCTAGCCCTCTTTAAATAGGAGCCCACTGCTTTCAATGGTGCAGAGTCTATTCCCATTACACCTCCTACTTGCTGTGCAGTCATATTCACAGATAGTTACCTAGTGTGTAATTGCTGATTTCTGGTCCTCCGGTGTAATAATCTTCACCCAGGGCGATTGGTCAAGTGGTGCCATTACATCACAAAGATACAGCAGGATGTCATCTGACAGGAGGGCCAATCAGTTGCCTAGTACGCAATAGGATACATGTATCATGGTATAGAAAAGGGAGCAATGTAGACAGGATGCCCAGCTGAAGACTAGGGTGGTGAGATGAAAGGACCTAGGCCATTATTTGAGACTTATACATTTGTTTGAAGGAGTGGTTGATCATAACATTCTGGAATTCTCTATAGGTTAACTGATATGGATGTGCTAAAATGAAGATGTTAGAATCTGTTATTCATAGTTTTTATTATTCCCACGAACCGTAGCATAAAACTTCCTCTCTTAGCTTATCAGATCACTGAATTGCTATAGTGTACCATAACCTAAAATAATTCTTGTGAGAAGGGTACGCTATCTCTTGGCTGCCAAAGAGATCTTTCTATCCAAGTCCTCATATAGGTGCTATAGTTGTGTAGAATGTACCAGAAAATGAGGCATAGGATTGAAAGAAGTCAGCTAGGTTGAAATCTAAATTGAGATTATAATTTTTAGTGAGCTTTGGATTTTCACAATATTAGATACACCATAGTACTAATGATTGACACTTTATAAAAATCATTTTTTGGTAGTGTTGCATTTCTTTGGAAATATTCAAGTTCTAAAAATTGACTAACAGTGGACTTTTCCATCTGCAGATTATACTGAATGGCCAGCAGAGGCAGTGTTGCAGAGGAATATTTCTCCGCTTGCTGAGAAAAAAAAAAAGAAAGCTCATTCCTCAGCCTTCTCCATGCCTCGATCAATATATATGGTAAGTCAAAATCTCATTTATTCATTTTGCCATTAATAAAAAGTTCATAGCATCTGATGGCTCTCAGTGCCATTTAGTGGGGTTTTCCGCATATATATAATCTTCTAAGACGGTGGCAATATGGATGACGCTATGGCCATCATGATAGTTTATCAAAGACTTTGACTGTCTATGTGGCTGACAAAATCTTCTTTAGATACTTGTGCAGGCAATTTGTCTTCCGATGTAATTACCATCTTTCAGGCTGGAATGAGGTGTCTTAGGTTAGAGCAATTGACTTACTTTCAGATGGAGGGAAGCTATTTAACCTGTTTCCCTGCTCTCTGTGAGTGGGACTCTGATACTCCAGATGGACTGCTGTTTAGAGACTGTGTTCTTCTAACTCTAGCCCTCTTTAAATAGTAGCCCAATGCTTTCAATGGTGCAAATTATATTCCCATTACACCTCCTACTTGCTATGGAGTCATATTCCCAGATACTTACCTAGTGTGTAATTGCTGATGTCTGGTCCTCCGGTGTAATCGTCTCCCAGGGCAATTGGTCATGTGGTGCCATTACATCACAAAGCTACAGCAGGATGTCTTCTGACTTGAGGGCCAATCAGTTGCTTCTTCTAACTCTAGCCCTCTTTAAATAGGAGCCCACTGCTTTCAATGGTGCAGAGTCTATTCCCATTACACCTCCTACTTGCTGTGCAGTCATATTCACAGATAGTTACCTAGTGTGTAATTGCTGATTTCTGGTCCTCCGGTGTAATAATCTTCACCCAGGGCGATTGGTCAAGTGGTGCCATTACATCACAAAGATACAGCAGGATGTCATCTGACAGGAGGGCCAATCAGTTGCCTAGTACGCAATAGGATACATGTATCATGGTATAGAAAAGGGAGCAATGTAGACAGGATGCCCAGCTGAAGACTAGGGTGGTGAGATGAAAGGACCTAGGCCATTATTTGAGACTTATACATTTGTTTGAAGGAGTGGTTGATCATAACATTCTGGAATTCTCTATAGGTTAACTGATATGGATGTGCTAAAATGAAGATGTTAGAATCTGTTATTCATAGTTTTTATTATTCCCACGAAACGTAGCATAAACCTTCCTCTCTTAGCTTATCAGATCACTGAATTGCTATAGTGTACCATAACCTAAAATAATTCTTGTGAGAAGGGTACGCTATCTCTTGGCTGCCAAAGAGATCTTTCTATCCAAGTCCTCATATAGGTGCTATAGTTGTGTAGAATGTACCAGAAAATGAGGCATAGGATTGAAAGAAGTCAGCTAGGTTGAAATCTAAATTGAGATTATAATTTTTAGTGAGCTTTGGATTTTCACAATATTAGATACACCATAGTACTAATGATTGACACTTTATAAAAATCATTTTTTGGTAGTGTTGCATTTCTTTGGAAATATTCAAGTTCTAAAAATTGACTAACAGTGGACTTTTCCATCTGCAGATTATACTGAATGGCCAGCAGAGGCAGTGTTGCAGAGGAATATTTCTCCGCTTGCTGAGAAAAAAAAAAAGAAAGCTCATTCCTCAGCCTTCTCCATGCCTCGATCAATATATATGGTAAGTCAAAATCTCATTTATTCATTTTGCCATTAATAAAAAGTTCATAGCATCTGATGGCTCTCAGTGCCATTTAGTGGGGTTTTCCGCATATATATAATCTTCTAAGACGGTGGCAATATGGATGACGCTATGGCCATCATGATAGTTTATCAAAGACTTTGACTGTCTATGTGGCTGACAAAATCTTCTTTAGATACTTGTGCAGGCAATCTGTCTTCCGATGTAATTACCATCTTTCAGGCTGGAATGAGGTGTCTTAGGTTAGAGCAATTGACTTACTTTCAGATGGAGGGAAGCTATTTAACCTGTTTCCCTGCTCTCTGTGAGTGGGACTCTGATACTCCAGATGGACTGCTGTTTAGAGACTGTGTTCTTCTAACTCTAGCCCTCTTTAAATAGGAGCCCAATGCTTTCAATGGTGCAGAGTATATTCCCATTACACCTCCTACTTGCTATGGAGTCATATTCCCAGATACTTACCTAGTGTGTAATTGCTGATGTCTGGTCCTCCGGTGTAATCGTCTCCCAGGGCAATTGGTCATGTGGTGCCATTACATCACAAAGCTACAGCAGGATGTCTTCTGACATGAGGGCCAATCAGTTGCTTCTTCTAACTCTAGCCCTCTTTAAATAGGAGCCCACTGCTTTCAATGGTGCAGAGTCTATTCCCATTACACCTCCTACTTGCTGTGCAGTCATATTCACAGATAGTTACCTAGTGTGTAATTGCTGATTTCTGGTCCTCCGGTGTAATAATCTTCACCCAGGGCGATTGGTCAAGTGGTGCCATTACATCACAAAGATACAGCAGGATGTCATCTGACAGGAGGGCCAATCAGTTGCCTAGTACGCAATAGGATACATGTATCATGGTATAGAAAAGGGAGCAATGTAGACAGGATGCCCAGCTGAAGACTAGGGTGGTGAGATGAAAGGACCTAGGCCATTATTTGAGACTTATACATTTGTTTGAAGGAGTGGTTGATCATAACATTCTGGAATTCTCTATAGGTTAACTGATATGGATGTGCTAAAATGAAGATGTTAGAATCTGTTATTCATAGTTTTTATTATTCCCACGAACCGTAGCATAAAACTTCCTCTCTTAGCTTATCAGATCACTGAATTGCTATAGTGTACCATAACCTAAAATAATTCTTGTGAGAAGGGTACGCTATCTCTTGGCTGCCAAAGAGATCTTTCTATCCAAGTCCTCATATAGGTGCTATAGTTGTGTAGAATGTACCAGAAAATGAGGCATAGGATTGAAAGAAGTCAGCTAGGTTGAAATCTAAATTGAGATTATAATTTTTAGTGAGCTTTGGATTTTCACAATATTAGATACACCATAGTACTAATGATTGACACTTTATAAAAATCATTTTTTGGTAGTGTTGCATTTCTTTGGAAATATTCAAGTTCTAAAAATTGACTAACAGTGGACTTTTCCATCTGCAGATTATACTGAATGGCCAGCAGAGGCAGTGTTGCAGAGGAATATTTCTCCGCTTGCTGAGAAAAAAAAAAAGAAAGCTCATTCCTCAGCCTTCTCCATGCCTCGATCAATATATATGGTAAGTCAAAATCTCATTTATTCATTTTGCCATTAATAAAAAGTTCATAGCATCTGATGGCTCTCAGTGCCATTTAGTGGGGTTTTCCGCATATATATAATCTTCTAAGACGGTGGCAATATGGATGACGCTATGGCCATCATGATAGTTTATCAAAGACTTTGACTGTCTATGTGGCTGACAAAATCTTCTTTAGATACTTGTGCAGGCAATCTGTCTTCCGATGTAATTACCATCTTTCAGGCTGGAATGAGGTGTCTTAGGTTAGAGCAATTGACTTACTTTCAGATGGAGGGAAGCTATTTAACCTGTTTCCCTGCTCTCTGTGAGTGGGACTCTGATACTCCAGATGGACTGCTGTTTAGAGACTGTGTTCTTCTAACTCTAGCCCTCTTTAAATAGGAGCCCAATGCTTTCAATGGTGCAGAGTATATTCCCATTACACCTCCTACTTGCTATGGAGTCATATTCCCAGATACTTACCTAGTGTTTAATTGCTGATGTCTGGTCCTCCGGTGTAATCGTCTCCCAGGGCAATTGGTCATGTGGTGCCATTACATCACAAAGCTACAGCAGGATGTCTTCTGACTTGAGGGCCAATCAGTTGCTTCTTCTAACTCTAGCCCTCTTTAAATAGGAGCCCACTGCTTTCAATGGTGCAGAGTCTATTCCCATTACACCTCCTACTTGCTGTGCAGTCATATTCACAGATAGTTACCTAGTGTGTAATTGCTGATTTCTGGTCCTCCGGTGTAATAATCTTCACCCAGGGCGATTGGTCAAGTGGTGCCATTACATCACAAAGATACAGCAGGATGTCATCTGACAGGAGGGCCAATCAGTTGCCTAGTACGCAATAGGATACATGTATCATGGTATAGAAAAGGGAGCAATGTAGACAGGATGCCCAGCTGAAGACTAGGGTGGTGAGATGAAAGGACCTAGGCCATTATTTGAGACTTATACATTTGTTTGAAGGAGTGGTTGATCATAACATTCTGGAATTCTCTATAGGTTAACTGATATGGATGTGCTAAAATGAAGATGTTAGAATCTGTTATTCATAGTTTTTATTATTCCCACGAACCGTAGCATAAACCTTCCTCTCTTAGCTTATCAGATCACTGAATTGCTATAGTGTACCATAACCTAAAATAATTCTTGTGAGAAGGGTACGCTATCTCTTGGCTGCCAAAGAGATCTTTCTATCCAAGTCCTCATATAGGTGCTATAGTTGTGTAGAATGTACCAGCAAATGAGGCATAGGATTGAAAGAAGTCAGCTAGGTTGAAATCTAAATTGAGATTATAATTTTTAGTGAGCTTTGGATTTTCACAATATTAGATACACCATAGTACTAATGATTGACACTTTATAAAAATCATTTTTTGGTAGTGTTGCATTTCTTTGGAAATATTCAAGTTCTAAAAATTGACTAACAGTGGACTTTTCCATCTGCAGATTATACTGAATGGCCAGCAGAGGCAGTGTTGCAGAGGAATATTTCTCCGCTTGCTGAGAAAAAAAAAAGAAAGCTCATTCCTCAGCCTTCTCCATGCCTCGATCAATATATATGGTAAGTCAAAATCTCATTTATTCATTTTGCCATTAATAAAAAGTTCATAGCATCTGATGGCTCTCAGTGCCATTTAGTGGGGTTTTCCGCATATATATAATCTTCTAAGACGGTGGCAATATGGATGACGCTATGGCCATCATGATAGTTTATCAAAGACTTTGACTGTCTATGTGGCTGACAAAATCTTCTTTAGATACTTGTGCAGGCAATCTGTCCTCCGATGTAATTACCATCTTTCAGGCTGGAATGAGGTCTCTTAGGTTAGAGCAATTTACTTACTTTCAGATGGAGGGAAGCTATTTAACCTGTTTCCCTGCTCTCTGTGAGTGGGACTCTGATACTCCAGATGGACTGCTGTTTAGAGACTGTGTTCTTCTAACTCTAGCCCTCTTTAAATAGGAGCCCAATGCTTTCAATGGTGCAGAGTATATTCCCATTACACCTCCTACTTGCTGTGGAGTCATATTCCCAGATACTTACCTAGTGTGTAATTGCTGATGTCTGGTCCTCCGGTGTAATCGTCTCCCAGGGCAATTGGTCATGTGGTGCCATTACATCACAAAGCTACAGCAGGATGTCTTCTGACATGAGGGCCAATCAGTTGCTTCTTCTAACTCTAGCCCTCTTTAAATAGGAGCCCACTGCTTTCAATGGTGCAGAGTCTATTCCCATTACACCTCCTACTTGCTGTGCAGTCATATTCACAGATAGTTACCTAGTGTGTAATTGCTGATTTCTGGTCCTCCGGTGTAATAATCTTCACCCAGGGCGATTGGTCAAGTGGTGCCATTACATCACAAAGATACAGCAGGATGTCATCTGACAGGAGGGCCAATCAGTTGCCTAGTACGCAATAGGATACATGTATCATGGTATAGAAAAGGGAGCAATGTAGACAGGATGCCCAGCTGAAGACTAGGGTGGTGAGATGAAAGGACCTAGGCCATTATTTGAGACTTATACATTTGTTTGAAGGAGTGGTTGATCATAACATTCTGGAATTCTCTATAGGTTAACTGATATGGATGTGCTAAAATGAAGATGTTAGAATCTGTTATTCATAGTTTTTATTATTCCCACGAACCGTAGCATAAAACTTCCTCTCTTAGCTTATCAGATCACTGAATTGCTATAGTGTACCATAACCTAAAATAATTCTTGTGAGAAGGGTACGCTATCTCTTGGCTGCCAAAGAGATCTTTCTATCCAAGTCCTCATATAGGTGCTATAGTTGTGTAGAATGTACCAGAAAATGAGGCATAGGATTGAAAGAAGTCAGCTAGGTTGAAATCTAAATTGAGATTATAATTTTTAGTGAGCTTTGGATTTTCACAATATTAGATACACCATAGTACTAATGATTGACACTTTATAAAAATCATTTTTTGGTAGTGTTGCATTTCTTTGGAAATATTCAAGTTCTAAAAATTGACTAACAGTGGACTTTTCCATCTGCAGATTATACTGAATGGCCAGCAGAGGCAGTGTTGCAGAGGAATATTTCTCCGCTTGCTGAGAAAAAAAAAAAGAAAGCTCATTCCTCAGCCTTCTCCATGCCTCGATCAATATATATGGTAAGTCAAAATCTCATTTATTCATTTTGCCATTAATAAAAAGTTCATAGCATCTGATGGCTCTCAGTGCCATTTAGTGGGGTTTTCCGCATATATATAATCTTCTAAGACGGTGGCAATATGGATGACGCTATGGCCATCATGATAGTTTATCAAAGACTTTGACTGTCTATGTGGCTGACAAAATCTTCTTTAGATACTTGTGCAGGCAATTTGTCTTCCGATGTAATTACCATCTTTCAGGCTGGAATGAGGTGTCTTAGGTTAGAGCAATTGACTTACTTTCAGATGGAGGGAAGCTATTTAACCTGTTTCCCTGCTCTCTGTGAGTGGGACTCTGATACTCCAGATGGACTGCTGTTTAGAGACTGTGTTCTTCTAACTCTAGCCCTCTTTAAATAGTAGCCCAATGCTTTCAATGGTGCAAATTATATTCCCATTACACCTCCTACTTGCTATGGAGTCATATTCCCAGATACTTACCTAGTGTGTAATTGCTGATGTCTGGTCCTCCGGTGTAATCGTCTCCCAGGGCAATTGGTCATGTGGTGCCATTACATCACAAAGCTACAGCAGGATGTCTTCTGACTTGAGGGCCAATCAGTTGCTTCTTCTAACTCTAGCCCTCTTTAAATAGGAGCCCACTGCTTTCAATGGTGCAGAGTCTATTCCCATTACACCTCCTACTTGCTGTGCAGTCATATTCACAGATAGTTACCTAGTGTGTAATTGCTGATTTCTGGTCCTCCGGTGTAATAATCTTCACCCAGGGCGATTGGTCAAGTGGTGCCATTACATCACAAAGATACAGCAGGATGTCATCTGACAGGAGGGCCAATCAGTTGCCTAGTACGCAATAGGATACATGTATCATGGTATAGAAAAGGGAGCAATGTAGACAGGATGCCCAGCTGAAGACTAGGGTGGTGAGATGAAAGGACCTAGGCCATTATTTGAGACTTATACATTTGTTTGAAGGAGTGGTTGATCATAACATTCTGGAATTCTCTATAGGTTAACTGATATGGATGTGCTAAAATGAAGATGTTAGAATCTGTTATTCATAGTTTTTATTATTCCCACGAAACGTAGCATAAACCTTCCTCTCTTAGCTTATCAGATCACTGAATTGCTATAGTGTACCATAACCTAAAATAATTCTTGTGAGAAGGGTACGCTATCTCTTGGCTGCCAAAGAGATCTTTCTATCCAAGTCCTCATATAGGTGCTATAGTTGTGTAGAATGTACCAGAAAATGAGGCATAGGATTGAAAGAAGTCAGCTAGGTTGAAATCTAAATTGAGATTATAATTTTTAGTGAGCTTTGGATTTTCACAATATTAGATACACCATAGTACTAATGATTGACACTTTATAAAAATCATTTTTTGGTAGTGTTGCATTTCTTTGGAAATATTCAAGTTCTAAAAATTGACTAACAGTGGACTTTTCCATCTGCAGATTATACTGAATGGCCAGCAGAGGCAGTGTTGCAGAGGAATATTTCTCCGCTTGCTGAGAAAAAAAAAAAAAGAAAGCTCATTCCTCAGCCTTCTCCATGCCTCGATCAATATATATGGTAAGTCAAAATCTCATTTATTCATTTTGCCATTAATAAAAAGTTCATAGCATCTGATGGCTCTCAGTGCCATTTAGTGGGGTCTTCGGCATAAATATAATCTTCTAAGACGGTAGCAATATGGATGACGCTATGGCCATCATGATAGTTTATCAAAGACTTTGACTGTCTATGTGGCTGACAAAATCTTCTTTAGATACTTGTGCAGGCAATCTGTCCTCCGAGGTAATTACCATCTTTCAGGCTTGAATGAGGTGTCTTAGGTTAGAGCAATTGACTTACTTTCAGATGGAGGGAAGCTATTTAACCTGTTTCCCTGCTCTCTGTGAGTGGGACTCTGATACTCCAGATGGACTGCTGTTTAGAGACTGTGTTCTTCTAACTCTAGCCCTCTTTAAATAGGAGCCCAATGCTTTCAATGGTGCAGAGTATATTCCCATTACACCTCCTACTTGCTATGGAGTCATATTCCCAGATACTTACCTAGTGTGTAATTGCTGATGTCTGGTCCTCCGGTGTAATCGTCTCCCAGGGCAATTGGTCATGTGGTGCCATTACATCACAAAGCTACAGCAGGATGTCTTCTGACTTGAGGGCCAATCAGTTGCTTCTTCTAACTCTAGCCCTCTTTAAATAGGAGCCCACTGCTTTCAATGGTGCAGAGTCTATTCCCATTACACCTCCTACTTGCTGTGCAGTCATATTCACAGATAGTTACCTAGTGTGTAATTGCTGATTTCTGGTCCTCCGGTGTAATAATCTTCACCCAGGGCGATTGGTCAAGTGGTGCCATTACATCACAAAGATACAGCAGGATGTCATCTGACAGGAGGGCCAATCAGTTGCCTAGTACGCAATAGGATACATGTATCATGGTATAGAAAAGGGAGCAATGTAGACAGGATGCCCAGCTGAAGACTAGGGTGGTGAGATGAAAGGACCTAGGCCATTATTTGAGACTTATACATTTGTTTGAAGGAGTGGTTGATCATAACATTCTGGAATTCTCTATAGGTTAACTGATATGGATGTGCTAAAATGAAGATGTTAGAATCTGTTATTCATAGTTTTTATTATTCCCACGAACCGTAGCATAAAACTTCCTCTCTTAGCTTATCAGATCACTGAATTGCTATAGTGTACCATAACCTAAAATAATTCTTGTGAGAAGGGTACGCTATCTCTTGGCTGCCAAAGAGATCTTTCTATCCAAGTCCTCATATAGGTGCTATAGTTGTGTAGAATGTACCAGAAAATGAGGCATAGGATTGAAAGAAGTCAGCTAGGTTGAAATCTAAATTGAGATTATAATTTTTAGTGAGCTTTGGATTTTCACAATATTAGATACACCATAGTACTAATGATTGACACTTTATAAAAATCATTTTTTGGTAGTGTTGCATTTCTTTGGAAATATTCAAGTTCTAAAAATTGACTAACAGTGGACTTTTCCATCTGCAGATTATACTGAATGGCCAGCAGAGGCAGTGTTGCAGAGGAATATTTCTCCGCTTGCTGAGAAAAAAAAAAAGAAAGCTCATTCCTCAGCCTTCTCCATGCCTCGATCAATATATATGGTAAGTCAAAATCTCATTTATTCATTTTGCCATTAATAAAAAGTTCATAGCATCTGATGGCTCTCAGTGCCATTTAGTGGGGTTTTCCGCATATATATAATCTTCTAAGACGGTGGCAATATGGATGACGCTATGGCCATCATGATAGTTTATCAAAGACTTTGACTGTCTATGTGGCTGACAAAATCTTCTTTAGATACTTGTGCAGGCAATCTGTCTTCCGATGTAATTACCATCTTTCAGGCTGGAATGAGGTGTCTTAGGTTAGAGCAATTGACTTACTTTCAGATGGAGGGAAGCTATTTAACCTGTTTCCCTGCTCTCTGTGAGTGGGACTCTGATACTCCAGATGGACTGCTGTTTAGAGACTGTGTTCTTCTAACTCTAGCCCTCTTTAAATAGGAGCCCAATGCTTTCAATGGTGCAGAGTATATTCCCATTACACCTCCTACTTGCTGTGGAGTCATATTCCCAGATACTTACCTAGTGTGTAATTGCTGATGTCTGGTCCTCCGGTGTAATCGTCTCCCAGGGCAATTGGTCATGTGGTGCCATTACATCACAAAGCTACAGCAGGATGTCTTCTGACATGAGGGCCAATCAGTTGCTTCTTCCAACTCTAGCCCTCTTTAAATAGGAGCCCACTGCTTTCAATGGTGCAGAGTCTATTCCCATTACACCTCCTACTTGCTGTGCAGTCATATTCACAGATAGTTACCTAGTGTGTAATTGCTGATTTCTGGTCCTCCGGTGTAATAATCTTCACCCAGGGCGATTGGTCAAGTGGTGCCATTACATCACAAAGATACAGCAGGATGTCATCTGACAGGAGGGCCAATCAGTTGCCTAGTACGCAATAGGATACATGTATCATGGTATAGAAAAGGGAGCATTGTAGACAGGATGCCCAGCTGAAGACTAGGGTGGTGAGATGAAAGGACCTAGGCCATTATTTGAGACTTATACATTTGTTTGAAGGAGTGGTTGATCATAACATTCTGGAATTCTCTATAGGTTAACTGATATGGATGTGCTAAAATGAAGATGTTAGAATCTGTTATTCATAGTTTTTATTATTCCCACGAACCGTAGCATAAACCTTCCTCTTAGCTTATCAGATCACTGAATTGCTATAGTGTACCATAACCTAAAATAATTCTTGTGAGAAGGGTACGCTATCTCTTGGCTGCCAAAGAGATCTTTCTATCCAAGTCCTCATATAGGTGCTATAGTTGTGTAGAATGTACCAGCAAATGAGGCATAGGATTGAAAGAAGTCAGCTAGGTTGAAATCTAAATTGAGATTATAATTTTTAGTGAGCTTTGGATTTTCACAATATTAGATACACCATAGTACTAATGATTGACACTTTATAAAAATCATTTTTTGGTAGTGTTGCATTTCTTTGGAAATATTCAAGTTCTAAAAATTGACTAACAGTGGACTTTTCCATCTGCAGATTATACTGAATGGCCAGCAGAGGCAGTGTTGCAGAGGAATATTTCTCCGCTTGCTGAGAAAAAAAAAAAGAAAGCTCATTCCTCAGCCTTCTCCATGCCTCGATCAATATATATGGTAAGTCAAAATCTCATTTATTCATTTTGCCATTAATAAAAAGTTCATAGCATCTGATGGCTCTCAGTGCCATTTAGTGGGGTTTTCCGCATATATATAATCTTCTAAGACGGTGGCAATATGGATGACGCTATGGCCATCATGATAGTTTATCAAAGACTTTGACTGTCTATGTGGCTGACAAAATCTTCTTTAGATACTTGTGCAGGCAATCTGTCTTCCGATGTAATTACCATCTTTCAGGCTGGAATGAGGTGTCTTAGGTTAGAGCAATTGACTTACTTTCAGATGGAGGGGAGCTATTTAACCTGTTTCCCTGCTCTCTGTGAGTGGGACTCTGATACTCCAGATGGACTGCTGTTTAGAGACTGTGTTCTTCTAACTCTAGCCCTCTTTAAATAGGAGCCCAATGCTTTCAATGGTGCAGAGTATATTCCCATTACACCTCCTACTTGCTATGGAGTCATATTCCCAGATACTTACCTAGTGTGTAATTGCTGATGTCTGGTCCTCCGGTGTAATCGTCTCCCAGGGCAATTGGTCATGTGGTGCCATTACATCACAAAGCTACAGCAGGATGTCTTCTGACTTGAGGGCCAATCAGTTGCTTCTTCTAACTCTAGCCCTCTTTAAATAGGAGCCCACTGCTTTCAATGGTGCAGAGTCTATTCCCATTACACCTCCTACTTGCTGTGCAGTCATATTCACAGATAGTTACCTAGTGTGTAATTGCTGATTTCTGGTCCTCCGGTGTAATAATCTTCACCCAGGGCGATTGGTCAAGTGGTGCCATTACATCACAAAGATACAGCAGGATGTCATCTGACAGGAGGGCCAATCAGTTGCCTAGTACGCAATAGGATACATGTATCATGGTATAGAAAAGGGAGCAATGTAGACAGGATGCCCAGCTGAAGACTAGGGTGGTGAGATGAAAGGACCTAGGCCATTATTTGAGACTTATACATTTGTTTGAAGGAGTGGTTGATCATAACATTCTGGAATTCTCTATAGGTTAACTGATATGGATGTGCTAAAATGAAGATGTTAGAATCTGTTATTCATAGTTTTTATTATTCCCACGAACCGTAGCATAAACCTTCCTCTCTTAGCTTATCAGATCACTGAATTGCTATAGTGTACCATAACCTAAAATAATTCTTGTGAGAAGGGTACGCTATCTCTTGGCTGCCAAAGAGATCTTTCTATCCAAGTCCTCATATAGGTGCTATAGTTGTGTAGAATGTACCAGAAAATGAGGCATAGGATTGAAAGAAGTCAGCTAGGTTGAAATCTAAATTGAGATTATAATTTTAATGAGTTTTGGATTTTCACAATATTAGATACACCATAGTACTAATGATTGACACTTTATAAAAATCATTTTTTGGTAGTGTTGCATTTCTTTGGAAATATTCAAGTTCTAAAAATTGACTAACAGTGGACTTTTCCATCTGCAGATTATACTGAATGGCCAGCAGAGGCAGTGTTGCAGAGGAATATTTCTCCGCTTGCTGAGAAAAAAAAAAAGAAAGCTCATTCCTCAGCCTTCTCCATGCCTCGATCAATATATATGGTAAGTCAAAATCTCATTTATTCATTTTGCCATTAATAAAAAGTTCATAGCATCTGATGGCTCTCAGTGCCATTTAGTGGGGTTTTCCGCATATATATAATCTTCTAAGACGGTGGCAATATGGATGACGCTATGGCCATCATGATAGTTTATCAAAGACTTTGACTGTCTATGTGGCTGACAAAATCTTCTTTAGATACTTGTGCAGGCAATCTGTCTTCCGATGTAATTACCATCTTTCAGGCTGGAATGAGGTGTCTTAGGTTAGAGCAATTGACTTACTTTCAGATGGAGGGAAGCTATTTAACCTGTTTCCCTGCTCTCTGTGAGTGGGACTCTGATACTCCAGATGGACTGCTGTTTAGAGACTGTGTTCTTCTAACTCTAGCCCTCTTTAAATAGGAGCCCAATGCTTTCAATGGTGCAGAGTATATTCCCATTACACCTCCTACTTGCTATGGAGTCATATTCCCAGATACTTACCTAGTGTGTAATTGCTGATGTCTGGTCCTCCGGTGTAATCGTCTCCCAGGGCAATTGGTCATGTGGTGCCATTACATCACAAAGCTACAGCAGGATGTCTTCTGACTTGAGGGCCAATCAGTTGCTTCTTCTAACTCTAGCCCTCTTTAAATAGGAGCCCACTGCTTTCAATGGTGCAGAGTCTATTCCCATTACACCTCCTACTTGCTGTGCAGTCATATTCACAGATAGTTACCTAGTGTGTAATTGCTGATTTCTGGTCCTCCGGTGTAATAATCTTCACCCAGGGCGATTGGTCAAGTGGTGCCATTACATCACAAAGATACAGCAGGATGTCATCTGACAGGAGGGCCAATCAGTTGCCTAGTACGCAATAGGATACATGTATCATGGTATAGAAAAGGGAGCAATGTAGACAGGATGCCCAGCTGAAGACTAGGGTGGTGAGATGAAAGGACCTAGGCCATTATTTGAGACTTATACATTTGTTTGAAGGAGTGGTTGATCATAACATTCTGGAATTCTCTATAGGTTAACTGATATGGATGTGCTAAAATGAAGATGTTAGAATCTGTTATTCATAGTTTTTATTATTCCCACGAACCGTAGCATAAACCTTCCTCTCTTAGCTTATCAGATCACTGAATTGCTATAGTGTACCATAACCTAAAATAATTCTTGTGAGAAGGGTACGCTATCTCTTGGCTGCCAAAGAGATCTTTCTATCCAAGTCCTCATATAGGTGCTATAGTTGTGTAGAATGTACCAGAAAATGAGGCATAGGATTGAAAGAAGTCAGCTAGGTTGAAATCTAAATTGAGATTATAATTTTAATGAGTTTTGGATTTTCACAATATTAGATACACCATAGTACTAATGATTGACACTTTATAAAAATCATTTTTTGGTAGTGTTGCATTTCTTTGGAAATATTCAAGTTCTAAAAATTGACTAACAGTGGACTTTTCCATCTGCAGATTATACTGAATGGCCAGCAGAGGCAGTGTTGCAGAGGAATATTTCTCCGCTTGCTGAGAAAAAAAAAAGAAAGCTCATTCCTCAGCCTTCTCCATGCCTCGATCAATATATATGGTAAGTCAAAATCTCATTTATTCATTTTGCCATTAATAAAAAGTTCATAGCATCTGATGGCTCTCAGTGCCATTTAGTGGGGTCTTCCGCATAAATATAATCTTCTAAGACGGTGGCAATATGGATGACGCTATGGCCATCATGATAGTTTATCAAAGACTTTGACTGTCTATGTGGCTGACAAAATCTTCTTTAGATACTTGTGCAGGCAATCTGTCTTCCGATGTAATTACCATCTTTCAGGCTGGAATGAGGTGTCTTAGGTTAGAGCAATTGACTTACTTTCAGATGGAGGGAAGCTATTTAACCTGTTTCCCTGCTCTCTGTGAGTGGGACTCTGATACTCCAGATGGACTGCTGTTTAGAGACTGTGTTCTTCTAACTCTAGCCCTCTTTAAATAGGAGCCCAATGCTTTCAATGGTGCAGAGTATATTCCCATTACACCTCCTACTTGCTGTGGAGTCATATTCCCAGATACTTACCTAGTGTGTAATTGCTGATGTCTGGTCCTCCGGTGTAATCGTCTCCCAGGGCAATTGGTCATGTGGTGCCATTACATCACAAAGCTACAGCAGGATGTCTTCTGACATGAGGGCCAATCAGTTGCTTCTTCCAACTCTAGCCCTCTTTAAATAGGAGCCCACTGCTTTCAATGGTGCAGAGTCTATTCCCATTACACCTCCTACTTGCTGTGCAGTCATATTCACAGATAGTTACCTAGTGTGTAATTGCTGATTTCTGGTCCTCCGGTGTAATAATCTTCACCCAGGGCGATTGGTCAAGTGGTGCCATTACATCACAAAGATACAGCAGGATGTCATCTGACAGGAGGGCCAATCAGTTGCCTAGTACGCAATAGGATACATGTATCATGGTATAGAAAAGGGAGCAATGTAGACAGGATGCCCAGCTGAAGACTAGGGTGGTGAGATGAAAGGACCTAGGCCATTATTTGAGACTTATACATTTGTTTGAAGGAGTGGTTGATCATAACATTCTGGAATTCTCTATAGGTTAACTGATATGGATGTGCTAAAATGAAGATGTTAGAATCTGTTATTCATAGTTTTTATTATTCCCACGAACCGTAGCATAAACCTTCCTCTTAGCTTATCAGATCACTGAATTGCTATAGTGTACCATAACCTAAAATAATTCTTGTGAGAAGGGTACGCTATCTCTTGGCTGCCAAAGAGATCTTTCTATCCAAGTCCTCATATAGGTGCTATAGTTGTGTAGAATGTACCAGCAAATGAGGCATAGGATTGAAAGAAGTCAGCTAGGTTGAAATCTAAATTGAGATTATAATTTTTAGTGAGCTTTGGATTTTCACAATATTAGATACACCATAGTACTAATGATTGACACTTTATAAAAATCATTTTTTGGTAGTGTTGCATTTCTTTGGAAATATTCAAGTTCTAAAAATTGACTAACAGTGGACTTTTCCATCTGCAGATTATACTGAATGGCCAGCAGAGGCAGTGTTGCAGAGGAATATTTCTCCGCTTGCTGAGAAAAAAAAAAAGAAAGCTCATTCCTCAGCCTTCTCCATGCCTCGATCAATATATATGGTAAGTCAAAATCTCATTTATTCATTTTGCCATTAATAAAAAGTTCATAGCATCTGATGGCTCTCAGTGCCATTTAGTGGGGTTTTCCGCATATATATAATCTTCTAAGACGGTGGCAATATGGATGACGCTATGGCCATCATGATAGTTTATCAAAGACTTTGACTGTCTATGTGGCTGACAAAATCTTCTTTAGATACTTGTGCAGGCAATCTGTCTTCCGATGTAATTACCATCTTTCAGGCTGGAATGAGGTGTCTTAGGTTAGAGCAATTGACTTAATTTCAGATGGAGGGGAGCTATTTAACCTGTTTCCCTGCTCTCTGTGAGTGGGACTCTGATACTCCAGATGGACTGCTGTTTAGAGACTGTGTTCTTCTAACTCTAGCCCTCTTTAAATAGGAGCCCAATGCTTTCAATGGTGCAGAGTATATTCCCATTACACCTCCTACTTGCTATGGAGTCATATTCCCAGATACTTACCTAGTGTGTAATTGCTGATGTCTGGTCCTCCGGTGTAATCGTCTCCCAGGGCAATTGGTCATGTGGTGCCATTACATCACAAAGCTACAGCAGGATGTCTTCTGACTTGAGGGCCAATCAGTTGCTTCTTCTAACTCTAGCCCTCTTTAAATAGGAGCCCACTGCTTTCAATGGTGCAGAGTCTATTTCCATTACACCTCCTACTTGCTGTGCAGTCATATTCACAGATAGTTACCTAGTGTGTAATTGCTGATTTCTGGTCCTCCGGTGTAATAATCTTCACCCAGGGCGATTGGTCAAGTGGTGCCATTACATCACAAAGATACAGCAGGATGTCATCTGACAGGAGGGCCAATCAGTTGCCTAGTACGCAATAGGATACATGTATCATGGTATAGAAAAGGGAGCAATGTAGACAGGATGCCCAGCTGAAGACTAGGGTGGTGAGATGAAAGGACCTAGGCCATTATTTGAGACTTATACATTTGTTTGAAGGAGTGGTTGATCATAACATTCTGGAATTCTCTATAGGTTAACTGATATGGATGTGCTAAAATGAAGATGTTAGAATCTGTTATTCATAGTTTTTATTATTCCCACGAACCGTAGCATAAACCTTCCTCTCTTAGCTTATCAGATCACTGAATTGCTATAGTGTACCATAACCTAAAATAATTCTTGTGAGAAGGGTACGCTATCTCTTGGCTGCCAAAGAGATCTTTCTATCCAAGTCCTCATATAGGTGCTATAGTTGTGTAGAATGTACCAGAAAATGAGGCATAGGATTGAAAGAAGTCAGCTAGGTTGAAATCTAAATTGAGATTATAATTTTTAGTGAGCTTTGGATTTTCACAATATTAGATACACCATAGTACTAATGATTGACACTTTATAAAAATCATTTTTTGGTAGTGTTGCATTTCTTTGGAAATATTCAAGTTCTAAAAATTGACTAACAGTGGACTTTTCCATCTGCAGATTATACTCAATGGCCAGCAGAGGCAGTGTTGCAGAGGAATATTTCTCCGCTTGCTGAGAAAAAAAAAAAGAAAGCTCATTCCTCAGCCTTCTCCATGCCTCGATCAATATATATGGTAAGTCAAAATCTCATTTATGTATGTAAATGTATTGCGACTTATATAGCGCACGTATCACCCAAAGGTATCAAGGCGCTTGCTTAGGGAACCCGTCCTGGTATTCCCCTGTGAGATACCCTGGCAGGGTATCCACAAGGTGAAAGCCAGGCATCCCGCCGCGAGGGGCCGTAGTGGAGATTAAGCAAGCTATTGCCCATTTATTCATTTTGCCATTAATAAAAAGTTCATAGCATCTGATGGCTCTCAGTGCAATTTAGTGGGGTTTTCCGCATATATATAATCTTCTAAGACGGTGGCAATATGGATGACGCTATGGCCATCATGATAGTTTATCAAAGACTTTGACTGTCTATGTGGCTGACAAAATCTTCTTTAGATACTTGTGCAGGCAATCTGTCTTCCGATGTAATTACCATCTTTCAGGCTGGAATGAGGTCTCTTAGGTTAGAGCAATTTACTTACTTTCAGATGGAGGGAAGCTATTTAACCTGTTTCCCTGCTCTCTGTGAGTGGGACTCTGATACTCCAGATGGACTGCTGTTTAGAGACTGTGTTCTTCTAACTCTAGCCCTCTTTAAATAGGAGCCCAATGCTTTCAATGGTGCAGAGTATATTCCCATTACACCTCCTACTTGCTGTGGAGTCATATTCCCAGATACTTACCTAGTGTGTAATTGCTGATGTCTGGTCCTCCGGTGTAATCGTCTCCCAGGGCAATTGGTCATGTGGTGCCATTACATCACAAAGCTACAGCAGGATGTCTTCTGACATGAGGGCCAATCAGTTGCTTCTTCTAACTCTAGCCCTCTTTAAATAGGAGCCCACTGCTTTCAATGGTGCAGAGTCTATTCCCATTACACCTCCTACTTGCTGTGCAGTCATATTCACAGATAGTTACCTAGTGTGTAATTGCTGATTTCTGGTCCTCCGGTGTAATAATCTTCACCCAGGGCGATTGGTCAAGTGGTGCCATTACATCACAAAGATACAGCAGGATGTCATCTGACAGGAGGGCCAATCAGTTGCCTAGTACGCAATAGGATACATGTATCATGGTATAGAAAAGGGAGCAATGTAGACAGGATGCCCAGCTGAAGACTAGGGTGGTGAGATGAAAGGACCTAGGCCATTATTTGAGACTTATACATTTGTTTGAAGGAGTGGTTGATCATAACATTCTGGAATTCTCTATAGGTTAACTGATATGGATGTGCTAAAATGAAGATGTTAGAATCTGTTATTCATAGTTTTTATTATTCCCACGAACCGTAGCATAAACCTTCCTCTCTTAGCTTATCAGATCACTGAATTGCTATAGTGTACCATAACCTAAAATAATTCTTGTGAGAAGGGTACGCTATCTCTTGGCTGCCAAAGAGATCTTTCTATCCAAGTCCTCATATAGGTGCTATAGTTGTGTAGAATGTACCAGAAAATGAGGCATAGGATTGAAAGAAGTCAGCTAGGTTGAAATCTAAATTGAGATTATAATTTTAATGAGTTTTGGATTTTCACAATATTAGATACACCATAGTACTAATGATTGACACTTTATAAAAATCATTTTTTGGTAGTGTTGCATTTCTTTGGAAATATTCAAGTTCTAAAAATTGACTAACAGTGGACTTTTCCATCTGCAGATTATACTGAATGGCCAGCAGAGGCAGTGTTGCAGAGGAATATTTCTCCGCTTGCTGAGAAAAAAAAAAGAAAGCTCATTCCTCAGCCTTCTCCATGCCTCGATCAATATATATGGTAAGTCAAAATCTCATTTATTCATTTTGCCATTAATAAAAAGTTCATAGCATCTGATGGCTCTCAGTGCCATTTAGTGGGGTCTTCCGCATAAATATAATCTTCTAAGACGGTGGCAATATGGATGACGCTATGGCCATCATGATAGTTTATCAAAGACTTTGACTGTCTATGTGGCTGACAAAATCTTCTTTAGATACTTGTGCAGGCAATCTGTCTTCCGATGTAATTACCATCTTTCAGGCTGGAATGAGGTGTCTTAGGTTAGAGCAATTGACTTACTTTCAGATGGAGGGAAGCTATTTAACCTGTTTCCCTGCTCTCTGTGAGTGGGACTCTGATACTCCAGATGGACTGCTGTTTAGAGACTGTGCTCTTCTAACTCTAGCCCTCTTTAAATAGGAGCCCAATGCTTTCAATGGTGCAGAGTATATTCCCATTACACCTCCTACTTGCTGTGGAGTCATATTCCCAGATACATACCTAGTGTGTAATTGCTGATGTCTGGTCCTCCGGTGTAATCGTCTCCCAGGGCAATTGGTCATGTGGTGCCATTACATCACAAAGCTACAGCAGGATGTCTTCTGACATGAGGGCCAATCAGTTGCTTCTTCCAACTCTAGCCCTCTTTAAATAGGAGCCCACTGCTTTCAATGGTGCAGAGTCTATTCCCATTACACCTCCTACTTGCTGTGCAGTCATATTCACAGATAGTTACTTAGTGTGTAATTGCTGATTTCTGGTCCTCCGGTGTAATAATCTTCACCCAGGGCGATTGGTCAAGTGGTGCCATTACATCACAAAGATACAGCAGGATGTCATCTGACAGGAGGGCCAATCAGTTGCCTAGTACGCAATAGGATACATGTATCATGGTATAGAAAAGGGAGCAATGTAGACAGGATGCCCAGCTGAAGACTAGGGTGGTGAGATGAAAGGACCTAGGCCATTATTTGAGACTTATACATTTGTTTGAAGGAGTGGTTGATCATAACATTCTGGAATTCTCTATAGGTTAACTGATATGGATGTGCTAAAATGAAGATGTTAGAATCTGTTATTCATAGTTTTTATTATTCCCACGAACCGTAGCATAAACCTTCCTCTCTTAGCTTATCAGATCACTGAATTGCTATAGTGTACCATAACCTAAAATAATTCTTGTGAGAAGGGTACGCTATCTCTTGGCTGCCAAAGAGATCTTTCTATCCAAGTCCTCATATAGGTGCTATAGTTGTGTAGAATGTACCAGAAAATGAGGCATAGGATTGAAAGAAGTCAGCTAGGTTGAAATCTAAATTGAGATTATAATTTTTAGTGAGCTTTGGATTTTCACAATATTAGATACACCATAGTACTAATGATTGACACTTTATAAAAATCATTTTTTGGTAGTGTTGCATTTCTTTGGAAATATTCAAGTTCTAAAAATTGACTAACAGTGGACTTTTCCATCTGCAGATTATACTGAATGGCCAGCAGAGGCAGTGTTGCAGAGGAATATTTCTCCGCTTGCTGAGAAAAAAAAAAAGAAAGCTCATTCCTCAGCCTTCTCCATGCCTCGATCAATATATATGGTAAGTCAAAATCTCATTTATTCATTTTGCCATTATTAAAAAGTTCATAGCATCTGATGGCTCTCAGTGCCATTTAGTGGGGTTTTCCGCATATATATAATCTTCTAAGACGGTGGCAATATGGATGACGCTATGGCCATCATGATAGTTTATCAAAGACTTTGACTGTCTATGTGGCTGACAAAATCTTCTTTAGATACTTGTGCAGGCAATCTGTCTTCCGATGTAATTACCATCTTTCAGGCTGGAATGAGGTCTTTTAGGTTAGAGCAATTTACTTACTTTCAGATGGAGGGAAGCTATTTAACCTGTTTCCCTGCTCTCTGTGAGTGGGACTCTGATACTCCAGATGGACTGCTGTTTAGAGACTGTGTTCTTCTAACTCTAGCCCTCTTTAAATAGGAGCCCAATGCTTTCAATGGTGCAGAGTATATTCCCATTACACCTCCTACTTGCTGTGGAGTCATATTCCCAGATACTTACCTAGTGTGTAATTGCTGATGTCTGGTCCTCCGGTGTAATCGTCTCCCAGGGCAATTGGTCATGTGGTGCCATTACATCACAAAGCTACAGCAGGATGTCTTCTGACATGAGGGCCAATCAGTTGCTTCTTCTAACTCTAGCCCTCTTTAAATAGGAGCCCACTGCTTTCAATGGTGCAGAGTCTATTCCCATTACACCTCCTACTTGCTGTGCAGTCATATTCACAGATAGTTACCTAGTGTGTAATTGCTGATTTCTGGTCCTCCGGTGTAATAATCTTCACCCAGGGCGATTGGTCAAGTGGTGCCATTACATCACAAAGATACAGCAGGATGTCATCTGACAGGAGGGCCAATCAGTTGCCTAGTACGCAATAGGATACATGTATCATGGTATAGAAAAGGGAGCAATGTAGACAGGATGCCCAGCTGAAGACTAGGGTGGTGAGATGAAAGGACCTAGGCCATTATTTGAGACTTATACATTTGTTTGAAGGAGTGGTTGATCATAACATTCTGGAATTCTCTATAGGTTAACTGATATGGATGTGCTAAAATGAAGATGTTAGAATCTGTTATTCATAGTTTTTATTATTCCCACGAACCGTAGCATAAACCTTCCTCTTAGCTTATCAGATCACTGAATTGCTATAGTGTACCATAACCTAAAATAATTCTTGTGAGAAGGGTACGCTATCTCTTGGCTGCCAAAGAGATCTTTCTATCCAAGTCCTCATATAGGTGCTATAGTTGTGTAGAATGTACCAGCAAATGAGGCATAGGATTGAAAGAAGTCAGCTAGGTTGAAATCTAAATTGAGATTATAATTTTTAGTGAGCTTTGGATTTTCACAATATTAGATACACCATAGTACTAATGATTGACACTTTATAAAAATCATTTTTTGGTAGTGTTGCATTTCTTTGGAAATATTCAAGTTCTAAAAATTGACTAACAGTGGACTTTTCCATCTGCAGATTATACTGAATGGCCAGCAGAGGCAGTGTTGCAGAGGAATATTTCTCCGCTTGCTGAGAAAAAAAAAAAGAAAGCTCATTCCTCAGCCTTCTCCATGCCTCGATCAATATATATGGTAAGTCAAAATCTCATTTATTCATTTTGCCATTAATAAAAAGTTCATAGCATCTGATGGCTCTCAGTGCCATTTAGTGGGGTTTTCCGCATATATATAATCTTCTAAGACGGTGGCAATATGGATGACGCTATGGCCATCATGATAGTTTATCAAAGACTTTGACTGTCTATGTGGCTGACAAAATCTTCTTTAGATACTTGTGCAGGCAATCTGTCTTCCGATGTAATTACCATCTTTCAGGCTGGAATGAGGTGTCTTAGGTTAGAGCAATTGACTTACTTTCAGATGGAGGGAAGCTATTTAACCTGTTTCCCTGCTCTCTGTGAGTGGGACTCTGATACTCCAGATGGACTGCTGTTTAGAGACTGTGTTCTTCTAACTCTAGCCCTCTTTAAATAGGAGCCCAATGCTTTCAATGGTGCAGAGTATATTCCCATTACACCTCCTACTTGCTATGGAGTCATATTCCCAGATACTTACCTAGTGTGTAATTGCTGATGTCTGGTCCTCCGGTGTAATCGTCTCCCAGGGCAATTGGTCATGTGGTGCCATTACATCACAAAGCTACAGCAGGATGTCTTCTGACTTGAGGGCCAATCAGTTGCTTCTTCTAACTCTAGCCCTCTTTAAATAGGAGCCCACTGCTTTCAATGGTGCAGAGTCTATTCCCATTACACCTCCTACTTGCTGTGCAGTCATATTCACAGATAGTTACCTAGTGTGTAATTGCTGATTTCTGGTCCTCCGGTGTAATAATCTTCACCCAGGGCGATTGGTCAAGTGGTGCCATTACATCACAAAGATACAGCAGGATGTCATCTGACAGGAGGGCCAATCAGTTGCCTAGTACGCAATAGGATACATGTATCATGGTATAGAAAAGGGAGCAATGTAGACAGGATGCCCAGCTGAAGACTAGGGTGGTGAGATGAAAGGACCTAGGCCATTATTTGAGACTTATACATTTGTTTGAAGGAGTGGTTGATCATAACATTCTGGAATTCTCTATAGGTTAACTGATATGGATGTGCTAAAATGAAGATGTTAGAATCTGTTATTCATAGTTTTTATTATTCCCACGAACCGTAGCATAAACCTTCCTCTCTTAGCTTATCAGATCACTGAATTGCTATAGTGTACCATAACCTAAAATAATTCTTGTGAGAAGGGTACGCTATCTCTTGGCTGCCAAAGAGATCTTTCTATCCAAGTCCTCATATAGGTGCTATAGTTGTGTAGAATGTACCAGAAAATGAGGCATAGGATTGAAAGAAGTCAGCTAGGTTGAAATCTAAATTGAGATTATAATTTTTAGTGAGCTTTGGATTTTCACAATATTAGATACACCATAGTACTAATGATTGACACTTTATAAAAATCATTTTTTGGTAGTGTTGCATTTCTTTGGAAATATTCAAGTTCTAAAAATTGACTAACAGTGGACTTTTCCATCTGCAGATTATACTGAATGGCCAGCAGAGGCAGTGTTGCAGAGGAATATTTCTCCGCTTGCTGAGAAAAAAAAAAAGAAAGCTCATTCCTCAGCCTTCTCCATGCCTCGATCAATATATATGGTAAGTCAAAATCTCATTTATTCATTTTGCCATTAATAAAAAGTTCATAGCATCTGATGGCTCTCAGTGCCATTTAGTGGGGTTTTCCGCATATATATAATCTTCTAAGACGGTGGCAATATGGATGACGCTATGGCCATCATGATAGTTTATCAAAGACTTTGACTGTCTATGTGGCTGACAAAATCTTCTTTAGATACTTGTGCAGGCAATCTGTCTTCCGATGTAATTAC
Organism: Lissotriton helveticus; assembly: GCF_964261635.1. Taxonomy (NCBI): domain Eukaryota; kingdom Metazoa; phylum Chordata; class Amphibia; order Caudata; family Salamandridae; genus Lissotriton; species Lissotriton helveticus. The sequence continues at coordinate 1,331,566,381 of NC_136061.1, read as the reverse complement.
CATCTTTCAGGCTGGAATGAGGTCTTTTAGGTTGGAGCAATTTACTTACTTTCAGATGGAGGGAAGCTTTTTAACCTGTTTCCCTGCTCTCTGTGAGTGGGACTCTGATACTCCAGATGGACTGCTGTTTAGAGACTGTGTTCTTCTAACTCTAGCCCTCTTTAAATAGGAGCCCAATGCTTTCAATGGTGCAGAGTATATTCCCATTACACCTCCTACTTGCTGTGGAGTCATATTCCCAGATACTTACCTAGTGTGTAATTGCTGATGTCTGATCCTCCGGTGTAATCGTCTCCCAGGGCAATTGGTCATGTGGTGCCATTACATCACAAAGCTACAGCAGGATGTCTTCTGACATGAGGGCCAATCAGTTGCTTCTTCTAACTCTAGCCCTCTTTAAATAGGAGCCCACTGCTTTCAATGGTGCAGAGTCTATTCCCATTACACCTCCTACTTGCTGTGCAGTCATATTCACAGATAGTTACCTAGTGTGTAATTGCTGATTTCTGGTCCTCCGGTGTAATAATCTTCACCCAGGGCGATTGGTCAAGTGGTGCCATTACATCACAAAGATACAGCAGGATGTCATCTGACAGGAGGGCCAATCAGTTGCCTAGTACGCAATAGGATACATGTATCATGGTATAGAAAAGGGAGCAATGTAGACAGGATGCCCAGCTGAAGACTAGGGTGGTGAGATGAAAGGACCTAGGCCATTATTTGAGACTTATACATTTGTTTGAAGGAGTGGTTGATCATAACATTCTGGAATTCTCTATAGGTTAACTGATATGGATGTGCTAAAATGAAGATGTTAGAATCTGTTATTCATAGTTTTTATTATTCCCACGAACCGTAGCATAAACCTTCCTCTTAGCTTATCAGATCACTGAATTGCTATAGTGTACCATAACCTAAAATAATTCTTGTGAGAAGGGTACGCTATCTCTTGGCTGCCAAAGAGATCTTTCTATCCAAGTCCTCATATAGGTGCTATAGTTGTGTAGAATGTACCAGCAAATGAGGCATCGGATTGAAAGAAGTCAGCTAGGTTGAAATCTAAATTGAGATTATAATTTTTAGTGAGCTTTGGATTTTCACAATATTAGATACACCATAGTACTAATGATTGACACTTTATAAAAATCATTTTTTGGTAGTGTTGCATTTCTTTGGAAATATTCAAGTTCTAAAAATTGACTAACAGTGGACTTTTCCATCTGCAGATTATACTGAATGGCCAGCAGAGGCAGTGTTGCAGAGGAATATTTCTCCGCTTGCTGAGAAAAAAAAAAAGAAAGCTCATTCCTCAGCCTTCTCCATGCCTCGATCAATATATATGGTAAGTCAAAATCTCATTTATTCATTTTGCCATTAATAAAAAGTTCATAGCATCTGATGGCTCTCAGTGCCATTTAGTGGGGTTTTCCGCATATATATAATCTTCTAAGACGGTGGCAATATGGATGACGCTATGGCCATCATGATAGTTTATCAAAGACTTTGACTGTCTATGTGGCTGACAAAATCTTCTTTAGATACTTGTGCAGGCAATCTGTCTTCCGATGTAATTACCATCTTTCAGGCTGGAATGAGGTGTCTTAGGTTAGAGCAATTGACTTACTTTCAGATGGAGGGAAGCTATTTAACCTGTTTCCCTGCTCTCTGTGAGTGGGACTCTGATACTCCAGATGGACTGCTGTTTAGAAACTGTGTTCTTCTAACTCTAGCCCTCTTTAAATAGGAGCCCAATGCTTTCAATGGTGCAGAGTATATTCCCATTACACCTCCTACTTGCTATGGAGTCATATTCCCAGATACTTACCTAGTGTGTAATTGCTGATGTCTGGTCCTCCGGTGTAATCGTCTCCCAGGGCAATTGGTCATGTGGTGCCATTACATCACAAAGCTACAGCAGGATGTCTTCTGACTTGAGGGCCAATCAGTTGCTTCTTCTAACTCTAGCCCTCTTTAAATAGGAGCCCACTGCTTTCAATGGTGCAGAGTCTATTCCCATTACACCTCCTACTTGCTGTGCAGTCATATTCACAGATAGTTACCTAGTGTGTAATTGCTGATTTCTGGTCCTCCGGTGTAATAATCTTCACCCAGGGCGATTGGTCAAGTGGTGCCATTACATCACAAAGATACAGCAGGATGTCATCTGACAGGAGGGCCAATCAGTTGCCTAGTACGCAATAGGATACATGTATCATGGTATAGAAAAGGGAGCAATGTAGACAGGATGCCCAGCTGAAGACTAGGGTGGTGAGATGAAAGGACCTAGGCCATTATTTGAGACTTATACATTTGTTTGAAGGAGTGGTTGATCATAACATTCTGGAATTCTCTATAGGTTAACTGATATGGATGTGCTAAAATGAAGATGTTAGAATCTGTTATTCATAGTTTTTATTATTCCCACGAACCGTAGCATAAATCTTCCTCTCTTAGCTTATCAGATCACTGAATTGCTATAGTGTACCATAACCTAAAATAATTCTTGTGAGAAGGGTACGCTATCTCTTGGCTGCCAAAGAGATCTTTCTATCCAAGTCCTCATATAGGTGCTATAGTTGTGTAGAATGTACCAGAAAATGAGGCATAGGATTGAAAGAAGTCAGCTAGGTTGAAATCTAAATTGAGATTATAATTTTAATGAGTTTTGGATTTTCACAATATTAGATACACCATAGTACTAATGATTGACACTTTATAAAAATCATTTTTTGGTAGTGTTGCATTTCTTTGGAAATATTCAAGTTCTAAAAATTGACTAACAGTGGACTTTTCCATCTGCAGATTATACTGAATGGCCAGCAGAGGCAGTGTTGCAGAGGAATATTTCTCCGCTTGCTGAGAAAAAAAAAAGAAAGCTCATTCCTCAGCCTTCTCCATGCCTCGATCAATATATATGGTAAGTCAAAATCTCATTTATTCATTTTGCCATTAATAAAAAGTTCATAGCATCTGATGGCTCTCAGTGCCATTTAGTGGGGTCTTCCGCATAAATATAATCTTCTAAGACGGTGGCAATATGGATGACGCTATGGCCATCATGATAGTTTATCAAAGACTTTGACTGTCTATGTGGCTGACAAAATCTTCTTTAGATACTTGTGCAGGCAATCTGTCTTCCGATGTAATTACCATCTTTCAGGCTGGAATGAGGTCTTTTAGGTTAGAGCAATTGACTTACTTTCAGATGGAGGGAAGCTATTTAACCTGTTTCCCTGCTCTCTGTGAGTGGGACTCTGATACTCCAGATGGACTGCTGTTTAGAGACTGTGTTCTTCTAACTCTAGCCCTCTTTAAATAGGAGCCCAATGCTTTCAATGGTGCAGAGTATATTCCCATTACACCTCCTACTTGCTGTGGAGTCATATTCCCAGATACTTACCTAGTGTGTAATTGCTGATGTCTGGTCCTCCGGTGTAATCGTCTCCCAGGGCACTTGGTCATGTGGTGCCATTACATCACAAAGCTACAGCAGGATGTCTTCTGACATGAGGGCCAATCAGTTGCTTCTTCTAACTCTAGCCCTCTTTAAATAGGAGCCCACTGCTTTCAATGGTGCAGAGTCTATTCCCATTACACCTCCTACTTGCTGTGCAGTCATATTCACAGATAGTTACCTAGTGTGTAATTGCTGATTTCTGGTCCTCCGGTGTAATAATCTTCACCCAGGGAGATTGGTCAAGTGGTGCCATTACATCACAAAGATACAGCAGGATGTCATCTGACAGGAGGGCCAATCAGTTGCCTAGTACGCAATAGGATACATGTATCATGGTATAGAAAAGGGAGCAATGTAGACAGGATGCCCAGCTGAAGACTAGGGTGGTGAGATGAAAGGACCTAGGCCATTATTTGAGACTTATACATTTGTTTGAAGGAGTGGTTGATCATAACATTCTGGAATTCTCTATAGGTTAACTGATATGGATGTGCTAAAATGAAGATGTTAGAATCTGTTATTCATAGTTTTTATTATTCCCACGAACCGTAGCATAAACCTTCCTCTCTTAGCTTATCAGATCACTGAATTGCTATAGTGTACCATAACCTAAAATAATTCTTGTGAGAAGGGTACGCTATCTCTTGGCTGCCAAAGAGATCTTTCTATCCAAGTCCTCATATAGGTGCTATAGTTGTGTAGAATGTACCAGAAAATGAGGCATAGGATTGAAAGAAGTCAGCTAGGTTGAAATCTAAATTGAGATTATAATTTTTAGTGAGCTTTGGATTTTCACAATATTAGATACACCATAGTACTAATGATTGACACTTTATAAAAATCATTTTTTGGTAGTGTTGCATTTCTTTGGAAATATTCAAGTTCTAAAAATTGACTAACAGTGGACTTTTCCATCTGCAGATTATACTGAATGGCCAGCAGAGGCAGTGTTGCAGAGGAATATTTCTCCGCTTGCTGAGAAAAAAAAAAAGAAAGCTCATTCCTCAGCCTTCTCCATGCCTCGATCAATATATATGGTAAGTCAAAATCTCATTTATTCATTTTGCCATTAATAAAAAGTTCATAGCATCTGATGGCTCTCAGTGCCATTTAGTGGGGTTTTCCGCATATATATAATCTTCTAAGACGGTGGCAATATGGATGACGCTATGGCCATCATGATAGTTTATCAAAGACTTTGACTGTCTATGTGGCTGACAAAATCTTCTTTAGATACTTGTGCAGGCAATCTGTCTTCCGATGTAATTACCATCTTTCAGGCTGGAATGAGGTCTTTTAGGTTGGAGCAATTTACTTACTTTCAGATGGAGGGAAGCTATTTAACCTGTTTCCCTGCTCTCTGTGAGTGGGACTCTGATACTCCAGATGGACTGCTGTTTAGAGACTGTGTTCTTCTAACTCTAGCCCTCTTTAAATAGGAGCCCAATGCTTTCAATGGTGCAGAGTATATTCCCATTACACCTCCTACTTGCTGTGGAGTCATATTCCCAGATACTTACCTAGTGTGTAATTGCTGATGTCTGATCCTCCGGTGTAATCGTCTCCCAGGGCAATTGGTCATGTGGTGCCATTACATCACAAAGCTACAGCAGGATGTCTTCTGACATGAGGGCCAATCAGTTGCTTCTTCTAACTCTAGCCCTCTTTAAATAGGAGCCCACTGCTTTCAATGGTGTAGAGTCTATTCCCATTACACCTCCTACTTGCTGTGCAGTCATATTCACAGATAGTTACCTAGTGTGTAATTGCTGATTTCTGGTCCTCCGGTGTAATAATCTTCACCCAGGGCGATTGGTCAAGTGGTGCCATTACATCACAAAGATACAGCAGGATGTCATCTGACAGGAGGGCCAATCAGTTGCCTAGTACGCAATAGGATACATGTATCATGGTATAGAAAAGGGAGCAATGTAGACAGGATGCCCAGCTGAAGACTAGGGTGGTGAGATGAAAGGACCTAGGCCATTATTTGAGACTTATACATTTGTTTGAAGGAGTGGTTGATCATAACATTCTGGAATTCTCTATAGGTTAACTGATATGGATGTGCTAAAATGAAGATGTTAGAATCTGTTATTCATAGTTTTTATTATTCCCACGAACCGTAGCATAAACCTTCCTCTTAGCTTATCAGATCACTGAATTGCTATAGTGTACCATAACCTAAAATAATTCTTGTGAGAAGGGTACGCTATCTCTTGGCTGCCAAAGAGATCTTTCTATCCAAGTCCTCATATAGGTGCTATAGTTGTGTAGAATGTACCAGCAAATGAGGCATCGGATTGAAAGAAGTCAGCTAGGTTGAAATCTAAATTGAGATTATAATTTTAATGAGTTTTGGATTTTCACAATATTAGATACACCATAGTACTAATGATTGACACTTTATAAAAATCATTTTTTGGTAGTGTTGCATTTCTTTGGAAATATTCAAGTTCTAAAAATTGACTAACAGTGGACTTTTCCATCTGCAGATTATACTGAATGGCCAGCAGAGGCAGTGTTGCAGAGGAATATTTCTCCGCTTGCTGAGAAAAAAAAAAGAAAGCTCATTCCTCAGCCTTCTCCATGCCTCGATCAATATATATGGTAAGTCAAAATCTCATTTATTCATTTTGCCATTAATAAAAAGTTCATAGCATCTGATGGCTCTCAGTGCCATTTAGTGGGGTCTTCCGCATAAATATAATCTTCTAAGACGGTGGCAATATGGATGACGCTATGGCCATCATGATAGTTTATCAAAGACTTTGACTGTCTATGTGGCTGACAAAATCTTCTTTAGATACTTGTGCAGGCAATCTGTCTTCCGATGTAATTACCATCTTTCAGGCTGGAATGAGGTGTCTTAGGTTAGAGCAATTGACTTACTTTCAGATGGAGGGAAGCTATTTAACCTGTTTCCCTGCTCTCTGTGAGTGGGACTCTGATACTCCAGATGGACTGCTGTTTAGAGACTGTGTTCTTCTAACTCTAGCCCTCTTTAAATAGGAGCCCAATGCTTTCAATGGTGCAGAGTATATTCCCATTACACCTCCTACTTGCTATGGAGTCATATTCCCAGATACTTACCTAGTGTGTAATTGCTGATGTCTGGTCCTCCGGTGTAATCGTCTCCCAGGGCAATTGGTCATGTGGTGCCATTACATCACAAAGCTACAGCAGGATGTCTTCTGACTTGAGGGCCAATCAGTTGCTTCTTCTAACTCTAGCCCTCTTTAAATAGGAGCCCACTGCTTTCAATGGTGCAGAGTCTATTCCCATTACACCTCCTACTTGCTGTGCAGTCATATTCACAGATAGTTACCTAGTGTGTAATTGCTGATTTCTGGTCCTCCGGTGTAATAATCTTCACCCAGGGCGATTGGTCAAGTGGTGCCATTACATCACAAAGATACAGCAGGATGTCATCTGACAGGAGGGCCAATCAGTTGCCTAGTACGCAATAGGATACATGTATCATGGTATAGAAAAGGGAGCAATGTAGACAGGATGCCCAGCTGAAGACTAGGGTGGTGAGATGAAAGGACCTAGGCCATTATTTGAGACTTATACATTTGTTTGAAGGAGTGGTTGATCATAACATTCTGGAATTCTCTATAGGTTAACTGATATGGATGTGCTAAAATGAAGATGTTAGAATCTGTTATTCATAGTTTTTATTATTCCCACGAACCGTAGCATAAACCTTCCTCTCTTAGCTTATCAGATCACTGAATTGCTATAGTGTACCATAACCTAAAATAATTCTTGTGAGAAGGGTACGCTATCTCTTGGCTGCCAAAGAGATCTTTCTATCCAAGTCCTCATATAGGTGCTATAGTTGTGTAGAATGTACCAGAAAATGAGGCATAGGATTGAAAGAAGTCAGCTAGGTTGAAATCTAAATTGAGATTATAATTTTTAGTGAGCTTTGGATTTTCACAATATTAGATACACCATAGTACTAATGATTGACACTTTATAAAAATCATTTTTTGGTAGTGTTGCATTTCTTTGGAAATATTCAAGTTCTAAAAATTGACTAACAGTGGACTTTTCCATCTGCAGATTATACTGAATGGCCAGCAGAGGCAGTGTTGCAGAGGAATATTTCTCCGCTTGCTGAGAAAAAAAAAACAGAAAGCTCATTCCTCAGCCTTCTCCATGCCTCGATCAATATATATGGTAAGTCAAAATCTCATTTATTCATTTTGCCATTAATAAAAAGTTCATAGCATCTGATGGCTCTCAGTGCCATTTAGTGGGGTTTTCCGCATATATATAATCTTCTAAGACGGTGGCAATATGGATGACGCTATGGCCATCATGATAGTTTATCAAAGACTTTGACTGTCTATGTGGCTGACAAAATCTTCTTTAGATACTTGTGCAGGCAATCTGTCTTCCGATGTAATTACCATCTTTCAGGCTGGAATGAGGTCTTTTAGGTTAGAGCAATTTACTTACTTTCAGATGGAGGGAAGCTATTTAACCTGTTTCCCTGCTCTCTGTGAGTGGGACTCTGATACTCCAGATGGACTGCTGTTTAGAGACTGTGTTCTTCTAACTCTAGCCCTCTTTAAATAGGAGCCCAATGCTTTCAATGGTGCAGAGTATATTCCCATTACACCTCCTACTTGCTGTGGAGTCATATTCCCAGATACTTACCTAGTGTGTAATTGCTGATGTCTGGTCCTCCGGTGTAATCGTCTCCCAGGGCAATTGGTCATGTGGTGCCATTACATCACAAAGCTACAGCAGGATGTCTTCTGACATGAGGGCCAATCAGTTGCTTCTTCTAACTCTAGCCCTCTTTAAATAGGAGCCCACTGCTTTCAATGGTGCAGAGTCTATTCCCATTACACCTCCTACTTGCTGTGCAGTCATATTCACAGATAGTTACCTAGTGTGTAATTGCTGATTTCTGGTCCTCCGGTGTAATAATCTTCACCCAGGGCGATTGGTCAAGTGGTGCCATTACATCACAAAGATACAGCAGGATGTCATCTGACAGGAGGGCCAATCAGTTGCCTAGTACGCAATAGGATACATGTATCATGGTATAGAAAAGGGAGCAATGTAGACAGGATGCCCAGCTGAAGACTAGGGTGGTGAGATGAAAGGACCTAGGCCATTATTTGAGACTTATACATTTGTTTGAAGGAGTGGTTGATCATAACATTCTGGAATTCTCTATAGGTTAACTGATATGGATGTGCTAAAATGAAGATGTTAGAATCTGTTATTCATAGTTTTTATTATTCCCACGAACCGTAGCATAAACCTTCCTCTCTTAGCTTATCAGATCACTGAATTGCTATAGTGTACCATAACCTAAAATAATTCTTGTGAGAAGGGTACGCTATCTCTTGGCTGCCAAAGAGATCTTTCTATCCAAGTCCTCATATAGGTGCTATAGTTGTGTAGAATGTACCAGAAAATGAGGCATAGGATTGAAAGAAGTCAGCTAGGTTGAAATCTAAATTGAGATTATAATTTTTAGTGAGCTTTGGATTTTCACAATATTAGATACACCATAGTACTAATGATTGACACTTTATAAAAATCATTTTTTGGTAGTGTTGCATTTCTTTGGAAATATTCAAGTTCTAAAAATTGACTAACAGTGGACTTTTCCATCTGCAGATTATACTGAATGGCCAGCAGAGGCAGTGTTGCAGAGGAATATTTCTCCGCTTGCTGAGAAAAAAAAAAAGAAAGCTCATTCCTCAGCCTTCTCCATGCCTCGATCAATATATATGGTAAGTCAAAATCTCATTTATTCATTTTGCCATTAATAAAAAGTTCATAGCATCTGATGGCTCTCAGTGCCATTTAGTGGGGTTTTCCGCATATATATAATCTTCTAAGACGGTGGCAATATGGATGACGCTATGGCCATCATGATAGTTTATCAAAGACTTTGACTGTCTATGTGGCTGACAAAATCTTCTTTAGATACTTGTGCAGGCAATCTGTCTTCCGATGTAATTACCATCTTTCAGGCTGGAATGAGGTCTTTTAGGTTAGAGCAATTTACTTACTTTCAGATGGAGGGAAGCTATTTAACCTGTTTCCCTGCTCTCTGTGAGTGGGACTCTGATACTCCAGATGGACTGCTGTTTAGAGACTGTGTTCTTCTAACTCTAGCCCTCTTTAAATAGGAGCCCAATGCTTTCAATGGTGCAGAGTATATTCCCATTACACCTCCTACTTGCTGTGGAGTCATATTCCCAGATACTTACCTAGTGTGTAATTGCTGATGTCTGGTCCTCCGGTGTAATCGTCTCCCAGGGCAATTGGTCATGTGGTGCCATTACATCACAAAGCTACAGCAGGATGTCTTCTGACATGAGGGCCAATCAGTTGCTTCTTCTAACTCTAGCCCTCTTTAAATAGGAGCCCACTGCTTTCAATGGTGCAGAGTCTATTCCCATTACACCTCCTACTTGCTGTGCAGTCATATTCACAGATAGTTACCTAGTGTGTAATTGCTGATTTCTGGTCCTCCGGTGTAATAATCTTCACCCAGGGCGATTGGTCAAGTGGTGCCATTACATCACAAAGATACAGCAGGATGTCATCTGACAGGAGGGCCAATCAGTTGCCTAGTACGCAATAGGATACATGTATCATGGTATAGAAAAGGGAGCAATGTAGACAGGATGCCCAGCTGAAGACTAGGGTGGTGAGATGAAAGGACCTAGGCCATTATTTGAGACTTATACATTTGTTTGAAGGAGTGGTTGATCATAACATTCTGGAATTCTCTATAGGTTAACTGATATGGATGTGCTAAAATGAAGATGTTAGAATCTGTTATTCATAGTTTTTATTATTCCCACGAACCGTAGCATAAACCTTCCTCTCTTAGCTTATCAGATCACTGAATTGCTATAGTGTACCATAACCTAAAATAATTCTTGTGAGAAGGGTACGCTATCTCTTGGCTGCCAAAGAGATCTTTCTATCCAAGTCCTCATATAGGTGCTATAGTTGTGTAGAATGTACCAGAAAATGAGGCATAGGATTGAAAGAAGTCAGCTAGGTTGAAATCTAAATTGAGATTATAATTTTTAGTGAGCTTTGGATTTTCACAATATTAGATACACCATAGTACTAATGATTGACACTTTATAAAAATCATTTTTTGGTAGTGTTGCATTTCTTTGGAAATATTCAAGTTCTAAAAATTGACTAACAGTGGACTTTTCCATCTGCAGATTATACTGAATGGCCAGCAGAGGCAGTGTTGCAGAGGAATATTTCTCCGCTTGCTGAGAAAAAAAAAAAGAAAGCTCATTCCTCAGCCTTCTCCATGCCTCGATCAATATATATGGTAAGTCAAAATCTCATTTATTCATTTTGCCATTAATAAAAAGTTCATAGCATCTGATGGCTCTCAGTGCCATTTAGTGGGGTTTTCCGCATATATATAATCTTCTAAGACGGTGGCAATATGGATGACGCTATGGCCATCATGATAGTTTATCAAAGACTTTGACTGTCTATGTGGCTGACAAAATCTTCTTTAGATACTTGTGCAGGCAATCTGTCTTCCGATGTAATTACCATCTTTCAGGCTGGAATGAGGTCTTTTAGGTTGGAGCAATTTACTTACTTTCAGATGGAGGGGAAGCTTTTTAACCTGTTTCCCTGCTCTCTGTGAGTGGGACTCTGATACTCCAGATGGACTGCTGTTTAGAGACTGTGTTCTTCTAACTCTAGCCCTCTTTAAATAGGAGCCCAATGCTTTCAATGGTGCAGAGTATATTCCCATTACACCTCCTACTTGCTGTGGAGTCATATTCCCAGATACTTACCTAGTGTGTAATTGCTGATGTCTGATCCTCCGGTGTAATCGTCTCCCAGGGGCAATTGGTCATGTGGTGCCATTACATCACAAAGCTACAGCAGGATGTCTTCTGACATGAGGGCCAATCAGTTGCTTCTTCTAACTCTAGCCCTCTTTAAATAGGAGCCCACTGCTTTCAATGGTGCAGAGTCTATTCCCATTACACCTCCTACTTGCTGTGCAGTCATATTCACAGATAGTTACCTAGTGTGTAATTGCTGATTTCTGGTCCTCCGGTGTAATTCTTCACCCAGGGCGATTGGTCAAGTGGTGCCATTACATCACAAAGATACAGCAGGATGTCATCTGACAGGAGGGCCAATCAGTTGCCTAGTACGCAATAGGATACATGTATCATGGTATAGAAAAGGGAGCAATGTAGACAGGATGCCCAGCTGAAGACTAGGGTGGTGAGATGAAAGGACCTAGGCCATTATTTGAGACTTATACATTTGTTTGAAGGAGTGGTTGATCATAACATTCTGGAATTCTCTATAGGTTAACTGATATGGATGTGCTAAAATGAAGATGTTAGAATCTGTTATTCATAGTTTTTATTATTCCCACGAACCGTAGCATAAACCTTCCTCTTAGCTTATCAGATCACTGAATTGCTATAGTGTACCATAACCTAAAATAATTCTTGTGAGAAGGGTACGCTATCTCTTGGCTGCCAAAGAGATCTTTCTATCCAAGTCCTCATATAGGTGCTATAGTTGTGTAGAATGTACCAGCAAATGAGGCATCGGATTGAAAGAAGTCAGCTAGGTTGAAATCTAAATTGAGATTATAATTTTTAGTGAGCTTTGGATTTTCACAATATTAGATACACCATAGTACTAATGATTGACACTTTATAAAAATCATTTTTTGGTAGTGTTGCATTTCTTTGGAAATATTCAAGTTCTAAAAATTGACTAACAGTGGACTTTTCCATCTGCAGATTATACTGAATGGCCAGCAGAGGCAGTGTTGCAGAGGAATATTTCTCCGCTTGCTGAGAAAAAAAAAAAGAAAGCTCATTCCTCAGCCTTCTCCATGCCTCGATCAATATATATGGTAAGTCAAAATCTCATTTATTCATTTTGCCATTAATAAAAAGTTCATAGCATCTGATGGCTCTCAGTGCCATTTAGTGGGGTTTTCCGCATATATATAATCTTCTAAGACGGTGGCAATATGGATGACGCTATGGCCATCATGATAGTTTATCAAAGACTTTGACTGTCTATGTGGCTGACAAAATCTTCTTTAGATACTTGTGCAGGCAATCTGTCTTCCGATGTAATTACCATCTTTCAGGCTGGAATGAGGTGTCTTAGGTTAGAGCAATTGACTTACTTTCAGATGGAGGGAAGCTATTTAACCTGTTTCCCTGCTCTCTGTGAGTGGGACTCTGATACTCCAGATGGACTGCTGTTTAGAAACTGTGTTCTTCTAACTCTAGCCCTCTTTAAATAGGAGCCCAATGCTTTCAATGGTGCAGAGTATATTCCCATTACACCTCCTACTTGCTATGGAGTCATATTCCCAGATACTTACCTAGTGTGTAATTGCTGATGTCTGGTCCTCCGGTGTAATCGTCTCCCAGGGCAATTGGTCATGTGGTGCCATTACATCACAAAGCTACAGCAGGATGTCTTCTGACTTGAGGGCCAATCAGTTGCTTCTTCTAACTCTAGCCCTCTTTAAATAGGAGCCCACTGCTTTCAATGGTGCAGAGTCTATTCCCATTACACCTCCTACTTGCTGTGCAGTCATATTCACAGATAGTTACCTAGTGTGTAATTGCTGATTTCTGGTCCTCCGGTGTAATAATCTTCACCCAGGGCGATTGGTCAAGTGGTGCCATTACATCACAAAGATACAGCAGGATGTCATCTGACAGGAGGGCCAATCAGTTGCCTAGTACGCAATAGGATACATGTATCATGGTATAGAAAAGGGAGCAATGTAGACAGGATGCCCAGCTGAAGACTAGGGTGGTGAGATGAAAGGACCTAGGCCATTATTTGAGACTTATACATTTGTTTGAAGGAGTGGTTGATCATAACATTCTGGAATTCTCTATAGGTTAACTGATATGGATGTGCTAAAATGAAGATGTTAGAATCTGTTATTCATAGTTTTTATTATTCCCACGAACCGTAGCATAAATCTTCCTCTCTTAGCTTATCAGATCACTGAATTGCTATAGTGTACCATAACCTAAAATAATTCTTGTGAGAAGGGTACGCTATCTCTTGGCTGCCAAAGAGATCTTTCTATCCAAGTCCTCATATAGGTGCTATAGTTGTGTAGAATGTACCAGAAAATGAGGCATAGGATTGAAAGAAGTCAGCTAGGTTGAAATCTAAATTGAGATTATAATTTTAATGAGTTTTGGATTTTCACAATATTAGATACACCATAGTACTAATGATTGACACTTTATAAAAATCATTTTTTGGTAGTGTTGCATTTCTTTGGAAATATTCAAGTTCTAAAAATTGACTAACAGTGGACTTTTCCATCTGCAGATTATACTGAATGGCCAGCAGAGGCAGTGTTGCAGAGGAATATTTCTCCGCTTGCTGAGAAAAAAAAAAGAAAGCTCATTCCTCAGCCTTCTCCATGCCTCGATCAATATATATGGTAAGTCAAAATCTCATTTATTCATTTTGCCATTAATAAAAAGTTCATAGCATCTGATGGCTCTCAGTGCCATTTAGTGGGGTCTTCCGCATAAATATAATCTTCTAAGACGGTGGCAATATGGATGACGCTATGGCCATCATGATAGTTTATCAAAGACTTTGACTGTCTATGTGGCTGACAAAATCTTCTTTAGATACTTGTGCAGGCAATCTGTCTTCCGATGTAATTACCATCTTTCAGGCTGGAATGAGGTCTTTTAGGTTAGAGCAATTGACTTACTTTCAGATGGAGGGAAGCTATTTAACCTGTTTCCCTGCTCTCTGTGAGTGGGACTCTGATACTCCAGATGGACTGCTGTTTAGAGACTGTGTTCTTCTAACTCTAGCCCTCTTTAAATAGGAGCCCAATGCTTTCAATGGTGCAGAGTATATTCCCATTACACCTCCTACTTGCTGTGGAGTCATATTCCCAGATACTTACCTAGTGTGTAATTGCTGATGTCTGGTCCTCCGGTGTAATCGTCTCCCAGGGCACTTGGTCATGTGGTGCCATTACATCACAAAGCTACAGCAGGATGTCTTCTGACATGAGGGCCAATCAGTTGCTTCTTCTAACTCTAGCCCTCTTTAAATAGGAGCCCACTGCTTTCAATGGTGCAGAGTCTATTCCCATTACACCTCCTACTTGCTGTGCAGTCATATTCACAGATAGTTACCTAGTGTGTAATTGCTGATTTCTGGTCCTCCGGTGTAATAATCTTCACCCAGGGAGATTGGTCAAGTGGTGCCATTACATCACAAAGATACAGCAGGATGTCATCTGACAGGAGGGCCAATCAGTTGCCTAGTACGCAATAGGATACATGTATCATGGTATAGAAAAGGGAGCAATGTAGACAGGATGCCCAGCTGAAGACTAGGGTGGTGAGATGAAAGGACCTAGGCCATTATTTGAGACTTATACATTTGTTTGAAGGAGTGGTTGATCATAACATTCTGGAATTCTCTATAGGTTAACTGATATGGATGTGCTAAAATGAAGATGTTAGAATCTGTTATTCATAGTTTTTATTATTCCCACGAACCGTAGCATAAACCTTCCTCTCTTAGCTTATCAGATCACTGAATTGCTATAGTGTACCATAACCTAAAATAATTCTTGTGAGAAGGGTACGCTATCTCTTGGCTGCCAAAGAGATCTTTCTATCCAAGTCCTCATATAGGTGCTATAGTTGTGTAGAATGTACCAGAAAATGAGGCATAGGATTGAAAGAAGTCAGCTAGGTTGAAATCTAAATTGAGATTATAATTTTTAGTGAGCTTTGGATTTTCACAATATTAGATACACCATAGTACTAATGATTGACACTTTATAAAAATCATTTTTTGGTAGTGTTGCATTTCTTTGGAAATATTCAAGTTCTAAAAATTGACTAACAGTGGACTTTTCCATCTGCAGATTATACTGAATGGCCAGCAGAGGCAGTGTTGCAGAGGAATATTTCTCCGCTTGCTGAGAAAAAAAAAAAGAAAGCTCATTCCTCAGCCTTCTCCATGCCTCGATCAATATATATGGTAAGTCAAAATCTCATTTATTCATTTTGCCATTAATAAAAAGTTCATAGCATCTGATGGCTCTCAGTGCCATTTAGTGGGGTTTTCCGCATATATATAATCTTCTAAGACGGTGGCAATATGGATGACGCTATGGCCATCATGATAGTTTATCAAAGACTTTGACTGTCTATGTGGCTGACAAAATCTTCTTTAGATACTTGTGCAGGCAATCTGTCTTCCGATGTAATTACCATCTTTCAGGCTGGAATGAGGTCTTTTAGGTTGGAGCAATTTACTTACTTTCAGATGGAGGGAAGCTATTTAACCTGTTTCCCTGCTCTCTGTGAGTGGGACTCTGATACTCCAGATGGACTGCTGTTTAGAGACTGTGTTCTTCTAACTCTAGCCCTCTTTAAATAGGAGCCCAATGCTTTCAATGGTGCAGAGTATATTCCCATTACACCTCCTACTTGCTGTGGAGTCATATTCCCAGATACTTACCTAGTGTGTAATTGCTGATGTCTGATCCTCCGGTGTAATCGTCTCCCAGGGCAATTGGTCATGTGGTGCCATTACATCACAAAGCTACAGCAGGATGTCTTCTGACATGAGGGCCAATCAGTTGCTTCTTCTAACTCTAGCCCTCTTTAAATAGGAGCCCACTGCTTTCAATGGTGTAGAGTCTATTCCCATTACACCTCCTACTTGCTGTGCAGTCATATTCACAGATAGTTACCTAGTGTGTAATTGCTGATTTCTGGTCCTCCGGTGTAATAATCTTCACCCAGGGCGATTGGTCAAGTGGTGCCATTACATCACAAAGATACAGCAGGATGTCATCTGACAGGAGGGCCAATCAGTTGCCTAGTACGCAATAGGATACATGTATCATGGTATAGAAAAGGGAGCAATGTAGACAGGATGCCCAGCTGAAGACTAGGGTGGTGAGATGAAAGGACCTAGGCCATTATTTGAGACTTATACATTTGTTTGAAGGAGTGGTTGATCATAACATTCTGGAATTCTCTATAGGTTAACTGATATGGATGTGCTAAAATGAAGATGTTAGAATCTGTTATTCATAGTTTTTATTATTCCCACGAACCGTAGCATAAACCTTCCTCTTAGCTTATCAGATCACTGAATTGCTATAGTGTACCATAACCTAAAATAATTCTTGTGAGAAGGGTACGCTATCTCTTGGCTGCCAAAGAGATCTTTCTATCCAAGTCCTCATATAGGTGCTATAGTTGTGTAGAATGTACCAGCAAATGAGGCATCGGATTGAAAGAAGTCAGCTAGGTTGAAATCTAAATTGAGATTATAATTTTAATGAGTTTTGGATTTTCACAATATTAGATACACCATAGTACTAATGATTGACACTTTATAAAAATCATTTTTTGGTAGTGTTGCATTTCTTTGGAAATATTCAAGTTCTAAAAATTGACTAACAGTGGACTTTTCCATCTGCAGATTATACTGAATGGCCAGCAGAGGCAGTGTTGCAGAGGAATATTTCTCCGCTTGCTGAGAAAAAAAAAAGAAAGCTCATTCCTCAGCCTTCTCCATGCCTCGATCAATATATATGGTAAGTCAAAATCTCATTTATTCATTTTGCCATTAATAAAAAGTTCATAGCATCTGATGGCTCTCAGTGCCATTTAGTGGGGTCTTCCGCATAAATATAATCTTCTAAGACGGTGGCAATATGGATGACGCTATGGCCATCATGATAGTTTATCAAAGACTTTGACTGTCTATGTGGCTGACAAAATCTTCTTTAGATACTTGTGCAGGCAATCTGTCTTCCGATGTAATTACCATCTTTCAGGCTGGAATGAGGTGTCTTAGGTTAGAGCAATTGACTTACTTTCAGATGGAGGGAAGCTATTTAACCTGTTTCCCTGCTCTCTGTGAGTGGGACTCTGATACTCCAGATGGACTGCTGTTTAGAGACTGTGTTCTTCTAACTCTAGCCCTCTTTAAATAGGAGCCCAATGCTTTCAATGGTGCAGAGTATATTCCCATTACACCTCCTACTTGCTATGGAGTCATATTCCCAGATACTTACCTAGTGTGTAATTGCTGATGTCTGGTCCTCCGGTGTAATCGTCTCCCAGGGCAATTGGTCATGTGGTGCCATTACATCACAAAGCTACAGCAGGATGTCTTCTGACTTGAGGGCCAATCAGTTGCTTCTTCTAACTCTAGCCCTCTTTAAATAGGAGCCCACTGCTTTCAATGGTGCAGAGTCTATTCCCATTACACCTCCTACTTGCTGTGCAGTCATATTCACAGATAGTTACCTAGTGTGTAATTGCTGATTTCTGGTCCTCCGGTGTAATAATCTTCACCCAGGGCGATTGGTCAAGTGGTGCCATTACATCACAAAGATACAGCAGGATGTCATCTGACAGGAGGGCCAATCAGTTGCCTAGTACGCAATAGGATACATGTATCATGGTATAGAAAAGGGAGCAATGTAGACAGGATGCCCAGCTGAAGACTAGGGTGGTGAGATGAAAGGACCTAGGCCATTATTTGAGACTTATACATTTGTTTGAAGGAGTGGTTGATCATAACATTCTGGAATTCTCTATAGGTTAACTGATATGGATGTGCTAAAATGAAGATGTTAGAATCTGTTATTCATAGTTTTTATTATTCCCACGAACCGTAGCATAAACCTTCCTCTCTTAGCTTATCAGATCACTGAATTGCTATAGTGTACCATAACCTAAAATAATTCTTGTGAGAAGGGTACGCTATCTCTTGGCTGCCAAAGAGATCTTTCTATCCAAGTCCTCATATAGGTGCTATAGTTGTGTAGAATGTACCAGAAAATGAGGCATAGGATTGAAAGAAGTCAGCTAGGTTGAAATCTAAATTGAGATTATAATTTTTAGTGAGCTTTGGATTTTCACAATATTAGATACACCATAGTACTAATGATTGACACTTTATAAAAATCATTTTTTGGTAGTGTTGCATTTCTTTGGAAATATTCAAGTTCTAAAAATTGACTAACAGTGGACTTTTCCATCTGCAGATTATACTGAATGGCCAGCAGAGGCAGTGTTGCAGAGGAATATTTCTCCGCTTGCTGAGAAAAAAAAAACAGAAAGCTCATTCCTCAGCCTTCTCCATGCCTCGATCAATATATATGGTAAGTCAAAATCTCATTTATTCATTTTGCCATTAATAAAAAGTTCATAGCATCTGATGGCTCTCAGTGCCATTTAGTGGGGTTTTCCGCATATATATAATCTTCTAAGACGGTGGCAATATGGATGACGCTATGGCCATCATGATAGTTTATCAAAGACTTTGACTGTCTATGTGGCTGACAAAATCTTCTTTAGATACTTGTGCAGGCAATCTGTCTTCCGATGTAATTACCATCTTTCAGGCTGGAATGAGGTCTTTTAGGTTAGAGCAATTTACTTACTTTCAGATGGAGGGAAGCTATTTAACCTGTTTCCCTGCTCTCTGTGAGTGGGACTCTGATACTCCAGATGGACTGCTGTTTAGAGACTGTGTTCTTCTAACTCTAGCCCTCTTTAAATAGGAGCCCAATGCTTTCAATGGTGCAGAGTATATTCCCATTACACCTCCTACTTGCTGTGGAGTCATATTCCCAGATACTTACCTAGTGTGTAATTGCTGATGTCTGGTCCTCCGGTGTAATCGTCTCCCAGGGCAATTGGTCATGTGGTGCCATTACATCACAAAGCTACAGCAGGATGTCTTCTGACATGAGGGCCAATCAGTTGCTTCTTCTAACTCTAGCCCTCTTTAAATAGGAGCCCACTGCTTTCAATGGTGCAGAGTCTATTCCCATTACACCTCCTACTTGCTGTGCAGTCATATTCACAGATAGTTACCTAGTGTGTAATTGCTGATTTCTGGTCCTCCGGTGTAATAATCTTCACCCAGGGCGATTGGTCAAGTGGTGCCATTACATCACAAAGATACAGCAGGATGTCATCTGACAGGAGGGCCAATCAGTTGCCTAGTACGCAATAGGATACATGTATCATGGTATAGAAAAGGGAGCAATGTAGACAGGATGCCCAGCTGAAGACTAGGGTGGTGAGATGAAAGGACCTAGGCCATTATTTGAGACTTATACATTTGTTTGAAGGAGTGGTTGATCATAACATTCTGGAATTCTCTATAGGTTAACTGATATGGATGTGCTAAAATGAAGATGTTAGAATCTGTTATTCATAGTTTTTATTATTCCCACGAACCGTAGCATAAACCTTCCTCTCTTAGCTTATCAGATCACTGAATTGCTATAGTGTACCATAACCTAAAATAATTCTTGTGAGAAGGGTACGCTATCTCTTGGCTGCCAAAGAGATCTTTCTATCCAAGTCCTCATATAGGTGCTATAGTTGTGTAGAATGTACCAGAAAATGAGGCATAGGATTGAAAGAAGTCAGCTAGGTTGAAATCTAAATTGAGATTATAATTTTTAGTGAGCTTTGGATTTTCACAATATTAGATACACCATAGTACTAATGATTGACACTTTATAAAAATCATTTTTTGGTAGTGTTGCATTTCTTTGGAAATATTCAAGTTCTAAAAATTGACTAACAGTGGACTTTTCCATCTGCAGATTATACTGAATGGCCAGCAGAGGCAGTGTTGCAGAGGAATATTTCTCCGCTTGCTGAGAAAAAAAAAAAGAAAGCTCATTCCTCAGCCTTCTCCATGCCTCGATCAATATATATGGTAAGTCAAAATCTCATTTATTCATTTTGCCATTAATAAAAAGTTCATAGCATCTGATGGCTCTCAGTGCCATTTAGTGGGGTTTTCCGCATATATATAATCTTCTAAGACGGTGGCAATATGGATGACGCTATGGCCATCATGATAGTTTATCAAAGACTTTGACTGTCTATGTGGCTGACAAAATCTTCTTTAGATACTTGTGCAGGCAATCTGTCTTCCGATGTAATTACCATCTTTCAGGCTGGAATGAGGTCTTTTAGGTTAGAGCAATTTACTTACTTTCAGATGGAGGGAAGCTATTTAACCTGTTTCCCTGCTCTCTGTGAGTGGGACTCTGATACTCCAGATGGACTGCTGTTTAGAGACTGTGTTCTTCTAACTCTAGCCCTCTTTAAATAGGAGCCCAATGCTTTCAATGGTGCAGAGTATATTCCCATTACACCTCCTACTTGCTGTGGAGTCATATTCCCAGATACTTACCTAGTGTGTAATTGCTGATGTCTGGTCCTCCGGTGTAATCGTCTCCCAGGGCAATTGGTCATGTGGTGCCATTACATCACAAAGCTACAGCAGGATGTCTTCTGACATGAGGGCCAATCAGTTGCTTCTTCTAACTCTAGCCCTCTTTAAATAGGAGCCCACTGCTTTCAATGGTGCAGAGTCTATTCCCATTACACCTCCTACTTGCTGTGCAGTCATATTCACAGATAGTTACCTAGTGTGTAATTGCTGATTTCTGGTCCTCCGGTGTAATAATCTTCACCCAGGGCGATTGGTCAAGTGGTGCCATTACATCACAAAGATACAGCAGGATGTCATCTGACAGGAGGGCCAATCAGTTGCCTAGTACGCAATAGGATACATGTATCATGGTATAGAAAAGGGAGCAATGTAGACAGGATGCCCAGCTGAAGACTAGGGTGGTGAGATGAAAGGACCTAGGCCATTATTTGAGACTTATACATTTGTTTGAAGGAGTGGTTGATCATAAAATTCTGGAATTCTCTATAGGTTAACTGATATGGATGTGCTAAAATGAAGATGTTAGAATCTGTTATTCATAGTTTTTATTATTCCCACGAACCGTAGCATAAACCTTCCTCTTAGCTTATCAGATCACTGAATTGCTATAGTGTACCATAACCTAAAATAATTCTTGTGAGAAGGGTACGCTATCTCTTGGCTGCCAAAGAGATCTTTCTATCCAAGTCCTCATATAGGTGCTATAGTTGTGTAGAATGTACCAGAAAATGAGGCATAGGATTGAAAGAAGTCAGCTAGGTTGAAATCTAAATTGAGATTATAATTTTTAGTGAGCTTTGGATTTTCACAATATTAGATACACCATAGTACTAATGATTGACACTTTATAAAAATCATTTTTTGGTAGTGTTGCATTTCTTTGGAAATATTCAAGTTCTAAAAATTGACTAACAGTGGACTTTTCCATCTGCAGATTATACTGAATGGCCAGCAGAGGCAGTGTTGCAGAGGAATATTTCTCCGCTTGCTGAGAAAAAAAAAAAGAAAGCTCATTCCTCAGCCTTCTCCATGCCTCGATCAATATATATGGTAAGTCAAAATCTCATTTATTCATTTTGCCATTAATAAAAAGTTCATAGCATCTGATGGCTCTCAGTGCCATTTAGTGGGGTTTTCCGCATATATATAATCTTCTAAGACGGTGGCAATATGGATGACGCTATGGCCATCATGATAGTTTATCAAAGACTTTGACTGTCTATGTGGCTGACAAAATCTTCTTTAGATACTTGTGCAGGCAATCTGTCTTCCGATGTAATTACCATCTTTCAGGCTGGAATGAGGTCTTTTAGGTTAGAGCAATTTACTTACTTTCAGATGGAGGGAAGCTATTTAACCTGTTTCCCTGCTCTCTGTGAGTGGGACTCTGATACTCCAGATGGACTGCTGTTTAGAGACTGTGTTCTTCTAACTCTAGCCCTCTTTAAATAGGAGCCCAATGCTTTCAATGGTGCAGAGTATATTCCCATTACACCTCCTACTTGCTGTGGAGTCATATTCCCAGATACTTACCTAGTGTGTAATTGCTGATGTCTGGTCCTCCGGTGTAATCGTCTCCCAGGGCAATTGGTCATGTGGTGCCATTACATCACAAAGCTACAGCAGGATGTCTTCTGACATGAGGGCCAATCAGTTGCTTCTTCTAACTCTAGCCCTCTTTAAATAGGAGCCCACTGCTTTCAATGGTGCAGAGTCTATTCCCATTACACCTCCTACTTGCTGTGCAGTCATATTCACAGATAGTTACCTAGTGTGTAATTGCTGATTTCTGGTCCTCCGGTGTAATAATCTTCACCCAGGGCGATTGGTCAAGTGGTGCCATTACATCACAAAGATACAGCAGGATGTCATCTGACAGGAGGGCCAATCAGTTGCCTAGTACGCAATAGGATACATGTATCATGGTATAGAAAAGGGAGCAATGTAGACAGGATGCCCAGCTGAAGACTAGGGTGGTGAGATGAAAGGACCTAGGCCATTATTTGAGACTTATACATTTGTTTGAAGGAGTGGTTGATCATAAAATTCTGGAATTCTCTATAGGTTAACTGATATGGATGTGCTAAAATGAAGATGTTAGAATCTGTTATTCATAGTTTTTATTATTCCCACGAACCGTAGCATAAACCTTCCTCTCTTAGCTTATCAGATCACTGAATTGCTATAGTGTACCATAACCTAAAATAATTCTTGTGAGAAGGGTACGCTATCTCTTGGCTGCCAAAGAGATCTTTCTATCCAAGTCCTCATATAGGTGCTATAGTTGTGTAGAATGTACCAGCAAATGAGGCATAGGATTGAAAGAAGTCAGCTAGGTTGAAATCTAAATTGAGATTATAATTTTTAGTGAGCTTTGGATTTTCACAATATTAGATACACCATAGTACTAATGATTGACACTTTATAAAAATCATTTTTTGGTAGTGTTGCATTTCTTTGGAAATATTCAAGTTCTAAAAATTGACTAACAGTGGACTTTTCCATCTGCAGATTATACTGAATGGCCAGCAGAGGCAGTGTTGCAGAGGAATATTTCTCCGCTTGCTGAGAAAAAAAAAAAGAAAGCTCATTCCTCAGCCTTCTCCATGCCTCGATCAATATATATGGTAAGTCAAAATCTCATTTATTCATTTTGCCATTAATAAAAAGTTCATAGCATCTGATGGCTCTCAGTGCCATTTAGTGGGGTTTTCCGCATATATATAATCTTCTAAGACGGTGGCAATATGGATGACGCTATGGCCATCATGATAGTTTATCAAAGACTTTGACTGTCTATGTGGCTGACAAAATCTTCTTTAGATACTTGTGCAGGCAATCTGTCTTCCGATGTAATTACCATCTTTCAGGCTGGAATGAGGTCTTTTAGGTTAGAGCAATTTACTTACTTTCAGATGGAGGGAAGCTATTTAACCTGTTTCCCTGCTCTCTGTGAGTGGGACTCTGATACTCCAGATGGACTGCTGTTTAGAGACTGTGTTCTTCTAACTCTAGCCCTCTTTAAATAGGAGCCCAATGCTTTCAATGGTGCAGAGTATATTCCCATTACACCTCCTACTTGCTGTGGAGTCATATTCCCAGATACTTACCTAGTGTGTAATTGCTGATGTCTGGTCCTCCGGTGTAATCGTCTCCCAGGGCAATTGGTCATGTGGTGCCATTACATCACAAAGCTACAGCAGGATGTCTTCTGACATGAGGGCCAATCAGTTGCTTCTTCTAACTCTAGCCCTCTTTAAATAGGAGCCCACTGCTTTCAATGGTGCAGAGTCTATTCCCATTACACCTCCTACTTGCTGTGCAGTCATATTCACAGATAGTTACCTAGTGTGTAATTGCTGATTTCTGGTCCTCCGGTGTAATAATCTTCACCCAGGGCGATTGGTCAAGTGGTGCCATTACATCACAAAGATACAGCAGGATGTCATCTGACAGGAGGGCCAATCAGTTGCCTAGTACGCAATAGGATACATGTATCATGGTATAGAAAAGGGAGCAATGTAGACAGGATGCCCAGCTGAAGACTAGGGTGGTGAGATGAAAGGACCTAGGCCATTATTTGAGACTTATACATTTGTTTGAAGGAGTGGTTGATCATAACATTCTGGAATTCTCTATAGGTTAACTGATATGGATGTGCTAAAATGAAGATGTTAGAATCTGTTATTCATAGTTTTTATTATTCCCACGAACCGTAGCATAAACCTTCCTCTCTTAGCTTATCAGATCACTGAATTGCTATAGTGTACCATAACCTAAAATAATTCTTGTGAGAAGGGTACGCTATCTCTTGGCTGCCAAAGAGATCTTTCTATCCAAGTCCTCATATAGGTGCTATAGTTGTGTAGAATGTACCAGAAAATGAGGCATAGGATTGAAAGAAGTCAGCTAGGTTGAAATCTAAATTGAGATTATAATTTTTAGTGAGCTTTGGATTTTCACAATATTAGATACACCATAGTACTAATGATTGACACTTTATAAAAATCATTTTTTGGTAGTGTTGCATTTCTTTGGAAATATTCAAGTTCTAAAAATTGACTAACAGTGGACTTTTCCATCTGCAGATTATACTGAATGGCCAGCAGAGGCAGTGTTGCAGAGGAATATTTCTCCGCTTGCTGAGAAAAAAAAAAAGAAAGCTCATTCCTCAGCCTTCTCCATGCCTCGATCAATATATATGGTAAGTCAAAATCTCATTTATTCATTTTGCCATTAATAAAAAGTTCATAGCATCTGATGGCTCTCAGTGCCATTTAGTGGGGTTTTCCGCATATATATAATCTTCTAAGACGGTGGCAATATGGATGACGCTATGGCCATCATGATAGTTTATCAAAGACTTTGACTGTCTATGTGGCTGACAAAATCTTCTTTAGATACTTGTGCAGGCAATCTGTCTTCCGATGTAATTACCATCTTTCAGGCTGGAATGAGGTCTTTTAGGTTAGAGCAATTTACTTACTTTCAGATGGAGGGAAGCTATTTAACCTGTTTCCCTGCTCTCTGTGAGTGGGACTCTGATACTCCAGATGGACTGCTGTTTAGAGACTGTGTTCTTCTAACTCTAGCCCTCTTTAAATAGGAGCCCAATGCTTTCAATGGTGCAGAGTATATTCCCATTACACCTCCTACTTGCTGTGGAGTCATATTCCCAGATACTTACCTAGTGTGTAATTGCTGATGTCTGGTCCTCCGGTGTAATCGTCTCCCAGGGCAATTGGTCATGTGGTGCCATTACATCACAAAGCTACAGCAGGATGTCTTCTGACATGAGGGCCAATCAGTTGCTTCTTCTAACTCTAGCCCTCTTTAAATAGGAGCCCACTGCTTTCAATGGTGCAGAGTCTATTCCCATTACACCTCCTACTTGCTGTGCAGTCATATTCACAGATAGTTACCTAGTGTGTAATTGCTGATTTCTGGTCCTCCGGTGTAATAATCTTCACCCAGGGCGATTGGTCAAGTGGTGCCATTACATCACAAAGATACAGCAGGATGTCATCTGACAGGAGGGCCAATCAGTTGCCTAGTACGCAATAGGATACATGTATCATGGTATAGAAAAGGGAGCAATGTAGACAGGATGCCCAGCTGAAGACTAGGGTGGTGAGATGAAAGGACCTAGGCCATTATTTGAGACTTATACATTTGTTTGAAGGAGTGGTTGATCATAAAATTCTGGAATTCTCTATAGGTTAACTGATATGGATGTGCTAAAATGAAGATGTTAGAATCTGTTATTCATAGTTTTTATTATTCCCACGAACCGTAGCATAAACCTTCCTCTTAGCTTATCAGATCACTGAATTGCTATAGTGTACCATAACCTAAAATAATTCTTGTGAGAAGGGTACGCTATCTCTTGGCTGCCAAAGAGATCTTTCTATCCAAGTCCTCATATAGGTGCTATAGTTGTGTAGAATGTACCAGCAAATGAGGCATAGGATTGAAAGAAGTCAGCTAGGTTGAAATCTAAATTGAGATTATAATTTTTAGTGAGCTTTGGATTTTCACAATATTAGATACACCATAGTACTAATGATTGACACTTTATAAAAATCATTTTTTGGTAGTGTTGCATTTCTTTGGAAATATTCAAGTTCTAAAAATTGACTAACAGTGGACTTTTCCATCTGCAGATTATACTGAATGGCCAGCAGAGGCAGTGTTGCAGAGGAATATTTCTCCGCTTGCTGAGAAAAAAAAAAAGAAAGCTCATTCCTCAGCCTTCTCCATGCCTCGATCAATATATATGGTAAGTCAAAATCTCATTTATTCATTTTGCCATTAATAAAAAGTTCATAGCATCTGATGGCTCTCAGTGCCATTTAGTGGGGTTTTCCGCATATATATAATCTTCTAAGACGGTGGCAATATGGATGACGCTATGGCCATCATGATAGTTTATCAAAGACTTTGACTGTCTATGTGGCTGACAAAATCTTCTTTAGATACTTGTGCAGGCAATCTGTCTTCCGATGTAATTACCATCTTTCAGGCTGGAATGAGGTGTCTTAGGTTAGAGCAATTGACTTACTTTCAGATGGAGGGAAGCTATTTAACCTGTTTCCCTGCTCTCTGTGAGTGGGACTCTGATACTCCAGATGGACTGCTGTTTAGAGACTGTGTTCTTCTAACTCTAGCCCTCTTTAAATAGGAGCCCAATGCTTTCAATGGTGCAGAGTATATTCCCATTACACCTCCTACTTGCTGTGGAGTCATATTCCCAGATACTTACCTAGTGTGTAATTGCTGATGTCTGGTCCTCCGGTGTAATCGTCTCCCAGGGCAATTGGTCATGTGGTGCCATTACATCACAAAGCTACAGCAGGATGTCTTCTGACATGAGGGCCAATCAGTTGCTTCTTCTAACTCTAGCCCTCTTTAAATAGGAGCCCACTGCTTTCAATGGTGCAGAGTCTATTCCCATTACACCTCCTACTTGCTGTGCAGTCATATTCACAGATAGTTACCTAGTGTGTAATTGCTGATTTCTGGTCCTCCGGTGTAATAATCTTCACCCAGGGCGATTGGTCAAGTGGTGCCATTACATCACAAAGATACAGCAGGATGTCATCTGACAGGAGGGCCAATCAGTTGCCTAGTACGCAATAGGATACATGTATCATGGTATAGAAAAGGGAGCAATGTAGACAGGATGCCCAGCTGAAGACTAGGGTGGTGAGATGAAAGGACCTAGGCCATTATTTGAGACTTATACATTTGTTTGAAGGAGTGGTTGATCATAAAATTCTGGAATTCTCTATAGGTTAACTGATATGGATGTGCTAAAATGAAGATGTTAGAATCTGTTATTCATAGTTTTTATTATTCCCACGAACCGTAGCATAAACCTTCCTCTTAGCTTATCAGATCACTGAATTGCTATAGTGTACCATAACCTAAAATAATTCTTGTGAGAAGGGTACGCTATCTCTTGGCTGCCAAAGAGATCTTTCTATCCAAGTCCTCATATAGGTGCTATAGTTGTGTAGAATGTACCAGCAAATGAGGCATAGGATTGAAAGAAGTCAGCTAGGTTGAAATCTAAATTGAGATTATAATTTTTAGTGAGCTTTGGATTTTCACAATATTAGATACACCATAGTACTAATGATTGACACTTTATAAAAATCATTTTTTGGTAGTGTTGCATTTCTTTGGAAATATTCAAGTTCTAAAAATTGACTAACAGTGGACTTTTCCATCTGCAGATTATACTGAATGGCCAGCAGAGGCAGTGTTGCAGAGGAATATTTCTCCGCTTGCTGAGAAAAAAAAAAAGAAAGCTCATTCCTCAGCCTTCTCCATGCCTCGATCAATATATATGGTAAGTCAAAATCTCATTTATTCATTTTGCCATTAATAAAAAGTTCATAGCATCTGATGGCTCTCAGTGCCATTTAGTGGGGTTTTCCGCATATATATAATCTTCTAAGACGGTGGCAATATGGATGACGCTATGGCCATCATGATAGTTTATCAAAGACTTTGACTGTCTATGTGGCTGACAAAATCTTCTTTAGATACTTGTGCAGGCAATCTGTCTTCCGATGTAATTACCATCTTTCAGGCTGGAATGAGGTGTCTTAGGTTAGAGCAATTGACTTACTTTCAGATGGAGGGAAGCTATTTAACCTGTTTCCCTGCTCTCTGTGAGTGGGACTCTGATACTCCAGATGGACTGCTGTTTAGAGACTGTGTTCTTCTAACTCTAGCCCTCTTTAAATAGGAGCCCAATGCTTTCAATGGTGCAGAGTATATTCCCATTACACCTCCTACTTGCTATGGAGTCATATTCCCAGATACTTACCTAGTGTGTAATTGCTGATGTCTGGTCCTCCGGTGTAATCGTCTCCCAGGGCAATTGGTCATGTGGTGCCATTACATCACAAAGCTACAGCAGGATGTCTTCTGACTTGAGGGCCAATCAGTTGCTTCTTCTAACTCTAGCCCTCTTTAAATAGGAGCCCACTGCTTTCAATGGTGCAGAGTCTATTCCCATTACACCTCCTACTTGCTGTGCAGTCATATTCACAGATAGTTACCTAGTGTGTAATTGCTGATTTCTGGTCCTCCGGTGTAATAATCTTCACCCAGGGCGATTGGTCAAGTGGTGCCATTACATCACAAAGATACAGCAGGATGTCATCTGACAGGAGGGCCAATCAGTTGCCTAGTACGCAATAGGATACATGTATCATGGTATAGAAAAGGGAGCAATGTAGACAGGATGCCCAGCTGAAGACTAGGGTGGTGAGATGAAAGGACCTAGGCCATTATTTGAGACTTATACATTTGTTTGAAGGAGTGGTTGATCATAACATTCTGGAATTCTCTATAGGTTAACTGATATGGATGTGCTAAAATGAAGATGTTAGAATCTGTTATTCATAGTTTTTATTATTCCCACAAACCGTAGCATAAACCTTCCTCTCTTAGCTTATCAGATCACTGAATTGCTATAGTGTACCATAACCTAAAATAATTCTTGTGAGAAGGGTACGCTATCTCTTGGCTGCCAAAGAGATCTTTCTATCCAAGTCCTCATATAGGTGCTATAGTTGTGTAGAATGTACCAGAAAATGAGGCATAGGATTGAAAGAAGTCAGCTAGGTTGAAATCTAAATTGAGATTATAATTTTTAGTGAGCTTTGGATTTTCACAATATTAGATACACCATAGTACTAATGATTGACACTTTATAAAAATCATTTTTTGGTAGTGTTGCATTTCTTTGGAAATATTCAAGTTCTAAAAATTGACTAACAGTGGACTTTTCCATCTGCAGATTATACTGAATGGCCAGCAGAGGCAGTGTTGCAGAGGAATATTTCTCCGCTTGCTGAGAAAAAAAAAAAGAAAGCTCATTCCTCAGCCTTCTCCATGCCTCGATCAATATATATGGTAAGTCAAAATCTCATTTATTCATTTTGCCATTAATAAAAAGTTCATAGCATCTGATGGCTCTCAGTGCCATTTAGTGGGGTTTTCCGCATATATATAATCTTCTAAGACGGTGGCAATATGGATGACGCTATGGCCATCATGATAGTTTATCAAAGACTTTGACTGTCTATGTGGCTGACAAAATCTTCTTTAGATACTTGTGCAGGCAATCTGTCTTCCGATGTAATTACCATCTTTCAGGCTGGAATGAGGTCTTTTAGGTTAGAGCAATTTACTTACTTTCAGATGGAGGGAAGCTATTTAACCTGTTTCCCTGCTCTCTGTGAGTGGGACTCTGATACTCCAGATGGACTGCTGTTTAGAGACTGTGTTCTTCTAACTCTAGCCCTCTTTAAATAGGAGCCCAATGCTTTCAATGGTGCAGAGTATATTCCCATTACACCTCCTACTTGCTGTGGAGTCATATTCCCAGATACTTACCTAGTGTGTAATTGCTGATGTCTGATCCTCCGGTGTAATCGTCTCCCAGGGCAATTGGTCATGTGGTGCCATTACATCACAAAGCTACAGCAGGATGTCTTCTGACATGAGGGCCAATCAGTTGCTTCTTCTAACTCTAGCCCTCTTTAAATAGGAGCCCACTGCTTTCAATGGTGCAGAGTCTATTCCCATTACACCTCCTACTTGCTGTGCAGTCATATTCACAGATAGTTACCTAGTGTGTAATTGCTGATTTCTGGTCCTCCGGTGTAATAATCTTCACCCAGGGCGATTGGTCAAGTGGTGCCATTACATCACAAAGATACAGCAGGATGTCATCTGACAGGAGGGCCAATCAGTTGCCTAGTACGCAATAGGATACATGTATCATGGTATAGAAAAGGGAGCAATGTAGACAGGATGCCCAGCTGAAGACTAGGGTGGTGAGATGAAAGGACCTAGGCCATTATTTGAGACTTATACATTTGTTTGAAGGAGTGGTTGATCATAACATTCTGGAATTCTCTATAGGTTAACTGATATGGATGTGCTAAAATGAAGATGTTAGAATCTGTTATTCATAGTTTTTATTATTCCCACGAACCGTAGCATAAACCTTCCTCTTAGCTTATCAGATCACTGAATTGCTATAGTGTACCATAACCTAAAATAATTCTTGTGAGAAGGGTACGCTATCTCTTGGCTGCCAAAGAGATCTTTCTATCCAAGTCCTCATATAGGTGCTATAGTTGTGTAGAATGTACCAGCAAATGAGGCATCGGATTGAAAGAAGTCAGCTAGGTTGAAATCTAAATTGAGATTATAATTTTTAGTGAGCTTTGGATTTTCACAATATTAGATACACCATAGTACTAATGATTGACACTTTATAAAAATCATTTTTTGGTAGTGTTGCATTTCTTTGGAAATATTCAAGTTCTAAAAATTGACTAACAGTGGACTTTTCCATCTGCAGATTATACTGAATGGCCAGCAGAGGCAGTGTTGCAGAGGAATATTTCTCCGCTTGCTGAGAAAAAAAAAAAGAAAGCTCATTCCTCAGCCTTCTCCATGCCTCGATCAATATATATGGTAAGTCAAAATCTCATTTATTCATTTTGCCATTAATAAAAAGTTCATAGCATCTGATGGCTCTCAGTGCCATTTAGTGGGGTTTTCCGCATATATATAATCTTCTAAGACGGTGGCAATATGGATGACGCTATGGCCATCATGATAGTTTATCAAAGACTTTGACTGTCTATGTGGCTGACAAAATCTTCTTTAGATACTTGTGCAGGCAATCTGTCCTCCGATGTAATTACCATCTTTCAGGCTGGAATGAGGTGTCTTAGGTTAGAGCAATTGACTTACTTTCAGATGGAGGGAAGCTATTTAACCTGTTTCCCTGCTCTCTGTGAGTGGGACTCTGATACTCCAGATGGACTGCTGTTTAGAAACTGTGTTCTTCTAACTCTAGCCCTCTTTAAATAGGAGCCCAATGCTTTCAATGGTGCAGAGTATATTCCCATTACACCTCCTACTTGCTATGGAGTCATATTCCCAGATACTTACCTAGTGTGTAATTGCTGATGTCTGGTCCTCCGGTGTAATCGTCTCCCAGGGCAATTGGTCATGTGGTGCCATTACATCACAAAGCTACAGCAGGATGTCTTCTGACTTGAGGGCCAATCAGTTGCTTCTTCTAACTCTAGCCCTCTTTAAATAGGAGCCCACTGCTTTCAATGGTGCAGAGTCTATTCCCATTACACCTCCTACTTGCTGTGCAGTCATATTCACAGATAGTTACCTAGTGTGTAATTGCTGATTTCTGGTCCTCCGGTGTAATAATCTTCACCCAGGGCGATTGGTCAAGTGGTGCCATTACATCACAAAGATACAGCAGGATGTCATCTGACAGGAGGGCCAATCAGTTGCCTAGTACGCAATAGGATACATGTATCATGGTATAGAAAAGGGAGCAATGTAGACAGGATGCCCAGCTGAAGACTAGGGTGGTGAGATGAAAGGACCTAGGCCATTATTTGAGACTTATACATTTGTTTGAAGGAGTGGTTGATCATAACATTCTGGAATTCTCTATAGGTTAACTGATATGGATGTGCTAAAATGAAGATGTTAGAATCTGTTATTCATAGTTTTTATTATTCCCACGAACCGTAGCATAAACCTTCCTCCCTTAGCTTATCAGATCACTGAATTGCTATAGTGTACCATAACCTAAAATAATCCTTGTGAGAAGGGTACGCTATCTCTTGGCTGCCAAAGAGATCTTTCTATCCAAGTCCTCATATAGGTGCTATAGTTGTGTAGAATGTACCAGCAAATGAGGCATAGGATTGAAAGAAGTCAGCTAGGTTGAAATCTAAATTGAGATTATAATTTTTAGTGAGCTTTGGATTTTCAAAATATTAGATACACCATAGTACTAATGATTGACACTTTATAAAAATCATTTTTTGGTAGTGTTGCATTTCTTTGGAAATATTCAAGTTCTAAAAATTGACTAACAGTGGACTTTTCCATCTGCAGATTATACTGAATGGCCAGCAGAGGCAGTGTTGCAGAGGAATATTTCTCCGCTTGCTGAGAAAAAAAAAAAGAAAGCTCATTCCTCAGCCTTCTCCATGCCTCGATCAATATATATGGTAAGTCAAAATCTCATTTATTCATTTTGCCATTAATAAAAAGTTCATAGCATCTGATGGCTCTCAGTGCCATTTAGTGGGGTTTTCCGCATATATATAATCTTCTAAGACGGTGGCAATATGGATGACGCTATGGCCATCATGATAGTTTATCAAAGACTTTGACTGTCTATGTGGCTGACAAAATCTTCTTTAGATACTTGTGCAGGCAATCTGTCTTCCGATGTAATTACCATCTTTCAGGCTGGAATGAGGTGTCTTAGGTTAGAGCAATTGACTTACTTTCAGATGGAGGGAAGCTACTTAACCTGTTTCCCTGCTCTCTGTGAGTGGGACTCTGATACTCCAGATGGACTGCTGTTTAGAGACTGTGTTCTTCTAACTCTAGCCCTCTTTAAATAGGAGCCCAATGCTTTCAATGGTGCAGAGTATATTCCCATTACACCTCCTACTTGCTATGGAGTCATATTCCCAGATACTTACCTAGTGTGTAATTGCTGATGTCTGGTCCTCCGGTGTAATCGTCTCCCAGGGCAATTGGTCATGTGGTGCCATTACATCACAAAGCTACAGCAGGATGTCTTCTGACTTGAGGGCCAATCAGTTGCTTCTTCTAACTCTAGCCCTCTTTAAATAGGAGCCCACTGCTTTCAATGGTGCAGAGTCTATTCCCATTACACCTCCTACTTGCTGTGCAGTCATATTCACAGATAGTTACCTAGTGTGTAATTGCTGATTTCTGGTCCTCCGGTGTAATAATCTTCACCCAGGGCGATTGGTCAAGTGGTGCCATTACATCACAAAGATACAGCAGGATGTCATCTGACAGGAGGGCCAATCAGTTGCCTAGTACGCAATAGGATACATGTATCATGGTATAGAAAAGGGAGCAATGTAGACAGGATGCCCAGCTGAAGACTAAGGTGGTGAGATGAAAGGACCTAGGCCATTATTTGAGACTTATACATTTGTTTGAAGGAGTGGTTGATCATAACATTCTGGAATTCTCTATAGGTTAACTGATATGGATGTGCTAAAATGAAGATGTTAGAATCTGTTATTCATAGTTTTTATTATTCCCACGAACCGTAGCATAAACCTTCCTCCCTTAGCTTATCAGATCACTGAATTGCTATAGTGTACCATAACCTAAAATAATCCTTGTGAGAAGGGTACGCTATCTCTTGGCTGCCAAAGAGATCTTTCTATCCAAGTCCTCATATAGGTGCTATAGTTGTGTAGAATGTACCAGCAAATGAGGCATAGGATTGAAAGAAGTCAGCTAGGTTGAAATCTAAATTGAGATTATAATTTTTAGTGAGCTTTGGATTTTCAAAATATTAGATACACCATAGTACTAATGATTGACACTTTATAAAAATCATTTTTTGGTAGTGTTGCATTTCTTTGGAAATATTCAAGTTCTAAAAATTGACTAACAGTGGACTTTTCCATCTGCAGATTATACTGAATGGCCAGCAGAGGCAGTGTTGCAGATTAATATTTCTCCGCTTGCTGAGAAAAAAAAAAAGAAAGCTCATTCCTCAGCCTTCTCCATGCCTCGATCAATATATATGGTAAGTCAAAATCTCATTTATTCATTTTGCCATTAATAAAAAGTTCATAGCATCTGATGGCTCTCAGTGCCATTTAGTGGGGTTTTCCGCATATATATAATCTTCTAAGACGGTGGCAATATGGATGACGCTATGGCCATCATGATAGTTTATCAAAGACTTTGACTGTCTATGTGGCTGACAAAATCTTCTTTAGATACTTGTGCAGGCAATCTGTCTTCCGATGTAATTACCATCTTTCAGGCTGGAATGAGGTGTCTTAGGTTAGAGCAATTGACTTACTTTCAGATGGAGGGAAGCTACTTAACCTGTTTCCCTGCTCTCTGTGAGTGGGACTCTGATACTCCAGATGGACTGCTGTTTAGAGACTGTGTTCTTCTAACTCTAGCCCTCTTTAAATAGGAGCCCAATGCTTTCAATGGTGCAGAGTATATTCCCATTACACCTCCTACTTGCTATGGAGTCATATTCCCAGATACTTACCTAGTGTGTAATTGCTGATGTCTGGTCCTCCGGTGTAATCGTCTCCCAGGGCAATTGGTCATGTGGTGCCATTACATCACAAAGCTACAGCAGGATGTCTTCTGACTTGAGGGCCAATCAGTTGCTTCTTCTAACTCTAGCCCTCTTTAAATAGGAGCCCACTGCTTTCAATGGTGCAGAGTCTATTCCCATTACACCTCCTACTTGCTGTGCAGTCATATTCACAGATAGTTACCTAGTGTGTAATTGCTGATTTCTGGTCCTCCGGTGTAATAATCTTCACCCAGGGCGATTGGTCAAGTGGTGCCATTACATCACAAAGATACAGCAGGATGTCATCTGACAGGAGGGCCAATCAGTTGCCTAGTACGCAATAGGATACATGTATCATGGTATAGAAAAGGGAGCAATGTAGACAGGATGCCCAGCTGAAGACTAAGGTGGTGAGATGAAAGGACCTAGGCCATTATTTGAGACTTATACATTTGTTTGAAGGAGTGGTTGATCATAACATTCTGGAATTCTCTATAGGTTAACTGATATGGATGTGCTAAAATGAAGATGTTAGAATCTGTTATTCATAGTTTTTATTATTCCCACGAACCGTAGCATAAACCTTCCTCTCTTAGCTTATCAGATCACTGAATTGCTATAGTGTACCATAACCTAAAATAATTCTTGTGAGAAGGGTACGCTATCTCTTGGCTGCCAAAGAGATCTTTCTATCCAAGTCCTCATATAGGTGCTATAGTTGTGTAGAATGTACCAGAAAATGAGGCATAGGATTGAAAGAAGTCAGCTAGGTTGAAATCTAAATTGAGATTATAATTTTTAGTGAGCTTTGGATTTTCAAAATATTAGATACACCATAGTACTAATGATTGACACTTTATAAAAATCATTTTTTGGTAGTGTTGCATTTCTTTGGAAATATTCAAGTTCTAAAAATTGACTAACAGTGGACTTTTCCATCTGCAGATTATACTGAATGGCCAGCAGAGGCAGTGTTGCAGAGGAATATTTCTCCGCTTGCTGAGAAAAAAAAAAAGAAAGCTCATTCCTCAGCCTTCTCCATGCCTCGATCAATATATATGGTAAGTCAAAATCTCATTTATTCATTTTGCCATTAATAAAAAGTTCATAGCATCTGATGGCTCTCAGTGCCATTTAGTGGGGTTTTCCGCATATATATAATCTTCTAAGACGGTGGCAATATGGATGACGCTATGGCCATCATGATAGTTTATCAAAGACTTTGACTGTCTATGTGGCTGACAAAATCTTCTTTAGATACTTGTGCAGGCAATCTGTCTTCCGATGTAATTACCATCTTTCAGGCTGGAATGAGGTGTCTTAGGTTAGAGCAATTGACTTACTTTCAGATGGAGGGAAGCTACTTAACCTGTTTCCCTGCTCTCTGTGAGTGGGACTCTGATACTCCAGATGGACTGCTGTTTAGAGACTGTGTTCTTCTAACTCTAGCCCTCTTTAAATAGGAGCCCAATGCTTTCAATGGTGCAGAGTATATTCCCATTACACCTCCTACTTGCTATGGAGTCATATTCCCAGATACTTACCTAGTGTGTAATTGCTGATGTCTGGTCCTCCGGTGTAATCGTCTCCCAGGGCAATTGGTCATGTGGTGCCATTACATCACAAAGCTACAGCAGGATGTCTTCTGACTTGAGGGCCAATCAGTTGCTTCTTCTAACTCTAGCCCTCTTTAAATAGGAGCCCACTGCTTTCAATGGTGCAGAGTCTATTCCCATTACACCTCCTACTTGCTGTGCAGTCATATTCACAGATAGTTACCTAGTGTGTAATTGCTGATTTCTGGTCCTCCGGTGTAATAATCTTCACCCAGGGCGATTGGTCAAGTGGTGCCATTACATCACAAAGATACAGCAGGATGTCATCTGACAGGAGGGCCAATCAGTTGCCTAGTACGCAATAGGATACATGTATCATGGTATAGAAAAGGGAGCAATGTAGACAGGATGCCCAGCTGAAGACTAAGGTGGTGAGATGAAAGGACCTAGGCCATTATTTGAGACTTATACATTTGTTTGAAGGAGTGGTTGATCATAACATTCTGGAATTCTCTATAGGTTAACTGATATGGATGTGCTAAAATGAAGATGTTAGAATCTGTTATTCATAGTTTTTATTATTCCCACGAACCGTAGCATAAACCTTCCTCCCTTAGCTTATCAGATCACTGAATTGCTATAGTGTACCATAACCTAAAATAATCCTTGTGAGAAGGGTACGCTATCTCTTGGCTGCCAAAGAGATCTTTCTATCCAAGTCCTCATATAGGTGCTATAGTTGTGTAGAATGTACCAGCAAATGAGGCATAGGATTGAAAGAAGTCAGCTAGGTTGAAATCTAAATTGAGATTATAATTTTTAGTGAGCTTTGGATTTTCAAAATATTAGATACACCATAGTACTAATGATTGACACTTTATAAAAATCATTTTTTGGTAGTGTTGCATTTCTTTGGAAATATTCAAGTTCTAAAAATTGACTAACAGTGGACTTTTCCATCTGCAGATTATACTGAATGGCCAGCAGAGGCAGTGTTGCAGATTAATATTTCTCCGCTTGCTGAGAAAAAAAAAAAGAAAGCTCATTCCTCAGCCTTCTCCATGCCTCGATCAATATATATGGTAAGTCAAAATCTCATTTATTCATTTTGCCATTAATAAAAAGTTCATAGCATCTGATGGCTCTCAGTGCCATTTAGTGGGGTTTTCCGCATATATATAATCTTCTAAGACGGTGGCAATATGGATGACGCTATGGCCATCATGATAGTTTATCAAAGACTTTGACTGTCTATGTGGCTGACAAAATCTTCTTTAGATACTTGTGCAGGCAATCTGTCTTCCGATGTAATTACCATCTTTCAGGCTGGAATGAGGTGTCTTAGGTTAGAGCAATTGACTTACTTTCAGATGGAGGGAAGCTACTTAACCTGTTTCCCTGCTCTCTGTGAGTGGGACTCTGATACTCCAGATGGACTGCTGTTTAGAGACTGTGTTCTTCTAACTCTAGCCCTCTTTAAATAGGAGCCCAATGCTTTCAATGGTGCAGAGTATATTCCCATTACACCTCCTACTTGCTATGGAGTCATATTCCCAGATACTTACCTAGTGTGTAATTGCTGATGTCTGGTCCTCCGGTGTAATCGTCTCCCAGGGCAATTGGTCATGTGGTGCCATTACATCACAAAGCTACAGCAGGATGTCTTCTGACTTGAGGGCCAATCAGTTGCTTCTTCTAACTCTAGCCCTCTTTAAATAGGAGCCCACTGCTTTCAATGGTGCAGAGTCTATTCCCATTACACCTCCTACTTGCTGTGCAGTCATATTCACAGATAGTTACCTAGTGTGTAATTGCTGATTTCTGGTCCTCCGGTGTAATAATCTTCACCCAGGGCGATTGGTCAAGTGGTGCCATTACATCACAAAGATACAGCAGGATGTCATCTGACAGGAGGGCCAATCAGTTGCCTAGTACGCAATAGGATACATGTATCATGGTATAGAAAAGGGAGCAATGTAGACAGGATGCCCAGCTGAAGACTAAGGTGGTGAGATGAAAGGACCTAGGCCATTATTTGAGACTTATACATTTGTTTGAAGGAGTGGTTGATCATAACATTCTGGAATTCTCTATAGGTTAACTGATATGGATGTGCTAAAATGAAGATGTTAGAATCTGTTATTCATAGTTTTTATTATTCCCACGAACCGTAGCATAAACCTTCCTCTCTTAGCTTATCAGATCACTGAATTGCTATAGTGTACCATAACCTAAAATAATTCTTGTGAGAAGGGTACGCTATCTCTTGGCTGCCAAAGAGATCTTTCTATCCAAGTCCTCATATAGGTGCTATAGTTGTGTAGAATGTACCAGAAAATGAGGCATAGGATTGAAAGAAGTCAGCTAGGTTGAAATCTAAATTGAGATTATAATTTTTAGTGAGCTTTGGATTTTCACAATATTAGATACACCATAGTACTAATGATTGACACTTTATAAAAATAATTTTTTGGTAGTGTTGCATTTCTTTGGAAATATTCAAGTTCTAAAAATTGACTAACAGTGGACTTTTCCATCTGCAGATTATACTGAATGGCCAGCAGAGGCAGTGTTGCAGAGGAATATTTCTCCGCTTGCTGAGAAAAAAAAAAAGAAAGCTCATTCCTCAGCCTTCTCCATGCCTCGATCAATATATATGGTAAGTCAAAATCTCATTTATTCATTTTGCCATTAATAAAAAGTTCATAGCATCTGATGGCTCTCAGTGCCATTTAGTGGGGTTTTCCGCATATATATAATCTTCTAAGACGGTGGCAATATGGATGACGCTATGGCCATCATGATAGTTTATTAAAGACTTTGACTGTCTATGTGGCTGACAAAATCTTCTTTAGATACTTGTGCAGGCAATCTGTCTTCCGATGTAATTACCATCTTTCAGGCTGGAATGAGGTGTCTTAGGTTAGAGCAATTGACTTACTTTCAGATGGAGGGAAGCTATTTAACCTGTTTCCCTGCTCTCTGTGAGTGGGACTCTGATACTCCAGATGGACTGCTGTTTAGAAACTGTGTTCTTCTAACTCTAGCCCTCTTTAAATAGGAGCCCAATGCTTTCAATGGTGCAGAGTATATTCCCATTACACCTCCTACTTGCTATGGAGTCATATTCCCAGATACTTACCTAGTGTGTAATTGCTGATGTCTGGTCCTCCGGTGTAATCGTCTCCCAGGGCAATTGGTCATGTGGTGCCATTACATCACAAAGCTACAGCAGGATGTCTTCTGACTTGAGGGCCAATCAGTTGCTTCTTCTAACTCTAGCCCTCTTTAAATAGGAGCCCAATGCTTTCAATGGTGCAGAGTATATTCCCATTACACCTCCTACTTGCTGTGGAGTCATATTCCCAGATACTTACCTAGTGTGTAATTGCTGATTTCTGGTCCTCCGGTGTAATAATCTTCACCCAGGGCGATTGGTCAAGTGGTGCCATTACATCACAAAGATACAGCAGGATGTCATCTGACAGGAGGGCCAATCAGTTGCCTAGTACGCAATAGGATACATGTATCATGGTATAGAAAAGGGAGCAATGTAGACAGGATGCCCAGCTGAAGACTAGGGTGGTGAGATGAAAGGACCTAGGCCATTATTTGAGACTTATACATTTGTTTGAAGGAGTGGTTGATCATAACATTCTGGAATTCTCTATAGGTTAACTGATATGGATGTGCTAAAATGAAGATGTTAGAATCTGTTATTCATAGTTTTTATTATTCCCACGAACCGTAGCATAAACCTTCCTCTCTTAGCTTATCAGATCACTGAATTGCTATAGTGTACCATAACCTAAAATAATTCTTGTGAGAAGGGTACGCTATCTCTTGGCTGCCAAAGAGATCTTTCTATCCAAGTCCTCATATAGGTGCTATAGTTGTGTAGAATGTACCAGAAAATGAGGCATAGGATTGAAAGAAGTCAGCTAGGTTGAAATCTAAATTGAGATTATAATTTTTAGTGAGCTTTGGATTTTCACAATATTAGATACACCATAGTACTAATGATTGACACTTTATAAAAATAATTTTTTGGTAGTGTTGCATTTCTTTGGAAATATTCAAGTTCTAAAAATTGACTAACAGTGGACTTTTCCATCTGCAGATTATACTGAATGGCCAGCAGAGGCAGTGTTGCAGAGGAATATTTCTCCGCTTGCTGAGAAAAAAAAAAAGAAAGCTCATTCCTCAGCCTTCTCCATGCCTCGATCAATATATATGGTAAGTCAAAATCTCATTTATTCATTTTGCCATTAATAAAAAGTTCATAGCATCTGATGGCTCTCAGTGCCATTTAGTGGGGTTTTCCGCATATATATAATCTTCTAAGACGGTGGCAATATGGATGACGCTATGGCCATCATGATAGTTTATCAAAGACTTTGACTGTCTATGTGGCTGACAAAATCTTCTTTAGATACTTGTGCAGGCAATCTGTCTTCCGATGTAATTACCATCTTTCAGGCTGGAATGAGGTGTCTTAGGTTAGAGCAATTGACTTACTTTCAGATGGAGGGAAGCTATTTAACCTGTTTCCCTGCTCTCTGTGAGTGGGACTCTGATACTCCAGATGGACTGCTGTTTAGAGACTGTGTTCTTCTAACTCTAGCCCTCTTTAAATAGGAGCCCAATGCTTTCAATGGTGCAGAGTATATTCCCATTACACCTCCTACTTGCTATGGAGTCATATTCCCAGATACTTACCTAGTGTGTAATTGCTGATGTCTGGTCCTCCGGTGTAATCGTCTCCCAGGGCAATTGGTCATGTGGTGCCATTACATCACAAAGCTACAGCAGGATGTCTTCTGACTTGAGGGCCAATCAGTTGCTTCTTCTAACTCTAGCCCTCTTTAAATAGGAGCCCACTGCTTTCAATGGTGCAGAGTCTATTCCCATTACACCTCCTACTTGCTGTGCAGTCATATTCACAGATAGTTACCTAGTGTGTAATTGCTGATTTCTGGTCCTCCGGTGTAATAATCTTCACCCAGGGCGATTGGTCAAGTGGTGCCATTACATCACAAAGATACAGCAGGATGTCATCTGACAGGAGGGCCAATCAGTTGCCTAGTACGCAATAGGATACATGTATCATGGTATAGAAAAGGGAGCAATGTAGACAGGATGCCCAGCTGAAGACTAAGGTGGTGAGATGAAAGGACCTAGGCCATTATTTGAGACTTATACATTTGTTTGAAGGAGTGGTTGATCATAACATTCTGGAATTCTCTATAGGTTAACTGATATGGATGTGCTAAAATGAAGATGTTAGAATCTGTTATTCATAGTTTTTATTATTCCCACGAACCGTAGCATAAACCTTCCTCTCTTAGCTTATCAGATCACTGAATTGCTATAGTGTACCATAACCTAAAATAATTCTTGTGAGAAGGGTACGCTATCTCTTGGCTGCCAAAGAGATCTTTCTATCCAAGTCCTCATATAGGTGCTATAGTTGTGTAGAATGTACCAGAAAATGAGGCATAGGATTGAAAGAAGTCAGCTAGGTTGAAATCTAAATTGAGATTATAATTTTTAGTGAGCTTTGGATTTTCACAATATTAGATACACCATAGTACTAATGATTGACACTTTATAAAAATAATTTTTTGATAGTGTTGCATTTCTTT
This sequence comes from Lissotriton helveticus, assembly GCF_964261635.1. Lineage (NCBI taxonomy): Eukaryota > Metazoa > Chordata > Amphibia > Caudata > Salamandridae > Lissotriton > Lissotriton helveticus. Next base: position 1,331,524,225 of record NC_136061.1, on the reverse strand, counting down.
GGAAATATTCAAGTTCTAAAAATTGACTAACAGTGGACTTTTCCATCTGCAGATTATACTGAATGGCCAGCAGAGGCAGTGTTGCAGAGGAATATTTCTCCGCTTGCTGAGAAAAAAAAAAAGAAAGCTCATTCCTCAGCCTTCTCCATGCCTCGATCAATATATATGGTAAGTCAAAATCTCATTTATTCATTTTGCCATTAATAAAAAGTTCATAGCATCTGATGGCTCTCAGTGCCATTTAGTGGGGTTTTCCGCATATATATAATCTTCTAAGACGGTGGCAATATGGATGACGCTATGGCCATCATGATAGTTTATCAAAGACTTTGACTGTCTATGTGGCTGACAAAATCTTCTTTAGATACTTGTGCAGGCAATCTGTCCTCCGAGGTAATTACCATCTTTCAGGCTTGAATGAGGTGTCTTAGGTTAGAGCAATTGACTTACTTTCAGATGGAGGGAAGCTATTTAACCTGTTTCCCTGCTCTCTGTGAGTGGGACTCTGATACTCCAGATGGACTGCTGTTTAGAAACTGTGTTCTTCTAACTCTAGCCCTCTTTAAATAGGAGCCCAATGCTTTCAATGGTGCAGAGTATATTCCCATTACACCTCCTACTTGCTATGGAGTCATATTCCCAGATACTTACCTAGTGTGTAATTGCTGATGTCTGGTCCTCCGGTGTAATCGTCTCCCAGGGCAATTGGTCATGTGGTGCCATTACATCACAAAGCTACAGCAGGATGTCTTCTGACTTGAGGGCCAATCAGTTGCTTCTTCTAACTCTAGCCCTCTTTAAATAGGAGCCCAATGCTTTCAATGGTGCAGAGTATATTCCCATTACACCTCCTACTTGCTGTGGAGTCATATTCCCAGATACTTACCTAGTGTGTAATTGCTGATGTCTGGTCCTCCGGTGTAATCGTCTCCCAGGGCAATTGGTCATGTGGTGCCATTACATCACAACGCTACAGCAGGATGTCTTCTGACATGAGGGCCAATCAGTTGCTTCTTCCAACTCTAGCCCTCTTTAAATAGGAGCCCACTGCTTTCAATGGTGCAGAGTCTATTCCCATTACACCTCCTACTTGCTGTGCAGTCATATTCACAGATAGTTACCTAGTGTGTAATTGCTGATTTCTGGTCCTCCGGTGTAATAATCTTCACCCAGGGCGATTGGTCAAGTGGTGCCATTACATCACAAAGATACAGCAGGATGTCATCTGACAGGAGGGCCAATCAGTTGCCTAGTACGCAATAGGATACATGTATCATGGTATAGAAAAGGGAGCAATGTAGACAGGATGCCCAGCTGAAGACTAGGGTGGTGAGATGAAAGGACCTAGGCCATTATTTGAGACTTATACATTTGTTTGAAGGAGTGGTTGATCATAACATTCTGGAATTCTCTATAGGTTAACTGATATGGATGTGCTAAAATGAAGATGTTAGAATCTGTTATTCATAGTTTTTATTATTCCCACGAACCGTAGCATAAACCTTCCTCTTAGCTTATCAGATCACTGAATTGCTATAGTGTACCATAACCTAAAATAATTCTTGTGAGAAGGGTACGCTATCTCTTGGCTGCCAAAGAGATCTTTCTATCCAAGTCCTCATATAGGTGCTATAGTTGTGTAGAATGTACCAGCAAATGAGGCATAGGATTGAAAGAAGTCAGCTAGGTTGAAATCTAAATTGAGATTATAATTTTTAGTGAGCTTTGGATTTTCACAATATTAGATACACCATAGTACTAATGATTGACACTTTATAAAAATCATTTTTTGGTAGTGTTGCATTTCTTTGGAAATATTCAAGTTCTAAAAATTGACTAACAGTGGACTTTTCCATCTGCAGATTATACTGAATGGCCAGCAGAGGCAGTGTTGCAGAGGAATATTTCTCCGCTTGCTGAGAAAAAAAAAAGAAAGCTCATTCCTCAGCCTTCTCCATGCCTCGATCAATATATATGGTAAGTCAAAATCTCATTTATTCATTTTGCCATTAATAAAAAGTTCATAGCATCTGATGGCTCTCAGTGCCATTTAGTGGGGTTTTCCGCATATATATAATCTTCTAAGACGGTGGCAATATGGATGACGCTATGGCCATCATGATAGTTTATCAAAGACTTTGACTGTCTATGTGGCTGACAAAATCTTCTTTAGATACTTGTGCAGGCAATCTGTCTTCCGATGTAATTACCATCTTTCAGGCTGGAATGAGGTGTCTTAGGTTAGAGCAATTGACTTACTTTCAGATGGAGGGAAGCTATTTAACCTGTTTCCCTGCTCTCTGTGAGTGGGACTCTGATACTCCAGATGGACTGCTGTTTAGAGACTGTGTTCTTCTAACTCTAGCCCTCTTTAAATAGGAGCCCAATGCTTTCAATGGTGCAGAGTATATTCCCATTACACCTCCTACTTGCTATGGAGTCATATTCCCAGATACTTACCTAGTGTGTAATTGCTGATGTCTGGTCCTCCGGTGTAATCGTCTCCCAGGGCAATTGGTCATGTGGTGCCATTACATCACAAAGCTACAGCAGGATGTCTTCTGACTTGAGGGCCAATCAGTTGCTTCTTCTAACTCTAGCCCTCTTTAAATAGGAGCCCACTGCTTTCAATGGTGCAGAGTCTATTCCCATTACACCTCCTACTTGCTGTGCAGTCATATTCACAGATAGTTACCTAGTGTGTAATTGCTGATTTCTGGTCCTCCGGTGTAATAATCTTCACCCAGGGCGATTGGTCAAGTGGTGCCATTACATCACAAAGATACAGCAGGATGTCATCTGACAGGAGGGCCAATCAGTTGCCTAGTACGCAATAGGATACATGTATCATGGTATAGAAAAGGGAGCAATGTAGACAGGATGCCCAGCTGAAGACTAAGGTGGTGAGATGAAAGGACCTAGGCCATTATTTGAGACTTATACATTTGTTTGAAGGAGTGGTTGATCATAACATTCTGGAATTCTCTATAGGTTAACTGATATGGATGTGCTAAAATGAAGATGTTAGAATCTGTTATTCATAGTTTTTATTATTCCCACGAACCGTAGCATAAACCTTCCTCTCTTAGCTTATCAGATCACTGAATTGCTATAGTGTACCATAACCTAAAATAATTCTTGTGAGAAGGGTACGCTATCTCTTGGCTGCCAAAGAGATCTTTCTATCCAAGTCCTCATATAGGTGCTATAGTTGTGTAGAATGTACCAGAAAATGAGGCATAGGATTGAAAGAAGTCAGCTAGGTTGAAATCTAAATTGAGATTATAATTTTTAGTGAGCTTTGGATTTTCACAATATTAGATACACCATAGTACTAATGATTGACACTTTATAAAAATAATTTTTTGATAGTGTTGCATTTCTTTGGAAATATTCAAGTTCTAAAAATTGACTAACAGTGGACTTTTCCATCTGCAGATTATACTGAATGGCCAGCAGAGGCAGTGTTGCAGAGGAATATTTCTCCGCTTGCTGAGAAAAAAAAAAAGAAAGCTCATTCCTCAGCCTTCTCCATGCCTCGATCAATATATATGGTAAGTCAAAATCTCATTTATTCATTTTGCCATTAATAAAAAGTTCATAGCATCTGATGGCTCTCAGTGCCATTTAGTGGGGTTTTCCGCATATATATAATCTTCTAAGACGGTGGCAATATGGATGACGCTATGGCCATCATGATAGTTTATCAAAGACTTTGACTGTCTATGTGGCTGACAAAATCTTCTTTAGATACTTGTGCAGGCAATCTGTCCTCCGAGGTAATTACCATCTTTCAGGCTTGAATGAGGTGTCTTAGGTTAGAGCAATTGACTTACTTTCAGATGGAGGGAAGCTATTTAACCTGTTTCCCTGCTCTCTGTGAGTGGGACTCTGATACTCCAGATGGACTGCTGTTTAGAAACTGTGTTCTTCTAACTCTAGCCCTCTTTAAATAGGAGCCCAATGCTTTCAATGGTGCAGAGTATATTCCCATTACACCTCCTACTTGCTATGGAGTCATATTCCCAGATACTTACCTAGTGTGTAATTGCTGATGTCTGGTCCTCCGGTGTAATCGTCTCCCAGGGCAATTGGTCATGTGGTGCCATTACATCACAAAGCTACAGCAGGATGTCTTCTGACTTGAGGGCCAATCAGTTGCTTCTTCTAACTCTAGCCCTCTTTAAATAGGAGCCCACTGCTTTCAATGGTGCAGAGTCTATTCCCATTACACCTCCTACTTGCTGTGCAGTCATATTCACAGATAGTTACCTAGTGTGTAATTGCTGATTTCTGGTCCTCCGGTGTAATAATCTTCACCCAGGGCGATTGGTCAAGTGGTGCCATTACATCACAAAGATACAGCAGGATGTCATCTGACAGGAGGGCCAATCAGTTGCCTAGTACGCAATAGGATACATGTATCATGGTATAGAAAAGGGAGCAATGTAGACAGGATGCCCAGCTGAAGACTAGGGTGGTGAGATGAAAGGACCTAGGCCATTATTTGAGACTTATACATTTGTTTGAAGGAGTGGTTGATCATAACATTCTGGAATTCTCTATAGGTTAACTGATATGGATGTGCTAAAATGAAGATGTTAGAATCTGTTATTCATAGTTTTTATTATTCCCACTAACCGTAGCATAAACCTTCCTCCCTTAGCTTATCAGATCACTGAATTGCTATAGTGTACCATAACCTAAAATAATCCTTGTGAGAAGGGTACGCTATCTCTTGGCTGCCAAAGAGATCTTTCTATCCAAGTCCTCATATAGGTGCTATAGTTGTGTAGAATGTACCAGCAAATGAGGCATAGGATTGAAAGAAGTCAGCTAGGTTGAAATCTAAATTGAGATTATAATTTTTAGTGAGCTTTGGATTTTCAAAATATTAGATACACCATAGTACTAATGATTGACACTTTATAAAAATAATTTTTTGGTAGTGTTGCATTTCTTTGGAAATATTCAAGTTCTAAAAATTGACTAACAGTGGACTTTTCCATCTGCAGATTATACTGAATGGCCAGCAGAGGCAGTGTTGCAGAGGAATATTTCTCCGCTTGCTGAGAAAAAAAAAAAGAAAGCTCATTCCTCAGCCTTCTCCATGCCTCGATCAATATATATGGTAAGTCAAAATCTCATTTATTCATTTTGCCATTAATAAAAAGTTCATAGCATCTGATGGCTCTCAGTGCCATTTAGTGGGGTTTTCCGCATATATATAATCTTCTAAGACGGTGGCAATATGGATGACGCTATGGCCATCATGATAGTTTATCAAAGACTTTGACTGTCTATGTGGCTGACAAAATCTTCTTTAGATACTTGTGCAGGCAATCTGTCTTCCGATGTAATTACCATCTTTCAGGCTGGAATGAGGTGTCTTAGGTTAGAGCAATTGACTTACTTTCAGATGGAGGGAAGCTATTTAACCTGTTTCCCTGCTCTCTGTGAGTGGGACTCTGATACTCCAGATGGACTGCTGTTTAGAGACTGTGTTCTTCTAACTCTAGCCCTCTTTAAATAGGAGCCCAATGCTTTCAATGGTGCAGAGTATATTCCCATTACACCTCCTACTTGCTATGGAGTCATATTCCCAGATACTTACCTAGTGTGTAATTGCTGATGTCTGGTCCTCCGGTGTAATCGTCTCCCAGGGCAATTGGTCATGTGGTGCCATTACATCACAAAGCTACAGCAGGATGTCTTCTGACTTGAGGGCCAATCAGTTGCTTCTTCTAACTCTAGCCCTCTTTAAATAGGAGCCCACTGCTTTCAATGGTGCAGAGTCTATTCCCATTACACCTCCTACTTGCTGTGCAGTCATATTCACAGATAGTTACCTAGTGTGTAATTGCTGATTTCTGGTCCTCCGGTGTAATAATCTTCACCCAGGGCGATTGGTCAAGTGGTGCCATTACATCACAAAGATACAGCAGGATGTCATCTGACAGGAGGGCCAATCAGTTGCCTAGTACGCAATAGGATACATGTATCATGGTATAGAAAAGGGAGCAATGTAGACAGGATGCCCAGCTGAAGACTAGGGTGGTGAGATGAAAGGACCTAGGCCATTATTTGAGACTTATACATTTGTTTGAAGGAGTGGTTGATCATAACATTCTGGAATTCTCTATAGGTTAACTGATATGGATGTGCTAAAATGAAGATGTTAGAATCTGTTATTCATAGTTTTTATTATTCCCACGAACCGTAGCATAAACCTTCCTCTCTTAGCTTATCAGATCACTGAATTGCTATAGTGTACCATAACCTAAAATAATTCTTGTGAGAAGGGTACGCTATCTCTTGGCTGCCAAAGAGATCTTTCTATCCAAGTCCTCATATAGGTGCTATAGTTGTGTAGAATGTACCAGAAAATGAGGCATAGGATTGAAAGAAGTCAGCTAGGTTGAAATCTAAATTGAGATTATAATTTTTAGTGAGCTTTGGATTTTCACAATATTAGATACACCATAGTACTAATGATTGACACTTTATAAAAATAATTTTTTGGTAGTGTTGCATTTCTTTGGAAATATTCAAGTTCTAAAAATTGACTAACAGTGGACTTTTCCATCTGCAGATTATACTGAATGGCCAGCAGAGGCAGTGTTGCAGAGGAATATTTCTCCGCTTGCTGAGAAAAAAAAAAAGAAAGCTCATTCCTCAGCCTTCTCCATGCCTCGATCAATATATATGGTAAGTCAAAATCTCATTTATTCATTTTGCCATTAATAAAAAGTTCATAGCATCTGATGGCTCTCAGTGCCATTTAGTGGGGTTTTCCGCATATATATAATCTTCTAAGACGGTGGCAATATGGATGACGCTATGGCCATCATGATAGTTTATCAAAGACTTTGACTGTCTATGTGGCTGACAAAATCTTCTTTAGATACTTGTGCAGGCAATCTGTCTTCCGATGTAATTACCATCTTTCAGGCTGGAATGAGGTGTCTTAGGTTAGAGCAATTGACTTACTTTCAGATGGAGGGAAGCTATTTAACCTGTTTCCCTGCTCTCTGTGAGTGGGACTCTGATACTCCAGATGGACTGCTGTTTAGAGACTGTGTTCTTCTAACTCTAGCCCTCTTTAAATAGGAGCCCAATGCTTTCAATGGTGCAGAGTATATTCCCATTACACCTCCTACTTGCTATGGAGTCATATTCCCAGATACTTACCTAGTGTGTAATTGCTGATGTCTGGTCCTCCGGTGTAATCGTCTCCCAGGGCAATTGGTCATGTGGTGCCATTACATCACAAAGCTACAGCAGGATGTCTTCTGACTTGAGGGCCAATCAGTTGCTTCTTCTAACTCTAGCCCTCTTTAAATAGGAGCCCACTGCTTTCAATGGTGCAGAGTCTATTCCCATTACACCTCCTACTTGCTGTGCAGTCATATTCACAGATAGTTACCTAGTGTGTAATTGCTGATTTCTGGTCCTCCGGTGTAATAATCTTCACCCAGGGCGATTGGTCAAGTGGTGCCATTACATCACAAAGATACAGCAGGATGTCATCTGACAGGAGGGCCAATCAGTTGCCTAGTACGCAATAGGATACATGTATCATGGTATAGAAAAGGGAGCAATGTAGACAGGATGCCCAGCTGAAGACTAGGGTGGTGAGATGAAAGGACCTAGGCCATTATTTGAGACTTATACATTTGTTTGAAGGAGTGGTTGATCATAACATTCTGGAATTCTCTATAGGTTAACTGATATGGATGTGCTAAAATGAAGATGTTAGAATCTGTTATTCATAGTTTTTATTATTCCCACGAACCGTAGCATAAACCTTCCTCTCTTAGCTTATCAGATCACTGAATTGCTATAGTGTACCATAACCTAAAATAATTCTTGTGAGAAGGGTACGCTATCTCTTGGCTGCCAAAGAGATCTTTCTATCCAAGTCCTCATATAGGTGCTATAGTTGTGTAGAATGTACCAGAAAATGAGGCATAGGATTGAAAGAAGTCAGCTAGGTTGAAATCTAAATTGAGATTATAATTTTTAGTGAGCTTTGGATTTTCACAATATTAGATACACCATAGTACTAATGATTGACACTTTATAAAAATAATTTTTTGGTAGTGTTGCATTTCTTTGGAAATATTCAAGTTCTAAAAATTGACTAACAGTGGACTTTTCCATCTGCAGATTATACTGAATGGCCAGCAGAGGCAGTGTTGCAGAGGAATATTTCTCCGCTTGCTGAGAAAAAAAAAAGAAAGCTCATTCCTCAGCCTTCTCCATGCCTCGATCAATATATATGGTAAGTCAAAATCTCATTTATTCATTTTGCCATTAATAAAAAGTTCATAGCATCTGATGGCTCTCAGTGCCATTTAGTGGGGTTTTCCGCATATATATAATCTTCTAAGACGGTGGAAATATGGATGACGCTATGGCCATCATGATAGTTTATCAAAGACTTTGACTGTCTATGTGGCTGACAAAATCTTCTTTAGATACTTGTGCAGGCAATCTGTCTTCCGATGTAATTACCATCTTTCAGGCTGGAATGAGGTGTCTTAGGTTAGAGCAATTGACTTACTTTCAGATGGAGGGAAGCTATTTAACCTGTTTCCCTGCTCTCTGTGAGTGGGACTCTGATACTCCAGATGGACTGCTGTTTAGAAACTGTGTTCTTCTAACTCTAGCCCTCTTTAAATAGGAGCCCAATGCTTTCAATGGTGCAGAGTATATTCCCATTACACCTCCTACTTGCTGTGGAGTCATATTCCCAGATACTTACCTAGTGTGTAATTGCTGATGTCTGGTCCTCCGGTGTAATCGTCTCCCAGGGCAATTGGTCATGTGGTGCCATTACATCACAAAGCTACAGCAGGATGTCTTCTGACATGAGGGACAATCAGTTGCTTCTTCTAACTCTAGCCCTCTTTAAATAGGAGCCCACTGCTTTCAATGGTGCAGAGTCTATTCCCATTACACCTCCTACTTGCTGTGCAGTCATATTCACAGATAGTTACCTAGTGTGTAATTGCTGATTTCTGGTCCTCCGGTGTAATAATCTTCACCCAGGGCGATTGGTCAAGTGGTGCCATTACATCACAAAGATACAGCAGGATGTCATCTGACAGGAGGGCCAATCAGTTGCCTAGTACGCAATAGGATACATGTATCATGGTATAGAAAAGGGAGCAATGTAGACAGGATGCCCAGCTGAAGACTAAGGTGGTGAGATGAAAGGACCTAGGCCATTATTTGAGACTTATACATTTGTTTGAAGGAGTGGTTGATCATAACATTCTGGAATTCTCTATAGGTTAACTGATATGGATGTGCTAAAATGAAGATGTTAGAATCTGTTATTCATAGTTTTTATTATTCCCACGAACCGTAGCATAAACCTTCCTCTCTTAGCTTATCAGATCACTGAATTGCTATAGTGTACCATAACCTAAAATAATTCTTGTGAGAAGGGTACGCTATCTCTTGGCTGCCAAAGAGATCTTTCTATCCAAGTCCTCATATAGGTGCTATAGTTGTGTAGAATGTACCAGAAAATGAGGCATAGGATTGAAAGAAGTCAGCTAGGTTGAAATCTAAATTGAGATTATAATTTTTAGTGAGCTTTGGATTTTCACAATATTAGATACACCATAGTACTAATGATTGACACTTTATAAAAATAATTTTTTGGTAGTGTTGCATTTCTTTGGAAATATTCAAGTTCTAAAAATTGACTAACAGTGGACTTTTCCATCTGCAGATTATACTGAATGGCCAGCAGAGGCAGTGTTGCAGAGGAATATTTCTCCGCTTGCTGAGAAAAAAAAAAAGAAAGCTCATTCCTCAGCCTTCTCCATGCCTCGATCAATATATATGGTAAGTCAAAATCTCATTTATTCATTTTGCCATTAATAAAAAGTTCATAGCATCTGATGGCTCTGAGTGCCATTTAGTGGGGTTTTCCGCATATATATAATCTTCTAAGACGGTGGCAATATGGATGACGCTATGGCCATCATGATAGTTTATCAAAGACTTTGACTGTCTATGTGGCTGACAAAATCTTCTTTAGATACTTGTGCAGGCAATCTGTCCTCCGAGGTAATTACCATCTTTCAGGCTTGAATGAGGTGTCTTAGGTTAGAGCAATTGACTTACTTTCAGATGGAGGGAAGCTATTTAACCTGTTTCCCTGCTCTCTGTGAGTGGGACTCTGATACTCCAGATGGACTGCTGTTTAGAAACTGTGTTCTTCTAACTCTAGCCCTCTTTAAATAGGAGCCCAATGCTTTCAATGGTGCAGAGTATATTCCCATTACACCTCCTACTTGCTATGGAGTCATATTCCCAGATACTTACCTAGTGTGTAATTGCTGATGTCTGGTCCTCCGGTGTAATCGTCTCCCAGGGCAATTGGTCATGTGGTGCCATTACATCACAAAGCTACAGCAGGATGTCTTCTGACTTGAGGGCCAATCAGTTGCTTCTTCTAACTCTAGTCCTCTTTAAATAGGAGCCCACTGCTTTCAATGGTGCAGAGTATATTCCCATTACACCTCCTACTTGCTGTGCAGTCATATTCACAGATAGTTACCTAGTGTGTAATTGCTGATTTCTGGTCCTCCGGTGTAATAATCTTCACCCAGGGCGATTGGTCATGTGGTGCCATTACATCACAAAGCTACAGCAGGATGTCTTCTGACATGAGGGCCAATCAGTTGCTTCTTCTAACTCTAGCTCTCTTTAAATAGGAGCCCACTGCTTTCAATGGTGCAGAGTCTATTCCCATTACACCTCCTACTTGCTGTGCAGTCATATTCACAGATAGTTACCTAGTGTGTAATTGCTGATTTCTGGTCCTCCGGTGTAATAATCTTCACCCAGGGCGATTGGTCAAGTGGTGCCATTACATCACAAAGATACAGCAGGATGTCATCTGACAGAAGGGCCAATCAGTTGCCTAGTACGCAATAGGATACATGTATCATGGTATAGAAAAGGGAGCAATGTAGACAGGATGCCCAGCTGAAGACTAGGGTGGTGAGATGAAAGGACCTAGGCCATTATTTGAGACTTATACATTTGTTTGAAGGAGTGGTTGATCATAACATTCTGGAATTCTCTATAGGTTAACTGATATGGATGTGCTAAAATGAAGATGTTAGAATCTGTTATTCATAGTTTTTATTATTCCCACGAACCGTAGCATAAACCTTCCTCTTAGCTTATCAGATCACTGATTTGCTATAGTGTACCATAACCTAAAATAATTCTTGTGAGAAGGGTACGCTATCTCTTGGCTGCCAAAGAGATCTTTCTATCCAAGTCCTCATATAGGTGCTATAGTTGTGTAGAATGTATCAGCAAATGAGGCATAGGATTGAAAGAAGTCAGCTAGGTTGAAATCTAAATTGAGATTATAATTTTTAGTGAGCTTTGGATTTTCACAATATTAGATACACCATAGTACTAATGATTGACACTTTATAAAAATCATTTTTTGGTAGTGTTGCAATTCTTTGGAAATATTCAAGTTCTAAAAATTGACTAACAGTGGACTTTTCCATCTGCAGATTATACTGAATGGCCAGCAGAGGCAGTGTTGCAGAGGAATATTTCTCCGCTTGCTGAGAAAAAAAAAAAAAGAAAGCTCATTCCTCAGCCTTCTCCATGCCTCGATCAATATATATGGTAAGTCAAAATCTCATTTATTCATTTTGCCATTAATAAAAAGTTCATAGCATCTGATGGCTCTCAGTGCCATTTAGTGGGGTCTTCCGCATAAATATAATCTTCTAAGACGGTAGCAATATGGATGACGCTATGGCCATCATGATAGTTTATCAAAGACTTTGACTGTCTATGTGGCTGACAAAATCTTCTTTAGATACTTGTGCAGGCAATCTGTCCTCCGAGGTAATTATCATCTTTCAGGCTTGAATGAGGTGTCTTAGGTTAGAGCAATTGACTTACTTTCAGATGGAGGGAAGCTATTTAACCTGTTTCCCTGCTCTCTGTGAGTGGGACTCTGATACTCCAGATGGACTGCTGTTTAGAAACTGTGTTATTTTAACTCTAGCCCTCTTTAAATAGGAGCCCAATGCTTTCAATGGTGCAGAGTATATTCCCATTACACCTCCTACTTGCTGTGGAGTCATATTCCCAGATACTTACCTAGTGTGTACTTGCTGATGTCTGGTCCTCCGGTGTAATCGTCTCCCAGGGCAATTGGTCATGTGGTGCCATTACATCACAAAGCTACAGCAGGATGTCTTCTGACATGAGGGCCAATCAGTTGCTTCTTCTAACTCTAGCCCTCTTTAAATAGGAGCCCACTGCTTTCAATGGTGCAGAGTATATTCCCATTACACCTCCTACTTGCTGTGCAGTCATATTCACAGATAGTTACCTAGTGTGTAATTGCTGATGTCTGGTCCTCCGGTGTAATAATCTTCACCCAGGGCGATTGGTCAAGTGGTGCCATTACATCACAAAGATACAGCAGGATGTCATCTGACAGGAGGGCCAATCAGTTGCCTAGTACGCAATAGGATACATGTATCATGGTATAGAAAAGGGAGCAATGTAGACAGGATGCCCAGCTGAAGACTAGGGTGGTGAGATGAAAGGACCTAGGCCATTATTTGAGACTTATACATTTGTTTGAAGGAGTGGTTGATCATAACATTCTGGAATTCTCTATAGGTTAACTGATATGGATGTGCTAAAATGAAGATGTTAGAATTTGTTATTCATAGTTTTTATTATTCCCACGAACCGTAGCATAAACCTTCCTCTCTTAGCTTATCAGATCACTGAATTGCTATAGTGTACCATAACCTAAAATAATTCTTGTGAGAAGGGTACGCTATCTCTTGGCTGCCAAAGAGATCTTTCTATCCAAGTCCTCATATAGGTGCTATAGTTGTGTAGAATGTATCCGCAAATGAGGCATAGGATTGAAAGAAGTCAGCTAGGTTGAAATCTAAATTGAGATTATAATTTTTAGTGAGCTTTGGATTTTCACAATATTAGATACACCATAGTACTAATGATTGACACTTTATAAAAATCATTTTTTGGTAGTGTTGCATTTCTTTGGAAATATTCAAGTTCTAAAAATTGACTAACAGTGGACTTTTCCATCTGCAGATTATACTGAATGGCCAGCAGAGGCAGTGTTGCAGAGGAATATTTCTCCGCTTGCTGAGAAAAAAAAAAGAAAGCTCATTCCTCAGCCTTCTCCATGCCTCGATCAATATATATGGTAAGTCAAAATCTCATTTATTCATTTTGCCATTAATAAAAAGTTCATAGCATCTGATGGCTCTCAGTGCCATTTAGTGGGGTTTTCCGCATATATATAATCTTCTCAGACGGTGGCAATATGGATGACGCTATGGCCATCATGATAGTTTATCAAAGACTTTGACTGTCTATGTGGCTGACAAAATCTTCTTTAGATACTTGTGCAGGCAATCTGTCTTCCGATGTAATTACCATCTTTCAGGCTGGAATGAGGTGTCTTAGGTTAGAGCAATTGACTTACTTTCAGATGGAGGGAAGCTATTTAACCTGTTTCCCTGCTCTCTGTGAGTGGGACTCTGATACTCCAGATGGACTGCTGTTTAGAGACTGTGTTCTTCTAACTCTAGCCCTCTTTAAATAGGAGCCCAATGCTTTCAATGGTGCAGAGTATATTCCCATTACACCTCCTACTTGCTATGGAGTCATATTCCCAGATACTTACCTAGTGTGTAATTGCTGATGTCTGGTCCTCCGATGTAATCGTCTCCCAGGGCAATTGGTCATGTGGTGCCATTACATCACAAAGCTACAGCAGGATGTCTTCTGACTTGAGGGCCAATCAGTTGCTTCTTCTAACTCTAGCCCTCTTTAAATAGGAGCCCACTGCTTTCAATGGTGCAGAGTCTATTCCCATTACACCTCCTACTTGCTGTGCAGTCATATTCACAGATAGTTACCTAGTGTGTAATTGCTGATTTCTGGTCCTCCGGTGTAATAATCTTCACCCAGGGCGATTGGTCAAGTGGTGCCATTACATCACAAGGATACAGCAGGATGTCATCTGACAGGAGGGCCAATCAGTTGCCTAGTACGCAATAGGATACATGTATCATGGTATAGAAAAGGGAGCAATGTAGACAGGATGCCCAGCTGAAGACTAGGGTGGTGAGATGAAAGGACCTGGGCCATTATTTGAGACTCATACATTTGTTTGAAGGAGTGGTTGATCATAACATTCTGGAATTCTCTATAGGTTAACTGATATGGATGTGCTAAAATGAAGATGTTAGAATCTGTTATTCATAGTTTTTATTATTCCCACGAACCGTAGCATAAACCTTCCTCCCTTAGCTTATCAGATCACTGAATTGCTATAGTGTACCATAACCTAAAATAATCCTTGTGAGAAGGGTACGCTATCTCTTGGCTGCCAAAGAGATCTTTCTATCCAAGTCCTCATATAGGTGCTATAGTTGTGTAGAATGTACCAGCAAATGAGGCATAGGATTGAAAGAAGTCAGCTAGGTTGAAATCTAAATTGAGATTATAATTTTTAGTGAGCTTTGGATTTTCAAAATATTAGATACACCATAGTACTAATGATTGACACTTTATAAAAATCATTTTTTGGTAGTGTTGCATTTCTTTGGAAATATTCAAGTTCTAAAAATTGACTAACAGTGGACTTTTCCATCTGCAGATTATACTGAATGGCCAGCAGAGGCAGTGTTGCAGAGGAATATTTCTCCGCTTGCTGAGAAAAAAAAAGAAAGCTCATTCCTCAGCCTTCTCCATGCCTCGATCAATATATATGGTAAGTCAAAATCTCATTTATTCATTTTGCCATTAATAAAAAGTTCATAGCATCTGATGGCTCTCAGTGCCATTTAGTGGGGTCTTCCGCATAAATATAATCTTCTAAGACGGTGGCAATATGGATGACGCTATGGCCATCATGATAGTTTATCAAAGACTTTGACTGTCTATGTGGCTGACAAAATCTTCTTTAGATACTTGTGCAGGCAATCTGTCTTCCGATGTAATTACCATCTTTCAGGCTGGAATGAGGTGTCTTAGGTTAGAGCATTTGACTTACTTTCAGATGGAGGGAAGCTATTTAACCTGTTTCCCTGCTCTCTGTGAGTGGGACTCTGATACTCCAGATGGACTGCTGTTTAGAGACTGTGTTCTTCTAACTCTAGCCCTCTTTAAATAGGAGCCCAATGCTTTCAATGGTGCAGAGTATATTCCCATTACACCTCCTACTTGCTGTGGAGTCATATTCCCAGATACTTACCTAGTGTGTAATTGCTGATGTCTGGTCCTCCGGTGTAATCGTCTCCCAGGGCAATTGGTCATGTGGTGCCATTACATCACAAAGCTACAGCAGGATGTCTTCTGACATGAGGGCCAATCAGTTGCTTCTTCCAACTCTAGCCCTCTTTAAATAGGAGCCCACTGCTTTCAATGGTGCAGAGTCTATTCCCATTACACCTCCTACTTGCTGTGCAGTCATATTCACAGATAGTTACCTAGTGTGTAATTGCTGATTTCTGGTCCTCCGGTGTAATAATCTTCACCCAGGGCGATTGGTCAAGTGGAGCCATTACATCACAAGGATACAGCAGGATGTCATCTGAGAGGAGGGCCAATCAGTTGCCTAGTACGCAATAGGATACATGTATCATGGTATAGAAAAGGGAGCAATGTAGACAGGATGCCCAGCTGAAGACTAGGGTGGTGAGATGAAAGGACCTAGGCCATTATTTGAGACTCATACATTTGTTTGAAGGAGTGGTTGATCATAACATTCTGGAATTCTCTATAGGTTAACTGATATGGATGTGCTAAAATGAAGATGTTAGAATCTGTTATTCATAGTTTTTATTATTCCCACGAACCGTAGCATAAACCTTCCTCTCTTAGCTTATCAGATCACTGAATTGCTATAGTGTACCATAACCTAAAATAATTCTTGTGAGAAGGGTACGCTATCTCTTGGCTGCCAAAGAGATCTTTCTATCCAAGTCCTCATATAGGTGCTATAGTTATGTAGAATGTACCAGCAAATGAGGCATAGGATTGAAAGAAGTCAGCTAGGTTGAAATCTAAATTGAGATTATAATTTTTAGTGAGCTTTGGATTTTCAAAATATTAGATACACCATAGTACTAATGATTGACACTTTATAAAAATCATTTTTTGGTAGTGTTGCATTTCTTTGGAAATATTCAAGTTCTAAAAATTGACTAACAGTGGACTTTTCCATCTGCAGATTATACTGAATGGCCAGCAGAGGCAGTGTTGCAGAGGAATATTTCTCCGCTTGCTGAGAAAAAAAAAGAAAGCTCATTCCTCAGCCTTCTCCATGCCTCGATCAATATATATGGTAAGTCAAAATCTCATTTATTCATTTTGCCATTAATAAAAAGTTCATAGCATCTGATGGCTCTCAGTGCCATTTAGTGGGGTCTTCCGCATAAATATAATCTTCTAAGACGGTGGCAATATGGATGACGCTATGGCCATCATGATAGTTTATCAAAGACTTTGACTGTCTATGTGGCTGACAAAATCTTCTTTAGATACTTGTGCAGGCAATCTGTCTTCCGATGTAATTACCATCTTTCAGGCTGGAATGAGGTGTCTTAGGTTAGAGCAATTGACTTACTTTCAGATGGAGGGAAGCTATTTAACCTGTTTCCCTGCTCTCTGTGAGTGGGACTCTGATACTCCAGATGGACTGCTGTTTAGAGACTGTGTTCTTCTAACTCTAGCCCTCTTTAAATAGGAGCCCAATGCTTTCAATGGTGCAGAGTATATTCCCATTACACCTCCTACTTGCTGTGGAGTCATATTCCCAGATACTTACCTAGTGTGTACTTGCTGATGTCTGGTCCTCCGGTGTAATCGTCTCCCAGGGCAATTGGTCATGTGGTGCCATTACATCACAAAGCTACAGCAGGATGTCTTCTGACATGAGGGCCAATCAGTTGCTTCTTCTAACTCTAGCCCTCTTTAAATAGGAGCCCACTGCTTTCAATGGTGCAGAGTATATTCCCATTACACCTCCTACTTGCTGTGCAGTCATATTCACAGATAGTTACCTAGTGTGTAATTGCTGATGTCTGGTCCTCCGGTGTAATAATCTTCACCCAGGGCGATTGGTCAAGTGGTGCCATTACATCACAAAGATACAGCAGGATGTCATCTGACAGGAGGGCCAATCAGTTGCCTAGTACGCAATAGGATACATGTATCATGGTATAGAAAAGGGAGCAATGTAGACAGGATGCCCAGCTGAAGACTAGGGTGGTGAGATGAAAGGACCTGGGCCATTATTTGAGACTCATACATTTGTTTGAAGGAGTGGTTGATCATAACATTCTGGAATTCTCTATAGGTTAACTGATATGGATGTGCTAAAATGAAGATGTTAGAATCTGTTATTCATAGTTTTTATTATTCCCACGAACCGTAGCATAAACCTTCCTCCCTTAGCTTATCAGATCACTGAATTGCTATAGTGTACCATAACCTAAAATAATCCTTGTGAGAAGGGTACGCTATCTCTTGGCTGCCAAAGAGATCTTTCTATCCAAGTCCTCATATAGGTGCTATAGTTGTGTAGAATGTACCAGCAAATGAGGCATAGGATTGAAAGAAGTCAGCTAGGTTGAAATCTAAATTGAGATTATAATTTTTAGTGAGCTTTGGATTTTCAAAATATTAGATACACCATAGTACTAATGATTGACACTTTATAAAAATCATTTTTTGGTAGTGTTGCATTTCTTTGGAAATATTCAAGTTCTAAAAATTGACTAACAGTGGACTTTTCCATCTGCAGATTATACTGAATGGCCAGCAGAGGCAGTGTTGCAGAGGAATATTTCTCCGCTTGCTGAGAAAAAAAAAAAAAGAAAGCTCATTCCTCAGCCTTCTCCATGCCTCGATCAATATATATGGTAAGTCAAAATCTCATTTATTCATTTTGCCATTAATAAAAAGTTCATAGCATCTGATGGCTCTCAGTGCCATTTAGTGGGGTCTTCCGCATAAATATAATCTTCTAAGACGGTAGCAATATGGATGACGCTATGGCCATCATGATAGTTTATCAAAGACTTTGACTGTCTATGTGGCTGACAAAATCTTCTTTAGATACTTGTGCAGGCAATCTGTCCTCCGAGGTAATTACCATCTTTCAGGCTTGAATGAGGTGTCTTAGGTTAGAGCAATTGACTTACTTTCAGATGGAGGGAAGCTATTTAACCTGTTTCCCTGCTCTCTGTGAGTGGGACTCTGATACTCCAGATGGACTGCTGTTTAGAAACTGTGTTATTTTAACTCTAGCCCTCTTTAAATAGGAGCCCAATGCTTTCAATGGTGCAGAGTATATTCCCATTACACCTCCTACTTGCTGTGGAGTCATATTCCCAGATACTTACCTAGTGTGTACTTGCTGATGTCTGGTCCTCCGGTGTAATCGTCTCCCAGGGCACTTGGTCATGTGGTGCCATTACATCACAAAGCTACAGCAGGATGTCTTCTGACATGAGGGCCAATCAGTTGCTTCTTCTAACTCTAGCCCTCTTTAAATAGGAGCCCACTGCTTTCAATGGTGCAGAGTATATTCCCATTACACCTCCTACTTGCTGTGCAGTCATATTCACAGATAGTTACCTAGTGTGTAATTGCTGATGTCTGGTCCTCCGGTGTAATAATCTTCACCCAGGGCGATTGGTCAAGTGGTGCCATTACATCACAAAGATACAGCAGGATGTCATCTGACAGGAGGGCCAATCAGTTGCCTAGTACGCAATAGGATACATGTATCATGGTATAGAAAAGGGAGCAATGTAGACAGGATGCCCAGCTGAAGACTAGGGTGGTGAGATGAAAGGACCTGGGCCATTATTTGAGACTCATACATTTGTTTGAAGGAGTGGTTGATCATAACATTCTGGAATTCTCTATAGGTTAACTGATATGGATGTGCTAAAATGAAGATGTTAGAATCTGTTATTCATAGTTTTTATTATTCCCACGAACCGTAGCATAAACCTTCCTCCCTTAGCTTATCAGATCACTGAATTGCTATAGTGTACCATAACCTAAAATAATCCTTGTGAGAAGGGTACGCTATCTCTTGGCTGCCAAAGAGATCTTTCTATCCAAGTCCTCATATAGGTGCTATAGTTGTGTAGAATGTACCAGCAAATGAGGCATAGGATTGAAAGAAGTCAGCTAGGTTGAAATCTAAATTGAGATTATAATTTTTAGTGAGCTTTGGATTTTCAAAATATTAGATACACCATAGTACTAATGATTGACACTTTATAAAAATCATTTTTTGGTAGTGTTGCATTTCTTTGGAAATATTCAAGTTCTAAAAATTGACTAACAGTGGACTTTTCCATCTGCAGATTATACTGAATGGCCAGCAGAGGCAGTGTTGCAGAGGAATATTTCTCCGCTTGCTGAGAAAAAAAAAAAGAAAGCTCATTCCTCAGCCTTCTCCATGCCTCGATCAATATATATGGTAAGTCAAAATCTCATTTATTCATTTTGCCATTAATAAAAAGTTCATAGCATCTGATGGCTCTCAGTGCCATTTAGTGGGGTTTTCCGCATATATATAATCTTCTAAGACGGTGGCAATATGGATGACGCTATGGCCATCATGATAGTTTATCAAAGACTTTGACTGTCTATGTGGCTGACAAAATCTTCTTTAGATACTTGTGCAGGCAATCTGTCTTCCGATGTAATTACCATCTTTCAGGCTGGAATGAGGTGTCTTAGGTTAGAGCAATTGACTTACTTTCAGATGGAGGGAAGCTATTTAACCTGTTTCCCTGCTCTCTGTGAGTGGGACTCTGATACTCCAGATGGACTGCTGTTTAGAGACTGTGTTCTTCTAACTCTAGCCCTCTTTAAATAGGAGCCCAATGCTTTCAATGGTGCAGAGTATATTCCCATTACACCTCCTACTTGCTGTGGAGTCATATTCCCAGATACTTACCTAGTGTGTAATTGCTGATGTCTGGTCCTCCGGTGTAATCGTCTCCCAGGGCAATTGGTCATGTGGTGCCATTACATCACAAAGCTACAGCAGGATGTCTTCTGACATGAGGGCCAATCAGTTGCTTCTTCTAACTCTAGCCCTCTTTAAATAGGAGCCCACTGCTTTCAATGGTGCAGAGTATATTCCCATTACACCTCCTACTTGCTGTGCAGTCATATTCACAGATAGTTACCTAGTGTGTAATTGCTGATGTCTGGTCCTCCGGTGTAATAATCTTCACCCAGGGCGATTGGTCAAGTGGTGCCATTACATCACAAAGATACAGCAGGATGTCATCTGACAGGAGGGCCAATCAGTTGCCTAGTACGCAATAGGATACATGTATCATGGTATAGAAAAGGGAGCAATGTAGACAGGATGCCCAGCTGAAGACTAGGGTGGTGAGATGAAAGGACCTGGGCCATTATTTGAGACTCATACATTTGTTTGAAGGAGTGGTTGATCATAACATTCTGGAATTCTCTATAGGTTAACTGATATGGATGTGCTAAAATGAAGATGTTAGAATCTGTTATTCATAGTTTTTATTATTCCCACGAACCGTAGCATAAACCTTCCTCCCTTAGCTTATCAGATCACTGAATTGCTATAGTGTACCATAACCTAAAATAATCCTTGTGAGAAGGGTACGCTATCTCTTGGCTGCCAAAGAGATCTTTCTATCCAAGTCCTCATATAGGTGCTATAGTTGTGTAGAATGTACCAGCAAATGAGGCATAGGATTGAAAGAAGTCAGCTAGGTTGAAATCTAAATTGAGATTATAATTTTTAGTGAGCTTTGGATTTTCAAAATATTAGATACACCATAGTACTAATGATTGACACTTTATAAAAATCATTTTTTGGTAGTGTTGCATTTCTTTGGAAATATTCAAGTTCTAAAAATTGACTAACAGTGGACTTTTCCATCTGCAGATTATACTGAATGGCCAGCAGAGGCAGTGTTGCAGAGGAATATTTCTCCGCTTGCTGAGAAAAAAAAAAAAAGAAAGCTCATTCCTCAGCCTTCTCCATGCCTCGATCAATATATATGGTAAGTCAAAATCTCATTTATTCATTTTGCCATTAATAAAAAGTTCATAGCATCTGATGGCTCTCAGTGCCATTTAGTGGGGTCTTCCGCATAAATATAATCTTCTAAGACGGTAGCAATATGGATGACGCTATGGCCATCATGATAGTTTATCAAAGACTTTGACTGTCTATGTGGCTGACAAAATCTTCTTTAGATACTTGTGCAGGCAATCTGTCCTCCGAGGTAATTACCATCTTTCAGGCTTGAATGAGGTGTCTTAGGTTAGAGCAATTGACTTACTTTCAGATGGAGGGAAGCTATTTAACCTGTTTCCCTGCTCTCTGTGAGTGGGACTCTGATACTCCAGATGGACTGCTGTTTAGAAACTGTGTTATTTTAACTCTAGCCCTCTTTAAATAGGAGCCCAATGCTTTCAATGGTGCAGAGTATATTCCCATTACACCTCCTACTTGCTGTGGAGTCATATTCCCAGATACTTACCTAGTGTGTACTTGCTGATGTCTGGTCCTCCGGTGTAATCGTCTCCCAGGGCAATTGGTCATGTGGTGCCATTACATCACAAAGCTACAGCAGGATGTCTTCTGACATGAGGGCCAATCAGTTGCTTCTTCTAACTCTAGCCCTCTTTAAATAGGAGCCCACTGCTTTCAATGGTGCAGAGTATATTCCCATTACACCTCCTACTTGCTGTGCAGTCATATTCACAGATAGTTACCTAGTGTGTAATTGCTGATGTCTGGTCCTCCGGTGTAATAATCTTCACCCAGGGCGATTGGTCAAGTGGTGCCATTACATCACAAAGATACAGCAGGATGTCATCTGACAGGAGGGCCAATCAGTTGCCTAGTACGCAATAGGATACATGTATCATGGTATAGAAAAGGGAGCAATGTAGACAGGATGCCCAGCTGAAGACTAGGGTGGTGAGATGAAAGGACCTGGGCCATTATTTGAGACTCATACATTTGTTTGAAGGAGTGGTTGATCATAACATTCTGGAATTCTCTATAGGTTAACTGATATGGATGTGCTAAAATGAAGATGTTAGAATCTGTTATTCATAGTTTTTATTATTCCCACGAACCGTAGCATAAACCTTCCTCCCTTAGCTTATCAGATCACTGAATTGCTATAGTGTACCATAACCTAAAATAATCCTTGTGAGAAGGGTACGCTATCTCTTGGCTGCCAAAGAGATCTTTCTATCCAAGTCCTCATATAGGTGCTATAGTTGTGTAGAATGTACCAGCAAATGAGGCATAGGATTGAAAGAAGTCAGCTAGGTTGAAATCTAAATTGAGATTATAATTTTTAGTGAGCTTTGGATTTTCAAAATATTAGATACACCATAGTACTAATGATTGACACTTTATAAAAATCATTTTTTGGTAGTGTTGCATTTCTTTGGAAATATTCAAGTTCTAAAAATTGACTAACAGTGGACTTTTCCATCTGCAGATTATACTGAATGGCCAGCAGAGGCAGTGTTGCAGAGGAATATTTCTCCGCTTGCTGAGAAAAAAAAAAAAAGAAAGCTCATTCCTCAGCCTTCTCCATGCCTCGATCAATATATATGGTAAGTCAAAATCTCATTTATTCATTTTGCCATTAATAAAAAGTTCATAGCATCTGATGGCTCTCAGTGCCATTTAGTGGGGTCTTCCGCATAAATATAATCTTCTAAGACGGTAGCAATATGGATGACGCTATGGCCATCATGATAGTTTATCAAAGACTTTGACTGTCTATGTGGCTGACAAAATCTTCTTTAGATACTTGTGCAGGCAATCTGTCCTCCGAGGTAATTACCATCTTTCAGGCTTGAATGAGGTGTCTTAGGTTAGAGCAATTGACTTACTTTCAGATGGAGGGAAGCTATTTAACCTGTTTCCCTGCTCTCTGTGAGTGGGACTCTGATACTCCAGATGGACTGCTGTTTAGAAACTGTGTTATTTTAACTCTAGCCCTCTTTAAATAGGAGCCCAATGCTTTCAATGGTGCAGAGTATATTCCCATTACACCTCCTACTTGCTGTGGAGTCATATTCCCAGATACTTACCTAGTGTGTACTTGCTGATGTCTGGTCCTCCGGTGTAATCGTCTCCCAGGGCAATTGGTCATGTGGTGCCATTACATCACAAAGCTACAGCAGGATGTCTTCTGACATGAGGGCCAATCAGTTGCTTCTTCTAACTCTAGCCCTCTTTAAATAGGAGCCCACTGCTTTCAATGGTGCAGAGTATATTCCCATTACACCTCCTACTTGCTGTGCAGTCATATTCACAGATAGTTACCTAGTGTGTAATTGCTGATGTCTGGTCCTCCGGTGTAATAATCTTCACCCAGGGCGATTGGTCAAGTGGTGCCATTACATCACAAAGATACAGCAGGATGTCATCTGACAGGAGGGCCAATCAGTTGCCTAGTACGCAATAGGATACATGTATCATGGTATAGAAAAGGGAGCAATGTAGACAGGATGCCCAGCTGAAGACTAGGGTGGTGAGATGAAAGGACCTGGGCCATTATTTGAGACTCATACATTTGTTTGAAGGAGTGGTTGATCATAACATTCTGGAATTCTCTATAGGTTAACTGATATGGATGTGCTAAAATGAAGATGTTAGAATCTGTTATTCATAGTTTTTATTATTCCCACGAACCGTAGCATAAACCTTCCTCCCTTAGCTTATCAGATCACTGAATTGCTATAGTGTACCATAACCTAAAATAATCCTTGTGAGAAGGGTACGCTATCTCTTGGCTGCCAAAGAGATCTTTCTATCCAAGTCCTCATATAGGTGCTATAGTTGTGTAGAATGTACCAGCAAATGAGGCATAGGATTGAAAGAAGTCAGCTAGGTTGAAATCTAAATTGAGATTATAATTTTTAGTGAGCTTTGGATTTTCAAAATATTAGATACACCATAGTACTAATGATTGACACTTTATAAAAATCATTTTTTGGTAGTGTTGCATTTCTTTGGAAATATTCAAGTTCTAAAAATTGACTAACAGTGGACTTTTCCATCTGCAGATTATACTGAATGGCCAGCAGAGGCAGTGTTGCAGAGGAATATTTCTCCGCTTGCTGAGAAAAAAAAAAAAAGAAAGCTCATTCCTCAGCCTTCTCCATGCCTCGATCAATATATATGGTAAGTCAAAATCTCATTTATTCATTTTGCCATTAATAAAAAGTTCATAGCATCTGATGGCTCTCAGTGCCATTTAGTGGGGTCTTCCGCATAAATATAATCTTCTAAGACGGTAGCAATATGGATGACGCTATGGCCATCATGATAGTTTATCAAAGACTTTGACTGTCTATGTGGCTGACAAAATCTTCTTTAGATACTTGTGCAGGCAATCTGTCCTCCGAGGTAATTACCATCTTTCAGGCTTGAATGAGGTGTCTTAGGTTAGAGCAATTGACTTACTTTCAGATGGAGGGAAGCTATTTAACCTGTTTCCCTGCTCTCTGTGAGTGGGACTCTGATACTCCAGATGGACTGCTGTTTAGAAACTGTGTTATTTTAACTCTAGCCCTCTTTAAATAGGAGCCCAATGCTTTCAATGGTGCAGAGTATATTCCCATTACACCTCCTACTTGCTGTGGAGTCATATTCCCAGATACTTACCTAGTGTGTACTTGCTGATGTCTGGTCCTCCGGTGTAATCGTCTCCCAGGGCAATTGGTCATGTGGTGCCATTACATCACAAAGCTACAGCAGGATGTCTTCTGACATGAGGGCCAATCAGTTGCTTCTTCTAACTCTAGCCCTCTTTAAATAGGAGCCCACTGCTTTCAATGGTGCAGAGTATATTCCCATTACACCTCCTACTTGCTGTGCAGTCATATTCACAGATAGTTACCTAGTGTGTAATTGCTGATGTCTGGTCCTCCGGTGTAATAATCTTCACCCAGGGCGATTGGTCAAGTGGTGCCATTACATCACAAAGATACAGCAGGATGTCATCTGACAGGAGGGCCAATCAGTTGCCTAGTACGCAATAGGATACATGTATCATGGTATAGAAAAGGGAGCAATGTAGACAGGATGCCCAGCTGAAGACTAGGGTGGTGAGATGAAAGGACCTGGGCCATTATTTGAGACTCATACATTTGTTTGAAGGAGTGGTTGATCATAACATTCTGGAATTCTCTATAGGTTAACTGATATGGATGTGCTAAAATGAAGATGTTAGAATCTGTTATTCATAGTTTTTATTATTCCCACGAACCGTAGCATAAACCTTCCTCCCTTAGCTTATCAGATCACTGAATTGCTATAGTGTACCATAACCTAAAATAATCCTTGTGAGAAGGGTACGCTATCTCTTGGCTGCCAAAGAGATCTTTCTATCCAAGTCCTCATATAGGTGCTATAGTTGTGTAGAATGTACCAGCAAATGAGGCATAGGATTGAAAGAAGTCAGCTAGGTTGAAATCTAAATTGAGATTATAATTTTTAGTGAGCTTTGGATTTTCAAAATATTAGATACACCATAGTACTAATGATTGACACTTTATAAAAATCATTTTTTGGTAGTGTTGCATTTCTTTGGAAATATTCAAGTTCTAAAAATTGACTAACAGTGGACTTTTCCATCTGCAGATTATACTGAATGGCCAGCAGAGGCAGTGTTGCAGAGGAATATTTCTCCGCTTGCTGAGAAAAAAAAAAAGAAAGCTCATTCCTCAGCCTTCTCCATGCCTCGATCAATATATATGGTAAGTCAAAATCTCATTTATTCATTTTGCCATTAATAAAAAGTTCATA
The DNA here is from genome assembly GCF_964261635.1 of Lissotriton helveticus. Lineage (NCBI taxonomy): Eukaryota > Metazoa > Chordata > Amphibia > Caudata > Salamandridae > Lissotriton > Lissotriton helveticus. The sequence continues at coordinate 1,331,498,304 of NC_136061.1, read as the reverse complement.
GCATCTGATGGCTCTCAGTGCCATTTAGTGGGGTTTTCCGCATATATATAATCTTCTAAGACGGTGGCAATATGGATGACGCTATGGCCATCATGATAGTTTATCAAAGACTTTGACTGTCTATGTGGCTGACAAAATCTTCTTTAGATACTTGTGCAGGCAATCTGTCTTCCGATGTAATTACCATCTTTCAGGCTGGAATGAGGTGTCTTAGGTTAGAGCAATTGACTTACTTTCAGATGGAGGGAAGCTATTTAACCTGTTTCCCTGCTCTCTGTGAGTGGGACTCTGATACTCCAGATGGACTGCTGTTTAGAGACTGTGTTCTTCTAACTCTAGCCCTCTTTAAATAGGAGCCCAATGCTTTCAATGGTGCAGAGTATATTCCCATTACACCTCCTACTTGCTGTGGAGTCATATTCCCAGATACTTACCTAGTGTGTACTTGCTGATGTCTGGTCCTCCGGTGTAATCGTCTCCCAGGGCAATTGGTCATGTGGTGCCATTACATCACAAAGCTACAGCAGGATGTCTTCTGACATGAGGGCCAATCAGTTGCTTCTTCTAACTCTAGCCCTCTTTAAATAGGAGCCCACTGCTTTCAATGGTGCAGAGTCTATTCCCATTACACCTCCTACTTGCTGTGTAGTCATATTCACAGATAGTTACCTAGTGTGTAATTGCTGATTTCTGGTCCTCCGGTGTAATAATCTTCACCCAGGGCGATTGGTCAAGTGGTGCCATTACATCACAAAGATACAGCAGGATGTCATCTGACAGGAGGGCCAATCAGTTGCCTAGTACGCAATAGGATACATGTATCATGGTATAGAAAAGGGAGCAATGTAGACAGGATGCCCAGCTGAAGACTAGGGTGGTGAGATGAAAGGACCTAGGCCATTATTTGAGACTTATACATTTGTTTGAAGGAGTGGTTGATCATAACATTCTGGAATTCTCTATAGGTTAACTGATATGGATGTGCTAAAATGAAGATGTTAGAATCTGTTATTCATAGTTTTTATTATTCCCACGAACCGTAGCATAAACCTTCCTCCCTTAGCTTATCAGATCACTGAATTGCTATAGTGTACCATAACCTAAAATAATCCTTGTGAGAAGGGTACGCTATCTCTTGGCTGCCAAAGAGATCTTTCTATCCAAGTCCTCATATAGGTGCTATAGTTGTGTAGAATGTACCAGCAAATGAGGCATAGGATTGAAAGAAGTCAGCTAGGTTGAAATCTAAATTGAGATTATAATTTTTAGTGAGCTTTGGATTTTCAAAATATTAGATACACCATAGTACTAATGATTGACACTTTATAAAAATCATTTTTTGGTAGTGTTGCATTTCTTTGGAAATATTCAAGTTCTAAAAATTGACTAACAGTGGACTTTTCCATCTGCAGATTATACTGAATGGCCAGCAGAGGCAGTGTTGCAGAGGAATATTTCTCCGCTTGCTGAGAAAAAAAAAAAGAAAGCTCATTCCTCAGCCTTCTCCATGCCTCGATCAATATATATGGTAAGTCAAAATCTCATTTATTCATTTTGCCATTAATAAAAAGTTCATAGCATCTGATGGCTCTCAGTGCCATTTAGTGGGGTTTTCCGCATATATATAATCTTCTAAGACGGTGGCAATATGGATGACGCTATGGCCATCATGATAGTTTATCAAAGACTTTGACTGTCTATGTGGCTGACAAAATCTTCTTTAGATACTTGTGCAGGCAATCTGTCTTCCGATGTAATTACCATCTTTCAGGCTGGAATGAGGTGTCTTAGGTTAGAGCAATTGACTTACTTTCAGATGGAGGGAAGCTATTTAACCTGTTTCCCTGCTCTCTGTGAGTGGGACTCTGATACTCCAGATGGACTGCTGTTTAGAGACTGTGTTCTTCTAACTCTAGCCCTCTTTAAATAGGAGCCCAATGCTTTCAATGGTGCAGAGTATATTCCCATTACACCTCCTACTTGCTATGGAGTCATATTCCCAGATACTTACCTAGTGTGTAATTGCTGATGTCTGGTCCTCCGGTGTAATCGTCTCCCAGGGCAATTGGTCATGTGGTGCCATTACATCACAAAGCTACAGCAGGATGTCTTCTGACTTGAGGGCCAATCAGTTGCTTCTTCTAACTCTAGCCCTCTTTAAATAGGAGCCCACTGCTTTCAATGGTGCAGAGTCTATTCCCATTACACCTCCTACTTGCTGTGTAGTCATATTCACAGATAGTTACCTAGTGTGTAATTGCTGATTTCTGGTCCTCCGGTGTAATAATCTTCACCCAGGGCGATTGGTCAAGTGGTGCCATTACATCACAAAGATACAGCAGGATGTCATCTGACAGGAGGGCCAATCAGTTGCCTAGTACGCAATAGGATACATGTATCATGGTATAGAAAAGGGAGCAATGTAGACAGGATGCCCAGCTGAAGACTAGGGTGGTGAGATGAAAGGACCTGGGCCATTATTTGAGACTCATACATTTGTTTGAAGGAGTGGTTGATCATAACATTCTGGAATTCTCTATAGGTTAACTGATATGGATGTGCTAAAATGAAGATGTTAGAATCTGTTATTCATAGTTTTTATTATTCCCACGAACCGTAGCATAAACCTTCCTCTCTTAGCTTATCAGATCACTGAATTGCTATAGTGTACCATAACCTAAAATAATTCTTGTGAGAAGGGTACGCTATCTCTTGGCTGCCAAAGAGATCTTTCTATCCAAGTCCTCATATAGGTGCTATAGTTGTGTAGAATGTATCAGCAAATGAGGCATAGGATTGAAAGAAGTCAGCTAGGTTGAAATCTAAATTGAGATTATAATTTTTAGTGAGCTTTGGATTTTCACAATATTAGATACACCATAGTACTAATGATTGACACTTTATAAAAATCATTTTTTGGTAGTGTTGCATTTCTTTGGAAATATTCAAGTTCTAAAAATTGACTAACAGTGGACTTTTCCATCTGCAGATTATACTGAATGGCCAGCAGAGGCAGTGTTGCAGAGGAATATTTCTCCGCTTGCTGAGAAAAAAAAAAAAAGAAAGCTCATTCCTCAGCCTTCTCCATGCCTCGATCAATATATATGGTAAGTCAAAATCTCATTTATTCATTTTGCCATTAATAAAAAGTTCATAGCATCTGATGGCTCTCAGTGCCATTTAGTGGGGTCTTCCGCATAAATATAATCTTCTAAGACGGTAGCAATATGGATGACGCTATGGCCATCATGATAGTTTATCAAAGACTTTGACTGTCTATGTGGCTGACAAAATCTTCTTTAGATACTTGTGCAGGCAATCTGTCCTCCGAGGTAATTACCATCTTTCAGGCTTGAATGAGGTGTCTTAGGTTAGAGCAATTGACTTACTTTCAGATGGAGGGAAGCTATTTAACCTGTTTCCCTGCTCTCTGTGAGTGGGACTCTGATACTCGAGATGGACTGCTGTTTAGAAACTGTGTTATTTTAACTCTAGCCCTCTTTAAATAGGAGCCCAATGCTTTCAATGGTGCAGAGTATATTCCCATTACACCTCCTACTTGCTGTGGAGTCATATTCCCAGATACTTACCTAGTGTGTACTTGCTGATGTCTGGTCCTCCGGTGTAATCGTCTCCCAGGGCAATTGGTCATGTGGTGCCATTACATCACAAAGCTACAGCAGGATGTCTTCTGACATGAGGGCCAATCAGTTGCTTCTTCTAACTCTAGCCCTCTTTAAATAGGAGCCCACTGCTTTCAATGGTGCAGAGTATATTCCCATTACACCTCCTACTTGCTGTGCAGTCATATTCACAGATAGTTACCTAGTGTGTAATTGCTGATGTCTGGTCCTCCGGTGTAATAATCTTCACCCAGGGCGATTGGTCAAGTGGTGCCATTACATCACAAAGATACAGCAGGATGTCATCTGACAGGAGGGCCAATCAGTTGCCTAGTACGCAATAGGATACATGTATCATGGTATAGAAAAGGGAGCAATGTAGACAGGATGCCCAGCTGAAGACTAGGGTGGTGAGATGAAAGGACCTGGGCCATTATTTGAGACTCATACATTTGTTTGAAGGAGTGGTTGATCATAACATTCTGGAATTCTCTATAGGTTAACTGATATGGATGTGCTAAAATGAAGATGTTAGAATCTGTTATTCATAGTTTTTATTATTCCCACGAACCGTAGCATAAACCTTCCTCTCTTAGCTTATCAGATCACTGAATTGCTATAGTGTACCATAACCTAAAATAATTCTTGTGAGAAGGGTACGCTATCTCTTGGCTGCCAAAGAGATCTTTCTATCCAAGTCCTCATATAGGTGCTATAGTTGTGTAGAATGTATCAGCAAATGAGGCATAGGATTGAAAGAAGTCAGCTAGGTTGAAATCTAAATTGAGATTATAATTTTTAGTGAGCTTTGGATTTTCACAATATTAGATACACCATAGTACTAATGATTGACACTTTATAAAAATCATTTTTTGGTAGTGTTGCATTTCTTTGGAAATATTCAAGTTCTAAAAATTGACTAACAGTGGACTTTTCCATCTGCAGATTATACTGAATGGCCAGCAGAGGCAGTGTTGCAGAGGAATATTTCTCCGCTTGCTGAGAAAAAAAAAAAAAGAAAGCTCATTCCTCAGCCTTCTCCATGCCTCGATCAATATATATGGTAAGTCAAAATCTCATTTATTCATTTTGCCATTAATAAAAAGTTCATAGCATCTGATGGCTCTCAGTGCCATTTAGTGGGGTCTTCCGCATAAATATAATCTTCTAAGACGGTAGCAATATGGATGACGCTATGGCCATCATGATAGTTTATCAAAGACTTTGACTGTCTATGTGGCTGACAAAATCTTCTTTAGATACTTGTGCAGGCAATCTGTCTTCCGATGTAATTACCATCTTTCAGGCTGGAATGAGGTGTCTTAGGTTAGAGCAATTGACTTACTTTCAGATGGAGGGAAGCTATTTAACCTGTTTCCCTGCTCTCTGTGAGTGGGACTCTGATACTCCAGATGGACTGCTGTTTAGAGACTGTGTTCTTCTAACTCTAGCCCTCTTTAAATAGGAGCCCAATGCTTTCAATGGTGCAGAGTATATTCCCATTACACCTCCTACTTGCTGTGGAGTCATATTCCCAGATACTTACCTAGTGTGTAATTGCTGATGTCTGGTCCTCCGGTGTAATCGTCTCCCAGGGCAATTGGTCATGTGGTGCCATTACATCACAAAGCTACAGCAGGATGTCTTCTGACATGAGGGCCAATCAGTTGCTTCTTCTAACTCTAGCCCTCTTTAAATAGGAGCCCACTGCTTTCAATGGTGCAGAGTCTATTCCCATTACACCTCCTACTTGCTGTGTAGTCATATTCACAGATAGTTACCTAGTGTGTAATTGCTGATTTCTGGTCCTCCGGTGTAATAATCTTCACCCAGGGCGATTGGTCAAGTGGTGCCATTACATCACAAAGATACAGCAGGATGTCATCTGACAGGAGGGCCAATCAGTTGCCTAGTACGCAATAGGATACATGTATCATGGTATAGAAAAGGGAGCAATGTAGACAGGATGCCCAGCTGAAGACTAGGGTGGTGAGATGAAAGGACCTAGGCCATTATTTGAGACTTATACATTTGTTTGAAGGAGTGGTTGATCATAACATTCTGGAATTCTCTATAGGTTAACTGATATGGATGTGCTAAAATGAAGATGTTAGAATCTGTTATTCATAGTTTTTATTATTCCCACGAACCGTAGCATAAACCTTCCTCTCTTAGCTTATCAGATCACTGAATTGCTATAGTGTACCATAACCTAAAATAATTCTTGTGAGAAGGGTACGCTATCTCTTGGCTGCCAAAGAGATCTTTCTATCCAAGTCCTCATATAGGTGCTATAGTTGTGTAGAATGTATCAGCAAATGAGGCATAGGATTGAAAGAAGTCAGCTAGGTTGAAATCTAAATTGAGATTATAATTTTTAGTGAGCTTTGGATTTTCACAATATTAGATACACCATAGTACTAATGATTGACACTTTATAAAAATCATTTTTTGGTAGTGTTGCATTTCTTTGGAAATATTCAAGTTCTAAAAATTGACTAACAGTGGACTTTTCCATCTGCAGATTATACTGAATGGCCAGCAGAGGCAGTGTTGCAGAGGAATATTTCTCCGCTTGCTGAGAAAAAAAAAAAAAGAAAGCTCATTCCTCAGCCTTCTCCATGCCTCGATCAATATATATGGTAAGTCAAAATCTCATTTATTCATTTTGCCATTAATAAAAAGTTCATAGCATCTGATGGCTCTCAGTGCCATTTAGTGGGGTCTTCGGCATAAATATAATCTTCTAAGACGGTAGCAATATGGATGACGCTATGGCCATCATGATAGTTTATCAAAGACTTTGACTGTCTATGTGGCTGACAAAATCTTCTTTAGATACTTGTGCAGGCAATCTGTCCTCCGAGGTAATTACCATCTTTCAGGCTTGAATGAGGTGTCTTAGGTTAGAGCAATTGACTTACTTTCAGATGGAGGGAAGCTATTTAACCTGTTTCCCTGCTCTCTGTGAGTGGGACTCTGATACTCCAGATGGACTGCTGTTTAGAAACTGTGTTATTTTAACTCTAGCCCTCTTTAAATAGGAGCCCAATGCTTTCAATGGTGCAGAGTATATTCCCATTACACCTCCTACTTGCTGTGGAGTCATATTCCCAGATACTTACCTAGTGTGTACTTGCTGATGTCTGGTCCTCCGGTGTAATCGTCTCCCAGGGCAATTGGTCATGTGGTGCCATTACATCACAAAGCTACAGCAGGATGTCTTCTGACATGAGGGCCAATCAGTTGCTTCTTCTAACTCTAGCCCTCTTTAAATAGGAGCCCACTGCTTTCAATGGTGCAGAGTATATTCCCATTACACCTCCTACTTGCTGTGCAGTCATATTCACAGATAGTTACCTAGTGTGTAATTGCTGATGTCTGGTCCTCCGGTGTAATAATCTTCACCCAGGGCGATTGGTCAAGTGGTGCCATTACATCACAAAGATACAGCAGGATGTCATCTGACAGGAGGGCCAATCAGTTGCCTAGTACGCAATAGGATACATGTATCATGGTATAGAAAAGGGAGCAATGTAGACAGGATGCCCAGCTGAAGACTAGGGTGGTGAGATGAAAGGACCTGGGCCATTATTTGAGACTCATACATTTGTTTGAAGGAGTGGTTGATCATAACATTCTGGAATTCTCTATAGGTTAACTGATATGGATGTGCTAAAATGAAGATGTTAGAATCTGTTATTCATAGTTTTTATTATTCCCACGAACCGTAGCATAAACCTTCCTCTCTTAGCTTATCAGATCACTGAATTGCTATAGTGTACCATAACCTAAAATAATTCTTGTGAGAAGGGTACGCTATCTCTTGGCTGCCAAAGAGATCTTTCTATCCAAGTCCTCATATAGGTGCTATAGTTGTGTAGAATGTATCAGCAAATGAGGCATAGGATTGAAAGAAGTCAGCTAGGTTGAAATCTAAATTGAGATTATAATTTTTAGTGAGCTTTGGATTTTCACAATATTAGATACACCATAGTACTAATGATTGACACTTTATAAAAATCATTTTTTGGTAGTGTTGCATTTCTTTGGAAATATTCAAGTTCTAAAAATTGACTAACAGTGGACTTTTCCATCTGCAGATTATACTGAATGGCCAGCAGAGGCAGTGTTGCAGAGGAATATTTCTCCGCTTGCTGAGAAAAAAAAAAAAAGAAAGCTCATTCCTCAGCCTTCTCCATGCCTCGATCAATATATATGGTAAGTCAAAATCTCATTTATTCATTTTGCCATTAATAAAAAGTTCATAGCATCTGATGGCTCTCAGTGCCATTTAGTGGGGTCTTCCGCATAAATATAATCTTCTAAGACGGTAGCAATATGGATGACGCTATGGCCATCATGATAGTTTATCAAAGACTTTGACTGTCTATGTGGCTGACAAAATCTTCTTTAGATACTTGTGCAGGCAATCTGTCCTCCGAGGTAATTACCATCTTTCAGGCTTGAATGAGGTGTCTTAGGTTAGAGCAATTGACTTACTTTCAGATGGAGGGAAGCTATTTAACCTGTTTCCCTGCTCTCTGTGAGTGGGACTCTGATACTCGAGATGGACTGCTGTTTAGAAACTGTGTTATTTTAACTCTAGCCCTCTTTAAATAGGAGCCCAATGCTTTCAATGGTGCAGAGTATATTCCCATTACACCTCCTACTTGCTGTGGAGTCATATTCCCAGATACTTACCTAGTGTGTACTTGCTGATGTCTGGTCCTCCGGTGTAATCGTCTCCCAGGGCAATTGGTCATGTGGTGCCATTACATCACAAAGCTACAGCAGGATGTCTTCTGACATGAGGGCCAATCAGTTGCTTCTTCTAACTCTAGCCCTCTTTAAATAGGAGCCCACTGCTTTCAATGGTGCAGAGTATATTCCCATTACACCTCCTACTTGCTGTGCAGTCATATTCACAGATAGTTACCTAGTGTGTAATTGCTGATGTCTGGTCCTCCGGTGTAATAATCTTCACCCAGGGCGATTGGTCAAGTGGTGCCATTACATCACAAAGATACAGCAGGATGTCATCTGACAGGAGGGCCAATCAGTTGCCTAGTACGCAATAGGATACATGTATCATGGTATAGAAAAGGGAGCAATGTAGACAGGATGCCCAGCTGAAGACTAGGGTGGTGAGATGAAAGGACCTGGGCCATTATTTGAGACTCATACATTTGTTTGAAGGAGTGGTTGATCATAACATTCTGGAATTCTCTATAGGTTAACTGATATGGATGTGCTAAAATGAAGATGTTAGAATCTGTTATTCATAGTTTTTATTATTCCCACGAACCGTAGCATAAACCTTCCTCTCTTAGCTTATCAGATCACTGAATTGCTATAGTGTACCATAACCTAAAATAATTCTTGTGAGAAGGGTACGCTATCTCTTGGCTGCCAAAGAGATCTTTCTATCCAAGTCCTCATATAGGTGCTATAGTTGTGTAGAATGTATCAGCAAATGAGGCATAGGATTGAAAGAAGTCAGCTAGGTTGAAATCTAAATTGAGATTATAATTTTTAGTGAGCTTTGGATTTTCACAATATTAGATACACCATAGTACTAATGATTGACACTTTATAAAAATCATTTTTTGGTAGTGTTGCATTTCTTTGGAAATATTCAAGTTCTAAAAATTGACTAACAGTGGACTTTTCCATCTGCAGATTATACTGAATGGCCAGCAGAGGCAGTGTTGCAGAGGAATATTTCTCCGCTTGCTGAGAAAAAAAAAAAAAGAAAGCTCATTCCTCAGCCTTCTCCATGCCTCGATCAATATATATGGTAAGTCAAAATCTCATTTATTCATTTTGCCATTAATAAAAAGTTCATAGCATCTGATGGCTCTCAGTGCCATTTAGTGGGGTCTTCCGCATAAATATAATCTTCTAAGACGGTAGCAATATGGATGACGCTATGGCCATCATGATAGTTTATCAAAGACTTTGACTGTCTATGTGGCTGACAAAATCTTCTTTAGATACTTGTGCAGGCAATCTGTCTTCCGATGTAATTACCATCTTTCAGGCTGGAATGAGGTGTCTTAGGTTAGAGCAATTGACTTACTTTCAGATGGAGGGAAGCTATTTAACCTGTTTCCCTGCTCTCTGTGAGTGGGACTCTGATACTCCAGATGGACTGCTGTTTAGAGACTGTGTTCTTCTAACTCTAGCCCTCTTTAAATAGGAGCCCAATGCTTTCAATGGTGCAGAGTATATTCCCATTACACCTCCTACTTGCTGTGGAGTCATATTCCCAGATACTTACCTAGTGTGTAATTGCTGATGTCTGGTCCTCCGGTGTAATCGTCTCCCAGGGCAATTGGTCATGTGGTGCCATTACATCACAAAGCTACAGCAGGATGTCTTCTGACATGAGGGCCAATCAGTTGCTTCTTCTAACTCTAGCCCTCTTTAAATAGGAGCCCACTGCTTTCAATGGTGCAGAGTCTATTCCCATTACACCTCCTACTTGCTGTGTAGTCATATTCACAGATAGTTACCTAGTGTGTAATTGCTGATTTCTGGTCCTCCGGTGTAATAATCTTCACCCAGGGCGATTGGTCAAGTGGTGCCATTACATCACAAAGATACAGCAGGATGTCATCTGACAGGAGGGCCAATCAGTTGCCTAGTACGCAATAGGATACATGTATCATGGTATAGAAAAGGGAGCAATGTAGACAGGATGCCCAGCTGAAGACTAGGGTGGTGAGATGAAAGGACCTAGGCCATTATTTGAGACTTATACATTTGTTTGAAGGAGTGGTTGATCATAACATTCTGGAATTCTCTATAGGTTAACTGATATGGATGTGCTAAAATGAAGATGTTAGAATCTGTTATTCATAGTTTTTATTATTCCCACGAACCGTAGCATAAACCTTCCTCTCTTAGCTTATCAGATCACTGAATTGCTATAGTGTACCATAACCTAAAATAATTCTTGTGAGAAGGGTACGCTATCTCTTGGCTGCCAAAGAGATCTTTCTATCCAAGTCCTCATATAGGTGCTATAGTTGTGTAGAATGTATCAGCAAATGAGGCATAGGATTGAAAGAAGTCAGCTAGGTTGAAATCTAAATTGAGATTATAATTTTTAGTGAGCTTTGGATTTTCACAATATTAGATACACCATAGTACTAATGATTGACACTTTATAAAAATCATTTTTTGGTAGTGTTGCATTTCTTTGGAAATATTCAAGTTCTAAAAATTGACTAACAGTGGACTTTTCCATCTGCAGATTATACTGAATGGCCAGCAGAGGCAGTGTTGCAGAGGAATATTTCTCCGCTTGCTGAGAAAAAAAAAAAAAGAAAGCTCATTCCTCAGCCTTCTCCATGCCTCGATCAATATATATGGTAAGTCAAAATCTCATTTATTCATTTTGCCATTAATAAAAAGTTCATAGCATCTGATGGCTCTCAGTGCCATTTAGTGGGGTCTTCGGCATAAATATAATCTTCTAAGACGGTAGCAATATGGATGACGCTATGGCCATCATGATAGTTTATCAAAGACTTTGACTGTCTATGTGGCTGACAAAATCTTCTTTAGATACTTGTGCAGGCAATCTGTCCTCCGAGGTAATTACCATCTTTCAGGCTTGAATGAGGTGTCTTAGGTTAGAGCAATTGACTTACTTTCAGATGGAGGGAAGCTATTTAACCTGTTTCCCTGCTCTCTGTGAGTGGGACTCTGATACTCCAGATGGACTGCTGTTTAGAAACTGTGTTATTTTAACTCTAGCCCTCTTTAAATAGGAGCCCAATGCTTTCAATGGTGCAGAGTATATTCCCATTACACCTCCTACTTGCTGTGGAGTCATATTCCCAGATACTTACCTAGTGTGTACTTGCTGATGTCTGGTCCTCCGGTGTAATCGTCTCCCAGGGCAATTGGTCATGTGGTGCCATTACATCACAAAGCTACAGCAGGATGTCTTCTGACATGAGGGCCAATCAGTTGCTTCTTCTAACTCTAGCCCTCTTTAAATAGGAGCCCACTGCTTTCAATGGTGCAGAGTATATTCCCATTACACCTCCTACTTGCTGTGCAGTCATATTCACAGATAGTTACCTAGTGTGTAATTGCTGATGTCTGGTCCTCCGGTGTAATAATCTTCACCCAGGGCGATTGGTCAAGTGGTGCCATTACATCACAAAGATACAGCAGGATGTCATCTGACAGGAGGGCCAATCAGTTGCCTAGTACGCAATAGGATACATGTATCATGGTATAGAAAAGGGAGCAATGTAGACAGGATGCCCAGCTGAAGACTAGGGTGGTGAGATGAAAGGACCTGGGCCATTATTTGAGACTCATACATTTGTTTGAAGGAGTGGTTGATCATAACATTCTGGAATTCTCTATAGGTTAACTGATATGGATGTGCTAAAATGAAGATGTTAGAATCTGTTATTCATAGTTTTTATTATTCCCACGAACCGTAGCATAAACCTTCCTCTCTTAGCTTATCAGATCACTGAATTGCTATAGTGTACCATAACCTAAAATAATTCTTGTGAGAAGGGTACGCTATCTCTTGGCTGCCAAAGAGATCTTTCTATCCAAGTCCTCATATAGGTGCTATAGTTGTGTAGAATGTATCAGCAAATGAGGCATAGGATTGAAAGAAGTCAGCTAGGTTGAAATCTAAATTGAGATTATAATTTTTAGTGAGCTTTGGATTTTCACAATATTAGATACACCATAGTACTAATGATTGACACTTTATAAAAATCATTTTTTGGTAGTGTTGCATTTCTTTGGAAATATTCAAGTTCTAAAAATTGACTAACAGTGGACTTTTCCATCTGCAGATTATACTGAATGGCCAGCAGAGGCAGTGTTGCAGAGGAATATTTCTCCGCTTGCTGAGAAAAAAAAAAAAAGAAAGCTCATTCCTCAGCCTTCTCCATGCCTCGATCAATATATATGGTAAGTCAAAATCTCATTTATTCATTTTGCCATTAATAAAAAGTTCATAGCATCTGATGGCTCTCAGTGCCATTTAGTGGGGTCTTCCGCATAAATATAATCTTCTAAGACGGTAGCAATATGGATGACGCTATGGCCATCATGATAGTTTATCAAAGACTTTGACTGTCTATGTGGCTGACAAAATCTTCTTTAGATACTTGTGCAGGCAATCTGTCTTCCGATGTAATTACCATCTTTCAGGCTGGAATGAGGTGTCTTAGGTTAGAGCAATTGACTTACTTTCAGATGGAGGGAAGCTATTTAACCTGTTTCCCTGCTCTCTGTGAGTGGGACTCTGATACTCCAGATGGACTGCTGTTTAGAGACTGTGTTCTTCTAACTCTAGCCCTCTTTAAATAGGAGCCCAATGCTTTCAATGGTGCAGAGTATATTCCCATTACACCTCCTACTTGCTGTGGAGTCATATTCCCAGATACTTACCTAGTGTGTAATTGCTGATGTCTGGTCCTCCGGTGTAATCGTCTCCCAGGGCAATTGGTCATGTGGTGCCATTACATCACAAAGCTACAGCAGGATGTCTTCTGACATGAGGGCCAATCAGTTGCTTCTTCTAACTCTAGCCCTCTTTAAATAGGAGCCCACTGCTTTCAATGGTGCAGAGTCTATTCCCATTACACCTCCTACTTGCTGTGTAGTCATATTCACAGATAGTTACCTAGTGTGTAATTGCTGATTTCTGGTCCTCCGGTGTAATAATCTTCACCCAGGGCGATTGGTCAAGTGGTGCCATTACATCACAAAGATACAGCAGGATGTCATCTGACAGGAGGGCCAATCAGTTGCCTAGTACGCAATAGGATACATGTATCATGGTATAGAAAAGGGAGCAATGTAGACAGGATGCCCAGCTGAAGACTAGGGTGGTGAGATGAAAGGACCTAGGCCATTATTTGAGACTTATACATTTGTTTGAAGGAGTGGTTGATCATAACATTCTGGAATTCTCTATAGGTTAACTGATATGGATGTGCTAAAATGAAGATGTTAGAATCTGTTATTCATAGTTTTTATTATTCCCACGAACCGTAGCATAAACCTTCCTCTCTTAGCTTATCAGATCACTGAATTGCTATAGTGTACCATAACCTAAAATAATTCTTGTGAGAAGGGTACGCTATCTCTTGGCTGCCAAAGAGATCTTTCTATCCAAGTCCTCATATAGGTGCTATAGTTGTGTAGAATGTATCAGCAAATGAGGCATAGGATTGAAAGAAGTCAGCTAGGTTGAAATCTAAATTGAGATTATAATTTTTAGTGAGCTTTGGATTTTCACAATATTAGATACACCATAGTACTAATGATTGACACTTTATAAAAATCATTTTTTGGTAGTGTTGCATTTCTTTGGAAATATTCAAGTTCTAAAAATTGACTAACAGTGGACTTTTCCATCTGCAGATTATACTGAATGGCCAGCAGAGGCAGTGTTGCAGAGGAATATTTCTCCGCTTGCTGAGAAAAAAAAAAAAAGAAAGCTCATTCCTCAGCCTTCTCCATGCCTCGATCAATATATATGGTAAGTCAAAATCTCATTTATTCATTTTGCCATTAATAAAAAGTTCATAGCATCTGATGGCTCTCAGTGCCATTTAGTGGGGTCTTCGGCATAAATATAATCTTCTAAGACGGTAGCAATATGGATGACGCTATGGCCATCATGATAGTTTATCAAAGACTTTGACTGTCTATGTGGCTGACAAAATCTTCTTTAGATACTTGTGCAGGCAATCTGTCCTCCGAGGTAATTACCATCTTTCAGGCTTGAATGAGGTGTCTTAGGTTAGAGCAATTGACTTACTTTCAGATGGAGGGAAGCTATTTAACCTGTTTCCCTGCTCTCTGTGAGTGGGACTCTGATACTCCAGATGGACTGCTGTTTAGAAACTGTGTTATTTTAACTCTAGCCCTCTTTAAATAGGAGCCCAATGCTTTCAATGGTGCAGAGTATATTCCCATTACACCTCCTACTTGCTGTGGAGTCATATTCCCAGATACTTACCTAGTGTGTACTTGCTGATGTCTGGTCCTCCGGTGTAATCGTCTCCCAGGGCAATTGGTCATGTGGTGCCATTACATCACAAAGCTACAGCAGGATGTCTTCTGACATGAGGGCCAATCAGTTGCTTCTTCTAACTCTAGCCCTCTTTAAATAGGAGCCCACTGCTTTCAATGGTGCAGAGTATATTCCCATTACACCTCCTACTTGCTGTGCAGTCATATTCACAGATAGTTACCTAGTGTGTAATTGCTGATGTCTGGTCCTCCGGTGTAATAATCTTCACCCAGGGCGATTGGTCAAGTGGTGCCATTACATCACAAAGATACAGCAGGATGTCATCTGACAGGAGGGCCAATCAGTTGCCTAGTACGCAATAGGATACATGTATCATGGTATAGAAAAGGGAGCAATGTAGACAGGATGCCCAGCTGAAGACTATGGTGGTGAGATGAAAGGACCTGGGCCATTATTTGAGACTCATACATTTGTTTGAAGGAGTGGTTGATCATAACATTCTGGAATTCTCTATAGGTTAACTGATATGGATGTGCTAAAATGAAGATGTTAGAATCTGTTATTCATAGTTTTTATTATTCCCACGAACCGTAGCATAAACCTTCCTCTCTTAGCTTATCAGATCACTGAATTGCTATAGTGTACCATAACCTAAAATAATTCTTGTGAGAAGGGTACGCTATCTCTTGGCTGCCAAAGAGATCTTTCTATCCAAGTCCTCATATAGGTGCTATAGTTGTGTAGAATGTATCAGCAAATGAGGCATAGGATTGAAAGAAGTCAGCTAGGTTGAAATCTAAATTGAGATTATAATTTTTAGTGAGCTTTGGATTTTCACAATATTAGATACACCATAGTACTAATGATTGACACTTTATAAAAATCATTTTTTGGTAGTGTTGCATTTCTTTGGAAATATTCAAGTTCTAAAAATTGACTAACAGTGGACTTTTCCATCTGCAGATTATACTGAATGGCCAGCAGAGGCAGTGTTGCAGAGGAATATTTCTCCGCTTGCTGAGAAAAAAAAAAAAAGAAAGCTCATTCCTCAGCCTTCTCCATGCCTCGATCAATATATATGGTAAGTCAAAATCTCATTTATTCATTTTGCCATTAATAAAAAGTTCATAGCATCTGATGGCTCTCAGTGCCATTTAGTGGGGTCTTCCGCATAAATATAATCTTCTAAGACGGTAGCAATATGGATGACGCTATGGCCATCATGATAGTTTATCAAAGACTTTGACTGTCTATGTGGCTGACAAAATCTTCTTTAGATACTTGTGCAGGCAATCTGTCTTCCGATGTAATTACCATCTTTCAGGCTGGAATGAGGTGTCTTAGGTTAGAGCAATTGACTTACTTTCAGATGGAGGGAAGCTATTTAACCTGTTTCCCTGCTCTCTGTGAGTGGGACTCTGATACTCCAGATGGACTGCTGTTTAGAGACTGTGTTCTTCTAACTCTAGCCCTCTTTAAATAGGAGCCCAATGCTTTCAATGGTGCAGAGTATATTCCCATTACACCTCCTACTTGCTGTGGAGTCATATTCCCAGATACTTACCTAGTGTGTAATTGCTGATGTCTGGTCCTCCGGTGTAATCGTCTCCCAGGGCAATTGGTCATGTGGTGCCATTACATCACAAAGCTACAGCAGGATGTCTTCTGACATGAGGGCCAATCAGTTGCTTCTTCTAACTCTAGCCCTCTTTAAATAGGAGCCCACTGCTTTCAATGGTGCAGAGTCTATTCCCATTACACCTCCTACTTGCTGTGTAGTCATATTCACAGATAGTTACCTAGTGTGTAATTGCTGATTTCTGGTCCTCCGGTGTAATAATCTTCACCCAGGGCGATTGGTCAAGTGGTGCCATTACATCACAAAGATACAGCAGGATGTCATCTGACAGGAGGGCCAATCAGTTGCCTAGTACGCAATAGGATACATGTATCATGGTATAGAAAAGGGAGCAATGTAGACAGGATGCCCAGCTGAAGACTAGGGTGGTGAGATGAAAGGACCTAGGCCATTATTTGAGACTTATACATTTGTTTGAAGGAGTGGTTGATCATAACATTCTGGAATTCTCTATAGGTTAACTGATATGGATGTGCTAAAATGAAGATGTTAGAATCTGTTATTCATAGTTTTTATTATTCCCACGAACCGTAGCATAAACCTTCCTCTCTTAGCTTATCAGATCACTGAATTGCTATAGTGTACCATAACCTAAAATAATTCTTGTGAGAAGGGTACGCTATCTCTTGGCTGCCAAAGAGATCTTTCTATCCAAGTCCTCATATAGGTGCTATAGTTGTGTAGAATGTATCAGCAAATGAGGCATAGGATTGAAAGAAGTCAGCTAGGTTGAAATCTAAATTGAGATTATAATTTTTAGTGAGCTTTGGATTTTCACAATATTAGATACACCATAGTACTAATGATTGACACTTTATAAAAATCATTTTTTGGTAGTGTTGCATTTCTTTGGAAATATTCAAGTTCTAAAAATTGACTAACAGTGGACTTTTCCATCTGCAGATTATACTGAATGGCCAGCAGAGGCAGTGTTGCAGAGGAATATTTCTCCGCTTGCTGAGAAAAAAAAAAAAAGAAAGCTCATTCCTCAGCCTTCTCCATGCCTCGATCAATATATATGGTAAGTCAAAATCTCATTTATTCATTTTGCCATTAATAAAAAGTTCATAGCATCTGATGGCTCTCAGTGCCATTTAGTGGGGTCTTCGGCATAAATATAATCTTCTAAGACGGTAGCAATATGGATGACGCTATGGCCATCATGATAGTTTATCAAAGACTTTGACTGTCTATGTGGCTGACAAAATCTTCTTTAGATACTTGTGCAGGCAATCTGTCCTCCGAGGTAATTACCATCTTTCAGGCTTGAATGAGGTGTCTTAGGTTAGAGCAATTGACTTACTTTCAGATGGAGGGAAGCTATTTAACCTGTTTCCCTGCTCTCTGTGAGTGGGACTCTGATACTCCAGATGGACTGCTGTTTAGAAACTGTGTTATTTTAACTCTAGCCCTCTTTAAATAGGAGCCCAATGCTTTCAATGGTGCAGAGTATATTCCCATTACACCTCCTACTTGCTGTGGAGTCATATTCCCAGATACTTACCTAGTGTGTACTTGCTGATGTCTGGTCCTCCGGTGTAATCGTCTCCCAGGGCAATTGGTCATGTGGTGCCATTACATCACAAAGCTACAGCAGGATGTCTTCTGACATGAGGGCCAATCAGTTGCTTCTTCTAACTCTAGCCCTCTTTAAATAGGAGCCCACTGCTTTCAATGGTGCAGAGTCTATTCCCATTACACCTCCTACTTGCTGTGTAGTCATATTCACAGATAGTTACCTAGTGTGTAATTGCTGATTTCTGGTCCTCCGGTGTAACAATCTTCACCCAGGGCGATTGGTCAAGTGGTGCCATTACATCACAAAGATACAGCAGGATGTCATCTGACAGGAGGGCCAATCAGTTGCCTAGTACGCAATAGGATACATGTATCATGGTATAGAAAAGGGAGCAATGTAGACAGGATGCCCAGCTGAAGACTAGGGTGGTGAGATGAAAGGACCTAGGCCATTATTTGAGACTTCTACATTTGTTTGAAGGAGTGGTTGATCATAACATTCTGGAATTCTCTATAGGTTAACTGATATGGATGTGCTAAAATGAAGATGTTAGAATCTGTTATTCATAGTTTTTATTATTCCCACGAACCGTAGCATAAACCTTCCTCTCTTAGCTTATCAGATCACTGAATTGCTATAGTGTACCATAACCTAAAATAATTCTTGTGAGAAGGGTACGCTATCTCTTGGCTGCCAAAGAGATCTTTCTATCCAAGTCCTCATATAGGTGCTATAGTTATGTAGAATGTACCAGAAAATGAGGCATAGGATTGAAAGAAGTCAGCTAGGTTGAAATCTAAATTGAGATTATAATTTTTAGTGAGCTTTGGATTTTCACAATATTAAATACACCATAGTACTAATGATTGACACTTTATAAAAATCATTTTTTGGTAGTGTTGCATTTCTTTGGAAATATTCAAGTTCTAAAAATTGACTAACAGTGGACTTTTCCATCTGCAGATTATACTGAATGGCCAGCAGAGGCAGTGTTGCAGAGGAATATTTCTCCACTTGCTGAGAAAAAAAAAAGAAAGCTCATTCCTCAGCCTTCTCCATGCCTCGATCAATATATATGGTAAGTCAAAATCTCATTTATTCATTTTGCCATTAATAAAAAGTTCATAGCATCTGATGGCTCTCAGTGCCATTTAGTGGGGTTTTCCGCATATATATAATCTTCTAAGACGGTGGCAATATGGATGACGCTATGGCCATCATGATAGTTTATCAAAGACTTTGACTGTCTATGTGGCTGACAAAATCTTCTTTAGATACTTGTGCAGGCAATCTGTCTTCCGATGTAATTACCATCTTTCAGGCTGGAATGAGGTGTCTTAGGTTAGAGCAATTGACTTACTTTCAGATGGAGGGAAGCTATTTAACCTGTTTCCCTGCTCTCTGTGAGTGGGACTCTGATACTCCAGATGGACTGCTGTTTAGAGACTGTGTTCTTCTAACTCTAGCCCTCTTTAAATAGGAGCCCAATGCTTTCAATGGTGCAGAGTATATTCCCATTACACCTCCTACTTGCTGTGGAGTCATATTCCCAGATACTTACCTAGTGTGTAATTGCTGATGTCTGGTCCTCCGGTGTAATCGTCTCCCAGGGCAATTGGTCATGTGGTGCCATTACATCACAAAGCTACAGCAGGATGTCTTCTGACATGAGGGCCAATCAGTTGCTTCTTCTAACTCTAGCCCTCTTTAAATAGGAGCCCACTGCTTTCAATGGTGCAGAGTCTATTCCCATTACACCTCCTACTTGCTGTGTAGTCATATTCACAGATAGTTACCTAGTGTGTAATTGCTGATTTCTGGTCCTCCGGTGTAATAATCTTCACCCAGGGCGATTGGTCAAGTGGTGCCATTACATCACAAAGATACAGCAGGATGTCATCTGACAGGAGGGCCAATCAGTTGCCTAGTACGCAATAGGATACATGTATCATGGTATAGAAAAGGGAGCAATGTAGACAGGATGCCCAGCTGAAGACTAGGGTGGTGAGATGAAAGGACCTAGGCCATTATTTGAGACTTATACATTTGTTTGAAGGAGTGGTTGATCATAACATTCTGGAATTCTCTATAGGTTAACTGATATGGATGTGCTAAAATGAAGATGTTAGAATCTGTTATTCATAGTTTTTATTATTCCCACGAACCGTAGCATAAACCTTCCTCTCTTAGCTTATCAGATCACTGAATTGCTATAGTGTACCATAACCTAAAATAATTCTTGTGAGAAGGGTACGCTATCTCTTGGCTGCCAAAGAGATCTTTCTATCCAAGTCCTCATATAGGTGCTATAGTTGTGTAGAATGTATCAGCAAATGAGGCATAGGATTGAAAGAAGTCAGCTAGGTTGAAATCTAAATTGAGATTATAATTTTTAGTGAGCTTTGGATTTTCACAATATTAGATACACCATAGTACTAATGATTGACACTTTATAAAAATCATTTTTTGGTAGTGTTGCATTTCTTTGGAAATATTCAAGTTCTAAAAATTGACTAACAGTGGACTTTTCCATCTGCAGATTATACTGAATGGCCAGCAGAGGCAGTGTTGCAGAGGAATATTTCTCCGCTTGCTGAGAAAGAAAAAAAAAGAAAGCTCATTCCTCAGCCTTCTCCATGCCTCGATCAATATATATGGTAAGTCAAAATCTCATTTATTCATTTTGCCATTAATAAAAAGTTCATAGCATCTGATGGCTCTCAGTGCCATTTAGTGGGGTCTTCCGCATAAATATAATCTTCTAAGACGGTAGCAATATGGATGACGCTATGGCCATCATGATAGTTTATCAAAGACTTTGACTGTCTATGTGGCTGACAAAATCTTCTTTAGATACTTGTGCAGGCAATCTGTCCTCCGAGGTAATTACCATCTTTCAGGCTTGAATGAGGTGTCTTAGGTTAGAGCAATTGACTTACTTTCAGATGGAGGGAAGCTATTTAACCTGTTTCCCTGCTCTCTGTGAGTGGGACTCTGATACTCCAGATGGACTGCTGTTTAGAAACTGTGTTATTTTAACTCTAGCCCTCTTTAAATAGGAGCCCAATGCTTTCAATGGTGCAGAGTATATTCCCATTACACCTCCTACTTGCTGTGGAGTCATATTCCCAGATACTTACCTAGTGTGTACTTGCTGATGTCTGGTCCTCCGGTGTAATCGTCTCCCAGGGCAATTGGTCATGTGGTGCCATTACATCACAAAGCTACAGCAGGATGTCTTCTGACATGAGGGCCAATCAGTTGCTTCTTCTAACTCTAGCCCTCTTTAAATAGGAGCCCACTGCTTTCAATGGTGCAGAGTATATTCCCATTACACCTCCTACTTGCTGTGCAGTCATATTCACAGATAGTTACCTAGTGTGTAATTGCTGATGTCTGGTCCTCCGGTGTAATAATCTTCACCCAGGGCTATTGGTCAAGTGGTGCCATTACATCACAAAGATACAGCAGGATGTCATCTGACAGGAGGGCCAATCAGTTGCCTAGTACGCAATAGGATACATGTATCATGGTATAGAAAAGGGAGCAATGTAGACAGGATGCCCAGCTGAAGACTAGGGTGGTGAGATGAAAGGACCTGGGCCATTATTTGAGACTCATACATTTGTTTGAAGGAGTGGTTGATCATAACATTCTGGAATTCTCTATAGGTTAACTGATATGGATGTGCTAAAATGAAGATGTTAGAATCTGTTATTCATAGTTTTTATTATTCCCACGAACCGTAGCATAAACCTTCCTCCCTTAGCTTATCAGATCACTGAATTGCTATAGTGTACCATAACCTAAAATAATTCTTGTGAGAAGGGTACGCTATCTCTTGGCTGCCAAAGAGATCTTTCTATCCAAGTCCTCATATAGGTGCTATAGTTGTGTAGAATGTATCAGCAAATGAGGCATAGGATTGAAAGAAGTCAGCTAGGTTGAAATCTAAATTGAGATTATAATTTTTAGTGAGCTTTGGATTTTCACAATATTAGATACACCATAGTACTAATGATTGACACTTTATAAAAATCATTTTTTGGTAGTGTTGCATTTCTTTGGAAATATTCAAGTTCTAAAAATTGACTAACAGTGGACTTTTCCATCTGCAGATTATACTGAATGGCCAGCAGAGGCAGTGTTGCAGAGGAATATTTCTCCGCTTGCTGAGAAAAAAAAAAAAAGAAAGCTCATTCCTCAGCCTTCTCCATGCCTCGATCAATATATATGGTAAGTCAAAATCTCATTTATTCATTTTGCCATTAATAAAAAGTTCATAGCATCTGATGGCTCTCAGTGCCATTTAGTGGGGTCTTCCGCATAAATATAATCTTCTAAGACGGTAGCAATATGGATGACGCTATGGCCATCATGATAGTTTATCAAAGACTTTGACTGTCTATGTGGCTGACAAAATCTTCTTTAGATACTTGTGCAGGCAATCTGTCCTCCGAGGTAATTACCATCTTTCAGGCTTGAATGAGGTGTCTTAGGTTAGAGCAATTGACTTACTTTCAGATGGAGGGAAGCTATTTAACCTGTTTCCCTGCTCTCTGTGAGTGGGACTCTGATACTCGAGATGGACTGCTGTTTAGAAACTGTGTTATTTTAACTCTAGCCCTCTTTAAATAGGAGCCCAATGCTTTCAATGGTGCAGAGTATATTCCCATTACACCTCCTACTTGCTGTGGAGTCATATTCCCAGATACTTACCTAGTGTGTACTTGCTGATGTCTGGTCCTCCGGTGTAATCGTCTCCCAGGGCAATTGGTCATGTGGTGCCATTACATCACAAAGCTACAGCAGGATGTCTTCTGACATGAGGGCCAATCAGTTGCTTCTTCTAACTCTAGCCCTCTTTAAATAGGAGCCCACTGCTTTCAATGGTGCAGAGTATATTCCCATTACACCTCCTACTTGCTGTGCAGTCATATTCACAGATAGTTACCTAGTGTGTAATTGCTGATGTCTGGTCCTCCGGTGTAATAATCTTCACCCAGGGCGATTGGTCAAGTGGTGCCATTACATCACAAAGATACAGCAGGATGTCATCTGACAGGAGGGCCAATCAGTTGCCTAGTACGCAATAGGATACATGTATCATGGTATAGAAAAGGGAGCAATGTAGACAGGATGCCCAGCTGAAGACTAGGGTGGTGAGATGAAAGGACCTGGGCCATTATTTGAGACTCATACATTTGTTTGAAGGAGTGGTTGATCATAACATTCTGGAATTCTCTATAGGTTAACTGATATGGATGTGCTAAAATGAAGATGTTAGAATCTGTTATTCATAGTTTTTATTATTCCCACGAACCGTAGCATAAACCTTCCTCCCTTAGCTTATCAGATCACTGAATTGCTATAGTGTACCATAACCTAAAATAATCCTTGTGAGAAGGGTACGCTATCTCTTGGCTGCCAAAGAGATCTTTCTATCCAAGTCCTCATATAGGTGCTATAGTTGTGTAGAATGTACCAGCAAATGAGGCATAGGATTGAAAGAAGTCAGCTAGGTTGAAATCTAAATTGAGATTATAATTTTTAGTGAGCTTTGGATTTTCAAAATATTAGATACACCATAGTACTAATGATTGACACTTTATAAAAGTCATTTTTTGGTAGTGTTGCATTTCTTTGGAAATATTCAAGTTCTAAAAATTGACTAACAGTGGACTTTTCCATCTGCAGATTATACTGAATGGCCAGCAGAGGCAGTGTTGCAGAGGAATATTTCTCCGCTTGCTGAGAAAAAAAAAAAGAAAGCTCATTCCTCAGCCTTCTCCATGCCTCGATCAATATATATGGTAAGTCAAAATCTCATTTATTCATTTTGCCATTAATAAAAAGTTCATAGCATCTGATGGCTCTCAGTGCCATTTAGTGGGGTTTTCCGCATATATATAATCTTCTAAGACGGTGGCAATATGGATGACGCTATGGCCATCATGATAGTTTATCAAAGACTTTGACTGTCTATGTGGCTGACAAAATCTTCTTTAGATACTTGTGCAGGCAATCTGTCTTCCGATGTAATTACCATCTTTCAGGCTGGAATGAGGTGTCTTAGGTTAGAGCAATTGACTTACTTTCAGATGGAGGGAAGCTATTTAACCTGTTTCCCTGCTCTCTGTGAGTGGGACTCTGATACTCCAGATGGACTGCTGTTTAGAGACTGTGTTCTTCTAACTCTAGCCCTCTTTAAATAGGAGCCCAATGCTTTCAATGGTGCAGAGTATATTCCCATTACACCTCCTACTTGCTATGGAGTCATATTCCCAGATACTTACCTAGTGTGTAATTGCTGATGTCTGGTCCTCCGGTGTAATCGTCTCCCAGGGCAATTGGTCATGTGGTGCCATTACATCACAAAGCTACAGCAGGATGTCTTCTGACTTGAGGGCCAATCAGTTGCTTCTTCTAACTCTAGCCCTCTTTAAATAGGAGCCCACTGCTTTCAATGGTGCAGAGTCTATTCCCATTACACCTCCTACTTGCTGTGTAGTCATATTCACAGATAGTTACCTAGTGTGTAATTGCTGATTTCTGGTCCTCCGGTGTAATAATCTTCACCCAGGGCGATTGGTCAAGTGGTGCCATTACATCACAAAGATACAGCAGGATGTCATCTGACAGGAGGGCCAATCAGTTGCCTAGTACGCAATAGGATACATGTATCATGGTATAGAAAAGGGAGCAATGTAGACAGGATGCCCAGCTGAAGACTAGGGTGGTGAGATGAAAGGACCTGGGCCATTATTTGAGACTCATACATTTGTTTGAAGGAGTGGTTGATCATAACATTCTGGAATTCTCTATAGGTTAACTGATATGGATGTGCTAAAATGAAGATGTTAGAATCTGTTATTCATAGTTTTTATTATTCCCACGAACCGTAGCATAAACCTTCCTCTCTTAGCTTATCAGATCACTGAATTGCTATAGTGTACCATAACCTAAAATAATTCTTGTGAGAAGGGTACGCTATCTCTTGGCTGCCAAAGAGATCTTTCTATCCAAGTCCTCATATAGGTGCTATAGTTGTGTAGAATGTATCAGCAAATGAGGCATAGGATTGAAAGAAGTCAGCTAGGTTGAAATCTAAATTGAGATTATAATTTTTAGTGAGCTTTGGATTTTCACAATATTAGATACACCATAGTACTAATGATTGACACTTTATAAAAATCATTTTTTGGTAGTGTTGCATTTCTTTGGAAATATTCAAGTTCTAAAAATTGACTAACAGTGGACTTTTCCATCTGCAGATTATACTGAATGGCCAGCAGAGGCAGTGTTGCAGAGGAATATTTCTCCGCTTGCTGAGAAAAAAAAAAAAAGAAAGCTCATTCCTCAGCCTTCTCCATGCCTCGATCAATATATATGGTAAGTCAAAATCTCATTTATTCATTTTGCCATTAATAAAAAGTTCATAGCATCTGATGGCTCTCAGTGCCATTTAGTGGGGTCTTCCGCATAAATATAATCTTCTAAGACGGTAGCAATATGGATGACGCTATGGCCATCATGATAGTTTATCAAAGACTTTGACTGTCTATGTGGCTGACAAAATCTTCTTTAGATACTTGTGCAGGCAATCTGTCCTCCGAGGTAATTACCATCTTTCAGGCTTGAATGAGGTGTCTTAGGTTAGAGCAATTGACTTACTTTCAGATGGAGGGAAGCTATTTAACCTGTTTCCCTGCTCTCTGTGAGTGGGACTCTGATACTCGAGATGGACTGCTGTTTAGAAACTGTGTTATTTTAACTCTAGCCCTCTTTAAATAGGAGCCCAATGCTTTCAATGGTGCAGAGTATATTCCCATTACACCTCCTACTTGCTGTGGAGTCATATTCCCAGATACTTACCTAGTGTGTACTTGCTGATGTCTGGTCCTCCGGTGTAATCGTCTCCCAGGGCAATTGGTCATGTGGTGCCATTACATCACAAAGCTACAGCAGGATGTCTTCTGACATGAGGGCCAATCAGTTGCTTCTTCTAACTCTAGCCCTCTTTAAATAGGAGCCCACTGCTTTCAATGGTGCAGAGTATATTCCCATTACACCTCCTACTTGCTGTGCAGTCATATTCACAGATAGTTACCTAGTGTGTAATTGCTGATGTCTGGTCCTCCGGTGTAATAATCTTCACCCAGGGCGATTGGTCAAGTGGTGCCATTACATCACAAAGATACAGCAGGATGTCATCTGACAGGAGGGCCAATCAGTTGCCTAGTACGCAATAGGATACATGTATCATGGTATAGAAAAGGGAGCAATGTAGACAGGATGCCCAGCTGAAGACTAGGGTGGTGAGATGAAAGGACCTGGGCCATTATTTGAGACTCATACATTTGTTTGAAGGAGTGGTTGATCATAACATTCTGGAATTCTCTATAGGTTAACTGATATGGATGTGCTAAAATGAAGATGTTAGAATCTGTTATTCATAGTTTTTATTATTCCCACGAACCGTAGCATAAACCTTCCTCTCTTAGCTTATCAGATCACTGAATTGCTATAGTGTACCATAACCTAAAATAATTCTTGTGAGAAGGGTACGCTATCTCTTGGCTGCCAAAGAGATCTTTCTATCCAAGTCCTCATATAGGTGCTATAGTTGTGTAGAATGTATCAGCAAATGAGGCATAGGATTGAAAGAAGTCAGCTAGGTTGAAATCTAAATTGAGATTATAATTTTTAGTGAGCTTTGGATTTTCACAATATTAGATACACCATAGTACTAATGATTGACACTTTATAAAAATCATTTTTTGGTAGTGTTGCATTTCTTTGGAAATATTCAAGTTCTAAAAATTGACTAACAGTGGACTTTTCCATCTGCAGATTATACTGAATGGCCAGCAGAGGCAGTGTTGCAGAGGAATATTTCTCCGCTTGCTGAGAAAAAAAAAAAAAGAAAGCTCATTCCTCAGCCTTCTCCATGCCTCGATCAATATATATGGTAAGTCAAAATCTCATTTATTCATTTTGCCATTAATAAAAAGTTCATAGCATCTGATGGCTCTCAGTGCCATTTAGTGGGGTTTTCCGCATATATATAATCTTCTAAGACGGTGGCAATATGGATGACGCTATGGCCATCATGATAGTTTATCAAAAACTTTGACTGTCTATGTGGCTGACAAAATCTTCTTTAGATACTTGTGCAG
Organism: Lissotriton helveticus; assembly: GCF_964261635.1. Classification (NCBI taxonomy): domain Eukaryota; kingdom Metazoa; phylum Chordata; class Amphibia; order Caudata; family Salamandridae; genus Lissotriton; species Lissotriton helveticus. Next base: position 1,331,471,309 of record NC_136061.1, on the reverse strand, counting down.
GCAATCTGTCTTCCGATGTAATTACCATCTTTCAGGCTGGAATGAGGTGTCTTAGGTTAGAGCAATTGACTTACTTTCAGATGGAGGGAAGCTATTTAACCTGTTTCCCTGCTCTCTGTGAGTGGGACTCTGATACTCCAGATGGACTGCTGTTTAGAGACTGTGTTCTTCTAACTCTAGCCCTCTTTAAATAGGAGCCCAATGCTTTCAATGGTGCAGAGTATATTCCCATTACACCTCCTACTTGCTGTGCAGTCATATTCACAGATAGTTACCTAGTGTGTAATTGCTGATTTCTGGTCCTCCGGTGTAATAATCTTCACCCAGGGCGATTGGTCAAGTGGTGCCATTACATCACAAAGATACAGCAGGATGTCATCTGACAGGAGGGCCAATCAGTTGCCTAGTACGCAATAGGATACATGTATCATGGTATAGAAAAGGGAGCAATGTAGACAGGATGCCCAGCTGAAGACTAGGGTGGTGAGATGAAAGGACCTAGGCCATTATTTGAGACTTATACATTTGTTTGAAGGAGTGGTTGATCATAACATTCTGGAATTCTCTATAGGTTAACTGATATGGATGTGCTAAAATGAAGATGTTAGAATCTGTTATTCATAGTTTTTATTATTCCCACGAACCGTAGCATAAACCTTCCTCTTAGCTTATCAGATCACTGAATTGCTATAGTGTACCATAACCTAAAATAATTCTTGTGAGAAGGGTACGCTATCTCTTGGCTGCCAAAGAGATCTTTCTATCCAAGTCCTCATATAGGTGCTATAGTTGTGTAGAATGTACCAGCAAATGAGGCATAGGATTGAAAGAAGTCAGCTAGGTTGAAATCTAAATTGAGATTATAATTTTTAGTGAGCTTTGGATTTTCACAATATTAGATACACCATAGTACTAATGATTGACACTTTATAAAAATCATTTTTTGGTAGTGTTGCATTTCTTTGGAAATATTCAAGTTCTAAAAATTGACTAACAGTGGACTTTTCCATCTGCAGATTATACTCAATGGCCAGCAGAGGCAGTGTTGCAGAGGAATATTTCTCTGCTTGCTGAGAAAAAAAAAAAAAGAAAGCTCATTCCTCAGCCTTCTCCATGCCTCGATCAATGTATATGGTAAGTCAAAATCTCATTTATTCATTTTGCCATTAATAAAAAGTTCATAGCATCTGATGGCTCTCAGTGCCATTTAGTGGGGTCTTCCGCATAAATATAATCTTCTAAGACGGTAGCAATATGGATGACGCTATGGCCATAATGATAGTTTTTCAAAGACTTTGACTGTCTAAGTGGCTGACAAAATCTTTTTTAGATACTTGTGCAGGCAATCTGTCCTCCGAAGTAATTACCATCTTTCAGGCTTGAATGAGGTGTCTTAGGTTAGAGCAATTGACTTACTTTCAGATGGAGGGAAGCTATTTAACCTGTTTCCCTGCTCTCTGTGAGTGGGACTCTGATACTCCAGATGGACTGCTGTTTAGAAACTGTGTTATTTTAACTCTAGCCCTCTTTAAATAGGAGCCCAATGCTTTCAATGGTGCAGAGTATATTCCCATTACACCTCCTACTTGCTGTGGAGTCATATTCCCAGATACTTACCTAGTGTGTACTTGCTGATGTCTGGTCCTCCGGTGTAATCGTCTCCCAGGGCAATTGGTCATGTGGTGCCATTACATCACAAAGCTACAGCAGGATGTCTTCTGACATGAGGGCCAATCAGTTGCTTCTTCTAACTCTAGCCCTCTTTAAATAGGAGCCCACTGCTTTCAATGGTGCAGAGTATATTCCCATTACACCTCCTACTTGCTGTGCAGTCATATTCACAGATACTTACCTAGTGTGTAATTGCTGATGTCTGGTCCTCCGGTGTAATAATCTTCACCCAGGGCGATTGGTCAAGTGGTGCCATTACATCACAAAGATACAGCAGGATGTCATCTGACAGGAGGGCCAATCAGTTGCCTAGTACGCAATAGGATACATGTATCATGGTATAGAAAAGGGAGCAATGTAGACAGGATGCCCAGCTGAAGACTAAGGTGGTGAGATGAAAGGACCTAGGCCATTATTTGAGACTTATACATTTGTTTGAAGGAGTGGTTGATCATAACATTCTGGAATTCTCTATAGGTTAACTGATATGGATGTGCTAAAATGAAGATGTTAGAATCTGTTATTCATAGTTTTTATTATTCCCACGAACCGTAGCATAAACCTTCCTCTCTTAGCTTATCAGATCACTGAATTGCTATAGTGTACCATAACCTAAAATAATTCTTGTGAGAAGGGTACGCTATCTCTTGGCTGCCAAAGAGATCTTTCTATCCAAGTCCTCATATAGGTGCTATAGTTGTGTAGAATGTACCAGAAAATGAGGCATAGGATTGAAAGAAGTCAGCTAGGTTGAAATCTAAATTGAGATTATAATTTTTAGTGAGCTTTGGATTTTCACAATATTAGATACACCATAGTACTAATGATTGACACTTTATAAAAATCATTTTTTGGTAGTGTTGCATTTCTTTGGAAATATTCAAGTTCTAAAAATTGACTAACAGTGGACTTTTCCATCTGCAGATTATACTGAATGGCCAGCAGAGGCAGTGTTGCAGAGGAATATTTCTCCGCTTGCTGAGAAAAAAAAAAAGAAAGCTCATTCCTCAGCCTTCTCCATGCCTCGATCAATATATATGGTAAGTCAAAATCTCATTTATTCATTTTGCCATTAATAAAAAGTTCATAGCATCTGATGGCTCTCAGTGCCATTTAGTGGGGTCTTCCGCATAAATATAATCTTCTAAGACGGTAGCAATATGGATGACGCTATGGCCATCATGATAGTTTATCAAAGACTTTGACTGTCTATGTGGCTGACAAAATCTTCTTTAGATACTTGTGCAGGCAATCTGTCCTCCGAGGTAATTACCATCTTTCAGGCTTGAATGAGGTGTCTTAGGTTAGAGCAATTGACTTACTTTCAGATGGAGGGAAGCTATTTAACCTGTTTCCCTGCTCTCTGTGAGTGGGACTCTGATACTCCAGATGGACTGCTGTTTAGAAACTGTGTTATTTTAACTCTAGCCCTCTTTAAATAGGAGCCCAATGCTTTCAATGGTGCAGAGTATATTCCCATTACACCTCCTACTTGCTGTGGAGTCATATTCCCAGATACTTACCTAGTGTGTACTTGCTGATGTCTGGTCCTCCGGTGTAATCGTCTCCCAGGGCAATTGGTCATGTGGTGCCATTACATCACAAAGCTACAGCAGGATGTCTTCTGACATGAGGGCCAATCAGTTGCTTCTTCTAACTCTAGCCCTCTTTAAATAGGAGCCCACTGCTTTCAATGGTGCAGAGTATATTCCCATTACACCTCCTACTTGCTGTGCAGTCATATTCACAGATACTTACCTAGTGTGTAATTGCTGATGTCTGGTCCTCCGGTGTAATAATCTTCACCCAGGGCGATTGGTCAAGTGGTGCCATTACATCACAAAGATACAGCAGGATGTCATCTGACAGGAGGGCCAATCAGTTGCCTAGTACGCAATAGGATACATGTATCATGGTATAGAAAAGGGAGCAATGTAGACAGGATGCCCAGCTGAAGACTAAGGTGGTGAGATGAAAGGACCTAGGCCATTATTTGAGACTTATACATTTGTTTGAAGGAGTGGTTGATCATAACATTCTGGAATTCTCTATAGGTTAACTGATATGGATGTGCTAAAATGAAGATGTTAGAATCTGTTATTCATAGTTTTTATTATTCCCACGAACCGTAGCATAAACCTTCCTCTCTTAGCTTATCAGATCACTGAATTGCTATAGTGTACCATAACCTAAAATAATTCTTGTGAGAAGGGTACGCTATCTCTTGGCTGCCAAAGAGATCTTTCTATCCAAGTCCTCATATAGGTGCTATAGTTGTGTAGAATGTACCAGAAAATGAGGCATAGGATTGAAAGAAGTCAGCTAGGTTGAAATCTAAATTGAGATTATAATTTTTAGTGAGCTTTGGATTTTCACAATATTAGATACACCATAGTACTAATGATTGACACTTTATAAAAATAATTTTTTGGTAGTGTTGCATTTCTTTGGAAATATTCAAGTTCTAAAAATTGACTAACAGTGGACTTTTCCATCTGCAGATTATACTGAATGGCCAGCAGAGGCAGTGTTGCAGAGGAATATTTCTCCGCTTGCTGAGAAAAAAAAAAAGAAAGCTCATTCCTCAGCCTTCTCCATGCCTCGATCAATATATATGGTAAGTCAAAATCTCATTTATTCATTTTGCCATTAATAAAAAGTTCATAGCATCTGATGGCTCTCAGTGCCATTTAGTGGGGTTTTCCGCATATATATAATCTTCTAAGACGGTGGCAATATGGATGACGCTATGGCCATCATGATAGTTTATCAAAGACTTTGACTGTCTATGTGGCTGACAAAATCTTCTTTAGATACTTGTGCAGGCAATCTGTCCTCCGAGGTAATTACCATCTTTCAGGCTTGAATGAGGTGTCTTAGGTTAGAGCAATTGACTTACTTTCAGATGGAGGGAAGCTATTTAACCTGTTTCCCTGCTCTCTGTGAGTGGGACTCTGATACTCCAGATGGACTGCTGTTTAGAAACTGTGTTCTTCTAACTCTAGCCCTCTTTAAATAGGAGCCCAATGCTTTCAATGGTGCAGAGTATATTCCCATTACACCTCCTACTTGCTGTGGAGTCATATTCCCAGATACTTACCTAGTGTGTACTTGCTGATGTCTGGTCCTCCGGTGTAATCGTCTCCCAGGGCAATTGGTCATGTGGTGCCATTACATCACAAAGCTACAGCAGGATGTCTTCTGACTTGAGCGCCAATCAGTTGCTTCTTCTAACTCTAGCCCTCTTTAAATAGGAGCCCACTGCTTTCAATGGTGCAGAGTCTATTCCCATTACACCTCCTACTTGCTGTGCAGTCATATTCACAGTTAGTTACCTAGTGTGTAATTGCTGATTTCTGGTCCTCCGGTGTAATAATCTTCACCCAGGGCGATTGGTCAAGTGGTGCCATTACATCACAAAGATAGCGCAGGATGTCATCTGACAGGAGGGCCAATCAGTTGCCTAGTACGCAATAGGATACATGTATCATGGTATAGAAAAGGGAGCAATGTAGACAGGATGCCCAGCTGAAGACTAGGGTGGTGAGATGAAAGGACCTAGGCCATTATTTGAGACTTATACATTTGTTTGAAGGAGTGGTTGATCATAACATTCTGGAATTCTCTATAGGTTAACTGATATGGATGTGCTAAAATGAAGATGTTAGAATCTGTTATTCATAGTTTTTATTATTCCCACGAACCGTAGCATAAACCTTCCTCTCTTAGCTTATCAGATCACTGAATTGCTATAGTGTACCATAACCTAAAATAATTCTTGTGAGAAGGGTACGCTATCTCTTGGCTGCCAAAGAGATCTTTCTATCCAAGTCCTCATATAGGTGCTATAGTTGTGTAGAATGTACCAGCAAATGAGGCATAGGATTGAAAGAAGTCAGCTAGGTTGAAATCTAAATTGAGATTATAATTTTTAGTGAGCTTTGGATTTTCACAATATTAGATACACCATAGTACTAATGATTGACACTTTATAAAAATCATTTTTTGGTAGTGTTGCATTTCTTTGGAAATATTCAAGTTCTAAAAATTGACTAACAGTGGACTTTTCCATCTGCAGATTATACTGAATGGCCAGCAGAGGCAGTGTTGCAGAGGAATATTTCTCCGCTTGCTGAGAAAAAAAAAAAAAGAAAGCTCATTCCTCAGCCTTCTCCATGCCTCGATCAATATATATGGTAAGTCAAAATCTCATTTATTCATTTTGCCATTAATAAAAAGTTCATAGCATCTGATGGCTCTCAGTGCCATTTAGTGGGGTCTTCCGCATAAATATAATCTTCTAAGACGGTAGCAATATGGATGACGCTATGGCCATCATGATAGTTTATCAAAGACTTTGACTGTCTATGTGGCTGACAAAATCTTCTTTAGATACTTGTGCAGGCAATCTGTCCTCCGAGGTAATTACCATCTTTCAGGCTTGAATGAGGTGTCTTAGGTTAGAGCAATTGACTTACTTTCAGATGGAGGGAAGCTATTTAACCTGTTTCCCTGCTCTCTGTGAGTGGGACTCTGATACTCCAGATGGACTGCTGTTTAGAAACTGTGTTATTTTAACTCTAGCCCTCTTTAAATAGGAGCCCAATGCTTTCAATGGTGCAGAGTATATTCCCATTACACCTCCTACTTGCTGTGGAGTCATATTCCCAGATACTTACCTAGTGTGTACTTGCTGATGTCTGGTCCTCCGGTGTAATCGTCTCCCAGGGCAATTGGTCATGTGGTGCCATTACATCACAAAGCTACAGCAGGATGTCTTCTGACATGAGGGCCAATCAGTTGCTTCTTCTAACTCTAGCCCTCTTTAAATAGGAGCCCACTGCTTTCAATGGTGCAGAGTCTATTCCCATTACACCTCCTACTTGCTGTGCAGTCATATTCACAGATAGTTACCTAGTGTGTAATTGCTGATTTCTGGTCCTCCGGTGTAATAATCTTCACCCAGGGCGATTGGTCAAGTGGTGCCATTACATCACAAAGATACAGCAGGATGTCATCTGACAGGAGGGCCAATCAGTTGCCTAGTACGCAATAGGATACATGTATCATGGTATAGAAAAGGGAGCAATGTAGACAGGATGCCCAGCTGAAGACTAGGGTGGTGAGATGAAAGGACCTAGGCCATTATTTGAGACTTATACATTTGTTTGAAGGAGTGGTTGATCATAACATTCTGGAATTCTCTATAGGTTAACTGATATGGATGTGCTAAAATGAAGATGTTAGAATCTGTTATTCATAGTTTTTATTATTCCCACGAACCGTAGCATAAACCTTCCTCTTAGCTTATCAGATCACTGAATTGCTATAGTGTACCATAACCTAAAATAATTCTTGTGAGAAGGGTACGCTATCTCTTGGCTGCCAAAGAGATCTTTCTATCCAAGTCCTCATATTGGTGCTATAGTTGTGTAGAATGTACCAGCAAATGAGGCATAGGATTGAAAGAAGTCAGCTAGGTTGAAATCTAAATTGAGATTATAATTTTTAGTGAGCTTTGGATTTTCACAATATTAGATACACCATAGTACTAATGATTGACACTTTATAAAAATCATTTTTTGGTAGTGTTGCATTTCTTTGGAAATATTCAAGTTCTAAAAATTGACTAACAGTGGACTTTTCCATCTGCAGATTATACTGAATGGCCAGCAGAGGCAGTGTTGCAGAGGAATATTTCTCTGCTTGCTGAGAAAAAAAAAAAAGAAAGCTCATTCCTCAGCCTTCTCCATGCCTCGATCAATGTATATGGTAAGTCAAAATCTCATTTATTCATTTTGCCATTAATAAAAAGTTCATAGCATCTGATGGCTCTCAGTGCCATTTAGTGGGGTCTTCCGCATAAATATAATCTTCTAAGACGGTAGCAATATGGATGACGCTATGGCCATAATGATAGTTTTTCAAAGACTTTGACTGTCTATGTGGCTGACAAAATCTTTTTTAGATACTTGTGCAGGCAATCTGTCCTCCGAAGTAATTACCATCTTTCAGGCTTGAATGAGGTGTCTTAGGTTAGAGCAATTGACTTACTTTCAGATGGAGGGAAGCTATTTAACCTGTTTCCCTGCTCTCTGTGAGTGGGACTCTGATACTCCAGATGGACTGCTGTTTAGAAACTGTGTTATTTTAACTCTAGCCCTCTTTAAATAGGAGCCCAATGCTTTCAATGGTGCAGAGTATATTCCCATTACACCTCCTACTTGCTGTGGAGTCATATTCCCAGATACTTACCTAGTGTGTACTTGCTGATGTCTGGTCCTCCGGTGTAATCGTCTCCCAGGGCAATTGGTCATGTGGTGCCATTACATCACAAAGCTACAGCAGGATGTCTTCTGACTTGAGGGCCAATCAGTTGCTTCTTCTAACTCTAGCCCTCTTTAAATAGGAGCCCACTGCTTTCAATGGTGCAGAGTCTATTCCCATTACACCTCCTACTTGCTGTGCAGTCATATTCACAGATAGTTACCTAGTGTGTAATTGCTGATTTCTGGACCTCCGGTGTAATAATCTTCACCCAGGGCGATTGGTCAAGTGGTGCCATTACATCACAAAGATACAGCAGGATGTCATCTGACAGGAGGGCAAATCAGTTGCCTAGTACGCAATAGGATACATGTATCATGGTATAGAAAAGGGAGCAATGTAGACAGGATGCCCAGCTGAAGACTAGGGTGGTGAGATGAAAGGACCTAGGCCATTATTTGAGACTTATACATTTGTTTGAAGGAGTGGTTGATCATAACATTCTGGAATTCTCTATAGGTTAACTGATATGGATGTGCTAAAATGAAGATGTTAGAATCTGTTATTCATAGTTTTTATTATTCCCACGAACCGTAGCATAAACCTTCCTCTCTTAGCTTATCAGATCACTGAATTGCTATAGTGTACCATAACCTAAAATAATTCTTGTGAGAAGGGTACGCTATCTCTTGGCTGCCAAAGAGATCTTTCTATCCAAGTCCTCATATAAGTGCTATAGTTGTGTAGAATGTACCAGCAAATGAGGCATAGGATTGAAAGAAGTCAGCTAGGTTGAAATCTAAATTGAGATTATAATTTTTAGTGAGTTTTGGATTTTCACAATATTAGATACACCATAGTACTAATGATTGACACTTTATAAAAATCATTTTTTGGTAGTGTTGCATTTCTTTGGAAATATTCAAGTTCTAAAAATTGACTAGCAGTGGACCTTTCCATCTGCAGATTATACTCAATGGCCAGCAGAGGCAGTGTTGCAGAGGAATATTTCTCCGCTTGCTGAGAAAAAAAAAAGAAAGCTCATTCCTCAGCCTTCTCCATGCCTCGATCAATATATATGGTAAGTCAAAATCTCATTTATTCATTTTGCCATTAATAAAAAGTTCATAGCATCTGATGGCTCTCAGTGCCATTTAGTGGGGTTTTCCGCATATATATAATCTTCTAAGACGGTGGCAATATGGATGACGCTATGGCCATCATGATAGTTTATCAAAGACTTTGACTGTCTATGTGGCTGACAAAATCTTCTTTAGATACTTGTGCAGGCAATCTGTCTTCTGATGTAATTACCATCTTTCAGGCTGGAATGAGGTGTCTTAGGTTAGAGCAATTGACTTACTTTCAGATGGAGGGAAGCTATTTAACCTGTTTCCCTGCTCTCTGTGAGTGGGACTCTGATACTCCAGATGGACTGCTGTTTAGAAACTGTGTTATTTTAACTCTAGCCCTATTTAAATAGGAGCCCAATGCTTTCAATGGTGCAGAGTATATTCCCATTACACCTCCTACTTGCTGTGGAGTCATATTCCCAGATACTTACCTAGTGTGTACTTGCTGATGTCTGGTCCTCCGGTGTAATCGTCTCCCAGGGCAATTGGTCATGTGGTGCCATTACATCACAAAGCTACAGCAGGATGTCTTCTGACATGAGGGCCAATCAGTTGCTTCTTCTAACTCTAGCCCTCTTTAAATAGGAGCCCACTGCTTTCAATGGTGCAGAGTATATTCCCATTACACCTCCTACTTGCTGTGCAGTCATATTCACAGATAGTTACCTAGTGTGTAATTGCTGATGTCTGGTCCTCCGGTGTAATAATCTTCACCCAGGGCGATTGGTCAAGTGGTGCCATTACATCACAAAGATACAGCAGGATGTCATCTGACAGGAGGGCCAATCAGTTGCCTAGTACGCAATAGGATACATGTATCATGGTATAGAAAAGGGAGCAATGTAGACAGGATGCCCAGCTGAAGACTAGGGTGGTGAGATGAAAGGACCTGGGCCATTATTTGAGACTCATACATTTGTTTGAAGGAGTGGTTGATCATAACATTCTGGAATGCTCTATAGGTTAACTGATATGGATGTGCTAAAATGAAGCTGTTAGAATCTGTTATTCATAGTTTTTATTATTCCCACGAACCGTAGCATAAACCTTCCTCTCTTAGCTTATCAGATCACTGAATTGCTATAGTGTACCATAACCTAAAATAATCCTTGTGAGAAGGGTACGCTATCTCTTGGCTGCCAAAGAGATCTTTCTATCCAAGTCCTCATATAGGTGCTATAGTTGTGTAGAATGTACCAGCAAATGAGGCATAGGATTGAAAGAAGTCAGCTAGGTTGAAATCTAAATTGAGATTATAATTTTTAGTGAGCTTTGGATTTTCACAATATTAGATACACCATAGTACTAATGATTGACACTTTATAAAAATCATTTTTTGGTAGTGTTGCATTTCTTTGGAAATATTCAAGTTCTAAAAATTGACTAACAGTGGACTTTTCCATCTGCAGATTATACTCAATGGCCAGCAGAGGCAGTGTTGCAGAGGAATATTTCTCCGCTTGCTGAGAAAAAAAAAAAGAAAGCTCATTCCTCAGCCTTCTCCATGCCTCGATCAATATATATGGTAAGTCAAAATCTCATTTATTCATTTTGCCATTAATAAAAAGTTCATAGCATCTGATGGCTCTCAGTGCCATTTAGTGGGGTTTTCCGCATATATATAATCTTCTAAGACGGTGGCAATATGGATGACGCTATGGCCATCATGATAGTTTATCAAAGACTTTGACTGTCTATGTGGCTGACAAAATCTTCTTTAGATACTTGTGCAGGCAATCTGTCTTCCGATGTAATTACCATCTTTCAGGCTTGAATGAGGTGTCTTAGGTTAGAGCAATTGACTTACTTTCAGATGGAGGGAAGCTATTTAACCTGTTTCCCTGCTCTCTGTGAGTGGGACTCTGATACTCCAGATGGACTGCTGTTTAGAAACTGTGTTATTTTAACTCTAGCCCTCTTTAAATAGGAGCCCAATGCTTTCAATGGTGCAGAGTATATTCCCATTACACCTCCTACTTGCTGTGGAGTCATATTCCCAGATACTTACCTAGTGTGTACTTGCTGATGTCTGGTCCTCCGGTGTAATCGTCTCCCAGGGCAATTGGTCATGTGGTGCCATTACATCACAAAGCTACAGCAGGATGTCTTCTGACATGAGGGCCAATCAGTTGCTTCTTCTAACTCTAGCCCTCTTTAAATAGGAGCCCACTGCTTTCAATGGTGCACAGTATATTCCCATTACACCTCCTACTTGCTGTGCAGTCATATTCACAGATAGTTACCTAGTGTGTAATTGCTGATGTCTGGTCCTCCGGTGTAATAACCTTCACCCAGGGCGATTGGTCAAGTGGTGCCATTACATCACAAAGATACAGCAGGATGTCATCTGACAGGAGGGCCAATCAGTTGCCTAGTACGCAATAGGATACATGTATCATGGTATAGAAAAGGGAGCAATGTAGACAGGATGCCCAGCTGAAGACTAGGGTGGTGAGATGAAAGGACCTGGGCCATTATTTGAGACTCATACATTTGTTTGAAGGAGTGGTTGATCATAACATTCTGGAATTCTCTATAGGTTAACTGATATGGATGTGCTAAAATGAAGCTGTTAGAATCTGTTATTCATAGTTTTTATTATTCCCACGAACCGTAGCATAAACCTTCCTCTCTTAGCTTATCAGATCACTGAATTGCTATAGTGTACCATAACCTAAAATAATTCTTGTGAGAAGGGTACGCTATCTCTTGGCTTCCAAAGAGATCTTTCTTTCCAAGTCCTCATATAGGTGCTATAGTTGTGTAGAATGTACCAGCAAATGAGGCATAGGATTGAAAGAAGTCAGCTAGGTTGAAATCTAAATTGAGATTATAATTTTTAGTGAGCTTTGGATTTTCACAATATTAGATACACCATAGTACTAATGATTGACACTTTATAAAAATCATTTTTTGGTAGTGTTGCATTTCTTTGGAAATATTCAAGTTCTAAAAATTGACTAACAGTGGACTTTTCCATCTGCAGATTATACTGAATGGCCAGCAGAGGCAGTGTTGCAGAGGAATATTTCTCCGCTTGCTGAGAAAAAAAAAAAAAGAAAGCTCATTCCTCAGCCTTCTCCATGCCTCGATCAATATATATGGTAAGTCAAAATCTCATTTATTCATTTTGCCATTAATAAAAAGTTCATAGCATCTGATGGCTCTCAGTGCCATTTAGTGGGGTCTTCCGCATAAATATAATCTTCTAAGACGGTAGCAATATGGATGACGCTATGGCCATCATGATAGTTTATCAAAGACTTTGACTGTCTATGTGGCTGACAAAATCTTCTTTAGATACTTGTGCAGGCAATCTGTCCTCCGAGGTAATTACCATCTTTCAGGCTTGAATGAGGTGTCTTAGGTTAGAGCAATTGACTTACTTTCAGATGGAGGGAAGCTATTTAACCTGTTTCCCTGCTCTCTGTGAGTGGGACTCTGATACTCCAGATGGACTGCTGTTTAGAAACTGTGTTATTTTAACTCTAGCCCTCTTTAAATAGGAGCCCAATGCTTTCAATGGTGCAGAGTATATTCCCATTACACCTCCTACTTGCTGTGGAGTCATATTCCCAGATACTTACCTAGTGTGTACTTGCTGATGTCTGGTCCTCCGGTGTAATCGTCTCCCAGGGCAATTGGTCATGTGGTGCCATTACATCACAAAGCTACAGCAGGATGTCTTCTGACATGAGGGCCAATCAGTTGCTTCTTCTAACTCTAGCCCTCTTTAAATAGGAGCCCACTGCTTTCAATGGTGCAGAGTCTATTCCCATTACACCTCCTACTTGCTGTGCAGTCATATTCACAGATAGTTACCTAGTGTGTAATTGCTGATTTCTGGTCCTCCGGTGTAATAATCTTCACCCAGGGCGATTGGTCAAGTGGTGCCATTACATCACAAAGATACAGCAGGATGTCATCTGACAGGAGGGCCAATCAGTTGCCTAGTACGCAATAGGATACATGTATCATGGTATAGAAAAGGGAGCAATGTAGACAGGATGCCCAGCTGAAGACTAGGGTGGTGAGATGAAAGGACCTAGGCCATTATTTGAGACTTATACATTTGTTTGAAGGAGTGGTTGATCATAACATTCTGGAATTCTCTATAGGTTAACTGATATGGATGTGCTAAAATGAAGATGTTAGAATCTGTTATTCATAGTTTTTATTATTCCCACGAACCGTAGCATAAACCTTCCTCTTAGCTTATCAGATCACTGAATTGCTATAGTGTACCATAACCTAAAATAATTCTTGTGAGAAGGGTACGCTATCTCTTGGCTGCCAAAGAGATCTTTCTATCCAAGTCCTCATATAGGTGCTATAGTTGTGTAGAATGTACCAGCAAATGAGGCATAGGATTGAAAGAAGTCAGCTAGGTTGAAATCTAAATTGAGATTATAATTTTTAGTGAGCTTTGGATTTTCACAATATTAGATACACCATAGTACTAATGATTGACACTTTATAAAAATCATTTTTTGGTAGTGTTGCATTTCTTTGGAAATATTCAAGTTCTAAAAATTGACTAACAGTGGACTTTTCCATCTGCAGATTATACTCAATGGCCAGCAGAGGCAGTGTTGCAGAGGAATATTTCTCCGCTTGCTGAGAAAAAAAAAAAAAGAAAGCTCATTCCTCAGCCTTCTCCATGCCTCGATCAATGTATATGGTAAGTCAAAATCTCATTTATTCATTTTGCCATTAATAAAAAGTTCATAGCATCTGATGGCTCTCAGTGCCATTTAGTGGGGTCTTCCGCATAAATATAATCTTCTAAGACGGTAGCAATATGGATGACGCTATGGCCATAATGATAGTTTTTCAAAGACTTTGACTGTCTATGTGGCTGACAAAATCTTTTTTAGATACTTGTGCAGGCAATCTGTCCTCCGAAGTAATTACCATCTTTCAGGCTTGAATGAGGTGTCTTAGGTTAGAGCAATTGACTTACTTTCAGATGGAGGGAAGCTATTTAACCTGTTTCCCTGCTCTCTGTGAGTGGGACTCTGATACTCCAGATGGACTGCTGTTTAGAAACTGTGTTATTTTAACTCTAGCCCTCTTTAAATAGGAGCCCAATGCTTTCAATGGTGCAGAGTATATTCCCATTACACCTCCTACTTGCTGTGGAGTCATATTCCCAGATACTTACCTAGTGTGTACTTGCTGATGTCTGGTCCTCCGGTGTAATCGTCTCCCAGGGCAATTGGTCATGTGGTGCCATTACATCACAAAGCTACAGCAGGATGTCTTCTGACATGAGGGCCAATCAGTTGCTTCTTCTAACTCTAGCCCTCTTTAAATAGGAGCCCACTGCTTTCAATGGTGCAGAGTATATTCCCATTACACCTCCTACTTGCTGTGCAGTCATATTCACAGATACTTACCTAGTGTGTAATTGCTGATGTCTGGTCCTCCGGTGTAATAATCTTCACCCAGGGCGATTGGTCAAGTGGTGCCATTACATCACAAAGATACAGCAGGATGTCATCTGACAGGAGGGCCAATCAGTTGCCTAGTACGCAATAGGATACATGTATCATGGTATAGAAAAGGGAGCAATGTAGACAGGATGCCCAGCTGAAGACTAAGGTGGTGAGATGAAAGGACCTAGGCCATTATTTGAGACTTATACATTTGTTTGAAGGAGTGGTTGATCATAACATTCTGGAATTCTCTATAGGTTAACTGATATGGATGTGCTAAAATGAAGATGTTAGAATCTGTTATTCATAGTTTTTATTATTCCCACGAACCGTAGCATAAACCTTCCTCTCTTAGCTTATCAGATCACTGAATTGCTATAGTGTACCATAACCTAAAATAATTCTTGTGAGAAGGGTACGCTATCTCTTGGCTGCCAAAGAGATCTTTCTATCCAAGTCCTCATATAGGTGCTATAGTTGTGTAGAATGTACCAGCAAATGAGGCATAGGATTGAAAGAAGTCAGCTAGGTTGAAATCTAAATTGAGATTATAATTTTTAGTGAGTTTTGGATTTTCACAATATTAGATACACCATAGTACTAATGATTGACACTTTATAAAAATCATTTTTTGGTAGTGTTGCATTTCTTTGGAAATATTCAAGTTCTAAAAATTGACTAGCAGTGGACCTTTCCATCTGCAGATTATACTCAATGGCCAGCAGAGGCAGTGTTGCAGAGGAATATTTCTCCGCTTGCTGAGAAAAAAAAAAGAAAGCTCATTCCTCAGCCTTCTCCATGCCTCGATCAATATATATGGTAAGTCAAAATCTCATTTATTCATTTTGCCATTAATAAAAAGTTCATAGCATCTGATGGCTCTCAGTGCCATTTAGTGGGGTTTTCCGCATATATATAATCTTCTAAGACGGTGGCAATATGGATGACGCTATGGCCATCATGATAGTTTATCAAAGACTTTGACTGTCTATGTGGCTGACAAAATCTTCTTTAGATACTTGTGCAGGCAATCTGTCTTCTGATGTAATTACCATCTTTCAGGCTGGAATGAGGTGTCTTAGGTTAGAGCAATTGACTTACTTTCAGATGGAGGGAAGCTATTTAACCTGTTTCCCTGCTCTCTGTGAGTGGGACTCTGATACTCCAGATGGACTGCTGTTTAGAAACTGTGTTATTTTAACTCTAGCCCTATTTAAATAGGAGCCCAATGCTTTCAATGGTGCAGAGTATATTCCCATTACACCTCCTACTTGCTGTGGAGTCATATTCCCAGATACTTACCTAGTGTGTACTTGCTGATGTCTGGTCCTCCGGTGTAATCGTCTCCCAGGGCAATTGGTCATGTGGTGCCATTACATCACAAAGCTACAGCAGGATGTCTTCTGACATGAGGGCCAATCAGTTGCCTAGTACGCAATAGGATACATGTATCATGGTATAGAAAAGGGAGCAATGTAGACAGGATGCCCAGCTGAAGACTAGGGTGGTGAGATGAAAGGACCTGGGCCATTATTTGAGACTCATACATTTGTTTGAAGGAGTGGTTGATCATAACATTCTGGAATGCTCTATAGGTTAACTGATATGGATGTGCTAAAATGAAGCTGTTAGAATCTGTTATTCATAGTTTTTATTATTCCCACGAACCGTAGCATAAACCTTCCTCTCTTAGCTTATCAGATCACTGAATTGCTATAGTGTACCATAACCTAAAATAATCCTTGTGAGAAGGGTACGCTATCTCTTGGCTGCCAAAGAGATCTTTCTATCCAAGTCCTCATATAGGTGCTATAGTTGTGTAGAATGTACCAGCAAATGAGGCATAGGATTGAAAGAAGTCAGCTAGGTTGAAATCTAAATTGAGATTATAATTTTTAGTGAGCTTTGGATTTTCACAATATTAGATACACCATAGTACTAATGATTGACACTTTATAAAAATCATTTTTTGGTAGTGTTGCATTTCTTTGGAAATATTCAAGTTCTAAAAATTGACTAACAGTGGACTTTTCCATCTGCAGATTATACTCAATGGCCAGCAGAGGCAGTGTTGCAGAGGAATATTTCTCCGCTTGCTGAGAAAAAAAAAGAAAGCTCATTCCTCAGCCTTCTCCATGCCTCGATCAATATATATGGTAAGTCAAAATCTCATTTATTCATTTTGCCATTAATAAAAAGTTCATAGCATCTGATGGCTCTCAGTGCCATTTAGTGGGGTTTTCCGCATATATATAATCTTCTAAGACGGTGGCAATATGGATGACGCTATGGCCATCATGATAGTTTATCAAAGACTTTGACTGTCTATGTGGCTGACAAAATCTTCTTTAGATACTTGTGCAGGCAATCTGTCTTCCGATGTAATTACCATCTTTCAGGCTGGAATGAGGTGTCTTAGGTTAGAGCAATTGACTTACTTTCAGATGGAGGGAAGCTATTTAACCTGTTTCCCTGCTCTCTGTGAGTGGGACTCTGATACTCCAGATGGACTGCTGTTTAGAGACTGTGTTCTTCTAACTCTAGCCCTCTTTAAATAGGAGCCCAATGCTTTCAATGGTGCAGAGTATATTCCCATTACACCTCCTACTTGCTGTGGAGTCATATTCCCAGATACTTACCTAGTGTGTAATTGCTGATGTCTGGTCCTCCGGTGTAATCGTCTCCCAGGGCAATTGGTCATGTGGTGCCATTACATCACAAAGCTACAGCAGGATGTCTTCTGACATGAGGGCCAATCAGTTGCTTCTTCTAACTCTAGCCCTCTTTAAATAGGAGCCCACTGCTTTCAATGGTGCAGAGTCTATTCCCATTACACCTCCTACTTGCTGTGTAGTCATATTCACAGATAGTTACCTAGTGTGTAATTGCTGATTTCTGGTCCTCCGGTGTAATAATCTTCACCCAGGGCGATTGGTCAAGTGGTGCCATTACATCACAAAGATACAGCAGGATGTCATCTGACAGGAGGGCCAATCAGTTGCCTAGTACGCAATAGGATACATGTATCATGGTATAGAAAAGGGAGCAATGTAGACAGGATGCCCAGCTGAAGACTAGGGTGGTGAGATGAAAGGACCTAGGCCATTATTTGAGACTTATACATTTGTTTGAAGGAGTGGTTGATCATAACATTCTGGAATTCTCTATAGGTTAACTGATATGGATGTGCTAAAATGAAGATGTTAGAATCTGTTATTCATAGTTTTTATTATTCCCACGAACCGTAGCATAAACCTTCCTCTCTTAGCTTATCAGATCACTGAATTGCTATAGTGTACCATAACCTAAAATAATTCTTGTGAGAAGGGTACGCTATCTCTTGGCTGCCAAAGAGATCTTTCTATCCAAGTCCTCATATAGGTGCTATAGTTGTGTAGAATGTATCAGCAAATGAGGCATAGGATTGAAAGAAGTCAGCTAGGTTGAAATCTAAATTGAGATTATAATTTTTAGTGAGTTTTGGATTTTCACAATATTAGATACACCATAGTACTAATGATTGACACTTTATAAAAATCATTTTTTGGTAGTGTTGCATTTCTTTGGAAATATTCAAGTTCTAAAAATTGACTAGCAGTGGACCTTTCCATCTGCAGATTATACTCAATGGCCAGCAGAGGCAGTGTTGCAGAGGAATATTTCTCCGCTTGCTGAGAAAAAAAAAAGAAAGCTCATTCCTCAGCCTTCTCCATGCCTCGATCAATATATATGGTAAGTCAAAATCTCATTTATTCATTTTGCCATTAATAAAAAGTTCATAGCATCTGATGGCTCTCAGTGCCATTTAGTGGGGTTTTCCGCATATATATAATCTTCTAAGACGGTGGCAATATGGATGACGCTATGGCCATCATGATAGTTTATCAAAGACTTTGACTGTCTATGTGGCTGACAAAATCTTCTTTAGATACTTGTGCAGGCAATCTGTCTTCTGATGTAATTACCATCTTTCAGGCTGGAATGAGGTGTCTTAGGTTAGAGCAATTGACTTACTTTCAGATGGAGGGAAGCTATTTAACCTGTTTCCCTGCTCTCTGTGAGTGGGACTCTGATACTCCAGATGGACTGCTGTTTAGAAACTGTGTTATTTTAACTCTAGCCCTATTTAAATAGGAGCCCAATGCTTTCAATGGTGCAGAGTATATTCCCATTACACCTCCTACTTGCTGTGGAGTCATATTCCCAGATACTTACCTAGTGTGTACTTGCTGATGTCTGGTCCTCCGGTGTAATCGTCTCCCAGGGCAATTGGTCATGTGGTGCCATTACATCACAAAGCTACAGCAGGATGTCTTCTGACATGAGGGCCAATCAGTTGCTTCTTCTAACTCTAGCCCTCTTTAAATAGGAGCCCACTGCTTTCAATGGTGCAGAGTATATTCCCATTACACCTCCTACTTGCTGTGCAGTCATATTCACAGATAGTTACCTAGTGTGTAATTGCTGATGTCTGGTCCTCCGGTGTAATAATCTTCACCCAGGGCGATTGGTCAAGTGGTGCCATTACATCACAAAGATACAGCAGGATGTCATCTGACAGGAGGGCCAATCAGTTGCCTAGTACGCAATAGGATACATGTATCATGGTATAGAAAAGGGAGCAATGTAGACAGGATGCCCAGCTGAAGACTAGGGTGGTGAGATGAAAGGACCTGGGCCATTATTTGAGACTCATACATTTGTTTGAAGGAGTGGTTGATCATAACATTCTGGAATTCTCTATAGGTTAACTGATATGGATGTGCTAAAATGAAGCTGTTAGAATCTGTTATTCATAGTTTTTATTATTCCCACGAACCGTAGCATAAACCTTCCTCTCTTAGCTTATCAGATCACTGAATTGCTATAGTGTACCATAACCTAAAATAATTCTTGTGAGAAGGGTACGCTATCTCTTGGCTGCCAAAGAGATCTTTCTATCCAAGTCCTCATATAGGTGCTATAGTTGTGTAGAATGTACCAGCAAATGAGGCATAGGATTGAAAGAAGTCAGCTAGGTTGAAATCTAAATTGAGATTATAATTTTTAGTGAGCTTTGGATTTTCACAATATTAGATACACCATAGTACTAATGATTGACACTTTATAAAAATCATTTTTTGGTAGTGTTGCATTTCTTTGGAAATATTCAAGTTCTAAAAATTGACTAACAGTGGACTTTTCCATCTGCAGATTATACTCAATGGCCAGCAGAGGCAGTGTTGCAGAGGAATATTTCTCTGCTTGCTGAGAAAAAAAAAAAAAGAAAGCTCATTCCTCAGCCTTCTCCATGCCTCGATCAATGTATATGGTAAGTCAAAATCTCATTTATTCATTTTGCCATTAATAAAAAGTTCATAGCATCTGATGGCTCTCAGTGCCATTTAGTGGGGTCTTCCGCATAAATATAATCTTCTAAGACGGTAGCAATATGGATGACGCTATGGCCATAATGATAGTTTTTCAAAGACTTTGACTGTCTATGTGGCTGACAAAATCTTTTTTAGATACTTGTGCAGGCAATCTGTCCTCCGAAGTAATTACCATCTTTCAGGCTTGAATGAGGTGTCTTAGGTTAGAGCAATTGACTTACTTTCAGATGGAGGGAAGCTATTTAACCTGTTTCCCTGCTCTCTGTGAGTGGGACTCTGATACTCCAGATGGACTGCTGTTTAGAAACTGTGTTATTTTAACTCTAGCCCTCTTTAAATAGGAGCCCAATGCTTTCAATGGTGCAGAGTATATTCCCATTACACCTCCTACTTGCTGTGGAGTCATATTCCCAGATACTTACCTAGTGTGTACTTGCTGATGTCTGGTCCTCCGGTGTAATCGTCTCCCAGGGCAATTGGTCATGTGGTGCCATTACATCACAAAGCTACAGCAGGATGTCTTCTGACTTGAGGGCCAATCAGTTGCTTCTTCTAACTCTAGCCCTCTTTAAATAGGAGCCCACTGCTTTCAATGGTGCAGAGTCTATTCCCATTACACCTCCTACTTGCTGTGCAGTCATATTCACAGATAGTTACCTAGTGTGTAATTGCTGATTTCTGGTCCTCCGGTGTAATAATCTTCACCCAGGGCGATTGGTCAAGTGGTGCCATTACATCACAAAGATACAGCAGGATGTCATCTGACAGGAGGGCAAATCAGTTGCCTAGTACGCAATAGGATACATGTATCATGGTATAGAAAAGGGAGCAATGTAGACAGGATGCCCAGCTGAAGACTAGGGTGGTGAGATGAAAGGACCTAGGCCATTATTTGAGACTTATACATTTGTTTGAAGGAGTGGTTGATCATAACATTCTGGAATTCTCTATAGGTTAACTGATATGGATGTGCTAAAATGAAGATGTTAGAATCTGTTATTCATAGTTTTTATTATTCCCACGAACCGTAGCATAAACCTTCCTCTCTTAGCTTATCAGATCACTGAATTGCTATAGTGTACCATAACCTAAAATAATTCTTGTGAGAAGGGTACGCTATCTCTTGGCTGCCAAAGAGATCTTTCTATCCAAGTCCTCATATAAGTGCTATAGTTGTGTAGAATGTACCAGCAAATGAGGCATAGGATTGAAAGAAGTCAGCTAGGTTGAAATCTAAATTGAGATTATAATTTTTAGTGAGTTTTGGATTTTCACAATATTAGATACACCATAGTACTAATGATTGACACTTTATAAAAATCATTTTTTGGTAGTGTTGCATTTCTTTGGAAATATTCAAGTTCTAAAAATTGACTAGCAGTGGACCTTTCCATCTGCAGATTATACTCAATGGCCAGCAGAGGCAGTGTTGCAGAGGAATATTTCTCCGCTTGCTGAGAAAAAAAAAAGAAAGCTCATTCCTCAGCCTTCTCCATGCCTCGATCAATATATATGGTAAGTCAAAATCTCATTTATTCATTTTGCCATTAATAAAAAGTTCATAGCATCTGATGGCTCTCAGTGCCATTTAGTGGGGTTTTCCGCATATATATAATCTTCTAAGACGGTGGCAATATGGATGACGCTATGGCCATCATGATAGTTTATCAAAGACTTTGACTGTCTATGTGGCTGACAAAATCTTCTTTAGATACTTGTGCAGGCAATCTGTCTTCTGATGTAATTACCATCTTTCAGGCTGGAATGAGGTGTCTTAGGTTAGAGCAATTGACTTACTTTCAGATGGAGGGAAGCTATTTAACCTGTTTCCCTGCTCTCTGTGAGTGGGACTCTGATACTCCAGATGGACTGCTGTTTAGAAACTGTGTTATTTTAACTCTAGCCCTATTTAAATAGGAGCCCAATGCTTTCAATGGTGCAGAGTATATTCCCATTACACCTCCTACTTGCTGTGGAGTCATATTCCCAGATACTTACCTAGTGTGTACTTGCTGATGTCTGGTCCTCCGGTGTAATCGTCTCCCAGGGCAATTGGTCATGTGGTGCCATTACATCACAAAGCTACAGCAGGATGTCTTCTGACATGAGGGCCAATCAGTTGCTTCTTCTAACTCTAGCCCTCTTTAAATAGGAGCCCACTGCTTTCAATGGTGCAGAGTATATTCCCATTACACCTCCTACTTGCTGTGCAGTCATATTCACAGATAGTTACCTAGTGTGTAATTGCTGATGTCTGGTCCTCCGGTGTAATAATCTTCACCCAGGGCGATTGGTCAAGTGGTGCCATTACATCACAAAGATACAGCAGGATGTCATCTGACAGGAGGGCCAATCAGTTGCCTAGTACGCAATAGGATACATGTATCATGGTATAGAAAAGGGAGCAATGTAGACAGGATGCCCAGCTGAAGACTAGGGTGGTGAGATGAAAGGACCTGGGCCATTATTTGAGACTCATACATTTGTTTGAAGGAGTGGTTGATCATAACATTCTGGAATGCTCTATAGGTTAACTGATATGGATGTGCTAAAATGAAGCTGTTAGAATCTGTTATTCATAGTTTTTATTATTCCCACGAACCGTAGCATAAACCTTCCTCTCTTAGCTTATCAGATCACTGAATTGCTATAGTGTACCATAACCTAAAATAATCCTTGTGAGAAGGGTACGCTATCTCTTGGCTGCCAAAGAGATCTTTCTATCCAAGTCCTCATATAGGTGCTATAGTTGTGTAGAATGTACCAGCAAATGAGGCATAGGATTGAAAGAAGTCAGCTAGGTTGAAATCTAAATTGAGATTATAATTTTTAGTGAGCTTTGGATTTTCACAATATTAGATACACCATAGTACTAATGATTGACACTTTATAAAAATCATTTTTTGGTAGTGTTGCATTTCTTTGGAAATATTCAAGTTCTAAAAATTGACTAACAGTGGACTTTTCCATCTGCAGATTATACTCAATGGCCAGCAGAGGCAGTGTTGCAGAGGAATATTTCTCCGCTTGCTGAGAAAAAAAAAAAGAAAGCTCATTCCTCAGCCTTCTCCATGCCTCGATCAATATATATGGTAAGTCAAAATCTCATTTATTCATTTTGCCATTAATAAAAAGTTCATAGCATCTGATGGCTCTCAGTGCCATTTAGTGGGGTTTTCCGCATATATATAATCTTCTAAGACGGTGGCAATATGGATGACGCTATGGCCATCATGATAGTTTATCAAAGACTTTGACTGTCTATGTGGCTGACAAAATCTTCTTTAGATACTTGTGCAGGCAATCTGTCTTCCGATGTAATTACCATCTTTCAGGCTTGAATGAGGTGTCTTAGGTTAGAGCAATTGACTTACTTTCAGATGGAGGGAAGCTATTTAACCTGTTTCCCTGCTCTCTGTGAGTGGGACTCTGATACTCCAGATGGACTGCTGTTTAGAAACTGTGTTATTTTAACTCTAGCCCTCTTTAAATAGGAGCCCAATGCTTTCAATGGTGCAGAGTATATTCCCATTACACCTCCTACTTGCTGTGGAGTCATATTCCCAGATACTTACCTAGTGTGTACTTGCTGATGTCTGGTCCTCCGGTGTAATCGTCTCCCAGGGCAATTGGTCATGTGGTGCCATTACATCACAAAGCTACAGCAGGATGTCTTCTGACATGAGGGCCAATCAGTTGCTTCTTCTAACTCTAGCCCTCTTTAAATAGGAGCCCACTGCTTTCAATGGTGCACAGTATATTCCCATTACACCTCCTACTTGCTGTGCAGTCATATTCACAGATAGTTACCTAGTGTGTAATTGCTGATGTCTGGTCCTCCGGTGTAATAACCTTCACCCAGGGCGATTGGTCAAGTGGTGCCATTACATCACAAAGATACAGCAGGATGTCATCTGACAGGAGGGCCAATCAGTTGCCTAGTACGCAATAGGATACATGTATCATGGTATAGAAAAGGGAGCAATGTAGACAGGATGCCCAGCTGAAGACTAGGGTGGTGAGATGAAAGGACCTGGGCCATTATTTGAGACTCATACATTTGTTTGAAGGAGTGGTTGATCATAACATTCTGGAATTCTCTATAGGTTAACTGATATGGATGTGCTAAAATGAAGCTGTTAGAATCTGTTATTCATAGTTTTTATTATTCCCACGAACCGTAGCATAAACCTTCCTCTCTTAGCTTATCAGATCACTGAATTGCTATAGTGTACCATAACCTAAAATAATTCTTGTGAGAAGGGTACGCTATCTCTTGGCTTCCAAAGAGATCTTTCTTTCCAAGTCCTCATATAGGTGCTATAGTTGTGTAGAATGTACCAGCAAATGAGGCATAGGATTGAAAGAAGTCAGCTAGGTTGAAATCTAAATTGAGATTATAATTTTTAGTGAGCTTTGGATTTTCACAATATTAGATACACCATAGTACTAATGATTGACACTTTATAAAAATCATTTTTTGGTAGTGTTGCATTTCTTTGGAAATATTCAAGTTCTAAAAATTGACTAACAGTGGACTTTTCCATCTGCAGATTATACTGAATGGCCAGCAGAGGCAGTGTTGCAGAGGAATATTTCTCCGCTTGCTGAGAAAAAAAAAAAAAGAAAGCTCATTCCTCAGCCTTCTCCATGCCTCGATCAATATATATGGTAAGTCAAAATCTCATTTATTCATTTTGCCATTAATAAAAAGTTCATAGCATCTGATGGCTCTCAGTGCCATTTAGTGGGGTCTTCCGCATAAATATAATCTTCTAAGACGGTAGCAATATGGATGACGCTATGGCCATCATGATAGTTTATCAAAGACTTTGACTGTCTATGTGGCTGACAAAATCTTCTTTAGATACTTGTGCAGGCAATCTGTCCTCCGAGGTAATTACCATCTTTCAGGCTTGAATGAGGTGTCTTAGGTTAGAGCAATTGACTTACTTTCAGATGGAGGGAAGCTATTTAACCTGTTTCCCTGCTCTCTGTGAGTGGGACTCTGATACTCCAGATGGACTGCTGTTTAGAAACTGTGTTATTTTAACTCTAGCCCTCTTTAAATAGGAGCCCAATGCTTTCAATGGTGCAGAGTATATTCCCATTACACCTCCTACTTGCTGTGGAGTCATATTCCCAGATACTTACCTAGTGTGTACTTGCTGATGTCTGGTCCTCCGGTGTAATCGTCTCCCAGGGCAATTGGTCATGTGGTGCCATTACATCACAAAGCTACAGCAGGATGTCTTCTGACATGAGGGCCAATCAGTTGCTTCTTCTAACTCTAGCCCTCTT
Source organism: Lissotriton helveticus (assembly GCF_964261635.1). Taxonomy (NCBI): domain Eukaryota; kingdom Metazoa; phylum Chordata; class Amphibia; order Caudata; family Salamandridae; genus Lissotriton; species Lissotriton helveticus. Next base: position 1,331,446,127 of record NC_136061.1, on the reverse strand, counting down.
TAAATAGGAGCCCACTGCTTTCAATGGTGCAGAGTCTATTCCCATTACACCTCCTACTTGCTGTGCAGTCATATTCACAGATAGTTACCTAGTGTGTAATTGCTGATTTCTGGTCCTCCGGTGTAATAATCTTCACCCAGGGCGATTGGTCAAGTGGTGCCATTACATCACAAAGATACAGCAGGATGTCATCTGACAGGAGGGCCAATCAGTTGCCTAGTACGCAATAGGATACATGTATCATGGTATAGAAAAGGGAGCAATGTAGACAGGATGCCCAGCTGAAGACTAGGGTGGTGAGATGAAAGGACCTAGGCCATTATTTGAGACTTATACATTTGTTTGAAGGAGTGGTTGATCATAACATTCTGGAATTCTCTATAGGTTAACTGATATGGATGTGCTAAAATGAAGATGTTAGAATCTGTTATTCATAGTTTTTATTATTCCCACGAACCGTAGCATAAACCTTCCTCTTAGCTTATCAGATCACTGAATTGCTATAGTGTACCATAACCTAAAATAATTCTTGTGAGAAGGGTACGCTATCTCTTGGCTGCCAAAGAGATCTTTCTATCCAAGTCCTCATATAGGTGCTATAGTTGTGTAGAATGTACCAGCAAATGAGGCATAGGATTGAAAGAAGTCAGCTAGGTTGAAATCTAAATTGAGATTATAATTTTTAGTGAGCTTTGGATTTTCACAATATTAGATACACCATAGTACTAATGATTGACACTTTATAAAAATCATTTTTTGGTAGTGTTGCATTTCTTTGGAAATATTCAAGTTCTAAAAATTGACTAACAGTGGACTTTTCCATCTGCAGATTATACTCAATGGCCAGCAGAGGCAGTGTTGCAGAGGAATATTTCTCCGCTTGCTGAGAAAAAAAAAAAAAGAAAGCTCATTCCTCAGCCTTCTCCATGCCTCGATCAATGTATATGGTAAGTCAAAATCTCATTTATTCATTTTGCCATTAATAAAAAGTTCATAGCATCTGATGGCTCTCAGTGCCATTTAGTGGGGTCTTCCGCATAAATATAATCTTCTAAGACGGTAGCAATATGGATGACGCTATGGCCATAATGATAGTTTTTCAAAGACTTTGACTGTCTATGTGGCTGACAAAATCTTTTTTAGATACTTGTGCAGGCAATCTGTCCTCCGAAGTAATTACCATCTTTCAGGCTTGAATGAGGTGTCTTAGGTTAGAGCAATTGACTTACTTTCAGATGGAGGGAAGCTATTTAACCTGTTTCCCTGCTCTCTGTGAGTGGGACTCTGATACTCCAGATGGACTGCTGTTTAGAAACTGTGTTATTTTAACTCTAGCCCTCTTTAAATAGGAGCCCAATGCTTTCAATGGTGCAGAGTATATTCCCATTACACCTCCTACTTGCTGTGGAGTCATATTCCCAGATACTTACCTAGTGTGTACTTGCTGATGTCTGGTCCTCCGGTGTAATCGTCTCCCAGGGCAATTGGTCATGTGGTGCCATTACATCACAAAGCTACAGCAGGATGTCTTCTGACATGAGGGCCAATCAGTTGCTTCTTCTAACTCTAGCCCTCTTTAAATAGGAGCCCACTGCTTTCAATGGTGCAGAGTATATTCCCATTACACCTCCTACTTGCTGTGCAGTCATATTCACAGATACTTACCTAGTGTGTAATTGCTGATGTCTGGTCCTCCGGTGTAATAATCTTCACCCAGGGCGATTGGTCAAGTGGTGCCATTACATCACAAAGATACAGCAGGATGTCATCTGACAGGAGGGCCAATCAGTTGCCTAGTACGCAATAGGATACATGTATCATGGTATAGAAAAGGGAGCAATGTAGACAGGATGCCCAGCTGAAGACTAAGGTGGTGAGATGAAAGGACCTAGGCCATTATTTGAGACTTATACATTTGTTTGAAGGAGTGGTTGATCATAACATTCTGGAATTCTCTATAGGTTAACTGATATAGATGTGCTAAAATGAAGATGTTAGAATCTGTTATTCATAGTTTTTATTATTCCCACGAACCGTAGCATAAACCTTCCTCTCTTAGCTTATCAGATCACTGAATTGCTATAGTGTACCATAACCTAAAATAATTCTTGTGAGAAGGGTACGCTATCTCTTGGCTGCCAAAGAGATCTTTCTATCCAAGTCCTCATATAGGTGCTATAGTTGTGTAGAATGTACCAGCAAATGAGGCATAGGATTGAAAGAAGTCAGCTAGGTTGAAATCTAAATTGAGATTATAATTTTTAGTGAGTTTTGGATTTTCACAATATTAGATACACCATAGTACTAATGATTGACACTTTATAAAAATCATTTTTTGGTAGTGTTGCATTTCTTTGGAAATATTCAAGTTCTAAAAATTGACTAGCAGTGGACCTTTCCATCTGCAGATTATACTCAATGGCCAGCAGAGGCAGTGTTGCAGAGGAATATTTCTCCACTTGCTGAGAAAAAAAAAAGAAAGCTCATTCCTCAGCCTTCTCCATGCCTCGATCAATATATATGGTAAGTCAAAATCTCATTTATTCATTTTGCCATTAATAAAAAGTTCATAGCATCTGATGGCTCTCAGTGCCATTTAGTGGGGTTTTCCGCATATATATAATCTTCTAAGACGGTGGCAATATGGATGACGCTATGGCCATCATGATAGTTTATCAAAGACTTTGACTGTCTATGTGGCTGACAAAATCTTCTTTAGATACTTGTGCAGGCAATCTGTCTTCTGATGTAATTACCATCTTTCAGGCTGGAATGAGGTGTCTTAGGTTAGAGCAATTGACTTACTTTCAGATGGAGGGAAGCTATTTAACCTGTTTCCCTGCTCTCTGTGAGTGGGACTCTGATACTCCAGATGGACTGCTGTTTAGAAACTGTGTTATTTTAACTCTAGCCCTATTTAAATAGGAGCCCAATGCTTTCAATGGTGCAGAGTATATTCCCATTACACCTCCTACTTGCTGTGGAGTCATATTCCCAGATACTTACCTAGTGTGTACTTGCTGATGTCTGGTCCTCCGGTGTAATCGTCTCCCAGGGCAATTGGTCATGTGGTGCCATTACATCACAAAGCTACAGCAGGATGTCTTCTGACATGAGGGCCAATCAGTTGCCTAGTACGCAATAGGATACATGTATCATGGTATAGAAAAGGGAGCAATGTAGACAGGATGCCCAGCTGAAGACTAGGGTGGTGAGATGAAAGGACCTGGGCCATTATTTGAGACTCATACATTTGTTTGAAGGAGTGGTTGATCATAACATTCTGGAATGCTCTATAGGTTAACTGATATGGATGTGCTAAAATGAAGCTGTTAGAATCTGTTATTCATAGTTTTTATTATTCCCACGAACCGTAGCATAAACCTTCCTCTCTTAGCTTATCAGATCACTGAATTGCTATAGTGTACCATAACCTAAAATAATCCTTGTGAGAAGGGTACGCTATCTCTTGGCTGCCAAAGAGATCTTTCTATCCAAGTCCTCATATAGGTGCTATAGTTGTGTAGAATGTACCAGCAAATGAGGCATAGGATTGAAAGAAGTCAGCTAGGTTGAAATCTAAATTGAGATTATAATTTTTAGTGAGCTTTGGATTTTCACAATATTAGATACACCATAGTACTAATGATTGACACTTTATAAAAATCATTTTTTGGTAGTGTTGCATTTCTTTGGAAATATTCAAGTTCTAAAAATTGACTAACAGTGGACTTTTCCATCTGCAGATTATACTCAATGGCCAGCAGAGGCAGTGTTGCAGAGGAATATTTCTCCGCTTGCTGAGAAAAAAAAAGAAAGCTCATTCCTCAGCCTTCTCCATGCCTCGATCAATATATATGGTAAGTCAAAATCTCATTTATTCATTTTGCCATTAATAAAAAGTTCATAGCATCTGATGGCTCTCAGTGCCATTTAGTGGGGTTTTCCGCATATATATAATCTTCTAAGACGGTGGCAATATGGATGACGCTATGGCCATCATGATAGTTTATCAAAGACTTTGACTGTCTATGTGGCTGACAAAATCTTCTTTAGATACTTGTGCAGGCAATCTGTCTTCCGATGTAATTACCATCTTTCAGGCTGGAATGAGGTGTCTTAGGTTAGAGCAATTGACTTACTTTCAGATGGAGGGAAGCTATTTAACCTGTTTCCCTGCTCTCTGTGAGTGGGACTCTGATACTCCAGATGGACTGCTGTTTAGAGACTGTGTTCTTCTAACTCTAGCCCTCTTTAAATAGGAGCCCAATGCTTTCAATGGTGCAGAGTATATTCCCATTACACCTCCTACTTGCTGTGGAGTCATATTCCCAGATACTTACCTAGTGTGTAATTGCTGATGTCTGGTCCTCCGGTGTAATCGTCTCCCAGGGCAATTGGTCATGTGGTGCCATTACATCACAAAGCTACAGCAGGATGTCTTCTGACATGAGGGCCAATCAGTTGCTTCTTCTAACTCTAGCCCTCTTTAAATAGGAGCCCACTGCTTTCAATGGTGCAGAGTCTATTCCCATTACACCTCCTACTTGCTGTGTAGTCATATTCACAGATAGTTACCTAGTGTGTAATTGCTGATTTCTGGTCCTCCGGTGTAATAATCTTCACCCAGGGCGATTGGTCAAGTGGTGCCATTACATCACAAAGATACAGCAGGATGTCATCTGACAGGAGGGCCAATCAGTTGCCTAGTACGCAATAGGATACATGTATCATGGTATAGAAAAGGGAGCAATGTAGACAGGATGCCCAGCTGAAGACTAGGGTGGTGAGATGAAAGGACCTAGGCCATTATTTGAGACTTATACATTTGTTTGAAGGAGTGGTTGATCATAACATTCTGGAATTCTCTATAGGTTAACTGATATGGATGTGCTAAAATGAAGATGTTAGAATCTGTTATTCATAGTTTTTATTATTCCCACGAACCGTAGCATAAACCTTCCTCTCTTAGCTTATCAGATCACTGAATTGCTATAGTGTACCATAACCTAAAATAATTCTTGTGAGAAGGGTACGCTATCTCTTGGCTGCCAAAGAGATCTTTCTATCCAAGTCCTCATATAGGTGCTATAGTTGTGTAGAATGTATCAGCAAATGAGGCATAGGATTGAAAGAAGTCAGCTAGGTTGAAATCTAAATTGAGATTATAATTTTTAGTGAGTTTTGGATTTTCACAATATTAGATACACCATAGTACTAATGATTGACACTTTATAAAAATCATTTTTTGGTAGTGTTGCATTTCTTTGGAAATATTCAAGTTCTAAAAATTGACTAGCAGTGGACCTTTCCATCTGCAGATTATACTCAATGGCCAGCAGAGGCAGTGTTGCAGAGGAATATTTCTCCGCTTGCTGAGAAAAAAAAAAGAAAGCTCATTCCTCAGCCTTCTCCATGCCTCGATCAATATATATGGTAAGTCAAAATCTCATTTATTCATTTTGCCATTAATAAAAAGTTCATAGCATCTGATGGCTCTCAGTGCCATTTAGTGGGGTTTTCCGCATATATATAATCTTCTAAGACGGTGGCAATATGGATGACGCTATGGCCATCATGATAGTTTATCAAAGACTTTGACTGTCTATGTGGCTGACAAAATCTTCTTTAGATACTTGTGCAGGCAATCTGTCTTCTGATGTAATTACCATCTTTCAGGCTGGAATGAGGTGTCTTAGGTTAGAGCAATTGACTTACTTTCAGATGGAGGGAAGCTATTTAACCTGTTTCCCTGCTCTCTGTGAGTGGGACTCTGATACTCCAGATGGACTGCTGTTTAGAAACTGTGTTATTTTAACTCTAGCCCTATTTAAATAGGAGCCCAATGCTTTCAATGGTGCAGAGTATATTCCCATTACACCTCCTACTTGCTGTGGAGTCATATTCCCAGATACTTACCTAGTGTGTACTTGCTGATGTCTGGTCCTCCGGTGTAATCGTCTCCCAGGGCAATTGGTCATGTGGTGCCATTACATCACAAAGCTACAGCAGGATGTCTTCTGACATGAGGGCCAATCAGTTGCTTCTTCTAACTCTAGCCCTCTTTAAATAGGAGCCCACTGCTTTCAATGGTGCAGAGTATATTCCCATTACACCTCCTACTTGCTGTGCAGTCATATTCACAGATAGTTACCTAGTGTGTAATTGCTGATGTCTGGTCCTCCGGTGTAATAATCTTCACCCAGGGCGATTGGTCAAGTGGTGCCATTACATCACAAAGATACAGCAGGATGTCATCTGACAGGAGGGCCAATCAGTTGCCTAGTACGCAATAGGATACATGTATCATGGTATAGAAAAGGGAGCAATGTAGACAGGATGCCCAGCTGAAGACTAGGGTGGTGAGATGAAAGGACCTGGGCCATTATTTGAGACTCATACATTTGTTTGAAGGAGTGGTTGATCATAACATTCTGGAATTCTCTATAGGTTAACTGATATGGATGTGCTAAAATGAAGCTGTTAGAATCTGTTATTCATAGTTTTTATTATTCCCACGAACCGTAGCATAAACCTTCCTCTCTTAGCTTATCAGATCACTGAATTGCTATAGTGTACCATAACCTAAAATAATTCTTGTGAGAAGGGTACGCTATCTCTTGGCTGCCAAAGAGATCTTTCTATCCAAGTCCTCATATAGGTGCTATAGTTGTGTAGAATGTACCAGCAAATGAGGCATAGGATTGAAAGAAGTCAGCTAGGTTGAAATCTAAATTGAGATTATAATTTTTAGTGAGCTTTGGATTTTCACAATATTAGATACACCATAGTACTAATGATTGACACTTTATAAAAATCATTTTTTGGTAGTGTTGCATTTCTTTGGAAATATTCAAGTTCTAAAAATTGACTAACAGTGGACTTTTCCATCTGCAGATTATACTCAATGGCCAGCAGAGGCAGTGTTGCAGAGGAATATTTCTCTGCTTGCTGAGAAAAAAAAAAAAAGAAAGCTCATTCCTCAGCCTTCTCCATGCCTCGATCAATGTATATGGTAAGTCAAAATCTCATTTATTCATTTTGCCATTAATAAAAAGTTCATAGCATCTGATGGCTCTCAGTGCCATTTAGTGGGGTCTTCCGCATAAATATAATCTTCTAAGACGGTAGCAATATGGATGACGCTATGGCCATAATGATAGTTTTTCAAAGACTTTGACTGTCTATGTGGCTGACAAAATCTTTTTTAGATACTTGTGCAGGCAATCTGTCCTCCGAAGTAATTACCATCTTTCAGGCTTGAATGAGGTGTCTTAGGTTAGAGCAATTGACTTACTTTCAGATGGAGGGAAGCTATTTAACCTGTTTCCCTGCTCTCTGTGAGTGGGACTCTGATACTCCAGATGGACTGCTGTTTAGAAACTGTGTTATTTTAACTCTAGCCCTCTTTAAATAGGAGCCCAATGCTTTCAATGGTGCAGAGTATATTCCCATTACACCTCCTACTTGCTGTGGAGTCATATTCCCAGATACTTACCTAGTGTGTACTTGCTGATGTCTGGTCCTCCGGTGTAATCGTCTCCCAGGGCAATTGGTCATGTGGTGCCATTACATCACAAAGCTACAGCAGGATGTCTTCTGACTTGAGGGCCAATCAGTTGCTTCTTCTAACTCTAGCCCTCTTTAAATAGGAGCCCACTGCTTTCAATGGTGCAGAGTCTATTCCCATTACACCTCCTACTTGCTGTGCAGTCATATTCACAGATAGTTACCTAGTGTGTAATTGCTGATTTCTGGTCCTCCGGTGTAATAATCTTCACCCAGGGCGATTGGTCAAGTGGTGCCATTACATCACAAAGATACAGCAGGATGTCATCTGACAGGAGGGCAAATCAGTTGCCTAGTACGCAATAGGATACATGTATCATGGTATAGAAAAGGGAGCAATGTAGACAGGATGCCCAGCTGAAGACTAGGGTGGTGAGATGAAAGGACCTAGGCCATTATTTGAGACTTATACATTTGTTTGAAGGAGTGGTTGATCATAACATTCTGGAATTCTCTATAGGTTAACTGATATGGATGTGCTAAAATGAAGATGTTAGAATCTGTTATTCATAGTTTTTATTATTCCCACGAACCGTAGCATAAACCTTCCTCTCTTAGCTTATCAGATCACTGAATTGCTATAGTGTACCATAACCTAAAATAATTCTTGTGAGAAGGGTACGCTATCTCTTGGCTGCCAAAGAGATCTTTCTATCCAAGTCCTCATATAAGTGCTATAGTTGTGTAGAATGTACCAGCAAATGAGGCATAGGATTGAAAGAAGTCAGCTAGGTTGAAATCTAAATTGAGATTATAATTTTTAGTGAGTTTTGGATTTTCACAATATTAGATACACCATAGTACTAATGATTGACACTTTATAAAAATCATTTTTTGGTAGTGTTGCATTTCTTTGGAAATATTCAAGTTCTAAAAATTGACTAGCAGTGGACCTTTCCATCTGCAGATTATACTCAATGGCCAGCAGAGGCAGTGTTGCAGAGGAATATTTCTCCGCTTGCTGAGAAAAAAAAAAGAAAGCTCATTCCTCAGCCTTCTCCATGCCTCGATCAATATATATGGTAAGTCAAAATCTCATTTATTCATTTTGCCATTAATAAAAAGTTCATAGCATCTGATGGCTCTCAGTGCCATTTAGTGGGGTTTTCCGCATATATATAATCTTCTAAGACGGTGGCAATATGGATGACGCTATGGCCATCATGATAGTTTATCAAAGACTTTGACTGTCTATGTGGCTGACAAAATCTTCTTTAGATACTTGTGCAGGCAATCTGTCTTCTGATGTAATTACCATCTTTCAGGCTGGAATGAGGTGTCTTAGGTTAGAGCAATTGACTTACTTTCAGATGGAGGGAAGCTATTTAACCTGTTTCCCTGCTCTCTGTGAGTGGGACTCTGATACTCCAGATGGACTGCTGTTTAGAAACTGTGTTATTTTAACTCTAGCCCTATTTAAATAGGAGCCCAATGCTTTCAATGGTGCAGAGTATATTCCCATTACACCTCCTACTTGCTGTGGAGTCATATTCCCAGATACTTACCTAGTGTGTACTTGCTGATGTCTGGTCCTCCGGTGTAATCGTCTCCCAGGGCAATTGGTCATGTGGTGCCATTACATCACAAAGCTACAGCAGGATGTCTTCTGACATGAGGGCCAATCAGTTGCCTAGTACGCAATAGGATACATGTATCATGGTATAGAAAAGGGAGCAATGTAGACAGGATGCCCAGCTGAAGACTAGGGTGGTGAGATGAAAGGACCTGGGCCATTATTTGAGACTCATACATTTGTTTGAAGGAGTGGTTGATCATAACATTCTGGAATGCTCTATAGGTTAACTGATATGGATGTGCTAAAATGAAGCTGTTAGAATCTGTTATTCATAGTTTTTATTATTCCCACGAACCGTAGCATAAACCTTCCTCTCTTAGCTTATCAGATCACTGAATTGCTATAGTGTACCATAACCTAAAATAATCCTTGTGAGAAGGGTACGCTATCTCTTGGCTGCCAAAGAGATCTTTCTATCCAAGTCCTCATATAGGTGCTATAGTTGTGTAGAATGTACCAGCAAATGAGGCATAGGATTGAAAGAAGTCAGCTAGGTTGAAATCTAAATTGAGATTATAATTTTTAGTGAGCTTTGGATTTTCACAATATTAGATACACCATAGTACTAATGATTGACACTTTATAAAAATCATTTTTTGGTAGTGTTGCATTTCTTTGGAAATATTCAAGTTCTAAAAATTGACTAACAGTGGACTTTTCCATCTGCAGATTATACTCAATGGCCAGCAGAGGCAGTGTTGCAGAGGAATATTTCTCCGCTTGCTGAGAAAAAAAAAAAGAAAGCTCATTCCTCAGCCTTCTCCATGCCTCGATCAATATATATGGTAAGTCAAAATCTCATTTATTCATTTTGCCATTAATAAAAAGTTCATAGCATCTGATGGCTCTCAGTGCCATTTAGTGGGGTTTTCCGCATATATATAATCTTCTAAGACGGTGGCAATATGGATGACGCTATGGCCATCATGATAGTTTATCAAAGACTTTGACTGTCTATGTGGCTGACAAAATCTTCTTTAGATACTTGTGCAGGCAATCTGTCTTCCGATGTAATTACCATCTTTCAGGCTGGAATGAGGTGTCTTAGGTTAGAGCAATTGACTTACTTTCAGATGGAGGGAAGCTATTTAACCTGTTTCCCTGCTCTCTGTGAGTGGGACTCTGATACTCCAGATGGACTGCTGTTTAGAGACTGTGTTCTTCTAACTCTAGCCCTCTTTAAATAGGAGCCCAATGCTTTCAATGGTGCAGAGTATATTCCCATTACACCTCCTACTTGCTGTGGAGTCATATTCCCAGATACTTACCTAGTGTGTAATTGCTGATGTCTGGTCCTCCGGTGTAATCGTCTCCCAGGGCAATTGGTCATGTGGTGCCATTACATCACAAAGCTACAGCAGGATGTCTTCTGACATGAGGGCCAATCAGTTGCTTCTTCTAACTCTAGCCCTCTTTAAATAGGAGCCCACTGCTTTCAATGGTGCAGAGTCTATTCCCATTACACCTCCTACTTGCTGTGTAGTCATATTCACAGATAGTTACCTAGTGTGTAATTGCTGATTTCTGGTCCTCCGGTGTAATAATCTTCACCCAGGGCGATTGGTCAAGTGGTGCCATTACATCACAAAGATACAGCAGGATGTCATCTGACAGGAGGGCCAATCAGTTGCCTAGTACGCAATAGGATACATGTATCATGGTATAGAAAAGGGAGCAATGTAGACAGGATGCCCAGCTGAAGACTAGGGTGGTGAGATGAAAGGACCTAGGCCATTATTTGAGACTTATACATTTGTTTGAAGGAGTGGTTGATCATAACATTCTGGAATTCTCTATAGGTTAACTGATATGGATGTGCTAAAATGAAGATGTTAGAATCTGTTATTCATAGTTTTTATTATTCCCACGAACCGTAGCATAAACCTTCCTCTCTTAGCTTATCAGATCACTGAATTGCTATAGTGTACCATAACCTAAAATAATTCTTGTGAGAAGGGTACGCTATCTCTTGGCTGCCAAAGAGATCTTTCTATCCAAGTCCTCATATAGGTGCTATAGTTGTGTAGAATGTATCAGCAAATGAGGCATAGGATTGAAAGAAGTCAGCTAGGTTGAAATCTAAATTGAGATTATAATTTTTAGTGAGCTTTGGATTTTCACAATATTAGATACACCATAGTACTAATGATTGACACTTTATAAAAATCATTTTTTGGTAGTGTTGCATTTCTTTGGAAATATTCAAGTTCTAAAAATTGACTAACAGTGGACTTTTCCATCTGCAGATTATACTGAATGGCCAGCAGAGGCAGTGTTGCAGAGGAATATTTCTCCGCTTGCTGAGAAAAAAAAAAAAAGAAAGCTCATTCCTCAGCCTTCTCCATGCCTCGATCAATATATATGGTAAGTCAAAATCTCATTTATTCATTTTGCCATTAATAAAAAGTTCATAGCATCTGATGGCTCTCAGTGCCATTTAGTGGGGTCTTCCGCATAAATATAATCTTCTAAGACGGTAGCAATATGGATGACGCTATGGCCATCATGATAGTTTATCAAAGACTTTGACTGTCTATGTGGCTGACAAAATCTTCTTTAGATACTTGTGCAGGCAATCTGTCCTCCGAGGTAATTACCATCTTTCAGGCTTGAATGAGGTGTCTTAGGTTAGAGCAATTGACTTACTTTCAGATGGAGGGAAGCTATTTAACCTGTTTCCCTGCTCTCTGTGAGTGGGACTCTGATACTCCAGATGGACTGCTGTTTAGAAACTGTGTTATTTTAACTCTAGCCCTCTTTAAATAGGAGCCCAATGCTTTCAATGGTGCAGAGTATATTCCCATTACACCTCCTACTTGCTGTGGAGTCATATTCCCAGATACTTACCTAGTGTGTACTTGCTGATGTCTGGTCCTCCGGTGTAATCGTCTCCCAGGGCAATTGGTCATGTGGTGCCATTACATCACAAAGCTACAGCAGGATGTCTTCTGACATGAGGGCCAATCAGTTGCTTCTTCTAACTCTAGCCCTCTTTAAATAGGAGCCCACTGCTTTCAATGGTGCAGAGTATATTCCCATTACACCTCCTACTTGCTGTGCAGTCATATTCACAGATACTTACCTAGTGTGTAATTGCTGATGTCTGGTCCTCCGGTGTAATAATCTTCACCCAGGGCGATTGGTCAAGTGGTGCCATTACATCACAAAGATACAGCAGGATGTCATCTGACAGGAGGGCCAATCAGTTGCCTAGTACGCAATAGGATACATGTATCATGGTATAGAAAAGGGAGCAATGTAGACAGGATGCCCAGCTGAAGACTAAGGTGGTGAGATGAAAGGACCTAGGCCATTATTTGAGACTTATACATTTGTTTGAAGGAGTGGTTGATCATAACATTCTGGAATTCTCTATAGGTTAACTGATATGGATGTGCTAAAATGAAGATGTTAGAATCTGTTATTCATAGTTTTTATTATTCCCACGAACCGTAGCATAAACCTTCCTCTCTTAGCTTATCAGATCACTGAATTGCTATAGTGTACCATAACCTAAAATAATTCTTGTGAGAAGGGTACGCTATCTCTTGGCTGCCAAAGAGATCTTTCTATCCAAGTCCTCATATAGGTGCTATAGTTGTGTAGAATGTATCAGCAAATGAGGCATAGGATTGAAAGAAGTCAGCTAGGTTGAAATCTAAATTGAGATTATAATTTTTAGTGAGCTTTGGATTTTCACAATATTAGATACACCATAGTACTAATGATTGACACTTTATAAAAATCATTTTTTGGTAGTGTTGCATTTCTTTGGAAATATTCAAGTTCTAAAAATTGACTAACAGTGGACTTTTCCATCTGCAGATTATACTGAATGGCCAGCAGAGGCAGTGTTGCAGAGGAATATTTCTCCGCTTGCTGAGAAAAAAAAAAAAAGAAAGCTCATTCCTCAGCCTTCTCCATGCCTCGATCAATATATATGGTAAGTCAAAATCTCATTTATTCATTTTGCCATTAATAAAAAGTTCATAGCATCTGATGGCTCTCAGTGCCATTTAGTGGGGTCTTCCGCATAAATATAATCTTCTAAGACGGTAGCAATATGGATGACGCTATGGCCATCATGATAGTTTATCAAAGACTTTGACTGTCTATGTGGCTGACAAAATCTTCTTTAGATACTTGTGCAGGCAATCTGTCCTCCGAGGTAATTACCATCTTTCAGGCTTGAATGAGGTGTCTTAGGTTAGAGCAATTGACTTACTTTCAGATGGAGGGAAGCTATTTAACCTGTTTCCCTGCTCTCTGTGAGTGGGACTCTGATACTCCAGATGGACTGCTGTTTAGAAACTGTGTTATTTTAACTCTAGCCCTCTTTAAATAGGAGCCCAATGCTTTCAATGGTGCAGAGTATATTCCCATTACACCTCCTACTTGCTGTGGAGTCATATTCCCAGATACTTACCTAGTGTGTACTTGCTGATGTCTGGTCCTCCGGTGTAATCGTCTCCCAGGGCAATTGGTCATGTGGTGCCATTACATCACAAAGCTACAGCAGGATGTCTTCTGGCATGAGGGCCAATCAGTTGCTTCTTCTAACTCTAGCCCTCTTTAAATAGGAGCCCACTGCTTTCAATGGTGCAGAGTATATTCCCATTACACCTCCTACTTGCTGTGCAGTCATATTCACAGATACTTACCTAGTGTGTAATTGCTGATGTCTGGTCCTCCGGTGTAATAATCTTCACCCAGGGCGATTGGTCAAGTGGTGCCATTACATCACAAAGATACAGCAGGATGTCATCTGACAGGAGGGCCAATCAGTTGCCTAGTACGCAATAGGATACATGTATCATGGTATAGAAAAGGGAGCAATGTAGACAGGATGCCCAGCTGAAGACTAAGGTGGTGAGATGAAAGGACCTAGGCCATTATTTGAGACTTATACATTTGTTTGAAGGAGTGGTTGATCATAACATTCTGGAATTCTCTATAGGTTAACTGATATGGATGTGCTAAAATGAAGATGTTAGAATCTGTTATTCATAGTTTTTATTATTCCCACGAACCGTAGCATAAACCTTCCTCTCTTAGCTTATCAGATCACTGAATTGCTATAGTGTACCATAACCTAAAATAATTCTTGTGAGAAGGGTACGCTATCTCTTGGCTGCCAAAGAGATCTTTCTATCCAAGTCCTCATATAGGTGCTATAGTTGTGTAGAATGTATCAGCAAATGAGGCATAGGATTGAAAGAAGTCAGCTAGGTTGAAATCTAAATTGAGATTATAATTTTTAGTGAGCTTTGGATTTTCACAATATTAGATACACCATAGTACTAATGATTGACACTTTATAAAAATCATTTTTTGGTAGTGTTGCATTTCTTTGGAAATATTCAAGTTCTAAAAATTGACTAACAGTGGACTTTTCCATCTGCAGATTATACTCAATGGCCAGCAGAGGCAGTGTTGCAGAGGAATATTTCTCTGCTTGCTGAGAAAAAAAAAAAAAGAAAGCTCATTCCTCAGCCTTCTCCATGCCTCGATCAATGTATATGGTAAGTCAAAATCTCATTTATTCATTTTGCCATTAATAAAAAGTTCATAGCATCTGATGGCTCTCAGTGCCATTTAGTGGGGTCTTCCGCATAAATATAATCTTCTAAGACGGTAGCAATATGGATGACGCTATGGCCATAATGATAGTTTTTCAAAGACTTTGACTGTCTATGTGGCTGACAAAATCTTTTTTAGATACTTGTGCAGGCAATCTGTCCTCCGAAGTAATTACCATCTTTCAGGCTTGAATGAGGTGTCTTAGGTTAGAGCAATTGACTTACTTTCAGATGGAGGGAAGCTATTTAACCTGTTTCCCTGCTCTCTGTGAGTGGGACTCTGATACTCCAGATGGACTGCTGTTTAGAAACTGTGTTATTTTAACTCTAGCCCTCTTTAAATAGGAGCCCAATGCTTTCAATGGTGCAGAGTATATTCCCATTACACCTCCTACTTGCTGTGGAGTCATATTCCCAGATACTTACCTAGTGTGTACTTGCTGATGTCTGGTCCTCCGGTGTAATCGTCTCCCAGGGCAATTGGTCATGTGGTGCCATTACATCACAAAGCTACAGCAGGATGTCTTCTGACTTGAGGGCCAATCAGTTGCTTCTTCTAACTCTAGCCCTCTTTAAATAGGAGCCCACTGCTTTCAATGGTGCAGAGTCTATTCCCATTACACCTCCTACTTGCTGTGCAGTCATATTCACAGATAGTTACCTAGTGTGTAATTGCTGATTTCTGGTCCTCCGGTGTAATAATCTTCACCCAGGGCGATTGGTCAAGTGGTGCCATTACATCACAAAGATACAGCAGGATGTCATCTGACAGGAGGGCAAATCAGTTGCCTAGTACGCAATAGGATACATGTATCATGGTATAGAAAAGGGAGCAATGTAGACAGGATGCCCAGCTGAAGACTAGGGTGGTGAGATGAAAGGACCTAGGCCATTATTTGAGACTTATACATTTGTTTGAAGGAGTGGTTGATCATAACATTCTGGAATTCTCTATAGGTTAACTGATATGGATGTGCTAAAATGAAGATGTTAGAATCTGTTATTCATAGTTTTTATTATTCCCACGAACCGTAGCATAAACCTTCCTCTCTTAGCTTATCAGATCACTGAATTGCTATAGTGTACCATAACCTAAAATAATTCTTGTGAGAAGGGTACGCTATCTCTTGGCTGCCAAAGAGATCTTTCTATCCAAGTCCTCATATAAGTGCTATAGTTGTGTAGAATGTACCAGCAAATGAGGCATAGGATTGAAAGAAGTCAGCTAGGTTGAAATCTAAATTGAGATTATAATTTTTAGTGAGTTTTGGATTTTCACAATATTAGATACACCATAGTACTAATGATTGACACTTTATAAAAATCATTTTTTGGTAGTGTTGCATTT
The DNA here is from genome assembly GCF_964261635.1 of Lissotriton helveticus. NCBI lineage: Eukaryota > Metazoa > Chordata > Amphibia > Caudata > Salamandridae > Lissotriton > Lissotriton helveticus. The sequence goes on along the minus strand of NC_136061.1, from coordinate 1,331,430,055 downwards.
CTTTGGAAATATTCAAGTTCTAAAAATTGACTAGCAGTGGACCTTTCCATCTGCAGATTATACTCAATGGCCAGCAGAGGCAGTGTTGCAGAGGAATATTTCTCCGCTTGCTGAGAAAAAAAAAAGAAAGCTCATTCCTCAGCCTTCTCCATGCCTCGATCAATATATATGGTAAGTCAAAATCTCATTTATTCATTTTGCCATTAATAAAAAGTTCATAGCATCTGATGGCTCTCAGTGCCATTTAGTGGGGTTTTCCGCATATATATAATCTTCTAAGACGGTGGCAATATGGATGACGCTATGGCCATCATGATAGTTTATCAAAGACTTTGACTGTCTATGTGGCTGACAAAATCTTCTTTAGATACTTGTGCAGGCAATCTGTCTTCTGATGTAATTACCATCTTTCAGGCTGGAATGAGGTGTCTTAGGTTAGAGCAATTGACTTACTTTCAGATGGAGGGAAGCTATTTAACCTGTTTCCCTGCTCTCTGTGAGTGGGACTCTGATACTCCAGATGGACTGCTGTTTAGAAACTGTGTTATTTTAACTCTAGCCCTATTTAAATAGGAGCCCAATGCTTTCAATGGTGCAGAGTATATTCCCATTACACCTCCTACTTGCTGTGGAGTCATATTCCCAGATACTTACCTAGTGTGTACTTGCTGATGTCTGGTCCTCCGGTGTAATCGTCTCCCAGGGCAATTGGTCATGTGGTGCCATTACATCACAAAGCTACAGCAGGATGTCTTCTGACATGAGGGCCAATCAGTTGCCTAGTACGCAATAGGATACATGTATCATGGTATAGAAAAGGGAGCAATGTAGACAGGATGCCCAGCTGAAGACTAGGGTGGTGAGATGAAAGGACCTGGGCCATTATTTGAGACTCATACATTTGTTTGAAGGAGTGGTTGATCATAACATTCTGGAATGCTCTATAGGTTAACTGATATGGATGTGCTAAAATGAAGCTGTTAGAATCTGTTATTCATAGTTTTTATTATTCCCACGAACCGTAGCATAAACCTTCCTCTCTTAGCTTATCAGATCACTGAATTGCTATAGTGTACCATAACCTAAAATAATCCTTGTGAGAAGGGTACGCTATCTCTTGGCTGCCAAAGAGATCTTTCTATCCAAGTCCTCATATAGGTGCTATAGTTGTGTAGAATGTACCAGCAAATGAGGCATAGGATTGAAAGAAGTCAGCTAGGTTGAAATCTAAATTGAGATTATAATTTTTAGTGAGCTTTGGATTTTCACAATATTAGATACACCATAGTACTAATGATTGACACTTTATAAAAATCATTTTTTGGTAGTGTTGCATTTCTTTGGAAATATTCAAGTTCTAAAAATTGACTAACAGTGGACTTTTCCATCTGCAGATTATACTCAATGGCCAGCAGAGGCAGTGTTGCAGAGGAATATTTCTCCGCTTGCTGAGAAAAAAAAAAAGAAAGCTCATTCCTCAGCCTTCTCCATGCCTCGATCAATATATATGGTAAGTCAAAATCTCATTTATTCATTTTGCCATTAATAAAAAGTTCATAGCATCTGATGGCTCTCAGTGCCATTTAGTGGGGTTTTCCGCATATATATAATCTTCTAAGACGGTGGCAATATGGATGACGCTATGGCCATCATGATAGTTTATCAAAGACTTTGACTGTCTATGTGGCTGACAAAATCTTCTTTAGATACTTGTGCAGGCAATCTGTCTTCCGATGTAATTACCATCTTTCAGGCTGGAATGAGGTGTCTTAGGTTAGAGCAATTGACTTACTTTCAGATGGAGGGAAGCTATTTAACCTGTTTCCCTGCTCTCTGTGAGTGGGACTCTGATACTCCAGATGGACTGCTGTTTAGAGACTGTGTTCTTCTAACTCTAGCCCTCTTTAAATAGGAGCCCAATGCTTTCAATGGTGCAGAGTATATTCCCATTACACCTCCTACTTGCTGTGGAGTCATATTCCCAGATACTTACCTAGTGTGTAATTGCTGATGTCTGGTCCTCCGGTGTAATCGTCTCCCAGGGCAATTGGTCATGTGGTGCCATTACATCACAAAGCTACAGCAGGATGTCTTCTGACATGAGGGCCAATCAGTTGCTTCTTCTAACTCTAGCCCTCTTTAAATAGGAGCCCACTGCTTTCAATGGTGCAGAGTCTATTCCCATTACACCTCCTACTTGCTGTGTAGTCATATTCACAGATAGTTACCTAGTGTGTAATTGCTGATTTCTGGTCCTCCGGTGTAATAATCTTCACCCAGGGCGATTGGTCAAGTGGTGCCATTACATCACAAAGATACAGCAGGATGTCATCTGACAGGAGGGCCAATCAGTTGCCTAGTACGCAATAGGATACATGTATCATGGTATAGAAAAGGGAGCAATGTAGACAGGATGCCCAGCTGAAGACTAGGGTGGTGAGATGAAAGGACCTAGGCCATTATTTGAGACTTATACATTTGTTTGAAGGAGTGGTTGATCATAACATTCTGGAATTCTCTATAGGTTAACTGATATGGATGTGCTAAAATGAAGATGTTAGAATCTGTTATTCATAGTTTTTATTATTCCCACGAACCGTAGCATAAACCTTCCTCTCTTAGCTTATCAGATCACTGAATTGCTATAGTGTACCATAACCTAAAATAATTCTTGTGAGAAGGGTACGCTATCTCTTGGCTGCCAAAGAGATCTTTCTATCCAAGTCCTCATATAGGTGCTATAGTTGTGTAGAATGTATCAGCAAATGAGGCATAGGATTGAAAGAAGTCAGCTAGGTTGAAATCTAAATTGAGATTATAATTTTTAGTGAGCTTTGGATTTTCACAATATTAGATACACCATAGTACTAATGATTGACACTTTATAAAAATCATTTTTTGGTAGTGTTGCATTTCTTTGGAAATATTCAAGTTCTAAAAATTGACTAACAGTGGACTTTTCCATCTGCAGATTATACTGAATGGCCAGCAGAGGCAGTGTTGCAGAGGAATATTTCTCCGCTTGCTGAGAAAAAAAAAAAAAGAAAGCTCATTCCTCAGCCTTCTCCATGCCTCGATCAATATATATGGTAAGTCAAAATCTCATTTATTCATTTTGCCATTAATAAAAAGTTCATAGCATCTGATGGCTCTCAGTGCCATTTAGTGGGGTCTTCCGCATAAATATAATCTTCTAAGACGGTAGCAATATGGATGACGCTATGGCCATCATGATAGTTTATCAAAGACTTTGACTGTCTATGTGGCTGACAAAATCTTCTTTAGATACTTGTGCAGGCAATCTGTCCTCCGAGGTAATTACCATCTTTCAGGCTTGAATGAGGTGTCTTAGGTTAGAGCAATTGACTTACTTTCAGATGGAGGGAAGCTATTTAACCTGTTTCCCTGCTCTCTGTGAGTGGGACTCTGATACTCCAGATGGACTGCTGTTTAGAAACTGTGTTATTTTAACTCTAGCCCTCTTTAAATAGGAGCCCAATGCTTTCAATGGTGCAGAGTATATTCCCATTACACCTCCTACTTGCTGTGGAGTCATATTCCCAGATACTTACCTAGTGTGTACTTGCTGATGTCTGGTCCTCCGGTGTAATCGTCTCCCAGGGCAATTGGTCATGTGGTGCCATTACATCACAAAGCTACAGCAGGATGTCTTCTGACATGAGGGCCAATCAGTTGCTTCTTCTAACTCTAGCCCTCTTTAAATAGGAGCCCACTGCTTTCAATGGTGCAGAGTATATTCCCATTACACCTCCTACTTGCTGTGCAGTCATATTCACAGATACTTACCTAGTGTGTAATTGCTGATGTCTGGTCCTCCGGTGTAATAATCTTCACCCAGGGCGATTGGTCAAGTGGTGCCATTACATCACAAAGATACAGCAGGATGTCATCTGACAGGAGGGCCAATCAGTTGCCTAGTACGCAATAGGATACATGTATCATGGTATAGAAAAGGGAGCAATGTAGACAGGATGCCCAGCTGAAGACTAAGGTGGTGAGATGAAAGGACCTAGGCCATTATTTGAGACTTATACATTTGTTTGAAGGAGTGGTTGATCATAACATTCTGGAATTCTCTATAGGTTAACTGATATGGATGTGCTAAAATGAAGATGTTAGAATCTGTTATTCATAGTTTTTATTATTCCCACGAACCGTAGCATAAACCTTCCTCTCTTAGCTTATCAGATCACTGAATTGCTATAGTGTACCATAACCTAAAATAATTCTTGTGAGAAGGGTACGCTATCTCTTGGCTGCCAAAGAGATCTTTCTATCCAAGTCCTCATATAGGTGCTATAGTTGTGTAGAATGTATCAGCAAATGAGGCATAGGATTGAAAGAAGTCAGCTAGGTTGAAATCTAAATTGAGATTATAATTTTTAGTGAGCTTTGGATTTTCACAATATTAGATACACCATAGTACTAATGATTGACACTTTATAAAAATCATTTTTTGGTAGTGTTGCATTTCTTTGGAAATATTCAAGTTCTAAAAATTGACTAACAGTGGACTTTTCCATCTGCAGATTATACTGAATGGCCAGCAGAGGCAGTGTTGCAGAGGAATATTTCTCCGCTTGCTGAGAAAAAAAAAAAAAGAAAGCTCATTCCTCAGCCTTCTCCATGCCTCGATCAATATATATGGTAAGTCAAAATCTCATTTATTCATTTTGCCATTAATAAAAAGTTCATAGCATCTGATGGCTCTCAGTGCCATTTAGTGGGGTCTTCCGCATAAATATAATCTTCTAAGACGGTAGCAATATGGATGACGCTATGGCCATCATGATAGTTTATCAAAGACTTTGACTGTCTATGTGGCTGACAAAATCTTCTTTAGATACTTGTGCAGGCAATCTGTCCTCCGAGGTAATTACCATCTTTCAGGCTTGAATGAGGTGTCTTAGGTTAGAGCAATTGACTTACTTTCAGATGGAGGGAAGCTATTTAACCTGTTTCCCTGCTCTCTGTGAGTGGGACTCTGATACTCCAGATGGACTGCTGTTTAGAAACTGTGTTATTTTAACTCTAGCCCTCTTTAAATAGGAGCCCAATGCTTTCAATGGTGCAGAGTATATTCCCATTACACCTCCTACTTGCTGTGGAGTCATATTCCCAGATACTTACCTAGTGTGTACTTGCTGATGTCTGGTCCTCCGGTGTAATCGTCTCCCAGGGCAATTGGTCATGTGGTGCCATTACATCACAAAGCTACAGCAGGATGTCTTCTGGCATGAGGGCCAATCAGTTGCTTCTTCTAACTCTAGCCCTCTTTAAATAGGAGCCCACTGCTTTCAATGGTGCAGAGTATATTCCCATTACACCTCCTACTTGCTGTGCAGTCATATTCACAGATACTTACCTAGTGTGTAATTGCTGATGTCTGGTCCTCCGGTGTAATAATCTTCACCCAGGGCGATTGGTCAAGTGGTGCCATTACATCACAAAGATACAGCAGGATGTCATCTGACAGGAGGGCCAATCAGTTGCCTAGTACGCAATAGGATACATGTATCATGGTATAGAAAAGGGAGCAATGTAGACAGGATGCCCAGCTGAAGACTAAGGTGGTGAGATGAAAGGACCTAGGCCATTATTTGAGACTTATACATTTGTTTGAAGGAGTGGTTGATCATAACATTCTGGAATTCTCTATAGGTTAACTGATATGGATGTGCTAAAATGAAGATGTTAGAATCTGTTATTCATAGTTTTTATTATTCCCACGAACCGTAGCATAAACCTTCCTCTCTTAGCTTATCAGATCACTGAATTGCTATAGTGTACCATAACCTAAAATAATTCTTGTGAGAAGGGTACGCTATCTCTTGGCTGCCAAAGAGATCTTTCTATCCAAGTCCTCATATAGGTGCTATAGTTGTGTAGAATGTATCAGCAAATGAGGCATAGGATTGAAAGAAGTCAGCTAGGTTGAAATCTAAATTGAGATTATAATTTTTAGTGAGCTTTGGATTTTCACAATATTAGATACACCATAGTACTAATGATTGACACTTTATAAAAATCATTTTTTGGTAGTGTTGCATTTCTTTGGAAATATTCAAGTTCTAAAAATTGACTAACAGTGGACTTTTCCATCTGCAGATTATACTGAATGGCCAGCAGAGGCAGTGTTGCAGAGGAATATTTCTCCGCTTGCTGAGAAAAAAAAAAAAAGAAAGCTCATTCCTCAGCCTTCTCCATGCCTCGATCAATATATATGGTAAGTCAAAATCTCATTTATTCATTTTGCCATTAATAAAAAGTTCATAGCATCTGATGGCTCTCAGTGCCATTTAGTGGGGTCTTCCGCATAAATATAATCTTCTAAGACGGTAGCAATATGGATGACGCTATGGCCATCATGATAGTTTATCAAAGACTTTGACTGTCTATGTGGCTGACAAAATCTTCTTTAGATACTTGTGCAGGCAATCTGTCCTCCGAGGTAATTACCATCTTTCAGGCTTGAATGAGGTGTCTTAGGTTAGAGCAATTGACTTACTTTCAGATGGAGGGAAGCTATTTAACCTGTTTCCCTGCTCTCTGTGAGTGGGACTCTGATACTCCAGATGGACTGCTGTTTAGAAACTGTGTTATTTTAACTCTAGCCCTCTTTAAATAGGAGCCCAATGCTTTCAATGGTGCAGAGTATATTCCCATTACACCTCCTACTTGCTGTGGAGTCATATTCCCAGATACTTACCTAGTGTGTACTTGCTGATGTCTGGTCCTCCGGTGTAATCGTCTCCCAGGGCAATTGGTCATGTGGTGCCATTACATCACAAAGCTACAGCAGGATGTCTTCTGACATGAGGGCCAATCAGTTGCTTCTTCTAACTCTAGCCCTCTTTAAATAGGAGCCCACTGCTTTCAATGGTGCAGAGTATATTCCCATTACACCTCCTACTTGCTGTGCAGTCATATTCACAGATACTTACCTAGTGTGTAATTGCTGATGTCTGGTCCTCCGGTGTAATAATCTTCACCCAGGGCGATTGGTCAAGTGGTGCCATTACATCACAAAGATACAGCAGGATGTCATCTGACAGGAGGGCCAATCAGTTGCCTAGTACGCAATAGGATACATGTATCATGGTATAGAAAAGGGAGCAATGTAGACAGGATGCCCAGCTGAAGACTAAGGTGGTGAGATGAAAGGACCTAGGCCATTATTTGAGACTTATACATTTGTTTGAAGGAGTGGTTGATCATAACATTCTGGAATTCTCTATAGGTTAACTGATATGGATGTGCTAAAATGAAGATGTTAGAATCTGTTATTCATAGTTTTTATTATTCCCACGAACCGTAGCATAAACCTTCCTCTCTTAGCTTATCAGATCACTGAATTGCTATAGTGTACCATAACCTAAAATAATTCTTGTGAGAAGGGTACGCTATCTCTTGGCTGCCAAAGAGATCTTTCTATCCAAGTCCTCATATAGGTGCTATAGTTGTGTAGAATGTACCAGAAAATGAGGCATAGGATTGAAAGAAGTCAGCTAGGTTGAAATCTAAATTGAGATTATAATTTTTAGTGAGCTTTGGATTTTCACAATATTAGATACACCATAGTACTAATGATTGACACTTTATAAAAATAATTTTTTGGTAGTGTTGCATTTCTTTGGAAATATTCAAGTTCTAAAAATTGACTAACAGTGGACTTTTCCATCTGCAGATTATACTGAATGGCCAGCAGAGGCAGTGTTGCAGAGGAATATTTCTCCGCTTGCTGAGAAAAAAAAAAAGAAAGCTCATTCCTCAGCCTTCTCCATGCCTCGATCAATATATATGGTAAGTCAAAATCTCATTTATTCATTTTGCCATTAATAAAAAGTTCATAGCATCTGATGGCTCTCAGTGCCATTTAGTGGGGTTTTCCGCATATATATAATCTTCTAAGACGGTGGCAATATGGATGACGCTATGGCCATCATGATAGTTTATCAAAGACTTTGACTGTCTATGTGGCTGACAAAATCTTCTTTAGATACTTGTGCAGGCAATCTGTCCTCCGAGGTAATTACCATCTTTCAGGCTTGAATGAGGTGTCTTAGGTTAGAGCAATTGACTTACTTTCAGATGGAGGGAAGCTATTTAACCTGTTTCCCTGCTCTCTGTGAGTGGGACTCTGATACTCCAGATGGACTGCTGTTTAGAAACTGTGTTCTTCTAACTCTAGCCCTCTTTAAATAGGAGCCCAATGCTTTCAATGGTGCAGAGTATATTCCCATTACACCTCCTACTTGCTGTGGAGTCATATTCCCAGATACTTACCTAGTGTGTACTTGCTGATGTCTGGTCCTCCGGTGTAATCGTCTCCCAGGGCAATTGGTCATGTGGTGCCATTACATCACAAAGCTACAGCAGGATGTCTTCTGACTTGAGCGCCAATCAGTTGCTTCTTCTAACTCTAGCCCTCTTTAAATAGGAGCCCACTGCTTTCAATGGTGCAGAGTCTATTCCCATTACACCTCCTACTTGCTGTGCAGTCATATTCACAGTTAGTTACCTAGTGTGTAATTGCTGATTTCTGGTCCTCCGGTGTAATAATCTTCACCCAGGGCGATTGGTCAAGTGGTGCCATTACATCACAAAGATAGCGCAGGATGTCATCTGACAGGAGGGCCAATCAGTTGCCTAGTACGCAATAGGATACATGTATCATGGTATAGAAAAGGGAGCAATGTAGACAGGATGCCCAGCTGAAGACTAGGGTGGTGAGATGAAAGGACCTAGGCCATTATTTGAGACTTATACATTTGTTTGAAGGAGTGGTTGATCATAACATTCTGGAATTCTCTATAGGTTAACTGATATGGATGTGCTAAAATGAAGATGTTAGAATCTGTTATTCATAGTTTTTATTATTCCCACGAACCGTAGCATAAACCTTCCTCTCTTAGCTTATCAGATCACTGAATTGCTATAGTGTACCATAACCTAAAATAATTCTTGTGAGAAGGGTACGCTATCTCTTGGCTGCCAAAGAGATCTTTCTATCCAAGTCCTCATATAGGTGCTATAGTTGTGTAGAATGTACCAGCAAATGAGGCATAGGATTGAAAGAAGTCAGCTAGGTTGAAATCTAAATTGAGATTATAATTTTTAGTGAGCTTTGGATTTTCACAATATTAGATACACCATAGTACTAATGATTGACACTTTATAAAAATCATTTTTTGGTAGTGTTGCATTTCTTTGGAAATATTCAAGTTCTAAAAATTGACTAACAGTGGACTTTTCCATCTGCAGATTATACTGAATGGCCAGCAGAGGCAGTGTTGCAGAGGAATATTTCTCTGCTTGCTGAGAAAAAAAAAAAAGAAAGCTCATTCCTCAGCCTTCTCCATGCCTCGATCAATGTATATGGTAAGTCAAAATCTCATTTATTCATTTTGCCATTAATAAAAAGTTCATAGCATCTGATGGCTCTCAGTGCCATTTAGTGGGGTCTTCCGCATAAATATAATCTTCTAAGACGGTAGCAATATGGATGACGCTATGGCCATAATGATAGTTTTTCAAAGACTTTGACTGTCTATGTGGCTGACAAAATCTTTTTTAGATACTTGTGCAGGCAATCTGTCCTCCGAAGTAATTACCATCTTTCAGGCTTGAATGAGGTGTCTTAGGTTAAGCAATTGACTTACTTTCAGATGGAGGGAAGCTATTTAACCTGTTTCCCTGCTCTCTGTGAGTGGGACTCTGATACTCCAGATGGACTGCTGTTTAGAAACTGTGTTATTTTAACTCTAGCCCTCTTTAAATAGGAGCCCAATGCTTTCAATGGTGCAGAGTATATTCCCATTACACCTCCTACTTGCTGTGGAGTCATATTCCCAGATACTTACCTAGTGTGTACTTGCTGATGTCTGGTCCTCCGGTGTAATCGTCTCCCAGGGCAATTGGTCATGTGGTGCCATTACATCACAAAGCTACAGCAGGATGTCTTCTGACTTGAGGGCCAATCAGTTGCTTCTTCTAACTCTAGCCCTCTTTAAATAGGAGCCCACTGCTTTCAATGGTGCAGAGTCTATTCCCATTACACCTCCTACTTGCTGTGCAGTCATATTCACAGATAGTTACCTAGTGTGTAATTGCTGATTTCTGGTCCTCCGGTGTAATAATCTTCACCCAGGGCGATTGGTCAAGTGGTGCCATTACATCACAAAGATACAGCAGGATGTCATCTGACAGGAGGGCAAATCAGTTGCCTAGTACGCAATAGGATACATGTATCATGGTATAGAAAAGGGAGCAATGTAGACAGGATGCCCAGCTGAAGACTAGGGTGGTGAGATGAAAGGACCTAGGCCATTATTTGAGACTTATACATTTGTTTGAAGGAGTGGTTGATCATAACATTCTGGAATTCTCTATAGGTTAACTGATATGGATGTGCTAAAATGAAGATGTTAGAATCTGTTATTCATAGTTTTTATTATTCCCACGAACCGTAGCATAAACCTTCCTCTCTTAGCTTATCAGATCACTGAATTGCTATAGTGTACCATAACCTAAAATAATTCTTGTGAGAAGGGTACGCTATCTCTTGGCTGCCAAAGAGATCTTTCTATCCAAGTCCTCATATAAGTGCTATAGTTGTGTAGAATGTACCAGCAAATGAGGCATAGGATTGAAAGAAGTCAGCTAGGTTGAAATCTAAATTGAGATTATAATTTTTAGTGAGTTTTGGATTTTCACAATATTAGATACACCATAGTACTAATGATTGACACTTTATAAAAATCATTTTTTGGTAGTGTTGCATTTCTTTGGAAATATTCAAGTTCTAAAAATTGACTAGCAGTGGACCTTTCCATCTGCAGATTATACTCAATGGCCAGCAGAGGCAGTGTTGCAGAGGAATATTTCTCCGCTTGCTGAGAAAAAAAAAAGAAAGCTCATTCCTCAGCCTTCTCCATGCCTCGATCAATATATATGGTAAGTCAAAATCTCATTTATTCATTTTGCCATTAATAAAAAGTTCATAGCATCTGATGGCTCTCAGTGCCATTTAGTGGGGTTTTCCGCATATATATAATCTTCTAAGACGGTGGCAATATGGATGACGCTATGGCCATCATGATAGTTTATCAAAGACTTTGACTGTCTATGTGGCTGACAAAATCTTCTTTAGATACTTGTGCAGGCAATCTGTCTTCTGATGTAATTACCATCTTTCAGGCTGGAATGAGGTGTCTTAGGTTAGAGCAATTGACTTACTTTCAGATGGAGGGAAGCTATTTAACCTGTTTCCCTGCTCTCTGTGAGTGGGACTCTGATACTCCAGATGGACTGCTGTTTAGAAACTGTGTTATTTTAACTCTAGCCCTATTTAAATAGGAGCCCAATGCTTTCAATGGTGCAGAGTATATTCCCATTACACCTCCTACTTGCTGTGGAGTCATATTCCCAGATACTTACCTAGTGTGTACTTGCTGATGTCTGGTCCTCCGGTGTAATCGTCTCCCAGGGCAATTGGTCATGTGGTGCCATTACATCACAAAGCTACAGCAGGATGTCTTCTGACATGAGGGCCAATCAGTTGCTTCTTCTAACTCTAGCCCTCTTTAAATAGGAGCCCACTGCTTTCAATGGTGCAGAGTATATTCCCATTACACCTCCTACTTGCTGTGCAGTCATATTCACAGATAGTTACCTAGTGTGTAATTGCTGATGTCTGGTCCTCCGGTGTAATAATCTTCACCCAGGGCGATTGGTCAAGTGGTGCCATTACATCACAAAGATACAGCAGGATGTCATCTGACAGGAGGGCCAATCAGTTGCCTAGTACGCAATAGGATACATGTATCATGGTATAGAAAAGGGAGCAATGTAGACAGGATGCCCAGCTGAAGACTAGGGTGGTGAGATGAAAGGACCTGGGCCATTATTTGAGACTCATACATTTGTTTGAAGGAGTGGTTGATCATAACATTCTGGAATGCTCTATAGGTTAACTGATATGGATGTGCTAAAATGAAGCTGTTAGAATCTGTTATTCATAGTTTTTATTATTCCCACGAACCGTAGCATAAACCTTCCTCTCTTAGCTTATCAGATCACTGAATTGCTATAGTGTACCATAACCTAAAATAATCCTTGTGAGAAGGGTACGCTATCTCTTGGCTGCCAAAGAGATCTTTCTATCCAAGTCCTCATATAGGTGCTATAGTTGTGTAGAATGTACCAGCAAATGAGGCATAGGATTGAAAGAAGTCAGCTAGGTTGAAATCTAAATTGAGATTATAATTTTTAGTGAGCTTTGGATTTTCACAATATTAGATACACCATAGTACTAATGATTGACACTTTATAAAAATAATTTTTTGGTAGTGTTGCATTTCTTTGGAAATATTCAAGTTCTAAAAATTGACTAACAGTGGACTTTTCCATCTGCAGATTATACTCAATGGCCAGCAGAGGCAGTGTTGCAGAGGAATATTTCTCCGCTTGCTGAGAAAAAAAAAAAGAAAGCTCATTCCTCAGCCTTCTCCATGCCTCGATCAATATATATGGTAAGTCAAAATCTCATTTATTCATTTTGCCATTAATAAAAAGTTCATAGCATCTGATGGCTCTCAGTGCCATTTAGTGGGGTTTTCCGCATATATATAATCTTCTAAGACGGTGGCAATATGGATGACGCTATGGCCATCATGATAGTTTATCAAAGACTTTGACTGTCTATGTGGCTGACAAAATCTTCTTTAGATACTTGTGCAGGCAATCTGTCTTCCGATGTAATTACCATCTTTCAGGCTTGAATGAGGTGTCTTAGGTTAGAGCAATTGACTTACTTTCAGATGGAGGGAAGCTATTTAACCTGTTTCCCTGCTCTCTGTGAGTGGGACTCTGATACTCCAGATGGACTGCTGTTTAGAAACTGTGTTATTTTAACTCTAGCCCTCTTTAAATAGGAGCCCAATGCTTTCAATGGTGCAGAGTATATTCCCATTATACCTCCTACTTGCTGTGGAGTCATATTCCCAGATACTTACCTAGTGTGTACTTGCTGATGTCTGGTCCTCCGGTGTAATCGTCTCCCAGGGCAATTGGTCATGTGGTGCCATTACATCACAAAGCTACAGCAGGATGTCTTCTGACATGAGGGCCAATCAGTTGCTTCTTCTAACTCTAGCCCTCTTTAAATAGGAGCCCACTGCTTTTAATGGTGCAGAGTATATTCCCATTACACCTCCTACTTGCTGTGCAGTCATATTCACAGATAGTTACCTAGTGTGTAATTGCTGATGTCTGGTCCTCCGGTGTAATAACCTTCACCCAGGGCGATTGGTCAAGTGGTGCCATTACATCACAAAGATACAGCAGGATGTCATCTGACAGGAGGGCCAATCAGTTGCCTAGTACGCAATAGGATACATGTATCATGGTATAGAAAAGGGAGCAATGTTGACAGGATGCCCAGCTGAAGACTAGGGTGGTGAGATGAAAGGACCTGGGCCATTATTTGAGACTCATACATTTGTTTGAAGGAGTGGTTGATCATAACATTCTGGAATTCTCTATAGGTTAACTGATATGGATGTGCTAAAATGAAGCTGTTAGAATCTGTTATTCATAGTTTTTATTATTCCCACGAACCGTAGCATAAACCTTCCTCTCTTAGCTTATCAGATCACTGAATTGCTATAGTGTACCATAACCTAAAATAATTCTTGTGAGAAGGGTACGCTATCTCTTGGCTGCCAAAGAGATCTTTCTATCCAAGTCCTCATATAGGTGCTATAGTTGTGTAGAATGTACCAGCAAATGAGGCATAGGATTGAAAGAAGTCAGCTAGGTTGAAATCTAAATTGAGATTATAATTTTTAGTGAGCTTTGGATTTTCACAATATTAGATACACCATAGTACTAATGATTGACACTTTATAAAAATCATTTTTTGGTAGTGTTGCATTTCTTTGGAAATATTCAAGTTCTAAAAATTGACTAACAGTGGACTTTTCCATCTGCAGATTATACTGAATGGCCAGCAGAGGCAGTGTTGCAGAGGAATATTTCTCCGCTTGCTGAGAAAAAAAAAAAAAGAAAGCTCATTCCTCAGCCTTCTCCATGCCTCGATCAATATATATGGTAAGTCAAAATCTCATTTATTCATTTTGCCATTAATAAAAAGTTCATAGCATCTGATGGCTCTCAGTGCCATTTAGTGGGGTCTTCCGCATAAATATAATCTTCTAAGACGGTAGCAATATGGATGACGCTATGGCCATCATGATAGTTTATCAAAGACTTTGACTGTCTATGTGGCTGACAAAATCTTCTTTAGATACTTGTGCAGGCAATCTGTCCTCCGAGGTAATTACCATCTTTCAGGCTTGAATGAGGTGTCTTAGGTTAGAGCAATTGACTTACTTTCAGATGGAGGGAAGCTATTTAACCTGTTTCCCTGCTCTCTGTGAGTGGGACTCTGATACTCCAGATGGACTGCTGTTTAGAAACTGTGTTATTTTAACTCTAGCCCTCTTTAAATAGGAGCCCAATGCTTTCAATGGTGCAGAGTATATTCCCATTACACCTCCTACTTGCTGTGGAGTCATATTCCCAGATACTTACCTAGTGTGTACTTGCTGATGTCTGGTCCTCCGGTGTAATCGTCTCCCAGGGCAATTGGTCATGTGGTGCCATTACATCACAAAGCTACAGCAGGATGTCTTCTGACATGAGGGCCAATCAGTTGCTTCTTCTAACTCTAGCCCTCTTTAAATAGGAGCCCACTGCTTTCAATGGTGCAGAGTCTATTCCCATTACACCTCCTACTTGCTGTGCAGTCATATTCACAGATAGTTACCTAGTGTGTAATTGCTGATTTCTGGTCCTCCGGTGTAATAATCTTCACCCAGGGCGATTGGTCAAGTGGTGCCATTACATCACAAAGATACAGCAGGATGTCATCTGACAGGAGGGCCAATCAGTTGCCTAGTACGCAATAGGATACATGTATCATGGTATAGAAAAGGGAGCAATGTAGACAGGATGCCCAGCTGAAGACTAGGGTGGTGAGATGAAAGGACCTAGGCCATTATTTGAGACTTATACATTTGTTTGAAGGAGTGGTTGATCATAACATTCTGGAATTCTCTATAGGTTAACTGATATGGATGTGCTAAAATGAAGATGTTAGAATCTGTTATTCATAGTTTTTATTATTCCCACGAACCGTAGCATAAACCTTCCTCTTAGCTTATCAGATCACTGAATTGCTATAGTGTACCATAACCTAAAATAATTCTTGTGAGAAGGGTACGCTATCTCTTGGCTGCCAAAGAGATCTTTCTATCCAAGTCCTCATATAGGTGCTATAGTTGTGTAGAATGTACCAGCAAATGAGGCATAGGATTGAAAGAAGTCAGCTAGGTTGAAATCTAAATTGAGATTATAATTTTTAGTGAGCTTTGGATTTTCACAATATTAGATACACCATAGTACTAATGATTGACACTTTATAAAAATCATTTTTTGGTAGTGTTGCATTTCTTTGGAAATATTCAAGTTCTAAAAATTGACTAACAGTGGACTTTTCCATCTGCAGATTATACTCAATGGCCAGCAGAGGCAGTGTTGCAGAGGAATATTTCTCTGCTTGCTGAGAAAAAAAAAAAAAGAAAGCTCATTCCTCAGCCTTCTCCATGCCTCGATCAATGTATATGGTAAGTCAAAATCTCATTTATTCATTTTGCCATTAATAAAAAGTTCATAGCATCTGATGGCTCTCAGTGCCATTTAGTGGGGTCTTCCGCATAAATATAATCTTCTAAGACGGTAGCAATATGGATGACGCTATGGCCATAATGATAGTTTTTCAAAGACTTTGACTGTCTATGTGGCTGACAAAATCTTTTTTAGATACTTGTGCAGGCAATCTGTCCTCCGAAGTAATTACCATCTTTCAGGCTTGAATGAGGTGTCTTAGGTTAGAGCAATTGACTTACTTTCAGATGGAGGGAAGCTATTTAACCTGTTTCCCTGCTCTCTGTGAGTGGGACTCTGATACTCCAGATGGACTGCTGTTTAGAAACTGTGTTATTTTAACTCTAGCCCTCTTTAAATAGGAGCCCAATGCTTTCAATGGTGCAGAGTATATTCCCATTACACCTCCTACTTGCTGTGGAGTCATATTCCCAGATACTTACCTAGTGTGTACTTGCTGATGTCTGGTCCTCCGGTGTAATCGTCTCCCAGGGCAATTGGTCATGTGGTGCCATTACATCACAAAGCTACAGCAGGATGTCTTCTGACTTGAGGGCCAATCAGTTGCTTCTTCTAACTCTAGCCCTCTTTAAATAGGAGCCCACTGCTTTCAATGGTGCAGAGTCTATTCCCATTACACCTCCTACTTGCTGTGCAGTCATATTCACAGATAGTTACCTAGTGTGTAATTGCTGATTTCTGGTCCTCCGGTGTAATAATCTTCACCCAGGGCGATTGGTCAAGTGGTGCCATTACATCACAAAGATACAGCAGGATGTCATCTGACAGGAGGGCAAATCAGTTGCCTAGTACGCAATAGGATACATGTATCATGGTATAGAAAAGGGAGCAATGTAGACAGGATGCCCAGCTGAAGACTAGGGTGGTGAGATGAAAGGACCTAGGCCATTATTTGAGACTTATACATTTGTTTGAAGGAGTGGTTGATCATAACATTCTGGAATTCTCTATAGGTTAACTGATATGGATGTGCTAAAATGAAGATGTTAGAATCTGTTATTCATAGTTTTTATTATTCCCACGAACCGTAGCATAAACCTTCCTCTCTTAGCTTATCAGATCACTGAATTGCTATAGTGTACCATAACCTAAAATAATTCTTGTGAGAAGGGTACGCTATCTCTTGGCTGCCAAAGAGATCTTTCTATCCAAGTCCTCATATAAGTGCTATAGTTGTGTAGAATGTACCAGCAAATGAGGCATAGGATTGAAAGAAGTCAGCTAGGTTGAAATCTAAATTGAGATTATAATTTTTAGTGAGTTTTGGATTTTCACAATATTAGATACACCATAGTACTAATGATTGACACTTTATAAAAATCATTTTTTGGTAGTGTTGCATTTCTTTGGAAATATTCAAGTTCTAAAAATTGACTAGCAGTGGACCTTTCCATCTGCAGATTATACTCAATGGCCAGCAGAGGCAGTGTTGCAGAGGAATATTTCTCCGCTTGCTGAGAAAAAAAAAAGAAAGCTCATTCCTCAGCCTTCTCCATGCCTCGATCAATATATATGGTAAGTCAAAATCTCATTTATTCATTTTGCCATTAATAAAAAGTTCATAGCATCTGATGGCTCTCAGTGCCATTTAGTGGGGTTTTCCGCATATATATAATCTTCTAAGACGGTGGCAATATGGATGACGCTATGGCCATCATGATAGTTTATCAAAGACTTTGACTGTCTATGTGGCTGACAAAATCTTCTTTAGATACTTGTGCAGGCAATCTGTCTTCTGATGTAATTACCATCTTTCAGGCTGGAATGAGGTGTCTTAGGTTAGAGCAATTGACTTACTTTCAGATGGAGGGAAGCTATTTAACCTGTTTCCCTGCTCTCTGTGAGTGGGACTCTGATACTCCAGATGGACTGCTGTTTAGAAACTGTGTTATTTTAACTCTAGCCCTATTTAAATAGGAGCCCAATGCTTTCAATGGTGCAGAGTATATTCCCATTACACCTCCTACTTGCTGTGGAGTCATATTCCCAGATACTTACCTAGTGTGTACTTGCTGATGTCTGGTCCTCCGGTGTAATCGTCTCCCAGGGCAATTGGTCATGTGGTGCCATTACATCACAAAGCTACAGCAGGATGTCTTCTGACATGAGGGCCAATCAGTTGTCTAGTACGCAATAGGATACATGTATCATGGTATAGAAAAGGGAGCAATGTAGACAGGATGCCCAGCTGAAGACTAGGGTGGTGAGATGAAAGGACCTGGGCCATTATTTGAGACTCATACATTTGTTTGAAGGAGTGGTTGATCATAACATTCTGGAATGCTCTATAGGTTAACTGATATGGATGTGCTAAAATGAAGCTGTTAGAATCTGTTATTCATAGTTTTTATTATTCCCACGAACCGTAGCATAAACCTTCCTCTCTTAGCTTATCAGATCACTGAATTGCTATAGTGTACCATAACCTAAAATAATCCTTGTGAGAAGGGTACGCTATCTCTTGGCTGCCAAAGAGATCTTTCTATCCAAGTCCTCATATAGGTGCTATAGTTGTGTAGAATGTACCAGCAAATGAGGCATAGGATTGAAAGAAGTCAGCTAGGTTGAAATCTAAATTGAGATTATAATTTTTAGTGAGCTTTGGATTTTCACAATATTAGATACACCATAGTACTAATGATTGACACTTTATAAAAATCATTTTTTGGTAGTGTTGCATTTCTTTGGAAATATTCAAGTTCTAAAAATTGACTAACAGTGGACTTTTCCATCTGCAGATTATACTCAATGGCCAGCAGAGGCAGTGTTGCAGAGGAATATTTCTCCGCTTGCTGAGAAAAAAAAAAAGAAAGCTCATTCCTCAGCCTTCTCCATGCCTCGATCAATATATATGGTAAGTCAAAATCTCATTTATTCATTTTGCCATTAATAAAAAGTTCATAGCATCTGATGGCTCTCAGTGCCATTTAGTGGGGTTTTCCGCATATATATAATCTTCTAAGACGGTGGCAATATGGATGACGCTATGGCCATCATGATAGTTTATCAAAGACTTTGACTGTCTATGTGGCTGACAAAATCTTCTTTAGATACTTGTGCAGGCAATCTGTCTTCCGATGTAATTACCATCTTTCAGGCTTGAATGAGGTGTCTTAGGTTAGAGCAATTGACTTACTTTCAGATGGAGGGAAGCTATTTAACCTGTTTCCCTGCTCTCTGTGAGTGGGACTCTGATACTCCAGATGGACTGCTGTTTAGAAACTGTGTTATTTTAACTCTAGCCCTCTTTAAATAGGAGCCCAATGCTTTCAATGGTGCAGAGTATATTCCCATTACACCTCCTACTTGCTGTGGAGTCATATTCCCAGATACTTACCTAGTGTGTACTTGCTGATGTCTGGTCCTCCGGTGTAATCGTCTCCCAGGGCAATTGGTCATGTGGTGCCATTACATCACAAAGCTACAGCAGGATGTCTTCTGACATGAGGGCCAATCAGTTGCTTCTTCTAACTCTAGCCCTCTTTAAATAGGAGCCCACTGCTTTCAATGGTGCAGAGTATATTCCCATTACACCTCCTACTTGCTGTGCAGTCATATTCACAGATAGTTACCTAGTGTGTAATTGCTGATGTCTGGTCCTCCGGTGTAATAACCTTCACCCAGGGCGATTGGTCAAGTGGTGCCATTACATCACAAAGATACAGCAGGATGTCATCTGACAGGAGGGCCAATCAGTTGCCTAGTACGCAATAGGATACATGTATCATGGTATAGAAAAGGGAGCAATGTAGACAGGATGCCCAGCTGAAGACTAGGGTGGTGAGATGAAAGGACCTGGGCCATTATTTGAGACTCATACATTTGTTTGAAGGAGTGGTTGATCATAACATTCTGGAATTCTCTATAGGTTAACTGATATGGATGTGCTAAAATGAAGCTGTTAGAATCTGTTATTCATAGTTTTTATTATTCCCACGAACCGTAGCATAAACCTTCCTCTCTTAGCTTATCAGATCACTGAATTGCTATAGTGTACCATAACCTAAAATAATTCTTGTGAGAAGGGTACGCTATCTCTTGGCTGCCAAAGAGATCTTTCTATCCAAGTCCTCATATAGGTGCTATAGTTGTGTAGAATGTACCAGCAAATGAGGCATAGGATTGAAAGAAGTCAGCTAGGTTGAAATCTAAATTGAGATTATAATTTTTAGTGAGCTTTGGATTTTCACAATATTAGATACACCATAGTACTAATGATTGACACTTTATAAAAATCATTTTTTGGTAGTGTTGCATTTCTTTGGAAATATTCAAGTTCTAAAAATTGACTAACAGTGGACTTTTCCATCTGCAGATTATACTGAATGGCCAGCAGAGGCAGTGTTGCAGAGGAATATTTCTCTGCTTGCTGAGAAAAAAAAAAAAGAAAGCTCATTCCTCAGCCTTCTCCATGCCTCGATCAATATATATGGTAAGTCAAAATCTCATTTATTCATTTTGCCATTAATAAAAAGTTCATAGCATCTGATGGCTCTCAGTGCCATTTAGTGGGGTCTTCCGCATAAATATAATCTTCTAAGACGGTAGCAATATGGATGACGCTATGGCCATAATGATAGTTTATCAAAGACTTTGACTGTCTATGTGGCTGACAAAATCTTTTTTAGATACTTGTGCAGGCAATCTGTCCTCCGAAGTAATTACCATCTTTCAGGCTTGAATGAGGTGTCTTAGGTTAGAGCAATTGACTTACTTTCAGATGGAGGGAAGCTATTTAACCTGTTTCCCTGCTCTCTGTGAGTGGGACTCTGATACTCCAGATGGACTGCTGTTTAGAAACTGTGTTATTTTAACTCTAGCCCTCTTTAAATAGGAGCCCAATGCTTTCAATGGTGCAGAGTATATTCCCATTACACCTCCTACTTGCTGTGGAGTCATATTCCCAGATACTTACCTAGTGTGTACTTGCTGATGTCTGGTCCTCCGGTGTAATCGTCTCCCAGGGCAATTGGTCATGTGGTGCCATTACATCACAAAGCTACAGCAGGATGTCTTCTGACATGAGGGCCAATCAGTTGCTTCTTCTAACTCTAGCCCTCTTTAAATAGGAGCCCACTGCTTTCAATGGTGCAGAGTATATTCCCATTACACCTCCTACTTGCTGTGCAGTCATATTCACAGATAGTTACCTAGTGTGTAATTGCTGATGTCTGGTCCTCCGGTGTAATAATCTTCACCCAGGGCGATTGGTCAAGTGGTGCCATTACATCACAAAGATACAGCAGGATGTCATCTGACAGGAGGGCCAATCAGTTGCCTAGTACGCAATAGGATACATGTATCATGGTATAGAAAAGGGAGCAATGTAGACAGGATGCCCAGCTGAAGACTAGGGTGGTGAGATGAAAGGACCTAGGCCATTATTTGAGACTTATACATTTGTTTGAAGGAGTGGTTGATCATAACATTCTGGAATTCTCTATAGGTTAACTGATATGGATGTGCTAAAATGAAGATGTTAGAATCTGTTATTCATAGTTTTTATTATTCCCACGAACCGTAGCATAAACCTTCCTCTCTTAGCTTATCAGATCACTGAATTGCTATAGTGTACCATAACCTAAAATAATCCTTGTGAGAAGGGTACGCTATCTCTTGGCTGCCAAAGAGATCTTTCTATCCAAGTCCTCATATAGGTGCTATAGTTGTGTAGAATGTACCAGCAAATGAGGCATAGGATTGAAAGAAGTCAGCTAGGTTGAAATCTAAATTGAGATTATAATTTTTAGTGAGCTTTGGATTTTCACAATATTAGATACACCATAGTACTAATGATTGACACTTTATAAAAATCATTTTTTGGTAGTGTTGCATTTCTTTGGAAATATTCAAGTTCTAAAAATTGACTAACAGTGGACTTTACCATCTGCAGATTATACTCAATGGCCAGCAGAGGCAGTGTTGCAGAGGAATATTTCTCCGCTTGCTGAGAAAAAAAAAAAGAAAGCTCATTCCTCAGCCTTCTCCATGCCTCGATCAATATATATGGTAAGTCAAAATCTCATTTATTCATTTTGCCATTAATAAAAAGTTCATAGCATCTGATGGCTCTCAGTGCCATTTAGTGGGGTTTTCCGCATATATATAATCTTCTAAGACGGTGGCAATATGGATGACGCTATGGCCATCATGATAGTTTATCAAAGACTTTGACTGTCTATGTGGCTGACAAAATCTTCTTTAGATACTTGTGCAGGCAATCTGTCTTCCGATGTAATTACCATCTTTCAGGCTTGAATGAGGTGTCTTAGGTTAGAGCAATTGACTTACTTTCAGATGGAGGGAAGCTATTTAACCTGTTTCCCTGCTCTCTGTGAGTGGGACTCTGATACTCCAGATGGACTGCTGTTTAGAAACTGTGTTATTTTAACTCTAGCCCTCTTTAAATAGGAGCCCAATGCTTTCAATGGTGCAGAGTATATTCCCATTACACCTCCTACTTGCTGTGGAGTCATATTCCCAGATACTTACCTAGTGTGTACTTGCTGATGTCTGGTCCTCCGGTGTAATCGTCTCCCAGGGCAATTGGTCATGTGGTGCCATTACATCACAAAGCTACAGCAGGATGTCTTCTGACATGAGGGCCAATCAGTTGCTTCTTCTAACTCTAGCCCTCTTTAAATAGGAGCCCACTGCTTTCAATGGTGCAGAGTATATTCCCATTACACCTCCTACTTGCTGTGCAGTCATATTCACAGATAGTTACCTAGTGTGTAATTGCTGATGTCTGGTCCTCCGGTGTAATAACCTTCACCCAGGGCGATTGGTCAAGTGGTGCCATTACATCACAAAGATACAGCAGGATGTCATCTGACAGGAGGGCCAATCAGTTGCCTAGTACGCAATAGGATACATGTATCATGGTATAGAAAAGGGAGCAATGTTGACAGGATGCCCAGCTGAAGACTAGGGTGGTGAGATGAAAGGACCTGGGCCATTATTTGAGACTCATACATTTGTTTGAAGGAGTGGTTGATCATAACATTCTGGAATTCTCTATAGGTTAACTGATATGGATGTGCTAAAATGAAGCTGTTAGAATCTGTTATTCATAGTTTTTATTATTCCCACGAACCGTAGCATAAACCTTCCTCTCTTAGCTTATCAGATCACTGAATTGCTATAGTGTACCATAACCTAAAATAATTCTTGTGAGAAGGGTACGCTATCTCTTGGCTGCCAAAGAGATCTTTCTATCCAAGTCCTCATATAGGTGCTATAGTTGTGTAGAATGTACCAGCAAATGAGGCATAGGATTGAAAGAAGTCAGCTAGGTTGAAATCTAAATTGAGATTATAATTTTTAGTGAGCTTTGGATTTTCACAATATTATATACACCATAGTACTAATGATTGACACTTTATAAAAATCATTTTTTGGTAGTGTTGCATTTCTTTGGAAATATTCAAGTTCTAAAAATTGACTAACAGTGGACTTTTCCATCTGCAGATTATACTGAATGGCCAGCAGAGGCAGTGTTGCAGAGGAATATTTCTCCGCTTGCTGAGAAAAAAAAAAAAAGAAAGCTCATTCCTCAGCCTTCTCCATGCCTCGATCAATATATATGGTAAGTCAACATCTCATTTATTCATTTTGCCATTAATAAAAAGTTCATAGCATCTGATGGCTCTCAGTGCCATTTAGTGGGGTCTTCCGCATAAATATAATCTTCTAAGACGGTAGCAATATGGATGACGCTATGGCCATCATGATAGTTTATCAAAGACTTTGACTGTCTATGTGGCTGACAAAATCTTCTTTAGATACTTGTGCAGGCAATCTGTCCTCCGAGGTAATTACCATCTTTCAGGCTTGAATGAGGTGTCTTAGGTTAGAGCAATTGACTTACTTTCAGATGGAGGGAAGCTATTTAACCTGTTTCCCTGCTCTCTGTGAGTGGGACTCTGATACTCCAGATGGACTGCTGTTTAGAAACTGTGTTATTTTAACTCTAGCCCTCTTTAAATAGGAGCCCAATGCTTTCAATGGTGCAGAGTATATTCCCATTACACCTCCTACTTGCTGTGGAGTCATATTCCCAGATACTTACCTAGTGTGTACTTGCTGATGTCTGGTCCTCCGGTGTAATCGTCTCCCAGGGCAATTGGTCATGTGGTGCCATTACATCACAAAGCTACAGCAGGATGTCTTCTGACATGAGGGCCAATCAGTTGCTTCTTCTAACTCTAGCCCTCTTTAAATAGGAGCCCACTGCTTTCAATGGTGCAGAGTCTATTCCCATTACACCTCCTACTTGCTGTGCAGTCATATTCACAGATAGTTACCTAGTGTGTAATTGCTGATTTCTGGTCCTCCGGTGTAATAATCTTCACCCAGGGCGATTGGTCAAGTGGTGCCATTACATCACAAAGATACAGCAGGATGTCATCTGACAGGAGGGCCAATCAGTTGCCTAGTACGCAATAGGATACATGTATCATGGTATAGAAAAGGGAGCAATGTAGACAGGATGCCCAGCTGAAGACTAGGGTGGTGAGATGAAAGGACCTAGGCCATTATTTGAGACTTATACATTTGTTTGAAGGAGTGGTTGATCATAACATTCTGGAATTCTCTATAGGTTAACTGATATGGATGTGCTAAAATGAAGATGTTAGAATCTGTTATTCATAGTTTTTATTATTCCCACGAACCGTAGCATAAACCTTCCTCTTAGCTTATCAGATCACTGAATTGCTATAGTGTACCATAACCTAAAATAATTCTTGTGAGAAGGGTACGCTATCTCTTGGCTGCCAAAGAGATCTTTCTATCCAAGTCCTCATATAGGTGCTATAGTTGTGTAGAATGTACCAGCAAATGAGGCATAGGATTGAAAGAAGTCAGCTAGGTTGAAATCTAAATTGAGATTATAATTTTTAGTGAGCTTTGGATTTTCACAATATTAGATACACCATAGTACTAATGATTGACACTTTATAAAAATCATTTTTTGGTAGTGTTGCATTTCTTTGGAAATATTCAAGTTCTAAAAATTGACTAACAGTGGACTTTTCCATCTGCAGATTATACTCAATGGCCAGCAGAGGCAGTGTTGCAGAGGAATATTTCTCTGCTTGCTGAGAAAAAAAAAAAAAGAAAGCTCATTCCTCAGCCTTCTCCATGCCTCGATCAATGTATATGGTAAGTCAAAATCTCATTTATTCATTTTGCCATTAATAAAAAGTTCATAGCATCTGATGGCTCTCAGTGCCATTTAGTGGGGTCTTCCGCATAAATATAATCTTCTAAGACGGTAGCAATATGGATGACGCTATGGCCATAATGATAGTTTTTCAAAGACTTTGACTGTCTATGTGGCTGACAAAATCTTTTTTAGATACTTGTGCAGGCAATCTGTCCTCCGAAGTAATTACCATCTTTCAGGCTTGAATGAGGTGTCTTAGGTTAGAGCAATTGACTTACTTTCAGATGGAGGGAAGCTATTTAACCTGTTTCCCTGCTCTCTGTGAGTGGGACTCTGATACTCCAGATGGACTGCTGTTTAGAAACTGTGTTATTTTAACTCTAGCCCTCTTTAAATAGGAGCCCAATGCTTTCAATGGTGCAGAGTATATTCCCATTACACCTCCTACTTGCTGTGGAGTCATATTCCCAGATACTTACCTAGTGTGTACTTGCTGATGTCTGGTCCTCCGGTGTAATCGTCTCCCAGGGCAATTGGTCATGTGGTGCCATTACATCACAAAGCTACAGCAGGATGTCTTCTGACTTGAGGGCCAATCAGTTGCTTCTTCTAACTCTAGCCCTCTTTAAATAGGAGCCCACTGCTTTCAATGGTGCAGAGTCTATTCCCATTACACCTCCTACTTGCTGTGCAGTCATATTCACAGATAGTTACCTAGTGTGTAATTGCTGATTTCTGGTCTTCCGGTGTAATAATCTTCACCCAGGGCGATTGGTCAAGTGGTGCCATTACATCACAAAGATACAGCAGGATGTCATCTGACAGGAGGGCAAATCAGTTGCCTAGTACGCAATAGGATACATGTATCATGGTATAGAAAAGGGAGCAATGTAGACAGGATGCCCAGCTGAAGACTAGGGTGGTGAGATGAAAGGACCTAGGCCATTATTTGAGACTTATACATTTGTTTGAAGGAGTGGTTGATCATAACATTCTGGAATTCTCTATAGGTTAACTGATATGGATGTGCTAAAATGAAGATGTTAGAATCTGTTATTCATAGTTTTTATTATTCCCACGAACCGTAGCATAAACCTTCCTCTCTTAGCTTATCAGATCACTGAATTGCTATAGTGTACCATAACCTAAAATAATTCTTGTGAGAAGGGTACGCTATCTCTTGGCTGCCAAAGAGATCTTTCTATCCAAGTCCTCATATAAGTGCTATAGTTGTGTAGAATGTACCAGCAAATGAGGCATAGGATTGAAAGAAGTCAGCTAGGTTGAAATCTAAATTGAGATTATAATTTTTAGTGAGTTTTGGATTTTCACAATATTAGATACACCATAGTACTAATGATTGACACTTTATAAAAATCATTTTTTGGTAGTGTTGCATTTCTTTGGAAATATTCAAGTTCTAAAAATTGACTAGCAGTGGACCTTTCCATCTGCAGATTATACTCAATGGCCAGCAGAGGCAGTGTTGCAGAGGAATATTTCTCCGCTTGCTGAGAAAAAAAAAAGAAAGCTCATTCCTCAGCCTTCTCCATGCCTCGATCAATATATATGGTAAGTCAAAATCTCATTTATTCATTTTGCCATTAATAAAAAGTTCATAGCATCTGATGGCTCTCAGTGCCATTTAGTGGGGTTTTCCGCATATATATAATCTTCTAAGACGGTGGCAATATGGATGACGCTATGGCCATCATGATAGTTTATCAAAGACTTTGACTGTCTATGTGGCTGACAAAATCTTCTTTAGATACTTGTGCAGGCAATCTGTCTTCTGATGTAATTACCATCTTTCAGGCTGGAATGAGGTGTCTTAGGTTAGAGCAATTGACTTACTTTCAGATGGAGGGAAGCTATTTAACCTGTTTCCCTGCTCTCTGTGAGTGGGACTCTGATACTCCAGATGGACTGCTGTTTAGAAACTGTGTTATTTTAACTCTAGCCCTATTTAAATAGGAGCCCAATGCTTTCAATGGTGCAGAGTATATTCCCATTACACCTCCTACTTGCTGTGGAGTCATATTCCCAGATACTTACCTAGTGTGTACTTGCTGATGTCTGGTCCTCCGGTGTAATCGTCTCCCAGGGCAATTGGTCATGTGGTGCCATTACATCACAAAGCTACAGCAGGATGTCTTCTGACATGAGGGCCAATCAGTTGCCTAGTACGCAATAGGATACATGTATCATGGTATAGAAAAGGGAGCAATGTAGACAGGATGCCCAGCTGAAGACTAGGGTGGTGAGATGAAAGGACCTGGGCCATTATTTGAGACTCATACATTTGTTTGAAGGAGTGGTTGATCATAACATTCTGGAATGCTCTATAGGTTAACTGATATGGATGTGCTAAAATGAAGCTGTTAGAATCTGTTATTCATAGTTTTTATTATTCCCACGAACCGTAGCATAAACCTTCCTCTCTTAGCTTATCAGATCACTGAATTGCTATAGTGTACCATAACCTAAAATAATCCTTGTGAGAAGGGTACGCTATCTCTTGGCTGCCAAAGAGATCTTTCTATCCAAGTCCTCATATAGGTGCTATAGTTGTGTAGAATGTACCAGCAAATGAGGCATAGGATTGAAAGAAGTCAGCTAGGTTGAAATCTAAATTGAGATTATAATTTTTAGTGAGCTTTGGATTTTCACAATATTAGATACACCATAGTACTAATGATTGACACTTTATAAAAATCATTTTTTGGTAGTGTTGCATTTCTTTGGAAATATTCAAGTTCTAAAAATTGACTAACAGTGGACTTTTCCATCTGCAGATTATACTCAATGGCCAGCAGAGGCAGTGTTGCAGAGGAATATTTCTCCGCTTGCTGAGAAAAAAAAAAAGAAAGCTCATTCCTCAGCCTTCTCCATGCCTCGATCAATATATATGGTAAGTCAAAATCTCATTTATTCATTTTGCCATTAATAAAAAGTTCATAGCATCTGATGGCTCTCAGTGCCATTTAGTGGGGTTTTCCGCATATATATAATCTTCTAAGACGGTGGCAATATGGATGACGCTATGGCCATCATGATAGTTTATCAAAGACTTTGACTGTCTATGTGGCTGACAAAATCTTCTTTAGATACTTGTGCAGGCAATCTGTCTTCCGATGTAATTACCATCTTTCAGGCTTGAATGAGGTGTCTTAGGTTAGAGCAATTGACTTACTTTCAGATGGAGGGAAGCTATTTAACCTGTTTCCCTGCTCTCTGTGAGTGGGACTCTGATACTCCAGATGGACTGCTGTTTAGAAACTGTGTTATTTTAACTCTAGCCCTCTTTAAATAGGAGCCCAATGCTTTCAATGGTGCAGAGTATATTCCCATTACACCTCCTACTTGCTGTGGAGTCATATTCCCAGATACTTACCTAGTGTGTACTTGCTGATGTCTGGTCCTCCGGTGTAATCGTCTCCCAGGGCAATTGGTCATGTGGTGCCATTACATCACAAAGCTACAGCAGGATGTCTTCTGACATGAGGGCCAATCAGTTGCTTCTTCTAACTCTAGCCCTCTTTAAATAGGAGCCCACTGCTTTCAATGGTGCAGAGTATATTCCCATTACACCTCCTACTTGCTGTGCAGTCATATTCACAGATAGTTACCTAGTGTGTAATTGCTGATGTCTGGTCCTCCGGTGTAATAACCTTCACCCAGGGCGATTGGTCAAGTGGTGCCATTACATCACAAAGATACAGCAGGATGTCATCTGACAGGAGGGCCAATCAGTTGCCTAGTACGCAATAGGATACATGTATCATGGTATAGAAAAGGGAGCAATGTAGACAGGATGCCCAGCTGAAGACTAGGGTGGTGAGATGAAAGGACCTGGGCCATTATTTGAGACTCATACATTTGTTTGAAGGAGTGGTTGATCATAACATTCTGGAATTCTCTATAGGTTAACTGATATGGATGTGCTAAAATGAAGCTGTTAGAATCTGTTATTCATAGTTTTTATTATTCCCACGAACCGTAGCATAAACCTTCCTCTCTTAGCTTATCAGATCACTGAATTGCTATAGTGTACCATAACCTAAAATAATTCTTGTGAGAAGGGTACGCTATCTCTTGGCTGCCAAAGAGATCTTTCTATCCAAGTCCTCATATAGGTGCTATAGTTGTGTAGAATGTACCAGCAAATGAGGCATAGGATTGAAAGAAGTCAGCTAGGTTGAAATCTAAATTGAGATTATAATTTTTAGTGAGCTTTGGATTTTCACAATATTAGATACACCATAGTACTAATGATTGACACTTTATAAAAATCATTTTTTGGTAGTGTTGCATTTCTTTGGAAATATTCAAGTTCTAAAAATTGACTAACAGTGGACTTTTCCATCTGCAGATTATACTGAATGGCCAGCAGAGGCAGTGTTGCAGAGGAATATTTCTCTGCTTGCTGAGAAAAAAAAAAAAGAAAGCTCATTCCTCAGCCTTCTCCATGCCTCGATCAATATATATGGTAAGTCAAAATCTCATTTATTCATTTTGCCATTAATAAAAAGTTCATAGCATCTGATGGCTCTCAGTGCCATTTAGTGGGGTTTTCCGCATATATATAATCTTCTAAGACGGTGGCAATATGGATGACGCTATGGCCATCATGATAGTTTATCAAAGACTTTGACTGTCTATGTGGCTGACAAAATCTTCTTTAGATACTTGTGCAGGCAATCTGTCTTCCGATGTAATTACCATCTTTCAGGCTTGAATGAGGTGTCTTAGGTTAGAGCAATTGACTTACTTTCAGATGGAGGGAAGCTATTTAACCTGTTTCCCTGCTCTCTGTGAGTGGGACTCTGATACTCCAGATGGACTGCTGTTTAGAAACTGTGTTATTTTAACTCTAGCCCTCTTTAAATAGGAGCCCAATGCTTTCAATGGTGCAGAGTATATTCCCATTACACCTCCTACTTGCTGTGGAGTCATATTCCCAGATACTTACCTAGTGTGTACTTGCTGATGTCTGGTCCTCCGGTGTAATCGTCTCCCAGGGCAATTGGTCATGTGGTGCCATTACATCACAAAGCTACAGCAGGATGTCTTCTGACATGAGGGCCAATCAGTTGCTTCTTCTAACTCTAGCCCTCTTTAAATAGGAGCCCACTGCTTTCAATGGTGCAGAGTATATTCCCATTACACCTCCTACTTGCTGTGCAGTCATATTCACAGATAGTTACCTAGTGTGTAATTGCTGATGTCTGGTCCTCCGGTGTAATAACCTTCACCCAGGGCGATTGGTCAAGTGGTGCCATTACATCACAAAGATACAGCAGGATGTCATCTGACAGGAGGGCCAATCAGTTGCCTAGTACGCAATAGGATACATGTATCATGGTATAGAAAAGGGAGCAATGTAGACAGGATGCCCAGCTGAAGACTAGGGTGGTGAGATGAAAGGACCTGGGCCATTATTTGAGACTCATACATTTGTTTGAAGGAGTGGTTGATCATAACATTCTGGAATTCTCTATAGGTTAACTGATATGGATGTGCTAAAATGAAGATGTTAGAATCTGTTATTCATAGTTTTTATTATTCCCACGAACCGTAGCATAAACCTTCCTCCCTTAGCTTATCAGATCACTGAATTGCTATAGTGTACCATAACCTAAAATAATCCTTGTGAGAAGGGTACGCTATCTCTTGGCTGCCAAAGAGATCTTTCTATCCAAGTCCTCATATAGGTGCTATAGTTGTGTAGAATGTACCAGCAAATGAGGCATAGGATTGAAAGAAGTCAGCTAGGTTGAAATCTAAATTGAGATTATAATTTTTAGTGAGCTTTGGATTTTCACAATATTAGATACACCATAGTACTAATGATTGACACTTTATAAAAATCATTTTTTGGTAGTGTTGCATTTCTTTGGAAATATTCAAGTTCTAAAAATTGACTAACAGTGGACTTTTCCATCTGCAGATTATACTCAATGGCCAGCAGAGGCAGTGTTGCAGAGGAATATTTTTCCGCTTGCTGAGAAAAAAAAAAAGAAAGCTCATTCCTCAGCCTTCTCCATGCCTCGATCAATATATATGGTAAGTCAAAATCTCATTTATTCATTTTGCCATTAATAAAAAGTTCATAGCATCTGATGGCTCTCAGTGCCATTTAGTGGGGTTTTCCGCATATATATAATCTTCTAAGACGGTGGCAATATGGATGACGCCATGGCCATCATGATAGTTTATCAAAGACTTTGACTGTCTATGTGGCTGACAAAATCTTCTTTAGATACTTGTGCAGGCAATCTGTCTTCCGATGTAATTACCATCTTTCAGGCTGGAATGAGGTGTCTTAGGTTAGAGCAATTGACTTACTTTCAGATGGAGGGAAGCTATTTAACCTGTTTCCCTGCTCTCTGTGAGTGGGACTCTGATACTCCAGATGGACTGCTGTTTAGAAACTGTGTTATTTTAACTCTAGCCCTATTTAAATAGGAGCCCAATGCTTTCAATGGTGCAGAGTATATTCCCATTACACCTCCTACTTGCTGTGGAGTCATATTCCCAGATACTTACCTAGTGTGTACTTGCTGATGTCTGGTCCTCCGGTGTAATCGTCTCCCAGGGCAATTGGTCATGTGGTGCCATTACATCACAAAGCTACAGCAGGATGTCTTCTGACATGAGGGCCAATCAGTTGCTTCTTCTAACTCTAGCCCTCTTTAAATAGGAGCCCACTGCTTTCAATGGTGCAGAGTCTATTCCCATTACACCTCCTACTTGCTGTGCAGTCATATTCACAGATAGTTACCTAGTGTGTAATTGCTGATTTCTGGTCCTCCGGTGTAATAATCTTCACCCAGGGCGATTGGTCAAGTGGTGCCATTACATCACAAAGATACAGCAGGATGTCATCTGACAGGAGGGCCAATCAGTTGCCTAGTACGCAATAGGATACATGTATCATGGTATAGAAAAGGGAGCAATGTAGACAGGATGCCCAGCTGAAGACTAGGGTGGTGAGATGAAAGGACCTAGGCCATTATTTGAGACTTATACATTTGTTTGAAGGAGTGGTTGATCATAACATTCTGGAATTCTCTATAGGTTAACTGATATGGATGTGCTAAAATGAAGATGTTAGAATCTGTTATTCATAGTTTTTATTATTCCCACGAACCGTAGCATAAACCTTCCTCTCTTAGCTTATCAGATCACTGAATTGCTATAGTGTACCATAACCTAAAATAATTCTTGTGAGAAGGGTACGCTATCTCTTGGCTGCCAAAGAGATCTTTCTATCCAAGTCCTCATATAAGTGCTATAGTTGTGTAGAATGTACCAGCAAATGAGGCATAGGATTGAAAGAAGTCAGCTAGGTTGAAATCTAAATTGAGATTATAATTTTTAGTGAGCTTTGGATTTTCACAATATTAGATACACCATAGTACTAATGATTGACACTTTATAAAAATCATTTTTTGGTAGTGTTGCATTTCTTTGGAAATATTCAAGTTCTAAAAATTGACTAGCAGTGGACCTTTCCATCTGCAGATTATACTCAATGGCCAGCAGAGGCAGTGTTGCAGAGGAATATTTCTCCGCTTGCTGAGAAAAAAAAAAGAAAGCTCATTCCTCAGCCTTCTCCATGCCTCGATCAATATATATGGTAAGTCAAAATCTCATTTATTCATTTTGCCATTAATAAAAAGTTCATAGCATCTGATGGCTCTCAGTGCCATTTAGTGGGGTTTTCCGCATATATATAATCTTCTAAGACGGTGGCAATATGGATGACGCTATGGCCATCATGATAGTTTATCAAAGACTTTGACTGTCTATGTGGCTGACAAAATCTTCTTTAGATACTTGTGCAGGCAATCTGTCTTCTGATGTAATTACCATCTTTCAGGCTGGAATGAGGTGTCTTAGGTTAGAGCAATTGACTTACTTTCAGATGGAGGGAAGCTATTTAACCTGTTTCCCTGCTCTCTGTGAGTGGGACTCTGATACTCCAGATGGACTGCTGTTTAGAAACTGTGTTATTTTAACTCTAGCCCTATTTAAATAGGAGCCCAATGCTTTCAATGGTGCAGAGTATATTCCCATTACACCTCCTACTTGCTGTGGAGTCATATTCCCAGATACTTACCTAGTGTGTACTTGCTGATGTCTGGTCCTCCGGTGTAATCGTCTCCCAGGGCAATTGGTCATGTGGTGCCATTACATCACAAAGCTACAGCAGGATGTCTTCTGACATGAGGGCCAATCAGTTGCTTCTTCTAACTCTAGCCCTCTTTAAATAGGAGCCCACTGCTTTCAATGGTGCAGAGTATATTCCCATTACACCTCCTACTTGCTGTGCAGTCATATTCACAGATAGTTACCTAGTGTGTAATTGCTGATGTCTGGTCCTCCGGTGTAATAATCTTCACCCAGGGCGATTGGTCAAGTGGTGCCATTACATCACAAAGATACAGCAGGATGTCATCTGACAGGAGGGCCAATCAGTTGCCTAGTACGCAATAGGATACATGTATCATGGTATAGAAAAGGGAGCAATGTAGACAGGATGCCCAGCTGAAGACTAGGGTGGTGAGATGAAAGGACCTGGGCCATTATTTGAGACTCATACATTTGTTTGAAGGAGTGGTTGATCATAACATTCTGGAATTCTCTATAGGTTAACTGATATGGATGTGCTAAAATGAAGCTGTTAGAATCTGTTATTCATAGTTTTTATTATTCCCACGAACCGTAGCATAAACCTTCCTCTCTTAGCTTATCAGATCACTGAATTGCTATAGTGTACCATAACCTAAAATAATCCTTGTGAGAAGGGTACGCTATCTCTTGGCTGCCAAAGAGATCTTTCTATCCAAGTCCTCATATAGGTGCTATAGTTGTGTAGAATGTACCAGCAAATGAGGCATAGGATTGAAAGAAGTCAGCTAGGTTGAAATCTAAATTGAGATTATAATTTTTAGTGAGCTTTGGATTTTCACAATATTAGATACACCATAGTACTAATGATTGACACTTTATAAAAATCATTTTTTGGTAGTGTTGCATTTCTTTGGAAATATTCAAGTTCTAAAAATTGACTAGCAGTGGACCTTTCCATCTGCAGATTATACTCAATGGCCAGCAGAGGCAGTGTTGCAGAGGAATATTTCTCCGCTTGCTGAGAAAAAAAAAAGAAAGCTCATTCCTCAGCCTTCTCCATGCCTCGATCAATATATATGGTAAGTCAAAATCTCATTTATTCATTTTGCCATTAATAAAAAGTTCATAGCATCTGATGGCTCTCAGTGCCATTTAGTGGGGTTTTCCGCATATATATAATCTTCTAAGACGGTGGCAATATGGATGACGCTATGGCCATCATGATAGTTTATCAAAGACTTTGACTGTCTATGTGGCTGACAAAATCTTCTTTAGATACTTGTGCAGGCAATCTGTCTTCTGATGTAATTACCATCTTTCAGGCTGGAATGAGGTGTCTTAGGTTAGAGCAATTGACTTACTTTCAGATGGAGGGAAGCTATTTAACCTGTTTCCCTGCTCTCTGTGAGTGGGACTCTGATACTCCAGATGGACTGCTGTTTAGAAACTGTGTTATTTTAACTCTAGCCCTATTTAAATAGGAGCCCAATGCTTTCAATGGTGCAGAGTATATTCCCATTACACCTCCTACTTGCTGTGGAGTCATATTCCCAGATACTTACCTAGTGTGTACTTGCTGATGTCTGGTCCTCCGGTGTAATCGTCTCCCAGGGCAATTGGTCATGTGGTGCCATTACATCACAAAGCTACAGCAGGATGTCTTCTGACATGAGGGCCAATCAGTTGCTTCTTCTAACTCTAGCCCTCTTTAAATAGGAGCCCACTGCTTTCAATGGTGCAGAGTATATTCCCATTACACCTCCTACTTGCTGTGCAGTCATATTCACAGATAGTTACCTAGTGTGTAATTGCTGATGTCTGGTCCTCCGGTGTAATAATCTTCACCCAGGGCGATTGGTCAAGTGGTGCCATTACATCACAAAGATACAGCAGGATGTCATCTGACAGGAGGGCCAATCAGTTGCCTAGTACGCAATAGGATACATGTATCATGGTATAGAAAAGGGAGCAATGTAGACAGGATGCCCAGCTGAAGACTAGGGTGGTGAGATGAAAGGACCTGGGCCATTATTTGAGACTCATACATTTGTTTGAAGGAGTGGTTGATCATAACATTCTGGAATTCTCTATAGGTTAACTGATATGGATGTGCTAAAATGAAGCTGTTAGAATCTGTTATTCATAGTTTTTATTATTCCCACGAACCGTAGCATAAACCTTCCTCTCTTAGCTTATCAGATCACTGAATTGCTATAGTGTACCATAACCTAAAATAATCCTTGTGAGAAGGGTACGCTATCTCTTGGCTGCCAAAGAGATCTTTCTATCCAAGTCCTCATATAGGTGCTATAGTTGTGTAGAATGTACCAGCAAATGAGGCATAGGATTGAAAGAAGTCAGCTAGGTTGAAATCTAAATTGAGATTATAATTTTTAGTGAGCTTTGGATTTTCACAATATTAGATACACCATAGTACTAATGATTGACACTTTATAAAAATCATTTTTTGGTAGTGTTGCATTTCTTTGGAAATATTCAAGTTCTAAAAATTGACTAACAGTGGACTTTTCCATCTGCAGATTATACTCAATGGCCAGCAGAGGCAGTGTTGCAGAGGAATATTTCTCTGCTTGCTGAGAAAAAAAAAAAAAGAAAGCTCATTCCTCAGCCTTCTCCATGCCTCGATCAATGTATATGGTAAGTCAAAATCTCATTTATTCATTTTGCCATTAATAAAAAGTTCATAGCATCTGATGGCTCTCAGTGCCATTTAGTGGGGTCTTCCGCATAAATATAATCTTCTAAGACGGTAGCAATATGGATGACGCTATGGCCATAATGATAGTTTATCAAAGACTTTGACTGTCTATGTGGCTGACAAAATCTTTTTTAGATACTTGTGCAGGCAATCTGTCCTCCGAAGTAATTACCATCTTTCAGGCTTGAATGAGGTGTCTTAGGTTAGAGCAATTGACTTACTTTCAGATGGAGGGAAGCTATTTAACCTGTTTCCCTGCTCTCTGTGAGTGGGACTCTGATACTCCAGATGGACTGCTGTTTAGAAACTGTGTTATTTTAACTCTAGCCCTCTTTAAATAGGAGCCCAATGCTTTCAATGGTGCAGAGTATATTCCCATTACACCTCCTACTTGCTGTGGAGTCATATTCCCAGATACTTACCTAGTGTGTACTTGCTGATGTCTGGTCCTCCGGTGTAATCGTCTCCCAGGGCAATTGGTCATGTGGTGCCATTACATCACAAAGCTACAGCAGGATGTCTTCTGACTTGAGGGCCAATCAGTTGCTTCTTCTAACTCTAGCCCTCTTTAAATAGGAGCCCACTGCTTTCAATGGTGCAGAGTCTATTCCCATTACACCTCCTACTTGCTGTGCAGTCATATTCACAGATAGTTACCTAGTGTGTAATTGCTGATGTCTGGTCCTCCGGTGTAATAATCTTCACCCAGGGCGATTGGTCAAGTGGTGCCATTACATCACAAAGATACAGCAGGATGTCATCTGACAGGAGGGCCAATCAGTTGCCTAGTATGCAATAGGATACATGTATCATGGTATAGAAAAGGGAGCAATGTAGACAGGATGCCCAGCTGAAGACTAGGGTGGTGAGATGAAAGGACCTAGGCCATTATTTGAGACTTATACATTTGTTTGAAGGAGTGGTTGATCATAACATTCTGGAATTCTCTATAGGTTAACTGATATGGATGTGCTAAAATGAAGATGTTAGAATCTGTTATTCATAGTTTTTATTATTCCCACGAACCGTAGCATAAACCTTCCTCTCTTAGCTTATCAGATCACTGAATTGCTATAGTGTACCATAACCTAAAATAATTCTTGTGAGAAGGGTACGCTATCTCTTGGCTGCCAAAGAGATCTTTCTATCCAAGTCCTCATATAAGTGCTATAGTTGTGTAGAATGTACCAGCAAATGAGGCATAGGATTGAAAGAAGTCAGCTAGGTTGAAATCTAAATTGAGATTATAATTTTTAGTGAGCTTTGGATTTTCACAATATTAGATACACCATAGTACTAATGATTGACACTTTATAAAAATCATTTTTTGGTAGTGTTGCATTTCTTTGGAAATATTCAAGTTCTAAAAATTGACTAGCAGTGGACCTTTCCATCTGCAGATTATACTCAATGGCCAGCAGAGGCAGTGTTGCAGAGGAATATTTCTCCGCTTGCTGAGAAAAAAAAAAGAAAGCTCATTCCTCAGCCTTCTCCATGCCTCGATCAATATATATGGTAAGTCAAAATCTCATTTATTCATTTTGCCATTAATAAAAAGTTCATAGCATCTGATGGCTCTCAGTGCCATTTAGTGGGGTTTTCCGCATATATATAATCTTCTAAGACGGTGGCAATATGGATGACGCTATGGCCATCATGATAGTTTATCAAAGACTTTGACTGTCTATGTGGCTGACAAAATCTTCTTTAGATACTTGTGCAGGCAATCTGTCTTCTGATGTAATTACCATCTTTCAGGCTGGAATGAGGTGTCTTAGGTTAGAGCAATTGACTTACTTTCAGATGGAGGGAAGCTATTTAACCTGTTTCCCTGCTCTCTGTGAGTGGGACTCTGATACTCCAGATGGACTGCTGTTTAGAAACTGTGTTATTTTAACTCTAGCCCTATTTAAATAGGAGCCCAATGCTTTCAATGGTGCAGAGTATATTCCCATTACACCTCCTACTTGCTGTGGAGTCATATTCCCAGATACTTACCTAGTGTGTACTTGCTGATGTCTGGTCCTCCGGTGTAATCGTCTCCCAGGGCAATTGGTCATGTGGTGCCATTACATCACAAAGCTACAGCAGGATGTCTTCTGACATGAGGGCCAATCAGTTGCTTCTTCTAACTCTAGCCCTCTTTAAATAGGAGCCCACTGCTTTCAATGGTGCAGAGTATATTCCCATTACACCTCCTACTTGCTGTGCAGTCATATTCACAGATAGTTACCTAGTGTGTAATTGCTGATGTCTGGTCCTCCGGTGTAATAATCTTCACCCAGGGCGATTGGTCAAGTGGTGCCATTACATCACAAAGATACAGCAGGATGTCATCTGACAGGAGGGCCAATCAGTTGCCTAGTACGCAATAGGATACATGTATCATGGTATAGAAAAGGGAGCAATGTAGACAGGATGCCCAGCTGAAGACTAGGGTGGTGAGATGAAAGGACCTGGGCCATTATTTGAGACTCATACATTTGTTTGAAGGAGTGGTTGATCATAACATTCTGGAATTCTCTATAGGTTAACTGATATGGATGTGCTAAAATGAAGCTGTTAGAATCTGTTATTCATAGTTTTTATTATTCCCACGAACCGTAGCATAAACCTTCCTCTCTTAGCTTATCAGATCACTGAATTGCTATAGTGTACCATAACCTAAAATAATCCTTGTGAGAAGGGTACGCTATCTCTTGGCTGCCAAAGAGATCTTTCTATCCAAGTCCTCATATAGGTGCTATAGTTGTGTAGAATGTACCAGCAAATGAGGCATAGGATTGAAAGAAGTCAGCTAGGTTGAAATCTAAATTGAGATTATAATTTTTAGTGAGCTTTGGATTTTCACAATATTAGATACACCATAGTACTAATGATTGACACTTTATAAAAATCATTTTTTGGTAGTGTTGCATTTCTTTGGAAATATTCAAGTTCTAAAAATTGACTAACAGTGGACTTTTCCATCTGCAGATTATACTCAATGGCCAGCAGAGGCAGTGTTGCAGAGGAATATTTCTCCGCTTGCTGAGAAAAAAAAAAAGAAAGCTCATTCCTCAGCCTTCTCCATGCCTCGATCAATATATATGGTAAGTCAAAATCTCATTTATTCATTTTGCCATTAATAAAAAGTTCATAGCATCTGATGGCTCTCAGTGCCATTTAGTGGGGTTTTCCGCATATATATAATCTTCT
The DNA here is from genome assembly GCF_964261635.1 of Lissotriton helveticus. Taxonomy (NCBI): domain Eukaryota; kingdom Metazoa; phylum Chordata; class Amphibia; order Caudata; family Salamandridae; genus Lissotriton; species Lissotriton helveticus. The sequence continues at coordinate 1,331,391,059 of NC_136061.1, read as the reverse complement.
AAGACGGTGGCAATATGGATGACGCTATGGCCATCATGATAGTTTATCAAAGACTTTGACTGTCTATGTGGCTGACAAAATCTTCTTTAGATACTTGTGCAGGCAATCTGTCTTCCGATGTAATTACCATCTTTCAGGCTTGAATGAGGTGTCTTAGGTTAGAGCAATTGACTTACTTTCAGATGGAGGGAAGCTATTTAACCTGTTTCCCTGCTCTCTGTGAGTGGGACTCTGATACTCCAGATGGACTGCTGTTTAGAAACTGTGTTATTTTAACTCTAGCCCTCTTTAAATAGGAGCCCAATGCTTTCAATGGTGCAGAGTATATTCCCATTACACCTCCTACTTGCTGTGGAGTCATATTCCCAGATACTTACCTAGTGTGTACTTGCTGATGTCTGGTCCTCCGGTGTAATCGTCTCCCAGGGCAATTGGTCATGTGGTGCCATTACATCACAAAGCTACAGCAGGATGTCTTCTGACATGAGGGCCAATCAGTTGCTTCTTCTAACTCTATCCCTCTTTAAATAGGAGCCCACTGCTTTCAATGGTGCAGAGTATATTCCCATTACACCTCCTACTTGCTGTGCAGTCATATTCACAGATAGTTACCTAGTGTGTAATTGCTGATGTCTGGTCCTCCGGTGTAATAACCTTCACCCAGGGCGATTGGTCAAGTGGTGCCATTACATCACAAAGATACAGCAGGATGTCATCTGACAGGAGGGCCAATCAGTTGCCTAGTACGCAATAGGATACATGTATCATGGTATAGAAAAGGGAGCAATGTAGACAGGATGCCCAGCTGAAGACTAGGGTGGTGAGATGAAAGGACCTGGGCCATTATTTGAGACTCATACATTTGTTTGAAGGAGTGGTTGATCATAACATTCTGGAATTCTCTATAGGTTAACTGATATGGATGTGCTAAAATGAAGCTGTTAGAATCTGTTATTCATAGTTTTTATTATTCCCACGAACCGTAGCATAAACCTTCCTCTCTTAGCTTATCAGATCACTGAATTGCTATAGTGTACCATAACCTAAAATAATTCTTGTGAGAAGGGTACGCTATCTCTTGGCTGCCAAAGAGATCTTTCTATCCAAGTCCTCATATAGGTGCTATAGTTGTGTAGAATGTACCAGCAAATGAGGCATAGGATTGAAAGAAGTCAGCTAGGTTGAAATCTAAATTGAGATTATAATTTTTAGTGAGCTTTGGATTTTCACAATATTAGATACACCATAGTACTAATGATTGACACTTTATAAAAATCATTTTTTGGTAGTGTTGCATTTCTTTGGAAATATTCAAGTTCTAAAAATTGACTAACAGTGGACTTTTCCATCTGCAGATTATACTGAATGGCCAGCAGAGGCAGTGTTGCAGAGGAATATTTCTCTGCTTGCTGAGAAAAAAAAAAAAAGAAAGCTCATTCCTCAGCCTTCTCCATGCCTCGATCAATATATATGGTAAGTCAAAATCTCATTTATTCATTTTGCCATTAATAAAAAGTTCATAGCATCTGATGGCTCTCAGTGCCATTTAGTGGGGTTTTCCGCATATATATAATCTTCTAAGACGGTGGCAATATGGATGACGCTATGGCCATCATGATAGTTTATCAAAGACTTTGACTGTCTATGTGGCTGACAAAATCTTCTTTAGATACTTGTGCAGGCAATCTGTCTTCCGATGTAATTACCATCTTTCAGGCTTGAATGAGGTGTCTTAGGTTAGAGCAATTGACTTACTTTCAGATGGAGGGAAGCTATTTAACCTGTTTCCCTGCTCTCTGTGAGTGGGACTCTGATACTCCAGATGGACTGCTGTTTAGAAACTGTGTTATTTTAACTCTAGCCCTCTTTAAATAGGAGCCCAATGCTTTCAATGGTGCAGAGTATATTCCCATTACACCTCCTACTTGCTGTGGAGTCATATTCCCAGATACTTACCTAGTGTGTACTTGCTGATGTCTGGTCCTCCGGTGTAATCGTCTCCCAGGGCAATTGGTCATGTGGTGCCATTACATCACAAAGCTACAGCAGGATGTCTTCTGACATGAGGGCCAATCAGTTGCTTCTTCTAACTCTAGCCCTCTTTAAATAGGAGCCCACTGCTTTCAATGGTGCAGAGTATATTCCCATTACACCTCCTACTTGCTGTGCAGTCATATTCACAGATAGTTACCTAGTGTGTAATTGCTGATGTCTGGTCCTCCGGTGTAATAATCTTCACCCAGGGCGATTGGTCAAGTGGTGCCATTACATCACAAAGATACAGCAGGATGTCATCTGACAGGAGGGCCAATCAGTTGCCTAGTACGCAATAGGATACATGTATCATGGTATAGAAAAGGGAGCAATGTAGACAGGATGCCCAGCTGAAGACTAGGGTGGTGAGATGAAAGGACCTGGGCCATTATTTGAGACTCATACATTTGTTTGAAGGAGTGGTTGATCATAACATTCTGGAATTCTCTATAGGTTAACTGATATGGATGTGCTAAAATGAAGCTGTTAGAATCTGTTATTCATAGTTTTTATTATTCCCACGAACCGTAGCATAAACCTTCCTCTCTTAGCTTATCAGATCACTGAATTGCTATAGTGTACCATAACCTAAAATAATCCTTGTGAGAAGGGTACGCTATCTCTTGGCTGCCAAAGAGATCTTTCTATCCAAGTCCTCATATAGGTGCTATAGTTGTGTAGAATGTACCAGCAAATGAGGCATAGGATTGAAAGAAGTCAGCTAGGTTGAAATCTAAATTGAGATTATAATTTTTAGTGAGCTTTGGATTTTCACAATATTAGATACACCATAGTACTAATGATTGACACTTTATAAAAATCATTTTTTGGTAGTGTTGCATTTCTTTGGAAATATTCAAGTTCTAAAAATTGACTAACAGTGGACTTTTCCATCTGCAGATTATACTCAATGGCCAGCAGAGGCAGTGTTGCAGAGGAATATTTCTCCGCTTGCTGAGAAAAAAAAAAAAGAAAGCTCATTCCTCAGCCTTCTCCATGCCTCGATCAATATATATGGTAAGTCAAAATCTCATTTATTCATTTTGCCATTAATAAAAAGTTCATAGCATCTGATGGCTCTCAGTGCCATTTAGTGGGGTTTTCCGCATATATATAATCTTCTAAGACGGTGGCAATATGGATGACGCTATGGCCATCATGATAGTTTATCAAAGACTTTGACTGTCTATGTGGCTGACAAAATCTTCTTTAGATACTTGTGCAGGCAATCTGTCTTCCGATGTAATTACCATCTTTCAGGCTTGAATGAGGTGTCTTAGGTTAGAGCAATTGACTTACTTTCAGATGGAGGGAAGCTATTTAACCTGTTTCCCTGCTCTCTGTGAGTGGGACTCTGATACTCCAGATGGACTGCTGTTTAGAAACTGTGTTATTTTAACTCTAGCCCTCTTTAAATAGGAGCCCAATGCTTTCAATGGTGCAGAGTATATTCCCATTACACCTCCTACTTGCTGTGGAGTCATATTCCCAGATACTTACCTAGTGTGTACTTGCTGATGTCTGGTCCTCCGGTGTAATCGTCTCCCAGGGCAATTGGTCATGTGGTGCCATTACATCACAAAGCTACAGCAGGATGTCTTCTGACATGAGGGCCAATCAGTTGCTTCTTCTAACTCTATCCCTCTTTAAATAGGAGCCCACTGCTTTCAATGGTGCAGAGTATATTCCCATTACACCTCCTACTTGCTGTGCAGTCATATTCACAGATAGTTACCTAGTGTGTAATTGCTGATGTCTGGTCCTCCGGTGTAATAACCTTCACCCAGGGCGATTGGTCAAGTGGTGCCATTACATCACAAAGATACAGCAGGATGTCATCTGACAGGAGGGCCAATCAGTTGCCTAGTACGCAATAGGATACATGTATCATGGTATAGAAAAGGGAGCAATGTAGACAGGATGCCCAGCTGAAGACTAGGGTGGTGAGATGAAAGGACCTGGGCCATTATTTGAGACTCATACATTTGTTTGAAGGAGTGGTTGATCATAACATTCTGGAATTCTCTATAGGTTAACTGATATGGATGTGCTAAAATGAAGCTGTTAGAATCTGTTATTCATAGTTTTTATTATTCCCACGAACCGTAGCATAAACCTTCCTCTCTTAGCTTATCAGATCACTGAATTGCTATAGTGTACCATAACCTAAAATAATTCTTGTGAGAAGGGTACGCTATCTCTTGGCTGCCAAAGAGATCTTTCTATCCAAGTCCTCATATAGGTGCTATAGTTGTGTAGAATGTACCAGCAAATGAGGCATAGGATTGAAAGAAGTCAGCTAGGTTGAAATCTAAATTGAGATTATAATTTTTAGTGAGCTTTGGATTTTCACAATATTAGATACACCATAGTACTAATGATTGACACTTTATAAAAATCATTTTTTGGTAGTGTTGCATTTCTTTGGAAATATTCAAGTTCTAAAAATTGACTAACAGTGGACTTTTCCATCTGCAGATTATACTGAATGGCCAGCAGAGGCAGTGTTGCAGAGGAATATTTCTCTGCTTGCTGAGAAAAAAAAAAAAAGAAAGCTCATTCCTCAGCCTTCTCCATGCCTCGATCAATATATATGGTAAGTCAAAATCTCATTTATTCATTTTGCCATTAATAAAAAGTTCATAGCATCTGATGGCTCTCAGTGCCATTTAGTGGGGTTTTCCGCATATATATAATCTTCTAAGACGGTGGCAATATGGATGACGCTATGGCCATCATGATAGTTTATCAAAGACTTTGACTGTCTATGTGGCTGACAAAATCTTCTTTAGATACTTGTGCAGGCAATCTGTCTTCCGATGTAATTACCATCTTTCAGGCTTGAATGAGGTGTCTTAGGTTAGAGCAATTGACTTACTTTCAGATGGAGGGAAGCTATTTAACCTGTTTCCCTGCTCTCTGTGAGTGGGACTCTGATACTCCAGATGGACTGCTGTTTAGAAACTGTGTTATTTTAACTCTAGCCCTCTTTAAATAGGAGCCCAATGCTTTCAATGGTGCAGAGTATATTCCCATTACACCTCCTACTTGCTGTGGAGTCATATTCCCAGATACTTACCTAGTGTGTACTTGCTGATGTCTGGTCCTCCGGTGTAATCGTCTCCCAGGGCAATTGGTCATGTGGTGCCATTACATCACAAAGCTACAGCAGGATGTCTTCTGACATGAGGGCCAATCAGTTGCTTCTTCTAACTCTAGCCCTCTTTAAATAGGAGCCCACTGCTTTCAATGGTGCAGAGTATATTCCCATTACACCTCCTACTTGCTGTGCAGTCATATTCACAGATAGTTACCTAGTGTGTAATTGCTGATGTCTGGTCCTCCGGTGTAATAATCTTCACCCAGGGCGATTGGTCAAGTGGTGCCATTACATCACAAAGATACAGCAGGATGTCATCTGACAGGAGGGCCAATCAGTTGCCTAGTACGCAATAGGATACATGTATCATGGTATAGAAAAGGGAGCAATGTAGACAGGATGCCCAGCTGAAGACTAGGGTGGTGAGATGAAAGGACCTGGGCCATTATTTGAGACTCATACATTTGTTTGAAGGAGTGGTTGATCATAACATTCTGGAATTCTCTATAGGTTAACTGATATGGATGTGCTAAAATGAAGCTGTTAGAATCTGTTATTCATAGTTTTTATTATTCCCACGAACCGTAGCATAAACCTTCCTCTCTTAGCTTATCAGATCACTGAATTGCTATAGTGTACCATAACCTAAAATAATCCTTGTGAGAAGGGTACGCTATCTCTTGGCTGCCAAAGAGATCTTTCTATCCAAGTCCTCATATAGGTGCTATAGTTGTGTAGAATGTACCAGCAAATGAGGCATAGGATTGAAAGAAGTCAGCTAGGTTGAAATCTAAATTGAGATTATAATTTTTAGTGAGCTTTGGATTTTCACAATATTAGATACACCATAGTACTAATGATTGACACTTTATAAAAATCATTTTTTGGTAGTGTTGCATTTCTTTGGAAATATTCAAGTTCTAAAAATTGACTAACAGTGGACTTTTCCATCTGCAGATTATACTCAATGGCCAGCAGAGGCAGTGTTGCAGAGGAATATTTCTCCGCTTGCTGAGAAAAAAAAAAAGAAAGCTCATTCCTCAGCCTTCTCCATGCCTCGATCAATATATATGGTAAGTCAAAATCTCATTTATTCATTTTGCCATTAATAAAAAGTTCATAGCATCTGATGGCTCTCAGTGCCATTTAGTGGGGTTTTCCGCATATATATAATCTTCTAAGACGGTGGCAATATGGATGACGCTATGGCCATCATGATAGTTTATCAAAGACTTTGACTGTCTATGTGGCTGACAAAATCTTCTTTAGATACTTGTGCAGGCAATCTGTCTTCCGATGTAATTACCATCTTTCAGGCTTGAATGAGGTGTCTTAGGTTAGAGCAATTGACTTACTTTCAGATGGAGGGAAGCTATTTAACCTGTTTCCCTGCTCTCTGTGAGTGGGACTCTGATACTCCAGATGGACTGCTGTTTAGAAACTGTGTTATTTTAACTCTAGCCCTCTTTAAATAGGAGCCCAATGCTTTCAATGGTGCAGAGTATATTCCCATTACACCTCCTACTTGCTGTGGAGTCATATTCCCAGATACTTACCTAGTGTGTACTTGCTGATGTCTGGTCCTCCGGTGTAATCGTCTCCCAGGGCAATTGGTCATGTGGTGCCATTACATCACAAAGCTACAGCAGGATGTCTTCTGACATGAGGGCCAATCAGTTGCTTCTTCTAACTCTATCCCTCTTTAAATAGGAGCCCACTGCTTTCAATGGTGCAGAGTATATTCCCATTACACCTCCTACTTGCTGTGCAGTCATATTCACAGATAGTTACCTAGTGTGTAATTGCTGATGTCTGGTCCTCCGGTGTAATAACCTTCACCCAGGGCGATTGGTCAAGTGGTGCCATTACATCACAAAGATACAGCAGGATGTCATCTGACAGGAGGGCCAATCAGTTGCCTAGTACGCAATAGGATACATGTATCATGGTATAGAAAAGGGAGCAATGTAGACAGGATGCCCAGCTGAAGACTAGGGTGGTGAGATGAAAGGACCTGGGCCATTATTTGAGACTCATACATTTGTTTGAAGGAGTGGTTGATCATAACATTCTGGAATTCTCTATAGGTTAACTGATATGGATGTGCTAAAATGAAGCTGTTAGAATCTGTTATTCATAGTTTTTATTATTCCCACGAACCGTAGCATAAACCTTCCTCTCTTAGCTTATCAGATCACTGAATTGCTATAGTGTACCATAACCTAAAATAATTCTTGTGAGAAGGGTACGCTATCTCTTGGCTGCCAAAGAGATCTTTCTATCCAAGTCCTCATATAGGTGCTATAGTTGTGTAGAATGTACCAGCAAATGAGGCATAGGATTGAAAGAAGTCAGCTAGGTTGAAATCTAAATTGAGATTATAATTTTTAGTGAGCTTTGGATTTTCACAATATTAGATACACCATAGTACTAATGATTGACACTTTATAAAAATCATTTTTTGGTAGTGTTGCATTTCTTTGGAAATATTCAAGTTCTAAAAATTGACTAACAGTGGACTTTTCCATCTGCAGATTATACTGAATGGCCAGCAGAGGCAGTGTTGCAGAGGAATATTTCTCTGCTTGCTGAGAAAAAAAAAAAAAGAAAGCTCATTCCTCAGCCTTCTCCATGCCTCGATCAATATATATGGTAAGTCAAAATCTCATTTATTCATTTTGCCATTAATAAAAAGTTCATAGCATCTGATGGCTCTCAGTGCCATTTAGTGGGGTTTTCCGCATATATATAATCTTCTAAGACGGTGGCAATATGGATGACGCTATGGCCATCATGATAGTTTATCAAAGACTTTGACTGTCTATGTGGCTGACAAAATCTTCTTTAGATACTTGTGCAGGCAATCTGTCTTCCGATGTAATTACCATCTTTCAGGCTTGAATGAGGTGTCTTAGGTTAGAGCAATTGACTTACTTTCAGATGGAGGGAAGCTATTTAACCTGTTTCCCTGCTCTCTGTGAGTGGGACTCTGATACTCCAGATGGACTGCTGTTTAGAAACTGTGTTATTTTAACTCTAGCCCTCTTTAAATAGGAGCCCAATGCTTTCAATGGTGCAGAGTATATTCCCATTACACCTCCTACTTGCTGTGGAGTCATATTCCCAGATACTTACCTAGTGTGTACTTGCTGATGTCTGGTCCTCCGGTGTAATCGTCTCCCAGGGCAATTGGTCATGTGGTGCCATTACATCACAAAGCTACAGCAGGATGTCTTCTGACATGAGGGCCAATCAGTTGCTTCTTCTAACTCTAGCCCTCTTTAAATAGGAGCCCACTGCTTTCAATGGTGCAGAGTATATTCCCATTACACCTCCTACTTGCTGTGCAGTCATATTCACAGATAGTTACCTAGTGTGTAATTGCTGATGTCTGGTCCTCCGGTGTAATAACCTTCACCCAGGGCGATTGGTCAAGTGGTGCCATTACATCACAAAGATACAGCAGGATGTCATCTGACAGGAGGGCCAATCAGTTGCCTAGTACGCAATAGGATACATGTATCATGGTATAGAAAAGGGAGCAATGTAGACAGGATGCCCAGCTGAAGACTAGGGTGGTGAGATGAAAGGACCTGGGCCATTATTTGAGACTCATACATTTGTTTGAAGGAGTGGTTGATCATAACATTCTGGAATTCTCTATAGGTTAACTGATATGGATGTGCTAAAATGAAGATGTTAGAATCTGTTATTCATAGTTTTTATTATTCCCACGAACCGTAGCATAAACCTTCCTCCCTTAGCTTATCAGATCACTGAATTGCTATAGTGTACCATAACCTAAAATAATCCTTGTGAGAAGGGTACGCTATCTCTTGGCTGCCAAAGAGATCTTTCTATCCAAGTCCTCATATAGGTGCTATAGTTGTGTAGAATGTACCAGCAAATGAGGCATAGGATTGAAAGAAGTCAGCTAGGTTGAAATCTAAATTGAGATTATAATTTTTAGTGAGCTTTGGATTTTCACAATATTAGATACACCATAGTACTAATGATTGACACTTTATAAAAATCATTTTTTGGTAGTGTTGCATTTCTTTGGAAATATTCAAGTTCTAAAAATTGACTAACAGTGGACTTTTCCATCTGCAGATTATACTCAATGGCCAGCAGAGGCAGTGTTGCAGACGAATATTTTTCCGCTTGCTGAGAAAAAAAAAAAGAAAGCTCATTCCTCAGCCTTCTCCATGCCTCGATCAATATATATGGTAAGTCAAAATCTCATTTATTCATTTTGCCATTAATAAAAAGTTCATAGCATCTGATGGCTCTCAGTGCCATTTAGTGGGGTTTTCCGCATATATATAATCTTCTAAGACGGTGGCAATATGGATGACGCCATGGCCATCATGATAGTTTATCAAAGACTTTGACTGTCTATGTGGCTGACAAAATCTTCTTTAGATACTTGTGCAGGCAATCTGTCTTCCGATGTAATTACCATCTTTCAGGCTGGAATGAGGTGTCTTAGGTTAGAGCAATTGACTTACTTTCAGATGGAGGGAAGCTATTTAACCTGTTTCCCTGCTCTCTGTGAGTGGGACTCTGATACTCCAGATGGACTGCTGTTTAGAAACTGTGTTATTTTAACTCTAGCCCTATTTAAATAGGAGCCCAATGCTTTCAATGGTGCAGAGTATATTCCCATTACACCTCCTACTTGCTGTGGAGTCATATTCCCAGATACTTACCTAGTGTGTACTTGCTGATGTCTGGTCCTCCGGTGTAATCGTCTCCCAGGGCAATTGGTCATGTGGTGCCATTACATCACAAAGCTACAGCAGGATGTCTTCTGACATGAGGGCCAATCAGTTGCTTCTTCTAACTCTAGCCCTCTTTAAATAGGAGCCCACTGCTTTCAATGGTGCAGAGTCTATTCCCATTACACCTCCTACTTGCTGTGCAGTCATATTCACAGATAGTTACCTAGTGTGTAATTGCTGATTTCTGGTCCTCCGGTGTAATAATCTTCACCCAGGGCGATTGGTCAAGTGGTGCCATTACATCACAAAGATACAGCAGGATGTCATCTGACAGGAGGGCCAATCAGTTGCCTAGTACGCAATAGGATACATGTATCATGGTATAGAAAAGGGAGCAATGTAGACAGGATGCCCAGCTGAAGACTAGGGTGGTGAGATGAAAGGACCTAGGCCATTATTTGAGACTTATACATTTGTTTGAAGGAGTGGTTGATCATAACATTCTGGAATTCTCTATAGGTTAACTGATATGGATGTGCTAAAATGAAGATGTTAGAATCTGTTATTCATAGTTTTTATTATTCCCACGAACCGTAGCATAAACCTTCCTCTCTTAGCTTATCAGATCACTGAATTGCTATAGTGTACCATAACCTAAAATAATCCTTGTGAGAAGGGTACGCTATCTCTTGGCTGCCAAAGACATCTTTCTATCCAAGTCCTCATATAGGTGCTATAGTTGTGTAGAATGTACCAGCAAATGAGGCATAGGATTGAAAGAAGTCAGCTAGGTTGAAATCTAAATTGAGATTATAATTTTTAGTGAGCTTTGGATTTTCACAATATTAGATACACCATAGTACTAATGATTGACACTTTATAAAAATCATTTTTTGGTAGTGTTGCATTTCTTTGGAAATATTCAAGTTCTAAAAATTGACTAACAGTGGACTTTTCCATCTGCAGATTATACTCAATGGCCAGCAGAGGCAGTGTTGCAGAGGAATATTTCTCTGCTTGCTGAGAAAAAAAAAAAAAGAAAGCTCATTCCTCAGCCTTCTCCATGCCTCGATCAATGTATATGGTAAGTCAAAATCTCATTTATTCATTTTGCCATTAATAAAAAGTTCATAGCATCTGATGGCTCTCAGTGCCATTTAGTGGGGTCTTCCGCATAAATATAATCTTCTAAGACGGTAGCAATATGGATGACGCTATGGCCATAATGATAGTTTATCAAAGACTTTGACTGTCTATGTGGCTGACAAAATCTTTTTTAGATACTTGTGCAGGCAATCTGTCCTCCGAAGTAATTACCATCTTTCAGGCTTGAATGAGGTGTCTTAGGTTAGAGCAATTGACTTACTTTCAGATGGAGGGAAGCTATTTAACCTGTTTCCCTGCTCTCTGTGAGTGGGACTCTGATACTCCAGATGGACTGCTGTTTAGAAACTGTGTTATTTTAACTCTAGCCCTCTTTAAATAGGAGCCCAATGCTTTCAATGGTGCAGAGTATATTCCCATTACACCTCCTACTTGCTGTGGAGTCATATTTCCAGATACTTACCTAGTGTGTACTTGCTGATGTCTGGTCCTCCGGTGTAATCGTCTCCCAGGGCAATTGGTCATGTGGTGCCATTACATCACAAAGCTACAGCAGGATGTCTTCTGACTTGAGGGCCAATCAGTTGCTTCTTCTAACTCTAGCCCTCTTTAAATAGGAGCCCACTGCTTTCAATGGTGCAGAGTCTATTCCCATTACACCTCCTACTTGCTGTGCAGTCATATTCACAGATAGTTACCTAGTGTGTAATTGCTGATGTCTGGTCCTCCGGTGTAATAATCTTCACCCAGGGCGATTGGTCAAGTGGTGCCATTACATCACAAAGATACAGCAGGATGTCATCTGACAGGAGGGCCAATCAGTTGCCTAGTATGCAATAGGATACATGTATCATGGTATAGAAAAGGGAGCAATGTAGACAGGATGCCCAGCTGAAGACTAGGGTGGTGAGATGAAAGGACCTAGGCCATTATTTGAGACTTATACATTTGTTTGAAGGAGTGGTTGATCATAACATTCTGGAATTCTCTATAGGTTAACTGATATGGATGTGCTAAAATGAAGATGTTAGAATCTGTTATTCATAGTTTTTATTATTCCCACGAACCGTAGCATAAACCTTCCTCTCTTAGCTTATCAGATCACTGAATTGCTATAGTGTACCATAACCTAAAATAATTCTTGTGAGAAGGGTACGCTATCTCTTGGCTGCCAAAGAGATCTTTCTATCCAAGTCCTCATATAAGTGCTATAGTTGTGTAGAATGTACCAGCAAATGAGGCATAGGATTGAAAGAAGTCAGCTAGGTTGAAATCTAAATTGAGATTATAATTTTTAGTGAGCTTTGGATTTTCACAATATTAGATACACCATAGTACTAATGATTGACACTTTATAAAAATCATTTTTTGGTAGTGTTGCATTTCTTTGGAAATATTCAAGTTCTAAAAATTGACTAGCAGTGGACCTTTCCATCTGCAGATTATACTCAATGGCCAGCAGAGGCAGTGTTGCAGAGGAATATTTCTCCGCTTGCTGAGAAAAAAAAAAGAAAGCTCATTCCTCAGCCTTCTCCATGCCTCGATCAATATATATGGTAAGTCAAAATCTCATTTATTCATTTTGCCATTAATAAAAAGTTCATAGCATCTGATGGCTCTCAGTGCCATTTAGTGGGGTTTTCCGCATATATATAATCTTCTAAGACGGTGGCAATATGGATGACGCTATGGCCATCATGATAGTTTATCAAAGACTTTGACTGTCTATGTGGCTGACAAAATCTTCTTTAGATACTTGTGCAGGCAATCTGTCTTCTGATGTAATTACCATCTTTCAGGCTGGAATGAGGTGTCTTAGGTTAGAGCAATTGACTTACTTTCAGATGGAGGGAAGCTATTTAACCTGTTTCCCTGCTCTCTGTGAGTGGGACTCTGATACTCCAGATGGACTGCTGTTTAGAAACTGTGTTATTTTAACTCTAGCCCTATTTAAATAGGAGCCCAATGCTTTCAATGGTGCAGAGTATATTCCCATTACACCTCCTACTTGCTGTGGAGTCATATTCCCAGATACTTACCTAGTGTGTACTTGCTGATGTCTGGTCCTCCGGTGTAATCGTCTCCCAGGGCAATTGGTCATGTGGTGCCATTACATCACAAAGCTACAGCAGGATGTCTTCTGACATGAGGGCCAATCAGTTGCTTCTTCTAACTCTAGCCCTCTTTAAATAGGAGCCCACTGCTTTCAATGGTGCAGAGTATATTCCCATTACACCTCCTACTTGCTGTGCAGTCATATTCACAGATAGTTACCTAGTGTGTAATTGCTGATGTCTGGTCCTCCGGTGTAATAATCTTCACCCAGGGCGATTGGTCAAGTGGTGCCATTACATCACAAAGATACAGCAGGATGTCATCTGACAGGAGGGCCAATCAGTTGCCTAGTACGCAATAGGATACATGTATCATGGTATAGAAAAGGGAGCAATGTAGACAGGATGCCCAGCTGAAGACTAGGGTGGTGAGATGAAAGGACCTGGGCCATTATTTGAGACTCATACATTTGTTTGAAGGAGTGGTTGATCATAACATTCTGGAATTCTCTATAGGTTAACTGATATGGATGTGCTAAAATGAAGCTGTTAGAATCTGTTATTCATAGTTTTTATTATTCCCACGAACCGTAGCATAAACCTTCCTCTCTTAGCTTATCAGATCACTGAATTGCTATAGTGTACCATAACCTAAAATAATCCTTGTGAGAAGGGTACGCTATCTCTTGGCTGCCAAAGAGATCTTTCTATCCAAGTCCTCATATAGGTGCTATAGTTGTGTAGAATGTACCAGCAAATGAGGCATAGGATTGAAAGAAGTCAGCTAGGTTGAAATCTAAATTGAGATTATAATTTTTAGTGAGCTTTGGATTTTCACAATATTAGATACACCATAGTACTAATGATTGACACTTTATAAAAATCATTTTTTGGTAGTGTTGCATTTCTTTGGAAATATTCAAGTTCTAAAAATTGACTAACAGTGGACTTTTCCATCTGCAGATTATACTGAATGGCCAGCAGAGGCAGTGTTGCAGAGGAATATTTCTCTGCTTGCTGAGAAAAAAAAAAAAGAAAGCTCATTCCTCAGCCTTCTCCATGCCTCGATCAATATATATGGTAAGTCAAAATCTCATTTATTCATTTTGCCATTAATAAAAAGTTCATAGCATCTGATGGCTCTCAGTGCCATTTAGTGGGGTTTTCCGCATATATATAATCTTCTAAGACGGTGGCAATATGGATGACGCTATGGCCATCATGATAGTTTATCAAAGACTTTGACTGTCTATGTGGCTGACAAAATCTTCTTTAGATACTTGTGCAGGCAATCTGTCTTCCGATGTAATTACCATCTTTCAGGCTTGAATGAGGTGTCTTAGGTTAGAGCAATTGACTTACTTTCAGATGGAGGGAAGCTATTTAACCTGTTTCCCTGCTCTCTGTGAGTGGGACTCTGATACTCCAGATGGACTGCTGTTTAGAAACTGTGTTATTTTAACTCTAGCCCTCTTTAAATAGGAGCCCAATGCTTTCAATGGTGCAGAGTATATTCCCATTACACCTCCTACTTGCTGTGGAGTCATATTCCCAGATACTTACCTAGTGTGTACTTGCTGATGTCTGGTCCTCCGGTGTAATCGTCTCCCAGGGCAATTGGTCATGTGGTGCCATTACATCACAAAGCTACAGCAGGATGTCTTCTGACATGAGGGCCAATCAGTTGCTTCTTCTAACTCTAGCCCTCTTTAAATAGGAGCCCACTGCTTTCAATGGTGCAGAGTATATTCCCATTACACCTCCTACTTGCTGTGCAGTCATATTCACAGATAGTTACCTAGTGTGTAATTGCTGATGTCTGGTCCTCCGGTGTAATAATCTTCACCCAGGGCGATTGGTCAAGTGGTGCCATTACATCACAAAGATACAGCAGGATGTCATCTGACAGGAGGGCCAATCAGTTGCCTAGTACGCAATAGGATACATGTATCATGGTATAGAAAAGGGAGCAATGTAGACAGGATGCCCAGCTGAAGACTAGGGTGGTGAGATGAAAGGACCTGGGCCATTATTTGAGACTCATACATTTGTTTGAAGGAGTGGTTGATCATAACATTCTGGAATTCTCTATAGGTTAACTGATATGGATGTGCTAAAATGAAGCTGTTAGAATCTGTTATTCATAGTTTTTATTATTCCCACGAACCGTAGCATAAACCTTCCTCTCTTAGCTTATCAGATCACTGAATTGCTATAGTGTACCATAACCTAAAATAATCCTTGTGAGAAGGGTACGCTATCTCTTGGCTGCCAAAGAGATCTTTCTATCCAAGTCCTCATATAGGTGCTATAGTTGTGTAGAATGTACCAGCAAATGAGGCATAGGATTGAAAGAAGTCAGCTAGGTTGAAATCTAAATTGAGATTATAATTTTTAGTGAGCTTTGGATTTTCACAATATTAGATACACCATAGTACTAATGATTGACACTTTATAAAAATCATTTTTTGGTAGTGTTGCATTTCTTTGGAAATATTCAAGTTCTAAAAATTGACTAACAGTGGACTTTTCCATCTGCAGATTATACTCAATGGCCAGCAGAGGCAGTGTTGCAGAGGAATATTTCTCCGCTTGCTGAGAAAAAAAAAAAGAAAGCTCATTCCTCAGCCTTCTCCATGCCTCGATCAATATATATGGTAAGTCAAAATCTCATTTATTCATTTTGCCATTAATAAAAAGTTCATAGCATCTGATGGCTCTCAGTGCCATTTAGTGGGGTTTTCCGCATATATATAATCTTCTAAGACGGTGGCAATATGGATGACGCTATGGCCATCATGATAGTTTATCAAAGACTTTGACTGTCTATGTGGCTGACAAAATCTTCTTTAGATACTTGTGCAGGCAATCTGTCTTCCGATGTAATTACCATCTTTCAGGCTTGAATGAGGTGTCTTAGGTTAGAGCAATTGACTTACTTTCAGATGGAGGGAAGCTATTTAACCTGTTTCCCTGCTCTCTGTGAGTGGGACTCTGATACTCCAGATGGACTGCTGTTTAGAAACTGTGTTATTTTAACTCTAGCCCTCTTTAAATAGGAGCCCAATGCTTTCAATGGTGCAGAGTATATTCCCATTACACCTCCTACTTGCTGTGGAGTCATATTCCCAGATACTTACCTAGTGTGTACTTGCTGATGTCTGGTCCTCCGGTGTAATCGTCTCCCAGGGCAATTGGTCATGTGGTGCCATTACATCACAAAGCTACAGCAGGATGTCTTCTGACATGAGGGCCAATCAGTTGCTTCTTCTAACTCTAGCCCTCTTTAAATAGGAGCCCACTGCTTTCAATGGTGCAGAGTATATTCCCATTACACCTCCTACTTGCTGTGCAGTCATATTCACAGATAGTTACCTAGTGTGTAATTGCTGATGTCTGGTCCTCCGGTGTAATAACCTTCACCCAGGGCGATTGGTCAAGTGGTGCCATTACATCACAAAGATACAGCAGGATGTCATCTGACAGGAGGGCCAATCAGTTGCCTAGTACGCAATAGGATACATGTATCATGGTATAGAAAAGGGAGCAATGTAGACAGGATGCCCAGCTGAAGACTAGGGTGGTGAGATGAAAGGACCTGGGCCATTATTTGAGACTCATACATTTGTTTGAAGGAGTGGTTGATCATAACATTCTGGAATTCTCTATAGGTTAACTGATATGGATGTGCTAAAATGAAGATGTTAGAATCTGTTATTCATAGTTTTTATTATTCCCACGAACCGTAGCATAAACCTTCCTCCCTTAGCTTATCAGATCACTGAATTGCTATAGTGTACCATAACCTAAAATAATCCTTGTGAGAAGGGTACGCTATCTCTTGGCTGCCAAAGAGATCTTTCTATCCAAGTCCTCATATAGGTGCTATAGTTGTGTAGAATGTACCAGCAAATGAGGCATAGGATTGAAAGAAGTCAGCTAGGTTGAAATCTAAATTGAGATTATAATTTTTAGTGAGCTTTGGATTTTCACAATATTAGATACACCATAGTACTAATGATTGACACTTTATAAAAATCATTTTTTGGTAGTGTTGCATTTCTTTGGAAATATTCAAGTTCTAAAAATTGACTAACAGTGGACTTTTCCATCTGCAGATTATACTCAATGGCCAGCAGAGGCAGTGTTGCAGAGGAATATTTTTCCGCTTGCTGAGAAAAAAAAAAAGAAAGCTCATTCCTCAGCCTTCTCCATGCCTCGATCAATATATATGGTAAGTCAAAATCTCATTTATTCATTTTGCCATTAATAAAAAGTTCATAGCATCTGATGGCTCTCAGTGCCATTTAGTGGGGTTTTCCGCATATATATAATCTTCTAAGACGGTGGCAATATGGATGACGCCATGGCCATCATGATAGTTTATCAAAGACTTTGACTGTCTATGTGGCTGACAAAATCTTCTTTAGATACTTGTGCAGGCAATCTGTCTTCCGATGTAATTACCATCTTTCAGGCTGGAATGAGGTGTCTTAGGTTAGAGCAATTGACTTACTTTCAGATGGAGGGAAGCTATTTAACCTGTTTCCCTGCTCTCTGTGAGTGGGACTCTGATACTCCAGATGGACTGCTGTTTAGAAACTGTGTTATTTTAACTCTAGCCCTATTTAAATAGGAGCCCAATGCTTTCAATGGTGCAGAGTATATTCCCATTACACCTCCTACTTGCTGTGGAGTCATATTCCCAGATACTTACCTAGTGTGTACTTGCTGATGTCTGGTCCTCCGGTGTAATCGTCTCCCAGGGCAATTGGTCATGTGGTGCCATTACATCACAAAGCTACAGCAGGATGTCTTCTGACATGAGGGCCAATCAGTTGCTTCTTCTAACTCTAGCCCTCTTTAAATAGGAGCCCACTGCTTTCAATGGTGCAGAGTCTATTCCCATTACACCTCCTACTTGCTGTGCAGTCATATTCACAGATAGTTACCTAGTGTGTAATTGCTGATTTCTGGTCCTCCGGTGTAATAATCTTCACCCAGGGCGATTGGTCAAGTGGTGCCATTACATCACAAAGATACAGCAGGATGTCATCTGACAGGAGGGCCAATCAGTTGCCTAGTACGCAATAGGATACATGTATCATGGTATAGAAAAGGGAGCAATGTAGACAGGATGCCCAGCTGAAGACTAGGGTGGTGAGATGAAAGGACCTAGGCCATTATTTGAGACTTATACATTTGTTTGAAGGAGTGGTTGATCATAACATTCTGGAATTCTCTATAGGTTAACTGATATGGATGTGCTAAAATGAAGATGTTAGAATCTGTTATTCATAGTTTTTATTATTCCCACGAACCGTAGCATAAACCTTCCTCTCTTAGCTTATCAGATCACTGAATTGCTATAGTGTACCATAACCTAAAATAATCCTTGTGAGAAGGGTACGCTATCTCTTGGCTGCCAAAGAGATCTTTCTATCCAAGTCCTCATATAGGTGCTATAGTTGTGTAGAATGTACCAGCAAATGAGGCATAGGATTGAAAGAAGTCAGCTAGGTTGAAATCTAAATTGAGATTATAATTTTTAGTGAGCTTTGGATTTTCACAATATTAGATACACCATAGTACTAATGATTGACACTTTATAAAAATCATTTTTTGGTAGTGTTGCATTTCTTTGGAAATATTCAAGTTCTAAAAATTGACTAACAGTGGACTTTTCCATCTGCAGATTATACTCAATGGCCAGCAGAGGCAGTGTTGCAGAGGAATATTTCTCTGCTTGCTGAGAAAAAAAAAAAAAGAAAGCTCATTCCTCAGCCTTCTCCATGCCTCGATCAATGTATATGGTAAGTCAAAATCTCATTTATTCATTTTGCCATTAATAAAAAGTTCATAGCATCTGATGGCTCTCAGTGCCATTTAGTGGGGTCTTCCGCATAAATATAATCTTCTAAGACGGTAGCAATATGGATGACGCTATGGCCATAATGATAGTTTATCAAAGACTTTGACTGTCTATGTGGCTGACAAAATCTTTTTTAGATACTTGTGCAGGCAATCTGTCCTCCGAAGTAATTACCATCTTTCAGGCTTGAATGAGGTGTCTTAGGTTAGAGCAATTGACTTACTTTCAGATGGAGGGAAGCTATTTAACCTGTTTCCCTGCTCTCTGTGAGTGGGACTCTGATACTCCAGATGGACTGCTGTTTAGAAACTGTGTTATTTTAACTCTAGCCCTCTTTAAATAGGAGCCCAATGCTTTCAATGGTGCAGAGTATATTCCCATTACACCTCCTACTTGCTGTGGAGTCATATTTCCAGATACTTACCTAGTGTGTACTTGCTGATGTCTGGTCCTCCGGTGTAATCGTCTCCCAGGGCAATTGGTCATGTGGTGCCATTACATCACAAAGCTACAGCAGGATGTCTTCTGACTTGAGGGCCAATCAGTTGCTTCTTCTAACTCTAGCCCTCTTTAAATAGGAGCCCACTGCTTTCAATGGTGCAGAGTCTATTCCCATTACACCTCCTACTTGCTGTGCAGTCATATTCACAGATAGTTACCTAGTGTGTAATTGCTGATGTCTGGTCCTCCGGTGTAATAATCTTCACCCAGGGCGATTGGTCAAGTGGTGCCATTACATCACAAAGATACAGCAGGATGTCATCTGACAGGAGGGCCAATCAGTTGCCTAGTATGCAATAGGATACATGTATCATGGTATAGAAAAGGGAGCAATGTAGACAGGATGCCCAGCTGAAGACTAGGGTGGTGAGATGAAAGGACCTAGGCCATTATTTGAGACTTATACATTTGTTTGAAGGAGTGGTTGATCATAACATTCTGGAATTCTCTATAGGTTAACTGATATGGATGTGCTAAAATGAAGATGTTAGAATCTGTTATTCATAGTTTTTATTATTCCCACGAACCGTAGCATAAACCTTCCTCTCTTAGCTTATCAGATCACTGAATTGCTATAGTGTACCATAACCTAAAATAATTCTTGTGAGAAGGGTACGCTATCTCTTGGCTGCCAAAGAGATCTTTCTATCCAAGTCCTCATATAAGTGCTATAGTTGTGTAGAATGTACCAGCAAATGAGGCATAGGATTGAAAGAAGTCAGCTAGGTTGAAATCTAAATTGAGATTATAATTTTTAGTGAGCTTTGGATTTTCACAATATTAGATACACCATAGTACTAATGATTGACACTTTATAAAAATCATTTTTTGGTAGTGTTGCATTTCTTTGGAAATATTCAAGTTCTAAAAATTGACTAGCAGTGGACCTTTCCATCTGCAGATTATACTCAATGGCCAGCAGAGGCAGTGTTGCAGAGGAATATTTCTCCGCTTGCTGAGAAAAAAAAAAGAAAGCTCATTCCTCAGCCTTCTCCATGCCTCGATCAATATATATGGTAAGTCAAAATCTCATTTATTCATTTTGCCATTAATAAAAAGTTCATAGCATCTGATGGCTCTCAGTGCCATTTAGTGGGGTTTTCCGCATATATATAATCTTCTAAGACGGTGGCAATATGGATGACGCTATGGCCATCATGATAGTTTATCAAAGACTTTGACTGTCTATGTGGCTGACAAAATCTTCTTTAGATACTTGTGCAGGCAATCTGTCTTCTGATGTAATTACCATCTTTCAGGCTGGAATGAGGTGTCTTAGGTTAGAGCAATTGACTTACTTTCAGATGGAGGGAAGCTATTTAACCTGTTTCCCTGCTCTCTGTGAGTGGGACTCTGATACTCCAGATGGACTGCTGTTTAGAAACTGTGTTATTTTAACTCTAGCCCTATTTAAATAGGAGCCCAATGCTTTCAATGGTGCAGAGTATATTCCCATTACACCTCCTACTTGCTGTGGAGTCATATTCCCAGATACTTACCTAGTGTGTACTTGCTGATGTCTGGTCCTCCGGTGTAATCGTCTCCCAGGGCAATTGGTCATGTGGTGCCATTACATCACAAAGCTACAGCAGGATGTCTTCTGACATGAGGGCCAATCAGTTGCTTCTTCTAACTCTAGCCCTCTTTAAATAGGAGCCCACTGCTTTCAATGGTGCAGAGTATATTCCCATTACACCTCCTACTTGCTGTGCAGTCATATTCACAGATAGTTACCTAGTGTGTAATTGCTGATGTCTGGTCCTCCGGTGTAATAATCTTCACCCAGGGCGATTGGTCAAGTGGTGCCATTACATCACAAAGA
The DNA here is from genome assembly GCF_964261635.1 of Lissotriton helveticus. Classification (NCBI taxonomy): domain Eukaryota; kingdom Metazoa; phylum Chordata; class Amphibia; order Caudata; family Salamandridae; genus Lissotriton; species Lissotriton helveticus. The sequence goes on along the minus strand of NC_136061.1, from coordinate 1,331,369,848 downwards.
TACAGCAGGATGTCATCTGACAGGAGGGCCAATCAGTTGCCTAGTACGCAATAGGATACATGTATCATGGTATAGAAAAGGGAGCAATGTAGACAGGATGCCCAGCTGAAGACTAGGGTGGTGAGATGAAAGGACCTGGGCCATTATTTGAGACTCATACATTTGTTTGAAGGAGTGGTTGATCATAACATTCTGGAATTCTCTATAGGTTAACTGATATGGATGTGCTAAAATGAAGCTGTTAGAATCTGTTATTCATAGTTTTTATTATTCCCACGAACCGTAGCATAAACCTTCCTCTCTTAGCTTATCAGATCACTGAATTGCTATAGTGTACCATAACCTAAAATAATCCTTGTGAGAAGGGTACGCTATCTCTTGGCTGCCAAAGAGATCTTTCTATCCAAGTCCTCATATAGGTGCTATAGTTGTGTAGAATGTACCAGCAAATGAGGCATAGGATTGAAAGAAGTCAGCTAGGTTGAAATCTAAATTGAGATTATAATTTTTAGTGAGCTTTGGATTTTCACAATATTAGATACACCATAGTACTAATGATTGACACTTTATAAAAATCATTTTTTGGTAGTGTTGCATTTCTTTGGAAATATTCAAGTTCTAAAAATTGACTAACAGTGGACTTTACCATCTGCAGATTATACTCAATGGCCAGCAGAGGCAGTGTTGCAGAGGAATATTTCTCCGCTTGCTGAGAAAAAAAAAAAGAAAGCTCATTCCTCAGCCTTCTCCATGCCTCGATCAATATATATGGTAAGTCAAAATCTCATTTATTCATTTTGCCATTAATAAAAAGTTCATAGCATCTGATGGCTCTCAGTGCCATTTAGTGGGGTTTTCCGCATATATATAATCTTCTAAGACGGTGGCAATATGGATGACGCTATGGCCATCATGATAGTTTATCAAAGACTTTGACTGTCTATGTGGCTGACAAAATCTTCTTTAGATACTTGTGCAGGCAATCTGTCTTCCGATGTAATTACCATCTTTCAGGCTTGAATGAGGTGTCTTAGGTTAGAGCAATTGACTTACTTTCAGATGGAGGGAAGCTATTTAACCTGTTTCCCTGCTCTCTGTGAGTGGGACTCTGATACTCCAGATGGACTGCTGTTTAGAAACTGTGTTATTTTAACTCTAGCCCTCTTTAAATAGGAGCCCAATGCTTTCAATGGTGCAGAGTATATTCCCATTACACCTCCTACTTGCTGTGGAGTCATATTCCCAGATACTTACCTAGTGTGTACTTGCTGATGTCTGGTCCTCCGGTGTAATCGTCTCCCAGGGCAATTGGTCATGTGGTGCCATTACATCACAAAGCTACAGCAGGATGTCTTCTGACATGAGGGCCAATCAGTTGCTTCTTCTAACTCTAGCCCTCTTTAAATAGGAGCCCACTGCTTTCAATGGTGCAGAGTATATTCCCATTACACCTCCTACTTGCTGTGCAGTCATATTCACAGATAGTTACCTAGTGTGTAATTGCTGATGTCTGGTCCTCCGGTGTAATAACCTTCACCCAGGGCGATTGGTCAAGTGGTGCCATTACATCACAAAGATACAGCAGGATGTCATCTGACAGGAGGGCCAATCAGTTGCCTAGTACGCAATAGGATACATGTATCATGGTATAGAAAAGGGAGCAATGTAGACAGGATGCCCAGCTGAAGACTAGGGTGGTGAGATGAAAGGACCTGGGCCATTATTTGAGACTCATACATTTGTTTGAAGGAGTGGTTGATCATAACATTCTGGAATTCTCTATAGGTTAACTGATATGGATGTGCTAAAATGAAGATGTTAGAATCTGTTATTCATAGTTTTTATTATTCCCACGAACCGTAGCATAAACCTTCCTCCCTTAGCTTATCAGATCACTGAATTGCTATAGTGTACCATAACCTAAAATAATCCTTGTGAGAAGGGTACGCTATCTCTTGGCTGCCAAAGAGATCTTTCTATCCAAGTCCTCATATAGGTGCTATAGTTGTGTAGAATGTACCAGCAAATGAGGCATAGGATTGAAAGAAGTCAGCTAGGTTGAAATCTAAATTGAGATTATAATTTTTAGTGAGCTTTGGATTTTCACAATATTAGATACACCATAGTACTAATGATTGACACTTTATAAAAATCATTTTTTGGTAGTGTTGCATTTCTTTGGAAATATTCAAGTTCTAAAAATTGACTAACAGTGGACTTTTCCATCTGCAGATTATACTCAATGGCCAGCAGAGGCAGTGTTGCAGAGGAATATTTTTCCGCTTGCTGAGAAAAAAAAAAAGAAAGCTCATTCCTCAGCCTTCTCCATGCCTCGATCAATATATATGGTAAGTCAAAATCTCATTTATTCATTTTGCCATTAATAAAAAGTTCATAGCATCTGATGGCTCTCAGTGCCATTTAGTGGGGTTTTCCGCATATATATAATCTTCTAAGACGGTGGCAATATGGATGACGCCATGGCCATCATGATAGTTTATCAAAGACTTTGACTGTCTATGTGGCTGACAAAATCTTCTTTAGATACTTGTGCAGGCAATCTGTCTTCCGATGTAATTACCATCTTTCAGGCTGGAATGAGGTGTCTTAGGTTAGAGCAATTGACTTACTTTCAGATGGAGGGAAGCTATTTAACCTGTTTCCCTGCTCTCTGTGAGTGGGACTCTGATACTCCAGATGGACTGCTGTTTAGAAACTGTGTTATTTTAACTCTAGCCCTATTTAAATAGGAGCCCAATGCTTTCAATGGTGCAGAGTATATTCCCATTACACCTCCTACTTGCTGTGGAGTCATATTCCCAGATACTTACCTAGTGTGTACTTGCTGATGTCTGGTCCTCCGGTGTAATCGTCTCCCAGGGCAATTGGTCATGTGGTGCCATTACATCACAAAGCTACAGCAGGATGTCTTCTGACATGAGGGCCAATCAGTTGCTTCTTCTAACTCTAGCCCTCTTTAAATAGGAGCCCACTGCTTTCAATGGTGCAGAGTCTATTCCCATTACACCTCCTACTTGCTGTGCAGTCATATTCACAGATAGTTACCTAGTGTGTAATTGCTGATTTCTGGTCCTCCGGTGTAATAATCTTCACCCAGGGCGATTGGTCAAGTGGTGCCATTACATCACAAAGATACAGCAGGATGTCATCTGACAGGAGGGCCAATCAGTTGCCTAGTACGCAATAGGATACATGTATCATGGTATAGAAAAGGGAGCAATGTAGACAGGATGCCCAGCTGAAGACTAGGGTGGTGAGATGAAAGGACCTAGGCCATTATTTGAGACTTATACATTTGTTTGAAGGAGTGGTTGATCATAACATTCTGGAATTCTCTATAGGTTAACTGATATGGATGTGCTAAAATGAAGATGTTAGAATCTGTTATTCATAGTTTTTATTATTCCCACGAACCGTAGCATAAACCTTCCTCTCTTAGCTTATCAGATCACTGAATTGCTATAGTGTACCATAACCTAAAATAATTCTTGTGAGAAGGGTACGCTATCTCTTGGCTGCCAAAGAGATCTTTCTATCCAAGTCCTCATATAAGTGCTATAGTTGTGTAGAATGTACCAGCAAATGAGGCATAGGATTGAAAGAAGTCAGCTAGGTTGAAATCTAAATTGAGATTATAATTTTTAGTGAGCTTTGGATTTTCACAATATTAGATACACCATAGTACTAATGATTGACACTTTATAAAAATCATTTTTTGGTAGTGTTGCATTTCTTTGGAAATATTCAAGTTCTAAAAATTGACTAGCAGTGGACCTTTCCATCTGCAGATTATACTCAATGGCCAGCAGAGGCAGTGTTGCAGAGGAATATTTCTCCGCTTGCTGAGAAAAAAAAAAGAAAGCTCATTCCTCAGCCTTCTCCATGCCTCGATCAATATATATGGTAAGTCAAAATCTCATTTATTCATTTTGCCATTAATAAAAAGTTCATAGCATCTGATGGCTCTCAGTGCCATTTAGTGGGGTTTTCCGCATATATATAATCTTCTAAGACGGTGGCAATATGGATGACGCTATGGCCATCATGATAGTTTATCAAAGACTTTGACTGTCTATGTGGCTGACAAAATCTTCTTTAGATACTTGTGCAGGCAATCTGTCTTCTGATGTAATTACCATCTTTCAGGCTGGAATGAGGTGTCTTAGGTTAGAGCAATTGACTTACTTTCAGATGGAGGGAAGCTATTTAACCTGTTTCCCTGCTCTCTGTGAGTGGGACTCTGATACTCCAGATGGACTGCTGTTTAGAAACTGTGTTATTTTAACTCTAGCCCTATTTAAATAGGAGCCCAATGCTTTCAATGGTGCAGAGTATATTCCCATTACACCTCCTACTTGCTGTGGAGTCATATTCCCAGATACTTACCTAGTGTGTACTTGCTGATGTCTGGTCCTCCGGTGTAATCGTCTCCCAGGGCAATTGGTCATGTGGTGCCATTACATCACAAAGCTACAGCAGGATGTCTTCTGACATGAGGGCTAATCAGTTGCTTCTTCTAACTCTAGCCCTCTTTAAATAGGAGCCCACTGCTTTCAATGGTGCAGAGTATATTCCCATTACACCTCCTACTTGCTGTGCAGTCATATTCACAGATAGTTACCTAGTGTGTAATTGCTGATGTCTGGTCCTCCGGTGTAATAATCTTCACCCAGGGCGATTGGTCAAGTGGTGCCATTACATCACAAAGATACAGCAGGATGTCATCTGACAGGAGGGCCAATCAGTTGCCTAGTACGCAATAGGATACATGTATCATGGTATAGAAAAGGGAGCAATGTAGACAGGATGCCCAGCTGAAGACTAGGGTGGTGAGATGAAAGGACCTGGGCCATTATTTGAGACTCCTACATTTGTTTGAAGGAGTGGTTGATCATAACATTCTGGAATTCTCTATAGGTTAACTGATATGGATGTGCTAAAATGAAGCTGTTAGAATCTGTTATTCATAGTTTTTATTATTCCCACGAACCGTAGCATAAACCTTCCTCTCTTAGCTTATCAGATCACTGAATTGCTATAGTGTACCATAACCTAAAATAATCCTTGTGAGAAGGGTACGCTATCTCTTGGCTGCCAAAGAGATCTTTCTATCCAAGTCCTCATATAGGTGCTATAGTTGTGTAGAATGTACCAGCAAATGAGGCATAGGATTGAAAGAAGTCAGCTAGGTTGAAATCTAAATTGAGATTATAATTTTTAGTGAGCTTTGGATTTTCACAATATTAGATACACCATAGTACTAATGATTGACACTTTATAAAAATCATTTTTTGGTAGTGTTGCATTTCTTTGGAAATATTCAAGTTCTAAAAATTGACTAACAGTGGACTTTTCCATCTGCAGATTATACTGAATGGCCAGCAGAGGCAGTGTTGCAGAGGAATATTTCTCTGCTTGCTGAGAAAAAAAAAAAAAGAAAGCTCATTCCTCAGCCTTCTCCATGCCTCGATCAATATATATGGTAAGTCAAAATCTCATTTATTCATTTTGCCATTAATAAAAAGTTCATAGCATCTGATGGCTCTCAGTGCCATTTAGTGGGGTCTTCCGCATAAATATAATCTTCTAAGACGGTAGCAATATGGATGACGCTATGGCCATAATGATAGTTTATCAAAGACTTTGACTGTCTATGTGGCTGACAAAATCTTTTTTAGATACTTGTGCAGGCAATCTGTCCTCCGAAGTAATTACCATCTTTCAGGCTTGAATGAGGTGTCTTAGGTTAGAGCAATTGACTTACTTTCAGATGGAGGGAAGCTATTTAACCTGTTTCCCTGCTCTCTGTGAGTGGGACTCTGATACTCCAGATGGACTGCTGTTTAGAAACTGTGTTATTTTAACTCTAGCCCTCTTTAAATAGGAGCCCAATGCTTTCAATGGTGCAGAGTATATTCCCATTACACCTCCTACTTGCTGTGGAGTCATATTCCCAGATACTTACCTAGTGTGTACTTGCTGATGTCTGGTCCTCCGGTGTAATCGTCTCCCAGGGCAATTGGTCATGTGGTGCCATTACATCACAAAGCTACAGCAGGATGTCTTCTGACTTGAGGGCCAATCAGTTGCTTCTTCTAACTCTAGCCCTCTTTAAATAGGAGCCCACTGCTTTCAATGGTGCAGAGTCTATTCCCATTACACCTCCTACTTGCTGTGCAGTCATATTCACAGATAGTTACCTAGTGTGTAATTGCTGATGTCTGGTCCTCCGGTGTAATAATCTTCACCCAGGGCGATTGGTCAAGTGGTGCCATTACATCACAAAGATACAGCAGGATGTCATCTGACAGGAGGGCCAATCAGTTGCCTAGTATGCAATAGGATACATGTATCATGGTATAGAAAAGGGAGCAATGTAGACAGGATGCCCAGCTGAAGACTAGGGTGGTGAGATGAAAGGACCTAGGCCATTATTTGAGACTTATACATTTGTTTGAAGGAGTGGTTGATCATAACATTCTGGAATTCTCTATAGGTTAACTGATATGGATGTGCTAAAATGAAGATGTTAGAATCTGTTATTCATAGTTTTTATTATTCCCACGAACCGTAGCATAAACCTTCCTCTCTTAGCTTATCAGATCACTGAATTGCTATAGTGTACCATAACCTAAAATAATTCTTGTGAGAAGGGTACGCTATCTCTTGGCTGCCAAAGAGATCTTTCTATCCAAGTCCTCATATAAGTGCTATAGTTGTGTAGAATGTACCAGCAAATGAGGCATAGGATTGAAAGAAGTCAGCTAGGTTGAAATCTAAATTGAGATTATAATTTTTAGTGAGCTTTGGATTTTCACAATATTAGATACACCATAGTACTAATGATTGACACTTTATAAAAATCATTTTTTGGTAGTGTTGCATTTCTTTGGAAATATTCAAGTTCTAAAAATTGACTAGCAGTGGACCTTTCCATCTGCAGATTATACTCAATGGCCAGCAGAGGCAGTGTTGCAGAGGAATATTTCTCCGCTTGCTGAGAAAAAAAAAAGAAAGCTCATTCCTCAGCCTTCTCCATGCCTCGATCAATATATATGGTAAGTCAAAATCTCATTTATTCATTTTGCCATTAATAAAAAGTTCATAGCATCTGATGGCTCTCAGTGCCATTTAGTGGGGTTTTCCGCATATATATAATCTTCTAAGACGGTGGCAATATGGATGACGCTATGGCCATCATGATAGTTTATCAAAGACTTTGACTGTCTATGTGGCTGACAAAATCTTCTTTAGATACTTGTGCAGGCAATCTGTCTTCTGATGTAATTACCATCTTTCAGGCTGGAATGAGGTGTCTTAGGTTAGAGCAATTGACTTACTTTCAGATGGAGGGAAGCTATTTAACCTGTTTCCCTGCTCTCTGTGAGTGGGACTCTGATACTCCAGATGGACTGCTGTTTAGAAACTGTGTTATTTTAACTCTAGCCCTATTTAAATAGGAGCCCAATGCTTTCAATGGTGCAGAGTATATTCCCATTACACCTCCTACTTGCTGTGGAGTCATATTCCCAGATACTTACCTAGTGTGTACTTGCTGATGTCTGGTCCTCCGGTGTAATCGTCTCCCAGGGCAATTGGTCATGTGGTGCCATTACATCACAAAGCTACAGCAGGATGTCTTCTGACATGAGGGCCAATCAGTTGCTTCTTCTAACTCTAGCCCTCTTTAAATAGGAGCCCACTGCTTTCAATGGTGCAGAGTATATTCCCATTACACCTCCTACTTGCTGTGCAGTCATATTCACAGATAGTTACCTAGTGTGTAATTGCTGATGTCTGGTCCTCCGGTGTAATAATCTTCACCCAGGGCGATTGGTCAAGTGGTGCCATTACATCACAAAGATACAGCAGGATGTCATCTGACAGGAGGGCCAATCAGTTGCCTAGTACGCAATAGGATACATGTATCATGGTATAGAAAAGGGAGCAATGTAGACAGGATGCCCAGCTGAAGACTAGGGTGGTGAGATGAAAGGACCTGGGCCATTATTTGAGACTCATACATTTGTTTGAAGGAGTGGTTGATCATAACATTCTGGAATTCTCTATAGGTTAACTGATATGGATGTGCTAAAATGAAGCTGTTAGAATCTGTTATTCATAGTTTTTATTATTCCCACGAACCGTAGCATAAACCTTCCTCTCTTAGCTTATCAGATCACTGAATTGCTATAGTGTACCATAACCTAAAATAATCCTTGTGAGAAGGGTACGCTATCTCTTGGCTGCCAAAGAGATCTTTCTATCCAAGTCCTCATATAGGTGCTATAGTTGTGTAGAATGTACCAGCAAATGAGGCATAGGATTGAAAGAAGTCAGCTAGGTTGAAATCTAAATTGAGATTATAATTTTTAGTGAGCTTTGGATTTTCACAATATTAGATACACCATAGTACTAATGATTGACACTTTATAAAAATCATTTTTTGGTAGTGTTGCATTTCTTTGGAAATATTCAAGTTCTAAAAATTGACTAACAGTGGACTTTTCCATCTGCAGATTATACTGAATGGCCAGCAGAGGCAGTGTTGCAGAGGAATATTTCTCTGCTTGCTGAGAAAAAAAAAAAAGAAAGCTCATTCCTCAGCCTTCTCCATGCCTCGATCAATATATATGGTAAGTCAAAATCTCATTTATTCATTTTGCCATTAATAAAAAGTTCATAGCATCTGATGGCTCTCAGTGCCATTTAGTGGGGTCTTCCGCATAAATATAATCTTCTAAGACGGTAGCAATATGGATGACGCTATGGCCATAATGATAGTTTATCAAAGACTTTGACTGTCTATGTGGCTGACAAAATCTTTTTTAGATACTTGTGCAGGCAATCTGTCCTCCGAAGTAATTACCATCTTTCAGGCTTGAATGAGGTGTCTTAGGTTAGAGCAATTGACTTACTTTCAGATGGAGGGAAGCTATTTAACCTGTTTCCCTGCTCTCTGTGAGTGGGACTCTGATACTCCAGATGGACTGCTGTTTAGAAACTGTGTTATTTTAACTCTAGCCCTCTTTAAATAGGAGCCCAATGCTTTCAATGGTGCAGAGTATATTCCCATTACACCTCCTACTTGCTGTGGAGTCATATTCCCAGATACTTACCTAGTGTGTACTTGCTGATGTCTGGTCCTCCGGTGTAATCGTCTCCCAGGGCAATTGGTCATGTGGTGCCATTACATCACAAAGCTACAGCAGGATGTCTTCTGATTTGAGGGCCAATCAGTTGCTTCTTCTAACTCTAGCCCTCTTTAAATAGGAGCCCACTGCTTTCAATGGTGCAGAGTCTATTCCCATTACACCTCCTACTTGCTGTGCAGTCATATTCACAGATAGTTACCTAGTGTGTAATTGCTGATGTCTGGTCCTCCGGTGTAATAATCTTCACCCAGGGCGATTGGTCAAGTGGTGCCATTACATCACAAAGATACAGCAGGATGTCATCTGACAGGAGGGCCAATCAGTTGCCTAGTATGCAATAGGATACATGTATCATGGTATAGAAAAGGGAGCAATGTAGACAGGATGCCCAGCTGAAGACTAGGGTGGTGAGATGAAAGGACCTAGGCCATTATTTGAGACTTATACATTTGTTTGAAGGAGTGGTTGATCATAACATTCTGGAATTCTCTATAGGTTAACTGATATGGATGTGCTAAAATGAAGCTGTTAGAATCTGTTATTCATAGTTTTTATTATTCCCACGAACCGTAGCATAAACCTTCCTCTCTTAGCTTATCAGATCACTGAATTGCTATAGTGTACCATAACCTAAAATAATCCTTGTGAGAAGGGTACGCTATCTCTTGGCTGCCAAAGAGATCTTTCTATCCAAGTCCTCATATAGGTGCTATAGTTGTGTAGAATGTACCAGCAAATGAGGCATAGGATTGAAAGAAGTCAGCTAGGTTGAAATCTAAATTGAGATTATAATTTTTAGTGAGCTTTGGATTTTCACAATATTAGATACACCATAGTACTAATGATTGACACTTTATAAAAATCATTTTTTGGTAGTGTTGCATTTCTTTGGAAATATTCAAGTTCTAAAAATTGACTAACAGTGGACTTTTCCATCTGCAGATTATACTGAATGGCCAGCAGAGGCAGTGTTGCAGAGGAATATTTCTCTGCTTGCTGAGAAAAAAAAAAAAGAAAGCTCATTCCTCAGCCTTCTCCATGCCTCGATCAATATATATGGTAAGTCAAAATCTCATTTATTCATTTTGCCATTAATAAAAAGTTCATAGCATCTGATGGCTCTCAGTGCCATTTAGTGGGGTCTTCCGCATAAATATAATCTTCTAAGACGGTAGCAATATGGATGACGCTATGGCCATAATGATAGTTTATCAAAGACTTTGACTGTCTATGTGGCTGACAAAATCTTTTTTAGATACTTGTGCAGGCAATCTGTCCTCCGAAGTAATTACCATCTTTCAGGCTTGAATGAGGTGTCTTAGGTTAGAGCAATTGACTTACTTTCAGATGGAGGGAAGCTATTTAACCTGTTTCCCTGCTCTCTGTGAGTGGGACTCTGATACTCCAGATGGACTGCTGTTTAGAAACTGTGTTATTTTAACTCTAGCCCTCTTTAAATAGGAGCCCAATGCTTTCAATGGTGCAGAGTATATTCCCATTACACCTCCTACTTGCTGTGGAGTCATATTCCCAGATACTTACCTAGTGTGTACTTGCTGATGTCTGGTCCTCCGGTGTAATCGTCTCCCAGGGCAATTGGTCATGTGGTGCCATTACATCACAAAGCTACAGCAGGATGTCTTCTGATTTGAGGGCCAATCAGTTGCTTCTTCTAACTCTAGCCCTCTTTAAATAGGAGCCCACTGCTTTCAATGGTGCAGAGTCTATTCCCATTACACCTCCTACTTGCTGTGCAGTCATATTCACAGATAGTTACCTAGTGTGTAATTGCTGATGTCTGGTCCTCCGGTGTAATAATCTTCACCCAGGGCGATTGGTCAAGTGGTGCCATTACATCACAAAGATACAGCAGGATGTCATCTGACAGGAGGGCCAATCAGTTGCCTAGTATGCAATAGGATACATGTATCATGGTATAGAAAAGGGAGCAATGTAGACAGGATGCCCAGCTGAAGACTAGGGTGGTGAGATGAAAGGACCTAGGCCATTATTTGAGACTTATACATTTGTTTGAAGGAGTGGTTGATCATAACATTCTGGAATTCTCTATAGGTTAACTGATATGGATGTGCTAAAATGAAGATGTTAGAATCTGTTATTCATAGTTTTTATTATTCCCACGAACCGTAGCATAAACCTTCCTCTCTTAGCTTATCAGATCACTGAATTGCTATAGTGTACCATAACCTAAAATAATTCTTGTGAGAAGGGTACGCTATCTCTTGGCTGCCAAAGAGATCTTTCTATCCAAGTCCTCATATAAGTGCTATAGTTGTGTAGAATGTACCAGCAAATGAGGCATAGGATTGCAAGAAGTCAGCTAGGTTGAAATCTAAATTGAGATTATAATTTTTAGTGAGCTTTGGATTTTCACAATATTAGATACACCATAGTACTAATGATTGACACTTTATAAAAATCATTTTTTGGTAGTGTTGCATTTCTTTGGAAATATTCAAGTTCTAAAAATTGACTAACAGTGGACTTTTCCATCTGCAGATTATACTGAATGGCCAGCAGAGGCAGTGTTGCAGAGGAATATTTCTCCGCTTGCTGAGAAAAAAAAAAGAAAGCTCATTCCTCAGCCTTCTCCATGCCTCGATCAATATATATGGTAAGTCAAAATCTCATTTATTCATTTTGCCATTAATAAAAAGTTCATAGCATCTGATGGCTCTCAGTGCCATTTAGTGGGGTTTTCCGCATATATATAATCTTCTAAGACGGTGGCAATATGGATGACGCTATGGCCATCATGATAGTTTATCAAAGACTTTGACTGTCTATGTGGCTGACAAAATCTTCTTTAGATACTTGTGCAGGCAATCTGTCTTCTGATGTAATTACCATCTTTCAGGCTGGAATGAGGTGTCTTAGGTTAGAGCAATTGACTTACTTTCAGATGGAGGGAAGCTATTTAACCTGTTTCCCTGCTCTCTGTGAGTGGGACTCTGATACTCCAGATGGACTGCTGTTTAGAAACTGTGTTATTTTAACTCTAGCCCTATTTAAATAGGAGCCCAATGCTTTCAATGGTGCAGAGTATATTCCCATTACACCTCCTACTTGCTGTGGAGTCATATTCCCAGATACTTACCTAGTGTGTACTTGCTGATGTCTGGTCCTCCGGTGTAATCGTCTCCCAGGGCAATTGGTCATGTGGTGCCATTACATCACAAAGCTACAGCAGGATGTCTTCTGACATGAGGGCCAATCAGTTGCTTCTTCTAACTCTAGCCCTCTTTAAATAGGAGCCCACTGCTTTCAATGGTGCAGAGTATATTCCCATTACACCTCCTACTTGCTGTGCAGTCATATTCACAGATAGTTACCTAGTGTGTAATTGCTGATGTCTGGTCCTCCGGTGTAATAATCTTCACCCAGGGCGATTGGTCAAGTGGTGCCATTACATCACAAAGATACAGCAGGATGTCATCTGACAGGAGGGCCAATCAGTTGCCTAGTACGCAATAGGATACATGTATCATGGTATAGAAAAGGGAGCAATGTAGACAGGATGCCCAGCTGAAGACTAGGGTGGTGAGATGAAAGGACCTGGGCCATTATTTGAGACTCATACATTTGTTTGAAGGAGTGGTTGATCATAACATTCTGGAATTCTCTATAGGTTAACTGATATGGATGTGCTAAAATGAAGCTGTTAGAATCTGTTATTCATAGTTTTTATTATTCCCACGAACCGTAGCATAAACCTTCCTCTCTTAGCTTATCAGATCACTGAATTGCTATAGTGTACCATAACCTAAAATAATCCTTGTGAGAAGGGTACGCTATCTCTTGGCTGCCAAAGAGATCTTTCTATCCAAGTCCTCATATAGGTGCTATAGTTGTGTAGAATGTACCAGCAAATGAGGCATAGGATTGAAAGAAGTCAGCTAGGTTGAAATCTAAATTGAGATTATAATTTTTAGTGAGCTTTGGATTTTCACAATATTAGATACACCATAGTACTAATGATTGACACTTTATAAAAATCATTTTTTGGTAGTGTTGCATTTCTTTGGAAATATTCAAGTTCTAAAAATTGACTAACAGTGGACTTTTCCATCTGCAGATTATACTGAATGGCCAGCAGAGGCAGTGTTGCAGAGGAATATTTCTCTGCTTGCTGAGAAAAAAAAAAAAAGAAAGCTCATTCCTCAGCCTTCTCCATGCCTCGATCAATATATATGGTAAGTCAAAATCTCATTTATTCATTTTGCCATTAATAAAAAGTTCATAGCATCTGATGGCTCTCAGTGCCATTTAGTGGGGTCTTCCGCATAAATATAATCTTCTAAGACGGTAGCAATATGGATGACGCTATGGCCATAATGATAGTTTATCAAAGACTTTGACTGTCTATGTGGCTGACAAAATCTTTTTTAGATACTTGTGCAGGCAATCTGTTCTCCGAAGTAATTACCATCTTTCAGGCTTGAATGAGGTGTCTTAGGTTAGAGCAATTGACTTACTTTCAGATGGAGGGAAGCTATTTAACCTGTTTCCCTGCTCTCTGTGAGTGGGACTCTGATACTCCAGATGGACTGCTGTTTAGAAACTGTGTTATTTTAACTCTAGCCCTCTTTAAATAGGAGCCCAATGCTTTCAATGGTGCAGAGTATATTCCCATTACACCTCCTACTTGCTGTGGAGTCATATTCCCAGATACTTACCTAGTGTGTACTTGCTGATGTCTGGTCCTCCGGTGTAATCGTCTCCCAGGGCAATTGGTCATGTGGTGCCATTACATCACAAAGCTACAGCAGGATGTCTTCTGACATGAGGGCCAATCAGTTGCTTCTTCTAACTCTAGCCCTCTTTAAATAGGAGCCCACTGCTTTCAATGGTGCAGAGTCTATTCCCATTACACCTCCTACTTGCTGTGCAGTCATATTCACAGATAGTTACCTAGTGTGTAATTGCTGATTTCTGGTCCTCCGGTGTAATAATCTTCACCCAGGGCGATTGGTCAAGTGGTGCCATTACATCACAAAGATACAGCAGGATGTCATCTGACAGGAGGGCCAATCAGTTGCCTAGTACGCAATAGGATACATGTATCATGGTATAGAAAAGGGAGCAATGTAGACAGGATGCCCAGCTGAAGACTAGGGTGGTGAGATGAAAGGACCTAGGCCATTATTTGAGACTTATACATTTGTTTGAAGGAGTGGTTGATCATAACATTCTGGAATTCTCTATAGGTTAACTGATATGGATGTGCTAAAATGAAGATGTTAGAATCTGTTATTCATAGTTTTTATTATTCCCACGAACCGTAGCATAAACCTTCCTCTTAGCTTATCAGATCACTGAATTGCTATAGTGTACCATAACCTAAAATAATTCTTGTGAAAAGGGTACGCTATCTCTTGGCTGCCAAAGAGATCTTTCTATCCAAGTCCTCATATAGGTGCTATAGTTGTGTAGAATGTACCAGCAAATGAGGCATAGGATTGAAAGAAGTCAGCTAGGTTGAAATCTAAATTGAGATTATAATTTTTAGTGAGCTTTGGATTTTCACAATATTAGATACACCATAGTACTAATGATTGACACTTTATAAAAATCATTTTTTGGTAGTGTTGCATTTCTTTGGAAATATTCAAGTTCTAAAAATTGACTAGCAGTGGACCTTTCCATCTGCAGATTATACTCAATGGCCAGCAGAGGCAGTGTTGCAGAGGAATATTTCTCCGCTTGCTGAGAAAAAAAAAAGAAAGCTCATTCCTCAGCCTTCTCCATGCCTCGATCAATATATATGGTAAGTCAAAATCTCATTTATTCATTTTGCCATTAATAAAAAGTTCATAGCATCTGATGGCTCTCAGTGCCATTTAGTGGGGTTTTCCGCATATATATAATCTTCTAAGACGGTGGCAATATGGATGACGCTATGGCCATCATGATAGTTTATCAAAGACTTTGACTGTCTATGTGGCTGACAAAATCTTCTTTAGATACTTGTGCAGGCAATCTGTCTTCTGATGTAATTACCATCTTTCAGGCTGGAATGAGGTGTCTTAGGTTAGAGCAATTGACTTACTTTCAGATGGAGGGAAGCTATTTAACCTGTTTCCCTGCTCTCTGTGAGTGGGACTCTGATACTCCAGATGGACTGCTGTTTAGAAACTGTGTTATTTTAACTCTAGCCCTATTTAAATAGGAGCCCAATGCTTTCAATGGTGCAGAGTATATTCCCATTACACCTCCTACTTGCTGTGGAGTCATATTCCCAGATACTTACCTAGTGTGTACTTGCTGATGTCTGGTCCTCCGGTGTAATCGTCTCCCAGGGCAATTGGTCATATGGTGCCATTACATCACAAAGCTACAGCAGGATGTCTTCTGACATGAGGGCCAATCAGTTGCTTCTTCTAACTCTAGCCCTCTTTAAATAGGAGCCCACTGCTTTCAATGGTGCAGAGTATATTCCCATTACACCTCCTACTTGCTGTGCAGTCATATTCACAGATAGTTACCTAGTGTGTAATTGCTGATGTCTGGTCCTCCGGTGTAATAACCTTCACCCAGGGCGATTGGTCAAGTGGTGCCATTACATCACAAAGATACAGCAGGATGTCATCTGACAGGAGGGCCAATCAGTTGCCTAGTACGCAATAGGATACATGTATCATGGTATAGAAAAGGGAGCAATGTAGACAGGATGCCCAGCTGAAGACTAGGGTGGTGAGATGAAAGGACCTGGGCCATTATTTGAGACTCATACATTTGTTTGAAGGAGTGGTTGATCATAACATTCTGGAATTCTCTATAGGTTAACTGATATGGATGTGCTAAAATGAAGCTGTTAGAATCTGTTATTCATAGTTTTTATTATTCCCACGAACCGTAGCATAAACCTTCCTCTCTTAGCTTATCAGATCACTGAATTGCTATAGTGTACCATAACCTAAAATAATTCTTGTGAGAAGGGTACGCTATCTCTTGGCTGCCAAAGAGATCTTTCTATCCAAGTCCTCATATAGGTGCTATAGTTGTGTAGAATGTACCAGCAAATGAGGCATAGGATTGAAAGAAGTCAGCTAGGTTGAAATCTAAATTGAGATTATAATTTTTAGTGAGCTTTGGATTTTCACAATATTAGATACACCATAGTACTAATGATTGACACTTTATAAAAATCATTTTTTGGTAGTGTTGCATTTCTTTGGAAATATTCAAGTTCTAAAAATTGACTAACAGTGGACTTTTCCATCTGCAGATTATACTGAATGGCCAGCAGAGGCAGTGTTGCAGAGGAATATTTCTCTGCTTGCTGAGAAAAAAAAAAAAAGAAAGCTCATTCCTCAGCCTTCTCCATGCCTCGATCAATATATATGGTAAGTCAAAATCTCATTTATTCATTTTGCCATTAATAAAAAGTTCATAGCATCTGATGGCTCTCAGTGCCATTTAGTGGGGTCTTCCGCATAAATATAATCTTCTAAGACGGTAGCAATATGGATGACGCTATGGCCATAATGATAGTTTATCAAAGACTTTGACTGTCTATGTGGCTGACAAAATCTTTTTTAGATACTTGTGCAGGCAATCTGTCCTCCGAAGTAATTACCATCTTTCAGGCTTGAATGAGGTGTCTTAGGTTAGAGCAATTGACTTACTTTCAGATGGAGGGAAGCTATTTAACCTGTTTCCCTGCTCTCTGTGAGTGGGACTCTGATACTCCAGATGGACTGCTGTTTAGAAACTGTGTTATTTTAACTCTAGCCCTCTTTAAATAGGAGCCCAATGCTTTCAATGGTGCAGAGTATATTCCCATTACACCTCCTACTTGCTGTGGAGTCATATTCCCAGATACTTACCTAGTGTGTACTTGCTGATGTCTGGTCCTCCGGTGTAATCGTCTCCCAGGGCAATTGGTCATGTGGTGCCATTACATCACAAAGCTACAGCAGGATGTCTTCTGACATGAGGGCCAATCAGTTGCTTCTTCTAACTCTAGCCCTCTTTAAATAGGAGCCCACTGCTTTCAATGGTGCAGAGTCTATTCCCATTACACCTCCTACTTGCTGTGCAGTCATATTCACAGATAGTTACCTAGTGTGTAATTGCTGATTTCTGGTCCTCCGGTGTAATAATCTTCACCCAGGGCGATTGGTCAAGTGGTGCCATTACATCACAAAGATACAGCAGGATGTCATCTGACAGGAGGGCCAATCAGTTGCCTAGTACGCAATAGGATACATGTATCATGGTATAGAAAAGGGAGCAATGTAGACAGGATGCCCAGCTGAAGACTAGGGTGGTGAGATGAAAGGACCTAGGCCATTATTTGAGACTTATACATTTGTTTGAAGGAGTGGTTGATCATAACATTCTGGAATTCTCTATAGGTTAACTGATATGGATGTGCTAAAATGAAGATGTTAGAATCTGTTATTCATAGTTTTTATTATTCCCACGAACCGTAGCATAAACCTTCCTCTTAGCTTATCAGATCACTGAATTGCTATAGTGTACCATAACCTAAAATAATTCTTGTGAAAAGGGTACGCTATCTCTTGGCTGCCAAAGAGATCTTTCTATCCAAGTCCTCATATAGGTGCTATAGTTGTGTAGAATGTACCAGCAAATGAGGCATAGGATTGAAAGAAGTCAGCTAGGTTGAAATCTAAATTGAGATTATAATTTTTAGTGAGCTTTGGATTTTCACAATATTAGATACACCATAGTACTAATGATTGACACTTTATAAAAATCATTTTTTGGTAGTGTTGCATTTCTTTGGAAATATTCAAGTTCTAAAAATTGACTAACAGTGGACTTTTCCATCTGCAGATTATACTGAATGGCCAGCAGAGGCAGTGTTGCAGAGGAATATTTCTCTGCTTGCTGAGAAAAAAAAAAAAAGAAAGCTCATTCCTCAGCCTTCTCCATGCCTCGATCAATATATATGGTAAGTCAAAATCTCATTTATTCATTTTGCCATTAATAAAAAGTTCATAGCATCTGATGGCTCTCAGTGCCATTTAGTGGGGTCTTCCCCATAAATATAATCTTCTAAGACGGTAGCAATATGGATGACGCTATGGCCATAATGATAGTTTTTCAAAGACTTTGACTGTCTATGTGGCTGACAAAATCTTTTTTAGATACTTGTGCAGGCAATCTGTCCTCCGAAGTAATTACCATCTTTCAGGCTTGAATGAGGTGTCTTAGGTTAGAGCAATTGACTTACTTTCAGATGGAGGGAAGCTATTTAACCTGTTTCCCTGCTCTCTGTGAGTGGGACTCTGATACTCCAGATGGACTGCTGTTTAGAAACTGTGTTATTTTAACTCTAGCCCTCTTTAAATAGGAGCCCAATGCTTTCAATGGTGCAGAGTATATTCCCATTACACCTCCTACTTGCTGTGGAGTCATATTCCCAGATACTTACCTAGTGTGTACTTGCTGATGTCTGGTCCTCCGGTGTAATCGTCTCCCAGGGCAATTGGTCATGTGGTGCCATTACATCACAAAGCTACAGCAGGATGTCTTCTGACTTGAGGGCCAATCAGTTGCTTCTTCTAACTCTAGCCCTCTTTAAATAGGAGCCCACTGCTTTCAATGGTGCAGAGTCTATTCCCATTACACCTCCTACTTGCTGTGCAGTCATATTCACAGATAGTTACCTAGTGTGTAATTGCTGATGTCTGGTCCTCCGGTGTAATAATCTTCACCCAGGGCGATTGGTCAAGTGGTGCCATTACATCACAAAGATACAGCAGGATGTCATCTGACAGGAGGGCCAATCAGTTGCCTAGTACGCAATAGGATACATGTATCATGGTATAGAAAAGGGAGCAATGTAGACAGGATGCCCAGCTGAAGACTAGGGTGGTGAGATGAAAGGACCTAGGCCATTATTTGAGACTTATACATTTGTTTGAAGGAGTGGTTGATCATAACATTCTGGAATTCTCTATAGGTTAACTGATATGGATGTGCTAAAATGAAGATGTTAGAATCTGTTATTCATAGTTTTTATTATTCCCACGAACCGTAGCATAAACCTTCCTCTCTTAGCTTATCAGATCACTGAATTGCTATAGTGTACCATAACCTAAAATAATCCTTGTGAGAAGGGTACGCTATCTCTTGGCTGCCAAAGAGATCTTTCTATCCAAGTCCTCATATAGGTGCTATAGTTGTGTAGAATGTACCAGCAAATGAGGCATAGGATTGAAAGAAGTCAGCTAGGTTGAAATCTAAATTGAGATTATAATTTTTAGTGAGCTTTGGATTTTCACAATATTAGATACACCATAGTACTAATGATTGACACTTTATAAAAATCATTTTTTGGTAGTGTTGCATTTCTTTGGAAATATTCAAGTTCTAAAAATTGACTAACAGTGGACTTTACCATCTGCAGATTATACTCAATGGCCAGCAGAGGCAGTGTTGCAGAGGAATATTTCTCCGCTTGCTGAGAAAAAAAAAAAGAAAGCTCATTCCTCAGCCTTCTCCATGCCTCGATCAATATATATGGTAAGTCAAAATCTCATTTATTCATTTTGCCATTAATAAAAAGTTCATAGCATCTGATGGCTCTCAGTGCCATTTAGTGGGGTTTTCCGCATATATATATATAATCTTCTAAGACGGTGGCAATATGGATGACGCTATGGCCATCATGATAGTTTATCAAAGACTTTGACTGTCTATGTGGCTGACAAAATCTTCTTTAGATACTTGTGCAGGCAATCTGTCTTCCGATGTAATTACCATCTTTCAGGCTTGAATGAGGTGTCTTAGGTTAGAGCAATTGACTTACTTTCAGATGGAGGGAAGCTATTTAACCTGTTTCCCTGCTCTCTGTGAGTGGGACTCTGATACTCCAGATGGACTGCTGTTTAGAAACTGTGTTATTTTAACTCTAGCCCTCTTTAAATAGGAGCCCAATGCTTTCAATGGTGCAGAGTATATTCCCATTACACCTCCTACTTGCTGTGGAGTCATATTCCCAGATACTTACCTAGTGTGTACTTGCTGATGTCTGGTCCTCCGGTGTAATCGTCTCCCAGGGCAATTGGTCATGTGGTGCCATTACATCACAAAGCTACAGCAGGATGTCTTCTGACATGAGGGCCAATCAGTTGCTTCTTCTAACTCTAGCCCTCTTTAAATAGGAGCCCACTGCTTTCAATGGTGCAGAGTATATTCCCATTACACCTCCTACTTGCTGTGCAGTCATATTCACAGATAGTTACCTAGTGTGTAATTGCTGATGTCTGGTCCTCCGGTGTAATAACCTTCACCCAGGGCGATTGGTCAAGTGGTGCCATTACATCACAAAGATACAGCAGGATGTCATCTGACAGGAGGGCCAATCAGTTGCCTAGTACGCAATAGGATACATGTATCATGGTATAGAAAAGGGAGCAATGTAGACAGGATGCCCAGCTGAAGACTAGGATGGTGAGATGAAAGGACCTGGGCCATTATTTGAGACTCATACATTTGTTTGAAGGAGTGGTTGATCATAACATTCTGGAATTCTCTATAGGTTAACTGATATGGATGTGCTAAAATGAAGATGTTAGAATCTGTTATTCATAGTTTTTATTATTCCCACGAACCGTAGCATAAACCTTCCTCTCTTAGCTTATCAGATCACTGAATTGCTATAGTGTACCATAACCTAAAATAATTCTTGTGAGAAGGGTACGCTATCTCTTGGCTGCCAAAGAGATCTTTCTATCCAAGTCCTCATATAAGTGCTATAGTTGTGTAGAATGTACCAGCAAATGAGGCATAGGATTGAAAGAAGTCAGCTAGGTTGAAATCTAAATTGAGATTATAATTTTTAGTGAGCTTTGGATTTTCACAATATTAGATACACCATAGTACTAATGATTGACACTTTATAAAAATCATTTTTTGGTAGTGTTGCATTTCTTTGGAAATATTCAAGTTCTAAAAATTGACTAGCAGTGGACCTTTCCATCTGCAGATTATACTCAATGGCCAGCAGAGGCAGTGTTGCAGAGGAATATTTCTCCGCTTGCTGAGAAAAAAAAAAGAAAGCTCATTCCTCAGCCTTCTCCATGCCTCGATCAATATATATGGTAAGTCAAAATCTCATTTATTCATTTTGCCATTAATAAAAAGTTCATAGCATCTGATGGCTCTCAGTGCCATTTAGTGGGGTTTTCCGCATATATATAATCTTCTAAGACTGTGGCAATATGGATGACGCTATGGCCATCATGATAGTTTATCAAAGACTTTGACTGTCTATGTGGCTGACAAAATCTTCTTTAGATACTTGTGCAGGCAATCTGTCTTCTGATGTAATTACCATCTTTCAGGCTGGAATGAGGTGTCTTAGGTTAGAGCAATTGACTTACTTTCAGATGGAGGGAAGCTATTTAACCTGTTTCCCTGCTCTCTGTGAGTGGGACTCTGATACTCCAGATGGACTGCTGTTTAGAAACTGTGTTATTTTAACTCTAGCCCTATTTAAATAGGAGCCCAATGCTTTCAATGGTGCAGAGTATATTCCCATTACACCTCCTACTTGCTGTGGAGTCATATTCCCAGATACTTACCTAGTGTGTACTTGCTGATGTCTGGTCCTCCGGTGTAATCGTCTCCCAGGGCAATTGGTCATGTGGTGCCATTACATCACAAAGCTACAGCAGGATGTCTTCTGACATGAGGGCCAATCAGTTGCTTCTTCTAACTCTAGCCCTCTTTAAATAGGAGCCCACTGCTTTCAATGGTGCAGAGTATATTCCCATTACACCTCCTACTTGCTGTGCAGTCATATTCACAGATAGTTACCTAGTGTGTAATTGCTGATGTCTGGTCCTCCGGTGTAATAATCTTCACCCAGGGCGATTGGTCAAGTGGTGCCATTACATCACAAAGATACAGCAGGATGTCATCTGACAGGAGGGCCAATCAGTTGCCTAGTACGCAATAGGATACATGTATCATGGTATAGAAAAGGGAGCAATGTAGACAGGATGCCCAGCTGAAGACTAGGGTGGTGAGATGAAAGGACCTGGGCCATTATTTGAGACTCATACATTTGTTTGAAGGAGTGGTTGATCATAACATTCTGGAATTCTCTATAGGTTAACTGATATGGATGTGCTAAAATGAAGCTGTTAGAATCTGTTATTCATAGTTTTTATTATTCCCACGAACCGTAGCATAAACCTTCCTCTCTTAGCTTATCAGATCACTGAATTGCTATAGTGTACCATAACCTAAAATAATCCTTGTGAGAAGGGTACGCTATCTCTTGGCTGCCAAAGAGATCTTTCTATCCAAGTCCTCATATAGGTGCTATAGTTGTGTAGAATGTACCAGCAAATGAGGCATAGGATTGAAAGAAGTCAGCTAGGTTGAAATCTAAATTGAGATTATAATTTTTAGTGAGCTTTGGATTTTCACAATATTAGATACACCATAGTACTAATGATTGACACTTTATAAAAATCATTTTTTGGTAGTGTTGCATTTCTTTGGAAATATTCAAGTTCTAAAAATTGACTAACAGTGGACTTTTCCATCTGCAGATTATACTGAATGGCCAGCAGAGGCAGTGTTGCAGAGGAATATTTCTCTGCTTGCTGAGAAAAAAAAAAAAAGAAAGCTCATTCCTCAGCCTTCTCCATGCCTCGATCAATATATATGGTAAGTCAAAATCTCATTTATTCATTTTGCCATTAATAAAAAGTTCATAGCATCTGATGGCTCTCAGTGCCATTTAGTGGGGTCTTCCGCATAAATATAATCTTCTAAGACGGTAGCAATATGGATGACGCTATGGCCATAATGATAGTTTATCAAAGACTTTGACTGTCTATGTGGCTGACAAAATCTTTTTTAGATACTTGTGCAGGCAATCTGTCTTCTGATGTAATTACCATCTTTCAGGCTGGAATGAGGTGTCTTAGGTTAGAGCAATTGACTTACTTTCAGATGGAGGGAAGCTATTTAACCTGTTTCCCTGCTCTCTGTGAGTGGGACTCTGATACTCCAGATGGACTGCTGTTTAGAAACTGTGTTATTTTAACTCTAGCCCTATTTAAATAGGAGCCCAATGCTTTCAATGGTGCAGAGTATATTCCCATTACACCTCCTACTTGCTGTGGAGTCATATTCCCAGATACTTACCTAGTGTGTACTTGCTGATGTCTGGTCCTCCGGTGTAATCGTCTCCCAGGGCAATTGGTCATGTGGTGCCATTACATCACAAAGCTACAGCAGGATGTCTTCTGACATGAGGGCCAATCAGTTGCTTCTTCTAACTCTAGCCCTCTTTAAATAGGAGCCCACTGCTTTCAATGGTGCAGAGTATATTCCCATTACACCTCCTACTTGCTGTGCAGTCATATTCACAGATAGTTACCTAGTGTGTAATTGCTGATGTCTGGTCCTCCGGTGTAATAATCTTCACCCAGGGCGATTGGTCAAGTGGTGCCATTACATCACAAAGATACAGCAGGATGTCATCTGACAGGAGGGCCAATCAGTTGCCTAGTACGCAATAGGATACATGTATCATGGTATAGAAAAGGGAGCAATGTAGACAGGATGCCCAGCTGAAGACTAGGGTGGTGAGATGAAAGGACCTGGGCCATTATTTGAGACTCATACATTTGTTTGAAGGAGTGGTTGATCATAACATCCTGGAATGCTCTATAGGTTAACTGATATGGATGTGCTAAAATGAAGCTGTTAGAATCTGTTATTCATAGTTTTTATTATTCCCACGAACCGTAGCATAAACCTTCCTCTCTTAGCTTATCAGATCACTGAATTGCTATAGTGT
Organism: Lissotriton helveticus; assembly: GCF_964261635.1. Classification (NCBI taxonomy): domain Eukaryota; kingdom Metazoa; phylum Chordata; class Amphibia; order Caudata; family Salamandridae; genus Lissotriton; species Lissotriton helveticus. The sequence goes on along the minus strand of NC_136061.1, from coordinate 1,331,345,851 downwards.
ACCATAACCTAAAATAATCCTTGTGAGAAGGGTACGCTATCTCTTGGCTGCCAAAGAGATCTTTCTATCCAAGTCCTCATATAGGTGCTATAGTTGTGTAGAATGTACCAGCAAATGAGGCATAGGATTGAAAGAAGTCAGCTAGGTTGAAATCTAAATTGAGATTATAATTTTTAGTGAGCTTTGGATTTTCACAATATTAGATACACCATAGTACTAATGATTGACACTTTATAAAAATCATTTTTTGGTAGTGTTGCATTTCTTTGGAAATATTCAAGTTCTAAAAATTGACTAACAGTGGACTTTTCCATCTGCAGATTATACTGAATGGCCAGCAGAGGCAGTGTTGCAGAGGAATATTTCTCTGCTTGCTGAGAAAAAAAAAAAAAGAAAGCTCATTCCTCAGCCTTCTCCATGCCTCGATCAATGTATATGGTAAGTCAAAATCTCATTTATTCATTTTGCCATTAATAAAAAGTTCATAGCATCTGATGGCTCTCAGTGCCATTTAGTGGGGTTTTCCGCATATATATAATCTTCTAAGACGGTGGCAATATGGATGACGCTATGGCCATCATGATAGTTTATCAAAGACTTTGACTGTCTATGTGGCTGACAAAATCTTCTTTAGATACTTGTGCAGGCAATCTGTCTTCTGATGTAATTACCATCTTTCAGGCTGGAATGAGGTGTCTTAGGTTAGAGCAATTGACTTACTTTCAGATGGAGGGAAGCTATTTAACCTGTTTCCCTGCTCTCTGTGAGTGGGACTCTGATACTCCAGATGGACTGCTGTTTAGAAACTGTGTTATTTTAACTCTAGCCCTATTTAAATAGGAGCCCAATGCTTTCAATGGTGCAGAGTATATTCCCATTACACCTCCTACTTGCTGTGGAGTCATATTCCCAGATACTTACCTAGTGTGTACTTGCTGATGTCTGGTCCTCCGGTGTAATCGTCTCCCAGGGCAATTGGTCATGTGGTGCCATTACATCACAAAGCTACAGCAGGATGTCTTCTGACATGAGGGCCAATCAGTTGCTTCTTCTAACTCTAGCCCTCTTTAAATAGGAGCCCACTGCTTTCAATGGTGCAGAGTATATTCCCATTACACCTCCTACTTGCTGTGCAGTCATATTCACAGATAGTTACCTAGTGTGTAATTGCTGATGTCTGGTCCTCCGGTGTAATAATCTTCACCCAGGGCGATTGGTCAAGTGGTGCCATTACATCACAAAGATACAGCAGGATGTCATCTGACAGGAGGGCCAATCAGTTGCCTAGTACGCAATAGGATACATGTATCATGGTATAGAAAAGGGAGCAATGTAGACAGGATGCCCAGCTGAAGACTAGGGTGGTGAGATGAAAGGACCTGGGCCATTATTTGAGACTCATACATTTGTTTGAAGGAGTGGTTGATCATAACATTCTGGAATGCTCTATAGGTTAACTGATATGGATGTGCTAAAATGAAGCTGTTAGAATCTGTTATTCATAGTTTTTATTATTCCCACGAACCGTAGCATAAACCTTCCTCTCTTAGCTTATCAGATCACTGAATTGCTATAGTGTACCATAACCTAAAATAATCCTTGTGAGAAGGGTACGCTATCTCTTGGCTGCCAAAGAGATCTTTCTATCCAAGTCCTCATATAGGTGCTATAGTTGTGTAGAATGTACCAGCAAATGAGGCATAGGATTGAAAGAAGTCAGCTAGGTTGAAATCTAAATTGAGATTATAATTTTTAGTGAGCTTTGGATTTTCACAATATTAGATACACCATAGTACTAATGATTGACACTTTATAAAAATCATTTTTTGGTAGTGTTGCATTTCTTTGGAAATATTCAAGTTCTAAAAATTGACTAGCAGTGGACCTTTCCATCTGCAGATTATACTGAATGGCCAGCAGAGGCAGTGTTGCAGAGGAATATTTCTCCGCTTGCTGAGAAGAAAAAAAAAAGAAAGCTCATTCCTCAGCCTTCTCCATGCCTCGATCAATATATATGGTAAGTCAAAATCTCATTTATTCATTTTGCCATTAATAAAAAGTTCATAGCATCTGATGGCTCTCAGTGCCATTTAGTGGGGTCTTCCGCATAAATATAATCTTCTAAGACGGTAGCAATATGGATGACGCTATGGCCATAATGATAGTTTATCAAAGACTTTGACTGTCTATGTGGCTGACAAAATCTTTTTTAGATACTTGTGCAGGCAATCTGTTCTCCGAAGTAATTACCATCTTTCAGGCTTGAATGAGGTGTCTTAGGTTAGAGCAATTGACTTACTTTCAGATGGAGGGAAGCTATTTAACCTGTTTCCCTGCTCTCTGTGAGTGGGACTCTGATACTCCAGATGGACTGCTGTTTAGAAACTGTGTTATTTTAACTCTAGCCCTCTTTAAATAGGAGCCCAATGCTTTCAATGGTGCAGAGTATATTCCCATTACACCTCCTACTTGCTGTGGAGTCATATTCCCAGATACTTACCTAGTGTGTACTTGCTGATGTCTGGTCCTCCGGTGTAATCGTCTCCCAGGGCAATTGGTCATGTGGTGCCATTACATCACAAAGCTACAGCAGGATGTCTTCTGACATGAGGGCCAATCAGTTGCTTCTTCTAACTCTAGCCCTCTTTAAATAGGAGCCCACTGCTTTCAATGGTGCAGAGTCTATTCCCATTACACCTCCTACTTGCTGTGCAGTCATATTCACAGATAGTTACCTAGTGTGTAATTGCTGATTTCTGGTCCTCCGGTGTAATAATCTTCACCCAGGGCGATTGGTCAAGTGGTGCCATTACATCACAAAGATACAGCAGGATGTCATCTGACAGGAGGGCCAATCAGTTGCCTAGTACGCAATAGGATACATGTATCATGGTATAGAAAAGGGAGCAATGTAGACAGGATGCCCAGCTGAAGACTAGGGTGGTGAGATGAAAGGACCTAGGCCATTATTTGAGACTTATACATTTGTTTGAAGGAGTGGTTGATCATAACATTCTGGAATTCTCTATAGGTTAACTGATATGGATGTGCTAAAATGAAGATGTTAGAATCTGTTATTCATAGTTTTTATTATTCCCACGAACCGTAGCATAAACCTTCCTCTTAGCTTATCAGATCACTGAATTGCTATAGTGTACCATAACCTAAAATAATTCTTGTGAAAAGGGTACGCTATCTCTTGGCTGCCAAAGAGATCTTTCTATCCAAGTCCTCATATAGGTGCTATAGTTGTGTAGAATGTACCAGCAAATGAGGCATAGGATTGAAAGAAGTCAGCTAGGTTGAAATCTAAATTGAGATTATAATTTTTAGTGAGCTTTGGATTTTCACAATATTAGATACACCATAGTACTAATGATTGACACTTTATAAAAATCATTTTTTGGTAGTGTTGCATTTCTTTGGAAATATTCAAGTTCTAAAAATTGACTAGCAGTGGACCTTTCCATCTGCAGATTATACTCAATGGCCAGCAGAGGCAGTGTTGCAGAGGAATATTTCTCCGCTTGCTGAGAAAAAAAAAAGAAAGCTCATTCCTCAGCCTTCTCCATGCCTCGATCAATATATATGGTAAGTCAAAATCTCATTTATTCATTTTGCCATTAATAAAAAGTTCATAGCATCTGATGGCTCTCAGTGCCATTTAGTGGGGTTTTCCGCATATATATAATCTTCTAAGACGGTGGCAATATGGATGACGCTATGGCCATCATGATAGTTTATCAAAGACTTTGACTGTCTATGTGGCTGACAAAATCTTCTTTAGATACTTGTGCAGGCAATCTGTCTTCTGATGTAATTACCATCTTTCAGGCTGGCATGAGGTGTCTTAGGTTAGAGCAATTGACTTACTTTCAGATGGAGGGAAGCTATTTAACCTGTTTCCCTGCTCTCTGTGAGTGGGACTCTGATACTCCAGATGGACTGCTGTTTAGAAACTGTGTTATTTTAACTCTAGCCCTATTTAAATAGGAGCCCAATGCTTTCAATGGTGCAGAGTATATTCCCATTACACCTCCTACTTGCTGTGGAGTCATATTCCCAGATACTTACCTAGTGTGTACTTGCTGATGTCTGGTCCTCCGGTGTAATCGTCTCCCAGGGCAATTGGTCATGTGGTGCCATTACATCACAAAGCTACAGCAGGATGTCTTCTGACATGAGGGCCAATCAGTTGCTTCTTCTAACTCTAGCCCTCTTTAAATAGGAGCCCACTGCTTTCAATGGTGCAGAGTATATTCCCATTACACCTCCTACTTGCTGTGCAGTCATATTCACAGATAGTTACCTAGTGTGTAATTGCTGATGTCTGGTCCTCCGGTGTAATAACCTTCACCCAGGGCGATTGGTCAAGTGGTGCCATTACATCACAAAGATACAGCAGGATGTCATCTGACAGGAGGGCCAATCAGTTGCCTAGTACGCAATAGGATACATGTATCATGGTATAGAAAAGGGAGCAATGTAGACAGGATGCCCAGCTGAAGACTAGGGTGGTGAGATGAAAGGACCTGGGCCATTATTTGAGACTCATACATTTGTTTGAAGGAGTGGTTGATCATAACATTCTGGAATTCTCTATAGGTTAACTGATATGGATGTGCTAAAATGAAGCTGTTAGAATCTGTTATTCATAGTTTTTATTATTCCCACGAACCGTAGCATAAACCTTCCTCTCTTAGCTTATCAGATCACTGAATTGCTATAGTGTACCATAACCTAAAATAATTCTTGTGAGAAGGGTACGCTATCTCTTGGCTGCCAAAGAGATCTTTCTATCCAAGTCCTCATATAGGTGCTATAGTTGTGTAGAATGTACCAGCAAATGAGGCATAGGATTGAAAGAAGTCAGCTAGGTTGAAATCTAAATTGAGATTATAATTTTTAGTGAGCTTTGGATTTTCACAATATTAGATACACCATAGTACTAATGATTGACACTTTATAAAAATCATTTTTTGGTAGTGTTGCATTTCTTTGGAAATATTCAAGTTCTAAAAATTGACTAACAGTGGACTTTTCCATCTGCAGATTATACTGAATGGCCAGCAGAGGCAGTGTTGCAGAGGAATATTTCTCTGCTTGCTGAGAAAAAAAAAAAAAGAAAGCTCATTCCTCAGCCTTCTCCATGCCTCGATCAATATATATGGTAAGTCAAAATCTCATTTATTCATTTTGCCATTAATAAAAAGTTCATAGCATCTGATGGCTCTCAGTGCCATTTAGTGGGGTCTTCCGCATAAATATAATCTTCTAAGACGGTAGCAATATGGATGACGCTATGGCCATAATGATAGTTTATCAAAGACTTTGACTGTCTATGTGGCTGACAAAATCTTTTTTAGATACTTGTGCAGGCAATCTGTCCTCCGAAGTAATTACCATCTTTCAGGCTTGAATGAGGTGTCTTAGGTTAGAGCAATTGACTTACTTTCAGATGGAGGGAAGCTATTTAACCTGTTTCCCTGCTCTCTGTGAGTGGGACTCTGATACTCCAGATGGACTGCTGTTTAGAAACTGTGTTATTTTAACTCTAGCCCTCTTTAAATAGGAGCCCAATGCTTTCAATGGTGCAGAGTATATTCCCATTACACCTCCTACTTGCTGTGGAGTCATATTCCCAGATACTTACCTAGTGTGTACTTGCTGATGTCTGGTCCTCCGGTGTAATCGTCTCCCAGGGCAATTGGTCATGTGGTGCCATTACATCACAAAGCTACAGCAGGATGTCTTCTGACATGAGGGCCAATCAGTTGCTTCTTCTAACTCTAGCCCTCTTTAAATAGGAGCCCACTGCTTTCAATGGTGCAGAGTCTATTCCCATTACACCTCCTACTTGCTGTGCAGTCATATTCACAGATAGTTACCTAGTGTGTAATTGCTGATTTCTGGTCCTCCGGTGTAATAATCTTCACCCAGGGCGATTGGTCAAGTGGTGCCATTACATCACAAAGATACAGCAGGATGTCATCTGACAGGAGGGCCAATCAGTTGCCTAGTACGCAATAGGATACATGTATCATGGTATAGAAAAGGGAGCAATGTAGACAGGATGCCCAGCTGAAGACTAGGGTGGTGAGATGAAAGGACCTAGGCCATTATTTGAGACTTATACATTTGTTTGAAGGAGTGGTTGATCATAACATTCTGGAATTCTCTATAGGTTAACTGATATGGATGTGCTAAAATGAAGATGTTAGAATCTGTTATTCATAGTTTTTATTATTCCCACGAACCGTAGCATAAACCTTCCTCTTAGCTTATCAGATCACTGAATTGCTATAGTGTACCATAACCTAAAATAATTCTTGTGAAAAGGGTACGCTATCTCTTGGCTGCCAAAGAGATCTTTCTATCCAAGTCCTCATATAGGTGCTATAGTTGTGTAGAATGTACCAGCAAATGAGGCATAGGATTGAAAGAAGTCAGCTAGGTTGAAATCTAAATTGAGATTATAATTTTTAGTGAGCTTTGGATTTTCACAATATTAGATACACCATAGTACTAATGATTGACACTTTATAAAAATCATTTTTTGGTAGTGTTGCATTTCTTTGGAAATATTCAAGTTCTAAAAATTGACTAACAGTGGACTTTTCCATCTGCAGATTATACTGAATGGCCAGCAGAGGCAGTGTTGCAGAGGAATATTTCTCTGCTTGCTGAGAAAAAAAAAAAAAGAAAGCTCATTCCTCAGCCTTCTCCATGCCTCGATCAATATATATGGTAAGTCAAAATCTCATTTATTCATTTTGCCATTAATAAAAAGTTCATAGCATCTGATGGCTCTCAGTGCCATTTAGTGGGGTCTTCCCCATAAATATAATCTTCTAAGACGGTAGCAATATGGATGACGCTATGGCCATAATGATAGTTTTTCAAAGACTTTGACTGTCTATGTGGCTGACAAAATCTTTTTTAGATACTTGTGCAGGCAATCTGTCCTCCGAAGTAATTACCATCTTTCAGGCTTGAATGAGGTGTCTTAGGTTAGAGCAATTGACTTACTTTCAGATGGAGGGAAGCTATTTAACCTGTTTCCCTGCTCTCTGTGAGTGGGACTCTGATACTCCAGATGGACTGCTGTTTAGAAACTGTGTTATTTTAACTCTAGCCCTCTTTAAATAGGAGCCCAATGCTTTCAATGGTGCAGAGTATATTCCCATTACACCTCCTACTTGCTGTGGAGTCATATTCCCAGATACTTACCTAGTGTGTACTTGCTGATGTCTGGTCCTCCGGTGTAATCGTCTCCCAGGGCAATTGGTCATGTGGTGCCATTACATCACAAAGCTACAGCAGGATGTCTTCTGACTTGAGGGCCAATCAGTTGCTTCTTCTAACTCTAGCCCTCTTTAAATAGGAGCCCACTGCTTTCAATGGTGCAGAGTCTATTCCCATTACACCTCCTACTTGCTGTGCAGTCATATTCACAGATAGTTACCTAGTGTGTAATTGCTGATGTCTGGTCCTCCGGTGTAATAATCTTCACCCAGGGCGATTGGTCAAGTGGTGCCATTACATCACAAAGATACAGCAGGATGTCATCTGACAGGAGGGCCAATCAGTTGCCTAGTACGCAATAGGATACATGTATCATGGTATAGAAAAGGGAGCAATGTAGACAGGATGCCCAGCTGAAGACTAGGGTGGTGAGATGAAAGGACCTAGGCCATTATTTGAGACTTATACATTTGTTTGAAGGAGTGGTTGATCATAACATTCTGGAATTCTCTATAGGTTAACTGATATGGATGTGCTAAAATGAAGATGTTAGAATCTGTTATTCATAGTTTTTATTATTCCCACGAACCGTAGCATAAACCTTCCTCTCTTAGCTTATCAGATCACTGAATTGCTATAGTGTACCATAACCTAAAATAATCCTTGTGAGAAGGGTACGCTATCTCTTGGCTGCCAAAGAGATCTTTCTATCCAAGTCCTCATATAGGTGCTATAGTTGTGTAGAATGTACCAGCAAATGAGGCATAGGATTGAAAGAAGTCAGCTAGGTTGAAATCTAAATTGAGATTATAATTTTTAGTGAGCTTTGGATTTTCACAATATTAGATACACCATAGTACTAATGATTGACACTTTATAAAAATCATTTTTTGGTAGTGTTGCATTTCTTTGGAAATATTCAAGTTCTAAAAATTGACTAACAGTGGACTTTACCATCTGCAGATTATACTCAATGGCCAGCAGAGGCAGTGTTGCAGAGGAATATTTCTCCGCTTGCTGAGAAAAAAAAAAAGAAAGCTCATTCCTCAGCCTTCTCCATGCCTCGATCAATATATATGGTAAGTCAAAATCTCATTTATTCATTTTGCCATTAATAAAAAGTTCATAGCATCTGATGGCTCTCAGTGCCATTTAGTGGGGTTTTCCGCATATATATATAATCTTCTAAGACGGTGGCAATATGGATGACGCTATGGCCATCATGATAGTTTATCAAAGACTTTGACTGTCTATGTGGCTGACAAAATCTTCTTTAGATACTTGTGCAGGCAATCTGTCTTCCGATGTAATTACCATCTTTCAGGCTTGAATGAGGTGTCTTAGGTTAGAGCAATTGACTTACTTTCAGATGGAGGGAAGCTATTTAACCTGTTTCCCTGCTCTCTGTGAGTGGGACTCTGATACTCCAGATGGACTGCTGTTTAGAAACTGTGTTATTTTAACTCTAGCCCTCTTTAAATAGGAGCCCAATGCTTTCAATGGTGCAGAGTATATTCCCATTACACCTCCTACTTGCTGTGGAGTCATATTCCCAGATACTTACCTAGTGTGTACTTGCTGATGTCTGGTCCTCCGGTGTAATCGTCTCCCAGGGCAATTGGTCATGTGGTGCCATTACATCACAAAGCTACAGCAGGATGTCTTCTGACATGAGGGCCAATCAGTTGCTTCTTCTAACTCTAGCCCTCTTTAAATAGGAGCCCACTGCTTTCAATGGTGCAGAGTATATTCCCATTACACCTCCTACTTGCTGTGCAGTCATATTCACAGATAGTTACCTAGTGTGTAATTGCTGATGTCTGGTCCTCCGGTGTAATAACCTTCACCCAGGGCGATTGGTCAAGTGGTGCCATTACATCACAAAGATACAGCAGGATGTCATCTGACAGGAGGGCCAATCAGTTGCCTAGTACGCAATAGGATACATGTATCATGGTATAGAAAAGGGAGCAATGTAGACAGGATGCCCAGCTGAAGACTAGGATGGTGAGATGAAAGGACCTGGGCCATTATTTGAGACTCATACATTTGTTTGAAGGAGTGGTTGATCATAACATTCTGGAATTCTCTATAGGTTAACTGATATGGATGTGCTAAAATGAAGATGTTAGAATCTGTTATTCATAGTTTTTATTATTCCCACGAACCGTAGCATAAACCTTCCTCTCTTAGCTTATCAGATCACTGAATTGCTATAGTGTACCATAACCTAAAATAATTCTTGTGAGAAGGGTACGCTATCTCTTGGCTGCCAAAGAGATCTTTCTATCCAAGTCCTCATATAAGTGCTATAGTTGTGTAGAATGTACCAGCAAATGAGGCATAGGATTGAAAGAAGTCAGCTAGGTTGAAATCTAAATTGAGATTATAATTTTTAGTGAGCTTTGGATTTTCACAATATTAGATACACCATAGTACTAATGATTGACACTTTATAAAAATCATTTTTTGGTAGTGTTGCATTTCTTTGGAAATATTCAAGTTCTAAAAATTGACTAGCAGTGGACCTTTCCATCTGCAGATTATACTCAATGGCCAGCAGAGGCAGTGTTGCAGAGGAATATTTCTCCGCTTGCTGAGAAAAAAAAAAGAAAGCTCATTCCTCAGCCTTCTCCATGCCTCGATCAATATATATGGTAAGTCAAAATCTCATTTATTCATTTTGCCATTAATAAAAAGTTCATAGCATCTGATGGCTCTCAGTGCCATTTAGTGGGGTTTTCCGCATATATATAATCTTCTAAGACTGTGGCAATATGGATGACGCTATGGCCATCATGATAGTTTATCAAAGACTTTGACTGTCTATGTGGCTGACAAAATCTTCTTTAGATACTTGTGCAGGCAATCTGTCTTCTGATGTAATTACCATCTTTCAGGCTGGAATGAGGTGTCTTAGGTTAGAGCAATTGACTTACTTTCAGATGGAGGGAAGCTATTTAACCTGTTTCCCTGCTCTCTGTGAGTGGGACTCTGATACTCCAGATGGACTGCTGTTTAGAAACTGTGTTATTTTAACTCTAGCCCTATTTAAATAGGAGCCCAATGCTTTCAATGGTGCAGAGTATATTCCCATTACACCTCCTACTTGCTGTGGAGTCATATTCCCAGATACTTACCTAGTGTGTACTTGCTGATGTCTGGTCCTCCGGTGTAATCGTCTCCCAGGGCAATTGGTCATGTGGTGCCATTACATCACAAAGCTACAGCAGGATGTCTTCTGACATGAGGGCCAATCAGTTGCTTCTTCTAACTCTAGCCCTCTTTAAATAGGAGCCCACTGCTTTCAATGGTGCAGAGTATATTCCCATTACACCTCCTACTTGCTGTGCAGTCATATTCACAGATAGTTACCTAGTGTGTAATTGCTGATGTCTGGTCCTCCGGTGTAATAATCTTCACCCAGGGCGATTGGTCAAGTGGTGCCATTACATCACAAAGATACAGCAGGATGTCATCTGACAGGAGGGCCAATCAGTTGCCTAGTACGCAATAGGATACATGTATCATGGTATAGAAAAGGGAGCAATGTAGACAGGATGCCCAGCTGAAGACTAGGGTGGTGAGATGAAAGGACCTGGGCCATTATTTGAGACTCATACATTTGTTTGAAGGAGTGGTTGATCATAACATTCTGGAATTCTCTATAGGTTAACTGATATGGATGTGCTAAAATGAAGCTGTTAGAATCTGTTATTCATAGTTTTTATTATTCCCACGAACCGTAGCATAAACCTTCCTCTCTTAGCTTATCAGATCACTGAATTGCTATAGTGTACCATAACCTAAAATAATCCTTGTGAGAAGGGTACGCTATCTCTTGGCTGCCAAAGAGATCTTTCTATCCAAGTCCTCATATAGGTGCTATAGTTGTGTAGAATGTACCAGCAAATGAGGCATAGGATTGAAAGAAGTCAGCTAGGTTGAAATCTAAATTGAGATTATAATTTTTAGTGAGCTTTGGATTTTCACAATATTAGATACACCATAGTACTAATGATTGACACTTTATAAAAATCATTTTTTGGTAGTGTTGCATTTCTTTGGAAATATTCAAGTTCTAAAAATTGACTAACAGTGGACTTTTCCATCTGCAGATTATACTGAATGGCCAGCAGAGGCAGTGTTGCAGAGGAATATTTCTCTGCTTGCTGAGAAAAAAAAAAAAAGAAAGCTCATTCCTCAGCCTTCTCCATGCCTCGATCAATATATATGGTAAGTCAAAATCTCATTTATTCATTTTGCCATTAATAAAAAGTTCATAGCATCTGATGGCTCTCAGTGCCATTTAGTGGGGTCTTCCGCATAAATATAATCTTCTAAGACGGTAGCAATATGGATGACGCTATGGCCATAATGATAGTTTATCAAAGACTTTGACTGTCTATGTGGCTGACAAAATCTTTTTTAGATACTTGTGCAGGCAATCTGTCTTCTGATGTAATTACCATCTTTCAGGCTGGAATGAGGTGTCTTAGGTTAGAGCAATTGACTTACTTTCAGATGGAGGGAAGCTATTTAACCTGTTTCCCTGCTCTCTGTGAGTGGGACTCTGATACTCCAGATGGACTGCTGTTTAGAAACTGTGTTATTTTAACTCTAGCCCTATTTAAATAGGAGCCCAATGCTTTCAATGGTGCAGAGTATATTCCCATTACACCTCCTACTTGCTGTGGAGTCATATTCCCAGATACTTACCTAGTGTGTACTTGCTGATGTCTGGTCCTCCGGTGTAATCGTCTCCCAGGGCAATTGGTCATGTGGTGCCATTACATCACAAAGCTACAGCAGGATGTCTTCTGACATGAGGGCCAATCAGTTGCTTCTTCTAACTCTAGCCCTCTTTAAATAGGAGCCCACTGCTTTCAATGGTGCAGAGTATATTCCCATTACACCTCCTACTTGCTGTGCAGTCATATTCACAGATAGTTACCTAGTGTGTAATTGCTGATGTCTGGTCCTCCGGTGTAATAATCTTCACCCAGGGCGATTGGTCAAGTGGTGCCATTACATCACAAAGATACAGCAGGATGTCATCTGACAGGAGGGCCAATCAGTTGCCTAGTACGCAATAGGATACATGTATCATGGTATAGAAAAGGGAGCAATGTAGACAGGATGCCCAGCTGAAGACTAGGGTGGTGAGATGAAAGGACCTGGGCCATTATTTGAGACTCATACATTTGTTTGAAGGAGTGGTTGATCATAACATTCTGGAATGCTCTATAGGTTAACTGATATGGATGTGCTAAAATGAAGCTGTTAGAATCTGTTATTCATAGTTTTTATTATTCCCACGAACCGTAGCATAAACCTTCCTCTCTTAGCTTATCAGATCACTGAATTGCTATAGTGTACCATAACCTAAAATAATCCTTGTGAGAAGGGTACGCTATCTCTTGGCTGCCAAAGAGATCTTTCTATCCAAGTCCTCATATAGGTGCTATAGTTGTGTAGAATGTACCAGCAAATGAGGCATAGGATTGAAAGAAGTCAGCTAGGTTGAAATCTAAATTGAGATTATAATTTTTAGTGAGCTTTGGATTTTCACAATATTAGATACACCATAGTACTAATGATTGACACTTTATAAAAATCATTTTTTGGTAGTGTTGCATTTCTTTGGAAATATTCAAGTTCTAAAAATTGACTAACAGTGGACTTTTCCATCTGCAGATTATACTGAATGGCCAGCAGAGGCAGTGTTGCAGAGGAATATTTCTCTGCTTGCTGAGAAAAAAAAAAAAAGAAAGCTCATTCCTCAGCCTTCTCCATGCCTCGATCAATGTATATGGTAAGTCAAAATCTCATTTATTCATTTTGCCATTAATAAAAAGTTCATAGCATCTGATGGCTCTCAGTGCCATTTAGTGGGGTTTTCCGCATATATATAATCTTCTAAGACGGTGGCAATATGGATGACGCTATGGCCATCATGATAGTTTATCAAAGACTTTGACTGTCTATGTGGCTGACAAAATCTTCTTTAGATACTTGTGCAGGCAATCTGTCTTCTGATGTAATTACCATCTTTCAGGCTGGAATGAGGTGTCTTAGGTTAGAGCAATTGACTTACTTTCAGATGGAGGGAAGCTATTTAACCTGTTTCCCTGCTCTCTGTGAGTGGGACTCTGATACTCCAGATGGACTGCTGTTTAGAAACTGTGTTATTTTAACTCTAGCCCTATTTAAATAGGAGCCCAATGCTTTCAATGGTGCAGAGTATATTCCCATTACACCTCCTACTTGCTGTGGAGTCATATTCCCAGATACTTACCTAGTGTGTACTTGCTGATGTCTGGTCCTCCGGTGTAATCGTCTCCCAGGGCAATTGGTCATGTGGTGCCATTACATCACAAAGCTACAGCAGGATGTCTTCTGACATGAGGGCCAATCAGTTGCTTCTTCTAACTCTAGCCCTCTTTAAATAGGAGCCCACTGCTTTCAATGGTGCAGAGTATATTCCCATTACACCTCCTACTTGCTGTGCAGTCATATTCACAGATAGTTACCTAGTGTGTAATTGCTGATGTCTGGTCCTCCGGTGTAATAATCTTCACCCAGGGCGATTGGTCAAGTGGTGCCATTACATCACAAAGATACAGCAGGATGTCATCTGACAGGAGGGCCAATCAGTTGCCTAGTACGCAATAGGATACATGTATCATGGTATAGAAAAGGGAGCAATGTAGACAGGATGCCCAGCTGAAGACTAGGGTGGTGAGATGAAAGGACCTGGGCCATTATTTGAGACTCATACATTTGTTTGAAGGAGTGGTTGATCATAACATTCTGGAATGCTCTATAGGTTAACTGATATGGATGTGCTAAAATGAAGCTGTTAGAATCTGTTATTCATAGTTTTTATTATTCCCACGAACCGTAGCATAAACCTTCCTCTCTTAGCTTATCAGATCACTGAATTGCTATAGTGTACCATAACCTAAAATAATCCTTGTGAGAAGGGTACGCTATCTCTTGGCTGCCAAAGAGATCTTTCTATCCAAGTCCTCATATAGGTGCTATAGTTGTGTAGAATGTACCAGCAAATGAGGCATAGGATTGAAAGAAGTCAGCTAGGTTGAAATCTAAATTGAGATTATAATTTTTAGTGAGCTTTGGATTTTCACAATATTAGATACACCATAGTACTAATGATTGACACTTTATAAAAATCATTTTTTGGTAGTGTTGCATTTCTTTGGAAATATTCAAGTTCTAAAAATTGACTAACAGTGGACTTTTCCATCTGCAGATTATACTGAATGGCCAGCAGAGGCAGTGTTGCAGAGGAATATTTCTCTGCTTGCTGAAAAAAAAAAAAAAAGAAAGCTCATTCCTCAGCCTTCTCCATGCCTCGATCAATGTATATGGTAAGTCAAAATCTCATTTATTCATTTTGCCATTAATAAAAAGTTCATAGCATCTGATGGCTCTCAGTGCCATTTAGTGGGGTCTTCCGCATAAATATAATCTTCTAAGACGGTAGCAATATGGATGACGCTATGGCCATAATGATAGTTTTTCAAAGACTTTGACTGTCTATGTGGCTGACAAAATCTTTTTTAGATACTTGTGCAGGCAATCTGTCCTCCGAAGTAATTACCATCTTTCAGGCTTGAATGAGGTGTCTTAGGTTAGAGCAATTGACTTACTTTCAGATGGAGGGAAGCTATTTAACCTGTTTCCCTGCTCTCTGTGAGTGGGACTCTGATACTCCAGATGGACTGCTGTTTAGAAACTGTGTTATTTTAACTCTAGCCCTCTTTAAATAGGAGCCCAATGCTTTCAATGGTGCAGAGTATATTCCCATTACACCTCCTACTTGCTGTGGAGTCATATTCCCAGATACTTACCTAGTGTGTACTTGCTGATGTCTGGTCCTCCGGTGTAATCGTCTCCCAGGGCAATTGGTCATGTGGTGCCATTACATCACAAAGCTACAGCAGGATGTCTTCTGACTTGAGGGCCAATCAGTTGCTTCTTCTAACTCTAGCCCTCTTTAAATAGGAGCCCACTGCTTTCAATGGTGCAGAGTCTATTCCCATTACACCTCCTACTTGCTGTGCAGTCATATTCACAGATAGTTACCTAGTGTGTAATTGCTGATTTCTGGTCCTCCGGTGTAATAATCTTCACCCAGGGCGATTGGTCAAGTGGTGCCATTACATCACAAAGATACAGCAGGATGTCATCTGACAGGAGGGCAAATCAGTTGCCTAGTACGCAATAGGATACATGTATCATGGTATAGAAAAGGGAGCAATGTAGACAGGATGCCCAGCTGAAGACTAGGGTGGTGAGATGAAAGGACCTAGGCCATTATTTGAGACTTATACATTTGTTTGAAGGAGTGGTTGATCATAACATTCTGGAATTCTCTATAGGTTAACTGATATGGATGTGCTAAAATGAAGATGTTAGAATCTGTTATTCATAGTTTTTATTATTCCCACGAACCGTAGCATAAACCTTCCTCTCTTAGCTTATCAGATCACTGAATTGCTATAGTGTACCATAACCTAAAATAATTCTTGTGAGAAGGGTACGCTATCTCTTGGCTGCCAAAGAGATCTTTCTATCCAAGTCCTCATATAAGTGCTATAGTTGTGTAGAATGTACCAGCAAATGAGGCATAGGATTGAAAGAAGTCAGCTAGGTTGAAATCTAAATTGAGATTATAATTTTTAGTGAGCTTTGGATTTTCACAATATTAGATACACCATAGTACTAATGATTGACACTTTATAAAAATCATTTTTTGGTAGTGTTGCATTTCTTTGGAAATATTCAAGTTCTAAAAATTGACTAGCAGTGGACCTTTCCATCTGCAGATTATACTGAATGGCCAGCAGAGGCAGTGTTGCAGAGGAATATTTCTCCGCTTGCTGAGAAGAAAAAAAAAAGAAAGCTCATTCCTCAGCCTTCTCCATGCCTCGATCAATATATATGGTAAGTCAAAATCTCATTTATTCATTTTGCCATTAATAAAAAGTTCATAGCATCTGATGGCTCTCAGTGCCATTTAGTGGGGTCTTCCGCATAAATATAATCTTCTAAGACGGTAGCAATATGGATGACGCTATGGCCATCATGATAGTTTATCAAAGACTTTGACTGTCTATGTGGCTGACAAAATCTTCTTTAGATACTTGTGCAGGCAATCTGTCCTCCGAGGTAATTACCATCTTTCAGGCTTGAATGAGGTGTCTAAGGTTAGAGCAATTGACTTACTTTCAGATGGAGTGAAGCTATTTAACCTGTTTCCCTGCTCTCTGTGAGTGGGACTCTGATACTCCAGATGGACTGCTGTTTAGAAACTGTGTTCTTTTAACTCTAGCCCTCTTTAAATAGGAGCCCAATGTTTTCAATGGTGCAGAGTATATTCCCATTACACCTCCTACTTGCTGTGGAGTCATATTCCCAGATACTTACCTAGTGTTTACTTGCTGATGTCTGGTCCTCCGGTGTAATCGTCTCCCAGGGCAATTGTTCATGTGGTGCCATTACATCACAAAGCTACAGCAGGATGTCTTCTGACATGAGGGCCAATCAGTTGTTTCTTCTAACTCTAGCCCTCTTTAAATAGGAGCCCACTGCTTTCAATGGTGCAGAGTCTATTCCCATTACACCTCCTACTTGCTGTGGAGTCATATTCCCAGATACTTACCTAGTGTGTACTTGCTGATGTCTGGTCCTCCGGTGTAATCGTCTCCCAGGGCAATTGGTCATGTGGTGCCATTACATCACAAAGCTACAGCAGGATGTCTTCTGACTTGAGGGCCAATCAGTTGCTTCTTCTAACTCTAGCCCTCTTTAAATAGGAGCCCACTGCTTTCAATGGTGCAGAGTCTATTCCCATTACACCTCCTACTTGCTGTGCAGTCATATTCACAGATAGTTACCTAGTGTGTAATTGCTGATTTCTGGTCCTCCGGTGTAATAATCTTCACCCAGGGCGATTGGTCAAGTGGTGCCATTACATCACAAAGATACAGCAGGATGTCATCTGACAGGAGGGCAAATCAGTTGCCTAGTACGCAATAGGATACATGTATCATGGTATAGAAAAGGGAGCAATGTAGACAGGATGCCCAGCTGAAGACTAGGGTGGTGAGATGAAAGGACCTAGGCCATTATTTGAGACTTATACATTTGTTTGAAGGAGTGGTTGATCATAACATTCTGGAATTCTCTATAGGTTAACTGATATGGATGTGCTAAAATGAAGATGTTAGAATCTGTTATTCATAGTTTTTATTATTCCCACGAACCGTAGCATAAACCTTCCTCTCTTAGCTTATCAGATCACTGAATTGCTATAGTGTACCATAACCTAAAATAATTCTTGTGAGAAGGGTACGCTATCTCTTGGCTGCCAAAGAGATCTTTCTATCCAAGTCCTCATATAAGTGCTATAGTTGTGTAGAATGTACCAGCAAATGAGGCATAGGATTGAAAGAAGTCAGCTAGGTTGAAATCTAAATTGAGATTATAATTTTTAGTGAGCTTTGGATTTTCACAATATTAGATACACCATAGTACTAATGATTGACACTTTATAAAAATCATTTTTTGGTAGTGTTGCATTTCTTTGGAAATATTAAAGTTCTAAAAATTGACTAGCAGTGGACCTTTCCATCTGCAGATTATACTCAATGGCCAGCAGAGGCAGTGTTGCAGAGGAATATTTCTCCGCTTGCTGAGAAAAAAAAAAGAAAGCTCATTCCTCAGCCTTCTCCATGCCTCGATCAATATATATGGTAAGTCAAAATCTCATTTATTCATTTTGCCATTAATAAAAAGTTCATAGCATCTGATGGCTCTCAGTGCCATTTAGTGGGGTTTTCCGCATATATATAATCTTCTAAGACGGTGGCAATATGGATGACGCTATGGCCATCATGATAGTTTATCAAAGACTTTGACTGTCTATGTGGCTGACAAAATCTTCTTTAGATACTTGTGCAGGCAATCTGTCTTCTGATGTAATTACCATCTTTCAGGCTGGAATGAGGTGTCTTAGGTTAGAGCAATTGACTTACTTTCAGATGGAGGGAAGCTATTTAACCTGTTTCCCTGCTCTCTGTGAGTGGGACTCTGATACTCCAGATGGACTGCTGTTTAGAAACTGTGTTATTTTAACTCTAGCCCTATTTAAATAGGAGCCCAATGCTTTCAATGGTGCAGAGTATATTCCCATTACACCTCCTACTTGCTGTGGAGTCATATTCCCAGATACTTACCTAGTGTGTACTTGCTGATGTCTGGTCCTCCGGTGTAATCGTCTCCCAGGGCAATTGGTCATGTGGTGCCATTACATCACAAAGCTACAGCAGGATGTCTTCTGACATGAGGGCCAATCAGTTGCTTCTTCTAACTCTAGCCCTCTTTAAATAGGAGCCCACTGCTTTCAATGGTGCAGAGTATATTCCCATTACACCTCCTACTTGCTGTGCAGTCATATTCACAGATAGTTACCTAGTGTGTAATTGCTGATGTCTGGTCCTCCGGTGTAATAATCTTCACCCAGGGCGATTGGTCAAGTGGTGCCATTACATCACAAAGATACAGCAGGATGTCATCTGACAGGAGGGCCAATCAGTTGCCTAGTACGCAATAGGATACATGTATCATGGTATAGAAAAGGGAGCAATGTAGACAGGATGCCCAGCTGAAGACTAGGGTGGTGAGATGAAAGGACCTGGGCCATTATTTGAGACTCATACATTTGTTTGAAGGAGTGGTTGATCATAACATTCTGGAATGCTCTATAGGTTAACTGATATGGATGTGCTAAAATGAAGCTGTTAGAATCTGTTATTCATAGTTTTTATTATTCCCACGAACCGTAGCATAAACCTTCCTCTCTTAGCTTATCAGATCACTGAATTGCTATAGTGTACCATAACCTAAAATAATCCTTGTGAGAAGGGTACGCTATCTCTTGGCTGCCAAAGAGATCTTTCTATCCAAGTCCTCATATAGGTGCTATAGTTGTGTAGAATGTACCAGCAAATGAGGCATAGGATTGAAAGAAGTCAGCTAGGTTGAAATCTAAATTGAGATTATAATTTTTAGTGAGCTTTGGATTTTCACAATATTAGATACACCATAGTACTAATGATTGACACTTTATAAAAATCATTTTTTGGTAGTGTTGCATTTCTTTGGAAATATTCAAGTTCTAAAAATTGACTAACAGTGGACTTTTCCATCTGCAGATTATACTGAATGGCCAGCAGAGGCAGTGTTGCAGAGGAATATTTCTCTGCTTGCTGAAAAAAAAAAAAAAAGAAAGCTCATTCCTCAGCCTTCTCCATGCCTCGATCAATGTATATGGTAAGTCAAAATCTCATTTATTCATTTTGCCATTAATAAAAAGTTCATAGCATCTGATGGCTCTCAGTGCCATTTAGTGGGGTCTTCCGCATAAATATAATCTTCTAAGACGGTAGCAATATGGATGACGCTATGGCCATAATGATAGTTTTTCAAAGACTTTGACTGTCTATGTGGCTGACAAAATCTTTTTTAGATACTTGTGCAGGCAATCTGTCCTCCGAAGTAATTACCATCTTTCAGGCTTGAATGAGGTGTCTTAGGTTAGAGCAATTGACTTACTTTCAGATGGAGGGAAGCTATTTAACCTGTTTCCCTGCTCTCTGTGAGTGGGACTCTGATACTCCAGATGGACTGCTGTTTAGAAACTGTGTTATTTTAACTCTAGCCCTCTTTAAATAGGAGCCCAATGCTTTCAATGGTGCAGAGTATATTCCCATTACACCTCCTACTTGCTGTGGAGTCATATTCCCAGATACTTACCTAGTGTGTACTTGCTGATGTCTGGTCCTCCGGTGTAATCGTCTCCCAGGGCAATTGGTCATGTGGTGCCATTACATCACAAAGCTACAGCAGGATGTCTTCTGACTTGAGGGCCAATCAGTTGCTTCTTCTAACTCTAGCCCTCTTTAAATAGGAGCCCACTGCTTTCAATGGTGCAGAGTCTATTCCCATTACACCTCCTACTTGCTGTGCAGTCATATTCACAGATAGTTACCTAGTGTGTAATTGCTGATTTCTGGTCCTCCGGTGTAATAATCTTCACCCAGGGCGATTGGTCAAGTGGTGCCATTACATCACAAAGATACAGCAGGATGTCATCTGACAGGAGGGCAAATCAGTTGCCTAGTACGCAATAGGATACATGTATCATGGTATAGAAAAGGGAGCAATGTAGACAGGATGCCCAGCTGAAGACTAGGGTGGTGAGATGAAAGGACCTAGGCCATTATTTGAGACTTATACATTTGTTTGAAGGAGTGGTTGATCATAACATTCTGGAATTCTCTATAGGTTAACTGATATGGATGTGCTAAAATGAAGATGTTAGAATCTGTTATTCATAGTTTTTATTATTCCCACGAACCGTAGCATAAACCTTCCTCTCTTAGCTTATCAGATCACTGAATTGCTATAGTGTACCATAACCTAAAATAATTCTTGTGAGAAGGGTACGCTATCTCTTGGCTGCCAAAGAGATCTTTCTATCCAAGTCCTCATATAAGTGCTATAGTTGTGTAGAATGTACCAGCAAATGAGGCATAGGATTGAAAGAAGTCAGCTAGGTTGAAATCTAAATTGAGATTATAATTTTTAGTGAGCTTTGGATTTTCACAATATTAGATACACCATAGTACTAATGATTGACACTTTATAAAAATCATTTTTTGGTAGTGTTGCATTTCTTTGGAAATATTCAAGTTCTAAAAATTGACTAGCAGTGGACCTTTCCATCTGCAGATTATACTGAATGGCCAGCAGAGGCAGTGTTGCAGAGGAATATTTCTCCGCTTGCTGAGAAGAAAAAAAAAAGAAAGCTCATTCCTCAGCCTTCTCCATGCCTCGATCAATATATATGGTAAGTCAAAATCTCATTTATTCATTTTGCCATTAATAAAAAGTTCATAGCATCTGATGGCTCTCAGTGCCATTTAGTGGGGTCTTCCGCATAAATATAATCTTCTAAGACGGTAGCAATATGGATGACGCTATGGCCATCATGATAGTTTATCAAAGACTTTGACTGTCTATGTGGCTGACAAAATCTTCTTTAGATACTTGTGCAGGCAATCTGTCCTCCGAGGTAATTACCATCTTTCAGGCTTGAATGAGGTGTCTAAGGTTAGAGCAATTGACTTACTTTCAGATGGAGTGAAGCTATTTAACCTGTTTCCCTGCTCTCTGTGAGTGGGACTCTGATACTCCAGATGGACTGCTGTTTAGAAACTGTGTTATTTTAACTCTAGCCCTATTTAAATAGGAGCCCAATGCTTTCAATGGTGCAGAGTATATTCCCATTACACCTCCTACTTGCTGTGGAGTCATATTCCCAGATACTTACCTAGTGTGTACTTGCTGATGTCTGGTCCTCCGGTGTAATCGTCTCCCAGGGCAATTGGTCATGTGGTGCCATTACATCACAAAGCTACAGCAGGATGTCTTCTGACATGAGGGCCAATCAGTTGCTTCTTCTAACTCTAGCCCTCTTTAAATAGGAGCCCACTGTTTTCAATGGTGCAGAGTATATTCCCATTACACCTCCTACTTGCTGTGCAGTCATATTCACAGATAGTTACCTAGTGTGTAATTGCTGATGTCTGGTCCTCCGGTGTAATAATCTTCACCCAGGGCGATTGGTCAAGTGGTGCCATTACATCACAAAGATACAGCAGGATGTCATCTGACAGGAGGGCCAATCAGTTGCCTAGTACGCAATAGGATACATGTATCATGGTATAGAAAAGGGAGCAATGTAGACAGGATGCCCAGCTGAAGACTAGGGTGGTGAGATGAAAGGACCTGGGCCATTATTTGAGACTCATACATTTGTTTGAAGGAGTGGTTGATCATAACATTCTAGAATTCTCTATAGGTTAACTGATATGGATGTGCTAAAATGAAGATGTTAGAATCTGTTATTCATAGTTTTTATTATTCCCACGAACCGTAGCATAAACCTTCCTCCCTTAGCTTATCAGATCACTGAATTGCTATAGTGTACCATAACCTAAAATAATCCTTGTGAGAAGGGTACGCTATCTCTTGGCTGCCAAAGAGATCTTTCTATCCAAGTCCTCATATAGGTGCTATAGTTGTGTAGAATGTACCAGCAAATGAGGCATAGGATTGAAAGAAGTCAGCTAGGTTGAAATCTAAATTGAGATTATAATTTTTAGTGAGCTTTGGATTTTCACAATATTAGATACACCATAGTACTAATGATTGACACTTTATAAAAATCATTTTTTGGTAGTGTTGCATTTCTTTGGAAATATTCAAGTTCTAAAAATTGACTAACAGTGGACTTTACCATCTGCAGATTATACTCAATGGCCAGCAGAGGCAGTGTTGCAGAGGAATATTTCTCCGCTTGCTGAGAAAAAAAAAAAGAAAGCTCATTCCTCAGCCTTCTCCATGCCTCGATCAATATATATGGTAAGTCAAAATCTCATTTATTCATTTTGCCATTAATAAAAAGTTCATAGCATCTGATGGCTCTCAGTGCCATTTAGTGGGGTTTTCCGCATATATATAATCTTCTAAGACGGTGGCAATATGGATGACGCTATGGCCATCATGATAGTTTATCAAAGACTTTGACTGTCTATGTGGCTGACAAAATCTTCTTTAGATACTTGTGCAGGCAATCTGTCTTCCGATGTAATTACCATCTTTCAGGCTTGAATGAGGTGTCTTAGGTTAGAGCAATTGACTTACTTTCAGATGGAGGGAAGCTATTTAACCTGTTTCCCTGCTCTCTGTGAGTGGGACTCTGATACTCCAGATGGACTGCTGTTTAGAAACTGTGTTATTTTAACTCTAGCCCTCTTTAAATAGGAGCCCAATGCTTTCAATGGTGCAGAGTATATTCCCATTACACCTCCTACTTGCTGTGGAGTCATATTCCCAGATACTTACCTAGTGTGTACTTGCTGATGTCTGGTCCTCCGGTGTAATCGTCTCCCAGGGCAATTGGTCATGTGGTGCCATTACATCACAAAGCTACAGCAGGATGTCTTCTGACATGAGGGCCAATCAGTTGCTTCTTCTAACTCTAGCCCTCTTTAAATAGGAGCCCACTGCTTTCAATGGTGCAGAGTATATTCCCATTACACCTCCTACTTGCTGTGCAGTCATATTCACAGATAGTTACCTAGTGTGTAATTGCTGATGTCTGGTCCTCCGGTGTAATAACCTTCACCCAGGGCGATTGGTCAAGTGGTGCCATTACATCACAAAGATACAGCAGGATGTCATCTGACAGGAGGGCCAATCAGTTGCCTAGTACGCAATAGGATACATGTATCATGGTATAGAAAAGGGAGCAATGTAGACAGGATGCCCAGCTGAAGACTAGGGTGGTGAGATGAAAGGACCTGGGCCATTATTTGAGACTCATACATTTGTTTGAAGGAGTGGTTGATCATAACATTCTGGAATTCTCTATAGGTTAACTGATATGGATGTGCTAAAATGAAGATGTTAGAATCTGTTATTCATAGTTTTTATTATTCCCACGAACCGTAGCATAAACCTTCCTCCCTTAGCTTATCAGATCACTGAATTGCTATAGTGTACCATAACCTAAAATAATCCTTGTGAGAAGGGTACGCTATCTCTTGGCTGCCAAAGAGATCTTTCTATCCAAGTCCTCATATAGGTGCTATAGTTGTGTAGAATGTACCAGCAAATGAGGCATAGGATTGAAAGAAGTCAGCTAGGTTGAAATCTAAATTGAGATTATAATTTTTAGTGAGCTTTGGATTTTCACAATATTAGATACACCATAGTACTAATGATTGACACTTTATAAAAATCATTTTTTGGTAGTGTTGCATTTCTTTGGAAATATTCAAGTTCTAAAAATTGACTAACAGTGGACTTTTCCATCTGCAGATTATACTGAATGGCCAGCAGAGGCAGTGTTGCAGAGGAATATTTCTCTGCTTGCTGAGAAAAAAAAAAAAAAGAAAGCTCATTCCTCAGCCTTCTCCATGCCTCGATCAATATATATGGTAAGTCAAAATCTCATTTATTAATTTTGCCATTAATAAAAAGTTCATAGCATCTGATGGCTCTCAGTGCCATTTAGTGGGGTCTTCCGCATATATATAATCTTCTAAGACGGTGGCAATATGGATGACGCTATGGCCATAATGATAGTTTATCAAAGACTTTGACTGTCTATGTGGCTGACAAAATCTTCTTTAGATACTTGTGCAGGCAATCTGTCTTCCGATGTAATTACCATCTTTCAGGCTGGAATGAGGTGTCTTAGGTTAGAGCAATTGACTTACTTTCAGATGGAGGGAAGCTATTTAACCTGTTTCCCTGCTCTCTGTGAGTGGGACTCTGATACTCCAGATGGACTGCTGTTTAGAAACTGTGTTATTTTAACTCTAGCCCTCTTTAAATAGGAGCCCAATGCTTTCAATGGTGCAGAGTATATTCCCATTACACCTCCTACTTGCTGTGGAGTCATATTCCCAGATACTTACCTAGTGTGTACTTGCTGATGTCTGGTCCTCCGGTGTAATCGTCTCCCAGGGCAATTGGTCATGTGGTGCCATTACATCACAAAGCTACAGCAGGATGTCTTCTGACATGAGGGCCAATCAGTTGCTTCTTCTAACTCTAGCCCTCTTTAAATAGGAGCCCACTGTTTTCAATGGTGCAGAGTATATTCCCATTACACCTCCTACTTGCTGTGCAGTCATATTCACAGATAGTTACCTAGTGTGTAATTGCTGATGTCTGGTCCTCCGGTGTAATAATCTTCACCCAGGGCGATTGGTCAAGTGGTGCCATTACATCACAAAGATACAGCAGGATGTCATCTGACAGGAGGGCCAATCAGTTGCCTAGTATGCAATAGGATACATGTATCATGGTATAGAAAAGGGAGCAATGTAGACAGGATGCCCAGCTGAAGACTAGGGTGGTGAGATGAAAGGACCTGGGCCATTATTTGAGACTCATACATTTGTTTGAAGGAGTGGTTGATCATAACATTCTGGAATTCTCTATAGGTTAACTGATATGGATGTGCTAAAATGAAGATGTTAGAATCTGTTATTCATAGTTTTTATTATTCCCACGAACCGTAGCATAAACCTTCCTCTTAGCTTATCAGATCACTGAATTGCTATAGTGTACCATAACCTAAAATAATTCTTGTGAGAAGGGTACGCTATCTCTTGGCTGCCCAAGAGATCTTTCTATCCAAGTCCTCATATAGGTGCTATAGTTGTGTAGAATGTACCAGCAAATGAGGCATAGGATTGAAAGAAGTCAGCTAGGTTGAAATCTAAATTGAGATTATAATTTTTAGTGAGCTTTGGATTTTCACAATATTAGATACACCATAGTACTAATGATTGACACTTTATAAAAATCATTTTTTGGTAGTGTTGCATTTCTTTGGAAATATTCAAGTTCTAAAAATTGACTAACAGTGGACTTTACCATCTGCAGATTATACTCAATGGCCAGCAGAGGCAGTGTTGCAGAGGAATATTTCTCCGCTTGCTGAGAAAAAAAAAAAGAAAGCTCATTCCTCAGCCTTCTCCATGCCTCGATCAATATATATGGTAAGTCAAAATCTCATTTATTCATTTTGCCATTAATAAAAAGTTCATAGCATCTGATGGCTCTCAGTGCCATTTAGTGGGGTTTTCCGCATATATATAATCTTCTAAGACGGTGGCAATATGGATGACGCTATGGCCATCATGATAGTTTATCAAAGACTTTGACTGTCTATGTGGCTGACAAAATCTTCTTTAGATACTTGTGCAGGCAATCTGTCTTCCGATGTAATTACCATCTTTCAGGCTTGAATGAGGTGTCTTAGGTTAGAGCAATTGACTTACTTTCAGATGGAGGGAAGCTATTTAACCTGTTTCCCTGCTCTCTGTGAGTGGGACTCTGATACTCCAGATGGACTGCTGTTTAGAAACTGTGTTATTTTAACTCTAGCCCTCTTTAAATAGGAGCCCAATGCTTTCAATGGTGCAGAGTATATTCCCATTACACCTCCTACTTGCTGTGGAGTCATATTCCCAGATACTTACCTAGTGTGTACTTGCTGATGTCTGGTCCTCTGGTGTAATCGTCTCCCAGGGCAATTGGTCATGTGGTGCCATTACATCACAAAGCTACAGCAGGATGTCTTCTGACATGAGGGCCAATCAGTTGCTTCTTCTAACTCTAGCCCTCTTTAAATAGGAGCCCACTGCTTTCAATGGTGCAGAGTATATTCCCATTACACCTCCTACTTGCTGTGCAGTCATATTCACAGATAGTTACCTAGTGTGTAATTGCTGATGTCTGGTCCTCCGGTGTAATAACCTTCACCCAGGGCGATTGGTCAAGTGGTGCCATTACATCACAAAGATACAGCAGGATGTCATCTGACAGGAGGGCCAATCAGTTGCCTAGTACGCAATAGGATACATGTATCATGGTATAGAAAAGGGAGCAATGTAGACAGGATGCCCAGCTGAAGACTAGGGTGGTGAGATGAAAGGACCTGGGCCATTATTTGAGACTCATACATTTGTTTGAAGGAGTGGTTGATCATAACATTCTGGAATTCTCTATAGGTTAACTGATATGGATGTGCTAAAATGAAGATGTTAGAATCTGTTATTCATAGTTTTTATTATTCCCACGAACCGTAGCATAAACCTTCCTCTTAGCTTATCAGATCACTGAATTGCTATAGTGTACCATAACCTAAAATAATTCTTGTGAGAAGGGTACGCTATCTCTTGGCTGCCCAAGAGATCTTTCTATCCAAGTCCTCATATAGGTGCTATAGTTGTGTAGAATGTACCAGCAAATGAGGCATAGGATTGAAAGAAGTCAGCTAGGTTGAAATCTAAATTGAGATTATAATTTTTAGTGAGCTTTGGATTTTCACAATATTAGATACACCATAGTACTAATGATTGACACTTTATAAAAATCATTTTTTGGTAGTGTTGCATTTCTTTGGAAATATTCAAGTTCTAAAAATTGACTAACAGTGGACTTTTCCATCTGCAGATTATACTGAATGGCCAGCAGAGGCAGTGTTGCAGAGGAATATTTCTCTGCTTGCTGAGAAAAAAAAAAAAGAAAGCTCATTCCTCAGCCTTCTCCATGCCTCGATCAATATATATGGTAAGTCAAAATCTCATTTATTAATTTTGCCATTAATAAAAAGTTCATAGCATCTGATGGCTCTCAGTGCCATTTAGTGGGGTCTTCCGCATATATATAATCTTCTAAGACGGTGGCAATATGGATGACGCTATGGCCATAATGATAGTTTATCAAAGACTTTGACTGTCTATGTGGCTGACAAAATCTTCTTTAGATACTTGTGCAGGCAATCTGTCTTCCGATGTAATTACCATCTTTCAGGCTGGAATGAGGTGTCTTAGGTTAAAGCAATTGACTTACTTTCAGATGGAGGGAAGCTATTTAACCTGTTTCCCTGCTCTCTGTGAGTGGGACTCTGATACTCCAGATGGACTGCTGTTTAGAAACTGTGTTATTTTAACTCTAGCCCTATTTAAATAGGAGCCCAATGCTTTCAATGGTGCAGAGTATATTCCCATTACACCTCCTACTTGCTGTGGAGTCATATTCCCAGATACTTACCTAGTGTGTACTTGCTGATGTCTGGTCCTCCGGTGTAATCGTCTCCCAGGGCAATTGGTCATGTGGTGCCATTACATCACAAAGCTACAGCAGGATGTCTTCTGACATGAGGGCCAATCAGTTGCTTCTTCTAACTCTAGCCCTCTTTAAATAGGAGCCCACTGTTTTCAATGGTGCAGAGTATATTCCCATTACACCTCCTACTTGCTGTGCAGTCATATTCACAGATAGTTACCTAGTGTGTAATTGCTGATGTCTGGTCCTCCGGTGTAATAATCTTCACCCAGGGCGATTGGTCAAGTGGTGCCATTACATCACAAAGATACAGCAGGATGTCATCTGACAGGAGGGCCAATCAGTTGCCTAGTACGCAATAGGATACATGTATCATGGTATAGAAAAGGGAGCAATGTAGACAGGATGCCCAGCTGAAGACTAGGGTGGTGAGATGAAAGGACCTGGGCCATTATTTGAGACTCATACATTTGTTTGAAGGAGTGGTTGATCATAACATTCTGGAATTCTCTATAGGTTAACTGATATGGATGTGCTAAAATGAAGATGTTAGAATCTGTTATTCATAGTTTTTATTATTCCCACGAACCGTAGCATAAACCTTCCTCTTAGCTTATCAGATCACTGAATTGCTATAGTGTACCATAACCTAAAATAATTCTTGTGAGAAGGGTACGCTATCTCTTGGCTGCCCAAGAGATCTTTCTATCCAAGTCCTCATATAGGTGCTATAGTTGTGTAGAATGTACCAGCAAATGAGGCATAGGATTGAAAGAAGTCAGCTAGGTTGAAATCTAAATTGAGATTATAATTTTTAGTGAGCTTTGGATTTTCACAATATTAGATACACCATAGTACTAATGATTGACACTTTATAAAAATCATTTTTTGGTAGTGTTGCATTTCTTTGGAAATATTCAAGTTCTAAAAATTGACTAACAGTGGACTTTACCATCTGCAGATTATACTCAATGGCCAGCAGAGGCAGTGTTGCAGAGGAATATTTCTCCGCTTGCTGAGAAAAAAAAAAAAAAAAAGCTCATTCCTCAGCCTTCTCCATGCCTCGATCAATATATATGGTAAGTCAAAATCTCATTTATTCATTTTGCCATTAATAAAAAGTTCATAGCATCTGATGGCTCTCAGTGCCATTTAGTGGGGTTTTCCGCATATATATAATCTTCTAAGACGGTGGCAATATGGATGACGCTATGGCCATCATGATAGTTTATCAAAGACTTTGACTGTCTATGTGGCTGACAAAATCTTCTTTAGATACTTGTGCAGGCAATCTGTCTTCCGATGTAATTACCATCTTTCAGGCTTGAATGAGGTGTCTTAGGTTAGAGCAATTGACTTACTTTCAGATGGAGGGAAGCTATTTAACCTGTTTCCCTGCTCTCTGTGAGTGGGACTCTGATACTCCAGATGGACTGCTGTTTAGAAACTGTGTTATTTTAACTCTAGCCCTCTTTAAATAGGAGCCCAATGCTTTCAATGGTGCAGAGTATATTCCCATTACACCTCCTACTTGCTGTGGAGTCATATTCCCAGATACTTACCTAGTGTGTACTTGCTGATGTCTGGTCCTCCGGTGTAATCGTCTCCCAGGGCAATTGGTCATGTGGTGCCATTACATCACAAAGCTACAGCAGGATGTCTTCTGACATGAGGGCCAATCAGTTGCTTCTTCTAACTCTAGCCCTCTTTAAATAGGAGCCCACTGCTTTCAATGGTGCAGAGTATATTCCCATTACACCTCCTACTTGCTGTGCAGTCATATTCACAGATAGTTACCTAGTGTGTAATTGCTGATGTCTGGTCCTCCGGTGTAATAACCTTCACCCAGGGCGATTGGTCAAGTGGTGCCATTACATCACAAAGATACAGCAGGATGTCATCTGACAGGAGGGCCAATCAGTTGCCTAGTACGCAATAGGATACATGTATCATGGTATAGAAAAGGGAGCAATGTAGACAGGATGCCCAGCTGAAGACTAGGGTGGTGAGATGAAAGGACCTGGGCCATTATTTGAGACTCATACATTTGTTTGAAGGAGTGGTTGATCATAACATTCTGGAATTCTCTATAGGTTAACTGATATGGATGTGCTAAAATGAAGATGTTAGAATCTGTTATTCATAGTTTTTATTATTCCCACGAACCGTAGCATAAACCTTCCTCCCTTAGCTTATCAGATCACTGAATTGCTATAGTGTACCATAACCTAAAATAATTCTTGTGAGAAGGGTACGCTATCTCTTGGCTGCCCAAGAGATCTTTCTATCCAAGTCCTCATATAGGTGCTATAGTTGTGTAGAATGTACCAGCAAATGAGGCATAGGATTGAAAGAAGTCAGCTAGGTTGAAATCTAAATTGAGATTATAATTTTTAGTGAGCTTTGGATTTTCACAATATTAGATACACCATAGTACTAATGATTGACACTTTATAAAAATCATTTTTTGGTAGTGTTGCATTTCTTTGGAAATATTCAAGTTCTAAAAATTGACTAACAGTGGACTTTACCATCTGCAGATTATACTCAATGGCCAGCAGAGGCAGTGTTGCAGAGGAATATTTCTCCGCTTGCTGAGAAAAAAAAAAAGAAAGCTCATTCCTCAGCCTTCTCCATGCCTCGATCAATATATATGGTAAGTCAAAATCTCATTTATTCATTTTGCCATTAATAAAAAGTTCATAGCATCTGATGGCTCTCAGTGCCATTTAGTGGGGTTTTCCGCATATATATAATCTTCTAAGACGGTGGCAATATGGATGACGCTATGGCCATCATGATAGTTTATCAAAGACTTTGACTGTCTATGTGGCTGACAAAATCTTCTTTAGATACTTGTGCAGGCAATCTGTCTTCCGATGTAATTACCATCTTTCAGGCTTGAATGAGGTGTCTTAGGTTAGAGCAATTGACTTACTTTCAGATGGAGGGAAGCTATTTAACCTGTTTCCCTGCTCTCTGTGAGTGGGACTCTGATACTCCAGATGGACTGCTGTTTAGAAACTGTGTTATTTTAACTCTAGCCCTCTTTAAATAGGAGCCCAATGCTTTCAATGGTGCAGAGTATATTCCCATTACACCTCCTACTTGCTGTGGAGTCATATTCCCAGATACTTACCTAGTGTGTACTTGCTGATGTCTGGTCCTCCGGTGTAATCGTCTCCCAGGGCAATTGGTCATGTGGTGCCATTACATCACAAAGCTACAGCAGGATGTCTTCTGACATGAGGGCCAATCAGTTGCTTCTTCTAACTCTAGCCCTCTTTAAATAGGAGCCCACTGCTTTCAATGGTGCAGAGTATATTCCCATTACACCTCCTACTTGCTGTGCAGTCATATTCACAGATAGTTACCTAGTGTGTAATTGCTGATGTCTGGTCCTCCGGTGTAATAACCTTCACCCAGGGCGATTGGTCAAGTGGTGCCATTACATCACAAAGATACAGCAGGATGTCATCTGACAGGAGGGCCAATCAGTTGCCTAGTACGCAATAGGATACATGTATCATGGTATAGAAAAGGGAGCAATGTAGACAGGATGCCCAGCTGAAGACTAGGGTGGTGAGATGAAAGGACCTGGGCCATTATTTGAGACTCATACATTTGTTTGAAGGAGTGGTTGATCATAACATTCTGGAATTCTCTATAGGTTAACTGATATGGATGTGCTAAAATGAAGATGTTAGAATCTGTTATTCATAGTTTTTATTATTCCCACGAACCGTAGCATAAACCTTCCTCTTAGCTTATCAGATCACTGAATTGCTATAGTGTACCATAACCTAAAATAATTCTTGTGAGAAGGGTACGCTATCTCTTGGCTGCCCAAGAGATCTTTCTATCCAAGTCCTCATATAGGTGCTATAGTTGTGTAGAATGTACCAGCAAATGAGGCATAGGATTGAAAGAAGTCAGCTAGGTTGAAATCTAAATTGAGATTATAATTTTTAGTGAGCTTTGGATTTTCACAATATTAGATACACCATAGTACTAATGATTGACACTTTATAAAAATCATTTTTTGGTAGTGTTGCATTTCTTTGGAAATATTCAAGTTCTAAAAATTGACTAACAGTGGACTTTTCCATCTGCAGATTATACTGAATGGCCAGCAGAGGCAGTGTTGCAGAGGAATATTTCTCTGCTTGCTGAGAAAAAAAAAAAAAAGAAAGCTCATTCCTCAGCCTTCTCCATGCCTCGATCAATATATATGGTAAGTCAAAATCTCATTTATTAATTTTGCCATTAATAAACAGTTCATAGCATCTGATGGCTCTCAGTGCCATTTAGTGGGGTCTTCCGCATATATATAATCTTCTAAGACGGTGGCAATATGGATGACGCTATGGCCATAATGATAGTTTATCAAAGACTTTGACTGTCTATGTGGCTGACAAAATCTTCTTTAGATACTTGTGCAGGCAATCTGTCTTCCGATGTAATTACCATCTTTCAGGCTGGAATGAGGTGTCTTAGGTTAGAGCAATTGACTTACTTTCAGATGGAGGGAAGCTATTTAACCTGTTTCCCTGCTCTCTGTGAGTGGGACTCTGATACTCCAGATGGACTGCTGTTTAGAAACTGTGTTATTTTAACTCTAGCCCTATTTAAATAGGAGCCCAATGCTTTCAATGGTGCAGAGTATATTCCCATTACACCTCCTACTTGCTGTGGAGTCATATTCCCAGATACTTACCTAGTGTGTACTTGCTGATGTCTGGTCCTCCGGTGTAATCGTCTCCCAGGGCAATTGGTCATGTGGTGCCATTACATCACAAAGCTACAGCAGGATGTCTTCTGACATGAGGGCCAATCAGTTGCTTCTTCTAACTCTAGCCCTCTTTAAATAGGAGCCCACTGTTTTCAATGGTGCAGAGTATATTCCCATTACACCTCCTACTTGCTGTGCAGTCATATTCACAGATAGTTACCTAGTGTGTAATTGCTGATGTCTGGTCCTCCGGTGTAATAATCTTCACCCAGGGCGATTGGTCAAGTGGTGCCATTACATCACAAAGATACAGCAGGATGTCATCTGACAGGAGGGCCAATCAGTTGCCTAGTACGCAATAGGATACATGTATCATGGTATAGAAAAGGGAGCAATGTAGACAGGATGCCCAGCTGAAGACTAGGGTGGTGAGATGAAAGGACCTGGGCCATTATTTGAGACTCATACATTTGTTTGAAGGAGTGGTTGATCATAACATTCTGGAATTCTCTATAGGTTAACTGATATGGATGTGCTAAAATGAAGATGTTAGAATCTGTTATTCATAGTTTTTATTATTCCCACGAACCGTAGCATAAACCTTCCTCCCTTAGCTTATCAGATCACTGAATTGCTATAGTGTACCATAACCTAAAATAATCCTTGTGAGAAGGGTACGCTATCTCTTGGCTGCCAAAGAGATCTTTCTATCCAAGTCCTCATATAGGTGCTATAGTTGTGTAGAATGTACCAGCAAATGAGGCATAGGATTGAAAGAAGTCAGCTAGGTTGAAATCTAAATTGAGATTATAATTTTTAGTGAGCTTTGGATTTTCACAATATTAGATACACCATAGTACTAATGATTGACACTTTATAAAAATCATTTTTTGGTAGTGTTGCATTTCTTTGGAAATATTCAAGTTCTAAAAATTGACTAACAGTGGACTTTTCCATCTGCAGATTATACTGAATGGCCAGCAGAGGCAGTGTTGCAGAGGAATATTTCTCTGCTTGCTGAGAAAAAAAAAAAAAAGAAAGCTCATTCCTCAGCCTTCTCCATGCCTCGATCAATATATATGGTAAGTCAAAATCTCATTTATTAATTTTGCCATTAATAAACAGTTCATAGCATCTGATGGCTCTCAGTGCCATTTAGTGGGGTCTTCCGCATATATATAATCTTCTAAGACGGTGGCAATATGGATGACGCTATGGCCATAATGATAGTTTATCAAAGACTTTGACTGTCTATGTGGCTGACAAAATCTTCTTTAGATACTTGTGCAGGCAATCTGTCTTCCGATGTAATTACCATCTTTCAGGCTGGAATGAGGTGTCTTAGGTTAGAGCAATTGACTTACTTTCAGATGGAGGGAAGCTATTTAACCTGTTTCCCTGCTCTCTGTGAGTGGGACTCTGATACTCCAGATGGACTGCTGTTTAGAAACTGTGTTATTTTAACTCTAGCCCTATTTAAATAGGAGCCCAATGCTTTCAATGGTGCAGAGTATATTCCCATTACACCTCCTACTTGCTGTGGAGTCATATTCCCAGATACTTACCTAGTGTGTACTTGCTGATGTCTGGTCCTCCGGTGTAATCGTCTCCCAGGGCAATTGGTCATGTGGTGCCATTACATCACAAAGCTACAGCAGGATGTCTTCTGACATGAGGGCCAATCAGTTGCTTCTTCTAACTCTAGCCCTCTTTAAATAGGAGCCCACTGTTTTCAATGGTGCAGAGTATATTCCCATTACACCTCCTACTTGCTGTGCAGTCATATTCACAGATAGTTACCTAGTGTGTAATTGCTGATGTCTGGTCCTCCGGTGTAATAATCTTCACCCAGGGCGATTGGTCAAGTGGTGCCATTACATCACAAAGATACAGCAGGATGTCATCTGACAGGAGGGCCAATCAGTTGCCTAGTACGCAATAGGATACATGTATCATGGTATAGAAAAGGGAGCAATGTAGACAGGATGCCCAGCTGAAGACTAGGGTGGTGAGATGAAAGGACCTGGGCCATTATTTGAGACTCATACATTTGTTTGAAGGAGTGGTTGATCATAACATTCTGGAATTCTCTATAGGTTAACTGATATGGATGTGCTAAAATGAAGATGTTAGAATCTGTTATTCATAGTTTTTATTATTCCCACGAACCGTAGCATAAACCTTCCTCCCTTAGCTTATCAGATCACTGAATTGCTATAGTGTACCATAACCTAAAATAATCCTTGTGAGAAGGGTACGCTATCTCTTGGCTGCCAAAGAGATCTTTCTATCCAAGTCCTCATATAGGTGCTATAGTTGTGTAGAATGTACCAGCAAATGAGGCATAGGATTGAAAGAAGTCAGCTAGGTTGAAATCTAAATTGAGATTATAATTTTTAGTGAGCTTTGGATTTTCACAATATTAGATACACCATAGTACTAATGATTGACACTTTATAAAAATCATTTTTTGGTAGTGTTGCATTTCTTTGGAAATATTCAAGTTCTAAAAATTGACTAACAGTGGACTTTACCATCTGCAGATTATACTCAATGGCCAGCAGAGGCAGTGTTGCAGAGGAATATTTCTCCGCTTGCTGAGAAAAAAAAAAAAAAAAGCTCATTCCTCAGCCTTCTCCATGCCTCGATCAATATATATGGTAAGTCAAAATCTCATTTATTCATTTTGCCATTAATAAAAAGTTCATAGCATCTGATGGCTCTCAGTGCCATTTAGTGGGGTTTTCCGCATATATATAATCTTCTAAGACGGTGGCAATATGGATGACGCTATGGCCATCATGATAGTTTATCAAAGACTTTGACTGTCTATGTGGCTGACAAAATCTTCTTTAGATACTTGTGCAGGCAATCTGTCTTCCGATGTAATTACCATCTTTCAGGCTTGAATGAGGTGTCTTAGGTTAGAGCAATTGACTTACTTTCAGATGGAGGGAAGCTATTTAACCTGTTTCCCTGCTCTCTGTGAGTGGGACTCTGATACTCCAGATGGACTGCTGTTTAGAAACTGTGTTATTTTAACTCTAGCCCTCTTTAAATAGGAGCCCAATGCTTTCAATGGTGCAGAGTATATTCCCATTACACCTCCTACTTGCTGTGGAGTCATATTCCCAGATACTTACCTAGTGTGTACTTGCTGATGTCTGGTCCTCCGGTGTAATCGTCTCCCAGGGCAATTGGTCATGTGGTGCCATTACATCACAAAGCTACAGCAGGATGTCTTCTGACATGAGGGCCAATCAGTTGCTTCTTCTAACTCTAGCCCTCTTTAAATAGGAGCCCACTGCTTTCAATGGTGCAGAGTATATTCCCATTACACCTCCTACTTGCTGTGCAGTCATATTCACAGATAGTTACCTAGTGTGTAATTGCTGATGTCTGGTCCTCCGGTGTAATAACCTTCACCCAGGGCGATTGGTCAAGTGGTGCCATTACATCACAAAGATACAGCAGGATGTCATCTGACAGGAGGGCCAATCAGTTGCCTAGTACGCAATAGGATACATGTATCATGGTATAGAAAAGGGAGCAATGTAGACAGGATGCCCAGCTGAAGACTAGGGTGGTGAGATGAAAGGACCTGGGCCATTATTTGAGACTCATACATTTGTTTGAAGGAGTGGTTGATCATAACATTCTGGAATTCTCTATAGGTTAACTGATATGGATGTGCTAAAATGAAGATGTTAGAATCTGTTATTCATAGTTTTTATTATTCCCACGAACCGTAGCATAAACCTTCCTCTTAGCTTATCAGATCACTGAATTGCTATAGTGTACCATAACCTAAAATAATTCTTGTGAGAAGGGTACGCTATCTCTTGGCTGCCCAAGAGATCTTTCTATCCAAGTCCTCATATAGGTGCTATAGTTGTGTAGAATGTACCAGCAAATGAGGCATAGGATTGAAAGAAGTCAGCTAGGTTGAAATCTAAATTGAGATTATAATTTTTAGTGAGCTTTGGATTTTCACAATATTAGATACACCATAGTACTAATGATTGACACTTTATAAAAATCATTTTTTGGTAGTGTTGCATTTCTTTGGAAATATTCAAGTTCTAAAAATTGACTAACAGTGGACTTTTCCATCTGCAGATTATACTGAATGGCCAGCAGAGGCAGTGTTGCAGAGGAATATTTCTCTGCTTGCTGAGAAAAAAAAAAAAAAGAAAGCTCATTCCTCAGCCTTCTCCATGCCTCGATCAATATATATGGTAAGTCAAAATCTCATTTATTAATTTTGCCATTAATAAAAAGTTCATAGCATCTGATGGCTCTCAGTGCCATTTAGTGGGGTCTTCCGCATATATATAATCTTCTAAGACGGTGGCAATATGGATGACGCTATGGCCATAATGATAGTTTATCAAAGACTTTGACTGTCTATGTGGCTGACAAAATCTTCTTTAGATACTTGTGCAGGCAATCTGTCTTCCGATGTAATTACCATCTTTCAGGCTGGAATGAGGTGTCTTAGGTTAGAGCAATTGACTTACTTTCAGATGGAGGGAAGCTATTTAACCTGTTTCCCTGCTCTCTGTGAGTGGGACTCTGATACTCCAGATGGACTGCTGTTTAGAAACTGTGTTATTTTAACTCTAGCCCTATTTAAATAGGAGCCCAATGCTTTCAATGGTGCAGAGTATATTCCCATTACACCTCCTACTTGCTGTGGAGTCATATTCCCAGATACTTACCTAGTGTGTACTTGCTGATGTCTGGTCCTCCGGTGTAATCGTCTCCCAGGGCAATTGGTCATGTGGTGCCATTACATCACAAAGCTACAGCAGGATGTCTTCTGACATGAGGGCCAATCAGTTGCTTCTTCTAACTCTAGCCCTCTTTAAATAGGAGCCCACTGTTTTCAATGGTGCAGAGTATATTCCCATTACACCTCCTACTTGCTGTGCAGTCATATTCACAGATAGTTACCTAGTGTGTAATTGCTGATGTCTGGTCCTCCGGTGTAATAATCTTCACCCAGGGCGATTGGTCAAGTGGTGCCATTACATCACAAAGATACAGCAGGATGTCATCTGACAGGAGGGCCAATCAGTTGCCTAGTACGCAATAGGATACATGTATCATGGTATAGAAAAGGGAGCAATGTAGACAGGATGCCCAGCTGAAGACTAGGGTGGTGAGATGAAAGGACCTGGGCCATTATTTGAGACTCATACATTTGTTTGAAGGAGTGGTTGATCATAACATTCTGGAATTCTCTATAGGTTAACTGATATGGATGTGCTAAAATGAAGATGTTAGAATCTGTTATTCATAGTTTTTATTATTCCCACGAACCGTAGCATAAACCTTCCTCCCTTAGCTTATCAGATCACTGAATTGCTATAGTGTACCATAACCTAAAATAATCCTTGTGAGAAGGGTACGCTATCTCTTGGCTGCCAAAGAGATCTTTCTATCCAAGTCCTCATATAGGTGCTATAGTTGTGTAGAATGTACCAGCAAATGAGGCATAGGATTGAAAGAAGTCAGCTAGGTTGAAATCTAAATTGAGATTATAATTTTTAGTGAGCTTTGGATTTTCACAATATTAGATACACCATAGTACTAATGATTGACACTTTATAAAAATCATTTTTTGGTAGTGTTGCATTTCTTTGGAAATATTCAAGTTCTAAAAATTGACTAACAGTGGACTTTACCATCTGCAGATTATACTCAATGGCCAGCAGAGGCAGTGTTGCAGAGGAATATTTCTCCGCTTGCTGAGAAAAAAAAAAAAAAAAAGCTCATTCCTCAGCCTTCTCCATGCCTCGATCAATATATATGGTAAGTCAAAATCTCATTTATTCATTTTGCCATTAATAAAAAGTTCATAGCATCTGATGGCTCTCAGTGCCATTTAGTGGGGTTTTCCGCATATATATAATCTTCTAAGACGGTGGCAATATGGATGACGCTATGGCCATCATGATAGTTTATCAAAGACTTTGACTGTCTATGTGGCTGACAAAATCTTCTTTAGATACTTGTGCAGGCAATCTGTCTTCCGAT
Source organism: Lissotriton helveticus (assembly GCF_964261635.1). Classification (NCBI taxonomy): domain Eukaryota; kingdom Metazoa; phylum Chordata; class Amphibia; order Caudata; family Salamandridae; genus Lissotriton; species Lissotriton helveticus. Next base: position 1,331,307,084 of record NC_136061.1, on the reverse strand, counting down.
GTAATTACCATCTTTCAGGCTTGAATGAGGTGTCTTAGGTTAGAGCAATTGACTTACTTTCAGATGGAGGGAAGCTATTTAACCTGTTTCCCTGCTCTCTGTGAGTGGGACTCTGATACTCCAGATGGACTGCTGTTTAGAAACTGTGTTATTTTAACTCTAGCCCTCTTTAAATAGGAGCCCAATGCTTTCAATGGTGCAGAGTATATTCCCATTACACCTCCTACTTGCTGTGGAGTCATATTCCCAGATACTTACCTAGTGTGTACTTGCTGATGTCTGGTCCTCCGGTGTAATCGTCTCCCAGGGCAATTGGTCATGTGGTGCCATTACATCACAAAGCTACAGCAGGATGTCTTCTGACATGAGGGCCAATCAGTTGCTTCTTCTAACTCTAGCCCTCTTTAAATAGGAGCCCACTGCTTTCAATGGTGCAGAGTATATTCCCATTACACCTCCTACTTGCTGTGCAGTCATATTCACAGATAGTTACCTAGTGTGTAATTGCTGATGTCTGGTCCTCCGGTGTAATAACCTTCACCCAGGGCGATTGGTCAAGTGGTGCCATTACATCACAAAGATACAGCAGGATGTCATCTGACAGGAGGGCCAATCAGTTGCCTAGTACGCAATAGGATACATGTATCATGGTATAGAAAAGGGAGCAATGTAGACAGGATGCCCAGCTGAAGACTAGGGTGGTGAGATGAAAGGACCTGGGCCATTATTTGAGACTCATACATTTGTTTGAAGGAGTGGTTGATCATAACATTCTGGAATTCTCTATAGGTTAACTGATATGGATGTGCTAAAATGAAGATGTTAGAATCTGTTATTCATAGTTTTTATTATTCCCACGAACCGTAGCATAAACCTTCCTCCCTTAGCTTATCAGATCACTGAATTGCTATAGTGTACCATAACCTAAAATAATTCTTGTGAGAAGGGTACGCTATCTCTTTGCTGCCCAAGAGATCTTTCTATCCAAGTCCTCATATAGGTGCTATAGTTGTGTAGAATGTACCAGCAAATGAGGCATAGGATTGAAAGAAGTCAGCTAGGTTGAAATCTAAATTGAGATTATAATTTTTAGTGAGCTTTGGATTTTCACAATATTAGATACACCATAGTACTAATGATTGACACTTTATAAAAATCATTTTTTGGTAGTGTTGCATTTCTTTGGAAATATTCAAGTTCTAAAAATTGACTAACAGTGGACTTTACCATCTGCAGATTATACTCAATGGCCAGCAGAGGCAGTGTTGCAGAGGAATATTTCTCCGCTTGCTGAGAAAAAAAAAAAGAAAGCTCATTCCTCAGCCTTCTCCATGCCTCGATCAATATATATGGTAAGTCAAAATCTCATTTATTCATTTTGCCATTAATAAAAAGTTCATAGCATCTGATGGCTCTCAGTGCCATTTAGTGGGGTTTTCCGCATATATATAATCTTCTAAGACGGTGGCAATATGGATGACGCTATGGCCATCATGATAGTTTATCAAAGACTTTGACTGTCTATGTGGCTGACAAAATCTTCTTTAGATACTTGTGCAGGCAATCTGTCTTCCGATGTAATTACCATCTTTCAGGCTTGAATGAGGTGTCTTAGGTTAGAGCAATTGACTTACTTTCAGATGGAGGGAAGCTATTTAACCTGTTTCCCTGCTCTCTGTGAGTGGGACTCTGATACTCCAGATGGACTGCTGTTTAGAAACTGTGTTATTTTAACTCTAGCCCTCTTTAAATAGGAGCCCAATGCTTTCAATGGTGCAGAGTATATTCCCATTACACCTCCTACTTGCTGTGGAGTCATATTCCCAGATACTTACCTAGTGTGTACTTGCTGATGTCTGGTCCTCCGGTGTAATCGTCTCCCAGGGCAATTGGTCATGTGGTGCCATTACATCACAAAGCTACAGCAGGATGTCTTCTGACATGAGGGCCAATCAGTTGCTTCTTCTAACTCTAGCCCTCTTTAAATAGGAGCCCACTGCTTTCAATGGTGCAGAGTATATTCCCATTACACCTCCTACTTGCTGTGCAGTCATATTCACAGATAGTTACCTAGTGTGTAATTGCTGATGTCTGGTCCTCCGGTGTAATAACCTTCACCCAGGGCGATTGGTCAAGTGGTGCCATTACATCACAAAGATACAGCAGGATGTCATCTGACAGGAGGGCCAATCAGTTGCCTAGTACGCAATAGGATACATGTATCATGGTATAGAAAAGGGAGCAATGTAGACAGGATGCCCAGCTGAAGACTAGGGTGGTGAGATGAAAGGACCTGGGCCATTATTTGAGACTCATACATTTGTTTGAAGGAGTGGTTGATCATAACATTCTGGAATTCTCTATAGGTTAACTGATATGGATGTGCTAAAATGAAGATGTTAGAATCTGTTATTCATAGTTTTTATTATTCCCACGAACCATAGCATAAACCTTCCTCTTAGCTTATCAGATCACTGAATTGCTATAGTGTACCATAACCTAAAATAATTCTTGTGAGAAGGGTACGCTATCTCTTGGCTGCCCAAGAGATCTTTCTATCCAAGTCCTCATATAGGTGCTATAGTTGTGTAGAATGTACCAGCAAATGAGGCATAGGATTGAAAGAAGTCAGCTAGGTTGAAATCTAAATTGAGATTATAATTTTTAGTGAGCTTTGGATTTTCACAATATTAGATACACCATAGTACTAATGATTGACACTTTATAAAAATCATTTTTTGGTAGTGTTGCATTTCTTTGGAAATATTCAAGTTCTAAAAATTGACTAACAGTGGACTTTTCCATCTGCAGATTATACTGAATGGCCAGCAGAGGCAGTGTTGCAGAGGAATATTTCTCTGCTTGCTGAGAAAAAAAAAAAAAAGAAAGCTCATTCCTCAGCCTTCTCCATGCCTCGATCAATATATATGGTAAGTCAAAATCTCATTTATTAATTTTGCCATTAATAAAAAGTTCATAGCATCTGATGGCTCTCAGTGCCATTTAGTGGGGTCTTCCGCATATATATAATCTTCTAAGACGGTGGCAATATGGATGACGCTATGGCCATAATGATAGTTTATCAAAGACTTTGACTGTCTATGTGGCTGACAAAATCTTCTTTAGATACTTGTGCAGGCAATCTGTCTTCCGATGTAATTACCATCTTTCAGGCTGGAATGAGGTGTCTTAGGTTAGAGCAATTGACTTACTTTCAGATGGAGGGAAGCTATTTAACCTGTTTCCCTGCTCTCTGTGAGTGGGACTCTGATACTCCAGATGGACTGCTGTTTAGAAACTGTGTTATTTTAACTCTAGCCCTATTTAAATAGGAGCCCAATGCTTTCAATGGTGCAGAGTATATTCCCATTACACCTCCTACTTGCTGTGGAGTCATATTCCCAGATACTTACCTAGTGTGTACTTGCTGATGTCTGGTCCTCCGGTGTAATCGTCTCCCAGGGCAATTGGTCATGTGGTGCCATTACATCACAAAGCTACAGCAGGATGTCTTCTGACATGAGGGCCAATCAGTTGCTTCTTCTAACTCTAGCCCTCTTTAAATAGGAGCCCACTGTTTTCAATGGTGCAGAGTATATTCCCATTACACCTCCTACTTGCTGTGCAGTCATATTCACAGATAGTTACCTAGTGTGTAATTGCTGATGTCTGGTCCTCCGGTGTAATAATCTTCACCCAGGGCGATTGGTCAAGTGGTGCCATTACATCACAAAGATACAGCAGGATGTCATCTGACAGGAGGGCCAATCAGTTGCCTAGTACGCAATAGGATACATGTATCATGGTATAGAAAAGGGAGCAATGTAGACAGGATGCCCAGCTGAAGACTAGGGTGGTGAGATGAAAGGACCTGGGCCATTATTTGAGACTCATACATTTGTTTGAAGGAGTGGTTGATCATAACATTCTGGAATTCTCTATAGGTTAACTGATATGGATGTGCTAAAATGAAGATGTTAGAATCTGTTATTCATAGTTTTTATTATTCCCACGAACCGTAGCATAAACCTTCCTCTTAGCTTATCAGATCACTGAATTGCTATAGTGTACCATAACCTAAAATAATTCTTGTGAGAAGGGTACGCTATCTCTTGGCTGCCCAAGAGATCTTTCTATCCAAGTCCTCATATAGGTGCTATAGTTGTGTAGAATGTACCAGCAAATGAGGCATAGGATTGAAAGAAGTCAGCTAGGTTGAAATCTAAATTGAGATTATAATTTTTAGTGAGCTTTGGATTTTCACAATATTAGATACACCATAGTACTAATGATTGACACTTTATAAAAATCATTTTTTGGTAGTGTTGCATTTCTTTGGAAATATTCAAGTTCTAAAAATTGACTAACAGTGGACTTTTCCATCTGCAGATTATACTGAATGGCCAGCAGAGGCAGTGTTGCAGAGGAATATTTCTCTGCTTGCTGAGAAAAAAAAAAAAAAGAAAGCTCATTCCTCAGCCTTCTCCATGCCTCGATCAATATATATGGTAAGTCAAAATCTCATTTATTAATTTTGCCATTAATAAAAAGTTCATAGCATCTGATGGCTCTCAGTGCCATTTAGTGGGGTCTTCCGCATATATATAATCTTCTAAGACGGTGGCAATATGGATGACGCTATGGCCATAATGATAGTTTATCAAAGACTTTGACTGTCTATGTGGCTGACAAAATCTTCTTTAGATACTTGTGCAGGCAATCTGTCTTCCGATGTAATTACCATCTTTCAGGCTGGAATGAGGTGTCTTAGGTTAGAGCAATTGACTTACTTTCAGATGGAGGGAAGCTATTTAACCTGTTTCCCTGCTCTCTGTGAGTGGGACTCTGATACTCCAGATGGACTGCTGTTTAGAAACTGTGTTATTTTAACTCTAGCCCTATTTAAATAGGAGCCCAATGCTTTCAATGGTGCAGAGTATATTCCCATTACACCTCCTACTTGCTGTGGAGTCATATTCCCAGATACTTACCTAGTGTGTACTTGCTGATGTCTGGTCCTCCGGTGTAATCGTCTCCCAGGGCAATTGGTCATGTGGTGCCATTACATCACAAAGCTACAGCAGGATGTCTTCTGACATGAGGGCCAATCAGTTGCTTCTTCTAACTCTAGCCCTCTTTAAATAGGAGCCCACTGTTTTCAATGGTGCAGAGTATATTCCCATTACACCTCCTACTTGCTGTGCAGTCATATTCACAGATAGTTACCTAGTGTGTAATTGCTGATGTCTGGTCCTCCGGTGTAATAATCTTCACCCAGGGCGATTGGTCAAGTGGTGCCATTACATCACAAAGATACAGCAGGATGTCATCTGACAGGAGGGCCAATCAGTTGCCTAGTACGCAATAGGATACATGTATCATGGTATAGAAAAGGGAGCAATGTAGACAGGATGCCCAGCTGAAGACTAGGGTGGTGAGATGAAAGGACCTGGGCCATTATTTGAGACTCATACATTTGTTTGAAGGAGTGGTTGATCATAACATTCTGGAATTCTCTATAGGTTAACTGATATGGATGTGCTAAAATGAAGATGTTAGAATCTGTTATTCATAGTTTTTATTATTCCCACGAACCGTAGCATAAACCTTCCTCCCTTAGCTTATCAGATCACTGAATTGCTATAGTGTACCATAACCTAAAATAATCCTTGTGAGAAGGGTACGCTATCTCTTGGCTGCCAAAGAGATCTTTCTATCCAAGTCCTCATATAGGTGCTATAGTTGTGTAGAATGTACCAGCAAATGAGGCATAGGATTGAAAGAAGTCAGCTAGGTTGAAATCTAAATTGAGATTATAATTTTTAGTGAGCTTTGGATTTTCACAATATTAGATACACCATAGTACTAATGATTGACACTTTATAAAAATCATTTTTTGGTAGTGTTGCATTTCTTTGGAAATATTCAAGTTCTAAAAATTGACTAACAGTGGACTTTACCATCTGCAGATTATACTCAATGGCCAGCAGAGGCAGTGTTGCAGAGGAATATTTCTCCGCTTGCTGAGAAAAAAAAAAAGAAAGCTCATTCCTCAGCCTTCTCCATGCCTCGATCAATATATATGGTAAGTCAAAATCTCATTTATTCATTTTGCCATTAATAAAAAGTTCATAGCATCTGATGGCTCTCAGTGCCATTTAGTGGGGTTTTCCGCATATATATAATCTTCTAAGACGGTGGCAATATGGATGACGCTATGGCCATCATGATAGTTTATCAAAGACTTTGACTGTCTATGTGGCTGACAAAATCTTCTTTAGATACTTGTGCAGGCAATCTGTCTTCCGATGTAATTACCATCTTTCAGGCTTGAATGAGGTGTCTTAGGTTAGAGCAATTGACTTACTTTCAGATGGAGGGAAGCTATTTAACCTGTTTCCCTGCTCTCTGTGAGTGGGACTCTGATACTCCAGATGGACTGCTGTTTAGAAACTGTGTTATTTTAACTCTAGCCCTCTTTAAATAGGAGCCCAATGCTTTCAATGGTGCAGAGTATATTCCCATTACACCTCCTACTTGCTGTGGAGTCATATTCCCAGATACTTACCTAGTGTGTACTTGCTGATGTCTGGTCCTCCGGTGTAATCGTCTCCCAGGGCAATTGGTCATGTGGTGCCATTACATCACAAAGCTACAGCAGGATGTCTTCTGACATGAGGGCCAATCAGTTGCTTCTTCTAACTCTAGCCCTCTTTAAATAGGAGCCCACTGCTTTCAATGGTGCAGAGTATATTCCCATTACACCTCCTACTTGCTGTGCAGTCATATTCACAGATAGTTACCTAGTGTGTAATTGCTGATGTCTGGTCCTCCGGTGTAATAACCTTCACCCAGGGCGATTGGTCAAGTGGTGCCATTACATCACAAAGATACAGCAGGATGTCATCTGACAGGAGGGCCAATCAGTTGCCTAGTACGCAATAGGATACATGTATCATGGTATAGAAAAGGGAGCAATGTAGACAGGATGCCCAGCTGAAGACTAGGGTGGTGAGATGAAAGGACCTGGGCCATTATTTGAGACTCATACATTTGTTTGAAGGAGTGGTTGATCATAACATTCTGGAATTCTCTATAGGTTAACTGATATGGATGTGCTAAAATGAAGATGTTAGAATCTGTTATTCATAGTTTTTATTATTCCCACGAACCGTAGCATAAACCTTCCTCCCTTAGCTTATCAGATCACTGAATTGCTATAGTGTACCATAACCTAAAATAATTCTTGTGAGAAGGGTACGCTATCTCTTTGCTGCCCAAGAGATCTTTCTATCCAAGTCCTCATATAGGTGCTATAGTTGTGTAGAATGTACCAGCAAATGAGGCATAGGATTGAAAGAAGTCAGCTAGGTTGAAATCTAAATTGAGATTATAATTTTTAGTGAGCTTTGGATTTTCACAATATTAGATACACCATAGTACTAATGATTGACACTTTATAAAAATCATTTTTTGGTAGTGTTGCATTTCTTTGGAAATATTCAAGTTCTAAAAATTGACTAACAGTGGACTTTACCATCTGCAGATTATACTCAATGGCCAGCAGAGGCAGTGTTGCAGAGGAATATTTCTCCGCTTGCTGAGAAAAAAAAAAAGAAAGCTCATTCCTCAGCCTTCTCCATGCCTCGATCAATATATATGGTAAGTCAAAATCTCATTTATTCATTTTGCCATTAATAAAAAGTTCATAGCATCTGATGGCTCTCAGTGCCATTTAGTGGGGTTTTCCGCATATATATAATCTTCTAAGACGGTGGCAATATGGATGACGCTATGGCCATCATGATAGTTTATCAAAGACTTTGACTGTCTATGTGGCTGACAAAATCTTCTTTAGATACTTGTGCAGGCAATCTGTCTTCCGATGTAATTACCATCTTTCAGGCTTGAATGAGGTGTCTTAGGTTAGAGCAATTGACTTACTTTCAGATGGAGGGAAGCTATTTAACCTGTTTCCCTGCTCTCTGTGAGTGGGACTCTGATACTCCAGATGGACTGCTGTTTAGAAACTGTGTTATTTTAACTCTAGCCCTCTTTAAATAGGAGCCCAATGCTTTCAATGGTGCAGAGTATATTCCCATTACACCTCCTACTTGCTGTGGAGTCATATTCCCAGATACTTACCTAGTGTGTACTTGCTGATGTCTGGTCCTCCGGTGTAATCGTCTCCCAGGGCAATTGGTCATGTGGTGCCATTACATCACAAAGCTACAGCAGGATGTCTTCTGACATGAGGGCCAATCAGTTGCTTCTTCTAACTCTAGCCCTCTTTAAATAGGAGCCCACTGCTTTCAATGGTGCAGAGTATATTCCCATTACACCTCCTACTTGCTGTGCAGTCATATTCACAGATAGTTACCTAGTGTGTAATTGCTGATGTCTGGTCCTCCGGTGTAATAACCTTCACCCAGGGCGATTGGTCAAGTGGTGCCATTACATCACAAAGATACAGCAGGATGTCATCTGACAGGAGGGCCAATCAGTTGCCTAGTACGCAATAGGATACATGTATCATGGTATAGAAAAGGGAGCAATGTAGACAGGATGCCCAGCTGAAGACTAGGGTGGTGAGATGAAAGGACCTGGGCCATTATTTGAGACTCATACATTTGTTTGAAGGAGTGGTTGATCATAACATTCTGGAATTCTCTATAGGTTAACTGATATGGATGTGCTAAAATGAAGATGTTAGAATCTGTTATTCATAGTTTTTATTATTCCCACGAACCATAGCATAAACCTTCCTCTTAGCTTATCAGATCACTGAATTGCTATAGTGTACCATAACCTAAAATAATTCTTGTGAGAAGGGTACGCTATCTCTTGGCTGCCCAAGAGATCTTTCTATCCAAGTCCTCATATAGGTGCTATAGTTGTGTAGAATGTACCAGCAAATGAGGCATAGGATTGAAAGAAGTCAGCTAGGTTGAAATCTAAATTGAGATTATAATTTTTAGTGAGCTTTGGATTTTCACAATATTAGATACACCATAGTACTAATGATTGACACTTTATAAAAATCATTTTTTGGTAGTGTTGCATTTCTTTGGAAATATTCAAGTTCTAAAAATTGACTAACAGTGGACTTTTCCATCTGCAGATTATACTGAATGGCCAGCAGAGGCAGTGTTGCAGAGGAATATTTCTCTGCTTGCTGAGAAAAAAAAAAAAAAGAAAGCTCATTCCTCAGCCTTCTCCATGCCTCGATCAATATATATGGTAAGTCAAAATCTCATTTATTAATTTTGCCATTAATAAAAAGTTCATAGCATCTGATGGCTCTCAGTGCCATTTAGTGGGGTCTTCCGCATATATATAATCTTCTAAGACGGTGGCAATATGGATGACGCTATGGCCATAATGATAGTTTATCAAAGACTTTGACTGTCTATGTGGCTGACAAAATCTTCTTTAGATACTTGTGCAGGCAATCTGTCTTCCGATGTAATTACCATCTTTCAGGCTGGAATGAGGTGTCTTAGGTTAGAGCAATTGACTTACTTTCAGATGGAGGGAAGCTATTTAACCTGTTTCCCTGCTCTCTGTGAGTGGGACTCTGATACTCCAGATGGACTGCTGTTTAGAAACTGTGTTATTTTAACTCTAGCCCTATTTAAATAGGAGCCCAATGCTTTCAATGGTGCAGAGTATATTCCCATTACACCTCCTACTTGCTGTGGAGTCATATTCCCAGATACTTACCTAGTGTGTACTTGCTGATGTCTGGTCCTCCGGTGTAATCGTCTCCCAGGGCAATTGGTCATGTGGTGCCATTACATCACAAAGCTACAGCAGGATGTCTTCTGACATGAGGGCCAATCAGTTGCTTCTTCTAACTCTAGCCCTCTTTAAATAGGAGCCCACTGTTTTCAATGGTGCAGAGTATATTCCCATTACACCTCCTACTTGCTGTGCAGTCATATTCACAGATAGTTACCTAGTGTGTAATTGCTGATGTCTGGTCCTCCGGTGTAATAATCTTCACCCAGGGCGATTGGTCAAGTGGTGCCATTACATCACAAAGATACAGCAGGATGTCATCTGACAGGAGGGCCAATCAGTTGCCTAGTACGCAATAGGATACATGTATCATGGTATAGAAAAGGGAGCAATGTAGACAGGATGCCCAGCTGAAGACTAGGGTGGTGAGATGAAAGGACCTGGGCCATTATTTGAGACTCATACATTTGTTTGAAGGAGTGGTTGATCATAACATTCTGGAATTCTCTATAGGTTAACTGATATGGATGTGCTAAAATGAAGATGTTAGAATCTGTTATTCATAGTTTTTATTATTCCCACGAACCGTAGCATAAACCTTCCTCCCTTAGCTTATCAGATCACTGAATTGCTATAGTGTACCATAACCTAAAATAATCCTTGTGAGAAGGGTACGCTATCTCTTGGCTGCCAAAGAGATCTTTCTATCCAAGTCCTCATATAGGTGCTATAGTTGTGTAGAATGTACCAGCAAATGAGGCATAGGATTGAAAGAAGTCAGCTAGGTTGAAATCTAAATTGAGATTATAATTTTTAGTGAGCTTTGGATTTTCACAATATTAGATACACCATAGTACTAATGATTGACACTTTATAAAAATCATTTTTTGGTAGTGTTGCATTTCTTTGGAAATATTCAAGTTCTAAAAATTGACTAACAGTGGACTTTTCCATCTGCAGATTATACTCAATGGCCAGCAGAGGCAGTGTTGCAGAGGAATATTTCTCCACTTGCTGAGAAACAAAAAAAAAGAAAGCTCATTCCTCAGCCTTCTCCATGCCTCGATCAATATATATGGTAAGTCAAAATCTCATTTATTCATTTTGCCATTAATAAAAAGTTCATAGCATCTGATGGCTCTCAGTGCCATTTAGTGGGGTTTTCCGCATATATATAATCTTCTAAGACGGTGGCAATATGGATGACGCTATGGCCATCATGATAGTTTATCAAAGACTTTGACTGTCTATGTGGCTGACAAAATCTTCTTTAGATACTTGTGCAGGCAATCTGTCTTCCGATGTAATTACCATCTTTCAGGCTGGAATGAGGTGTCTTAGGTTAGAGCAATTGACTTACTTTCAGATGGAGGGAAGCTATTTAACCTGTTTCCCTGCTCTCTGTGAGTGGGACTCTGATACTCCAGATGGACTGCTGTTTAGAGACTGTGTTCTTCTAACTCTAGCCCTCTTTAAATAGGAGCCCAATGCTTTCAATGGTGCAGAGTATATTCCCATTACACCTCCTACTTGCTGTGGAGTCATATTCCCAGATACTTACCTAGTGTGTAATTGCTGATGTCTGGTCCTCCGGTGTAATCGTCTCCCAGGGCAATTGGTCATGTGGTGCCATTACATCACAAAGCTACAGCAGGATGTCTTCTGACATGAGGGCCAATCAGTTGCTTCTTCTAACTCTAGCCCTCTTTAAATAGGAGCCCACTGCTTTCAATGGTGCAGAGTCTATTCCCATTACACCTCCTACTTGCTGTGCAGTCATATTCACAGATAGTTACCTAGTGTGTAATTGCTGATTTCTGGTCCTCCGGTGTAATAATCTTCACCCAGGGCGATTGGTCAAGTGGTGCCATTACATCACAAAGATACAGCAGGATGTCATCTGACAGGAGGGCCAATCAGTTGCCTAGTACGCAATAGGATACATGTATCATGGTATAGAAAAGGGAGCAATGTAGACAGGATGCCCAGCTGAAGACTAGGGTGGTGAGATGAAAGGACCTAGGCCATTATTTGAGACTTATACATTTGTTTGAAGGAGTGGTTGATCATAACATTCTGGAATTCTCTATAGGTTAACTGATATGGATGTGCTAAAATGAAGATGTTAGAATCTGTTATTCATAGTTTTTATTATTCCCACGAACCGTAGCATAAACCTTCCTCTCTTAGCTTATCAGATCACTGAATTGCTATAGTGTACCATAACCTAAAATAATTCTTGTGAGAAGGGTACGCTATCTCTTGGCTGCCAAAGAGATCTTTCTATCCAAGTCCTCATATAGGTGCTATAGTTGTGTAGAATGTACCAGCAAATGAGGCATAGGATTGAAAGAAGTCAGCTAGGTTGAAATCTAAATTGAGATCATAATTTTTAGTGAGCTTTGGATTTTCAAAATATTAGATACACCATAGTACTAATGATTGACACTTTATAAAAATCATTTTTTGGTAGTGTTGCATTTCTTTGGAAATATTCAAGTTCTAAAAATTGACTAAGAGTGGACTTTTCCATCTGCAGATTATACTGAATGGCCAGCAGAGGCAGTGTTGCAGAGGAATATTTCTCCGCTTGCTGAGAAAAAAAAAGAAGAAAGCTCATTCCTCAGCCTTCTCCATGCCTCGATCAATATATATGGTAAGTCAAAATCTCATTTATTCATTTTGCCATTAATAAAAAGTTCATAGCATCTGATGGCTCTCAGTGCCATTTAGTGGGGTCTTCCGCATAAATATAATCTTCTAAGACGGTAGCAATATGGATGACGCTATGGCCATCATGATAGTTTATCAAAGACTTTGACTGTCTATGTGGCTGACAAAATCTTCTTTAGATACTTGTGCAGGCAATCTGTCTTCCGATGTAATTACCATCTTTCAGGCTGGAATGAGGTGTCTTAGGTTAGAGCAATTGACTTACTTTCAGATGGAGGGAAGCTATTTAACCTGTTTCCCTGCTCTCTGTGAGTGGGACTCTGATACTCCAGATGGACTGCTGTTTAGAAACTGTGTTATTTTAACTCTAGCCCTATTTAAATAGGAGCCCAATGCTTTCAATGGTGCAGAGTATATTCCCATTACACCTCCTACTTGCTGTGGAGTCATATTCCCAGATACTTACCTAGTGTGTACTTGCTGATGTCTGGTCCTCCGGTGTAATCGTCTCCCAGGGCAATTGGTCATGTGGTGCCATTACATCACAAAGCTACAGCAGGATGTCTTCTGACATGAGGGCCAATCAGTTGCTTCTTCTAACTCTAGCCCTCTTTAAATAGGAGCCCACTGCTTTCAATGGTGCAGAGTCTATTCCCATTACACCTCCTACTTGCTGTGCAGTCATATTCACAGATAGTTACCTAGTGTGTAATTGCTGATTTCTGGTCCTCCGGTGTAATAATCTTCACCCAGGGCGATTGGTCAAGTGGTGCCATTACATCACAAAGATACAGCAGGATGTCATCTGACAGGAGGGCCAATCAGTTGCCTAGTACGCAATAGGATACATGTATCATGGTATAGAAAAGGGAGCAATGTAGACAGGATGCCCAGCTGAAGACTAGGGTGGTGAGATGAAAGGACCTAGGCCATTATTTGAGACTTATACATTTGTTTGAAGGAGTGGTTGATCATAACATTCTGGAATTCTCTATAGGTTAACTGATATGGATGTGCTAAAATGAAGATGTTAGAATCTGTTATTCATAGTTTTTATTATTCCCACGAACCGTAGCATAAACTTTCCTCTCTTAGCTTATCAGATCACTGAATTGCTATAGTGTACCATAACCTAAAATAATTCTTGTGAGAAGGGTACGCTATCTCTTGGCTGCCAAAGAGATCTTTCTATCCAAGTCCTCATATAGGTGCTATAGTTGTGTAGAATGTACCAGCAAATGAGGCATAGGATTGAAAGAAGTCAGCTAGGTTGAAATCTAAATTGAGATTATAATTTTTAGTGAGCTTTGGATTTTCACAATATTAGATACACCATAGTACTAATGATTGACACTTTATAAAAATCATTTTTTGGTAGTGTTGCATTTCTTTGGAAATATTCAAGTTCTAAAAATTGACTAACAGTGGACTTTTCCATCTGCAGATTATACTGAATGGCCAGCAGAGGCAGTGTTGCAGAGGAATATTTCTCTGCTTGCTGAGAAAAAAAAAAAAAGAAATCTCATTCCTCAGCCTTCTCCATGCCTCGATCAATATATATGGTAAGTCAAAATCTCATTTATTCATTTTGCCATTAATAAAAAGTTCATAGCATCTGATGGCTCTCAGTGCCATTTAGTGGGGTCTTCCGCATAAATATAATCTTCTAAGACGGTGGCAATATGGATGACGCTATGGCCATCATGATAGTTTATCAAAGACTTTGACTGTCTATGTGGCTGACAAAATCTTCTTTAGATACTTGTGCAGGCAATCTGTCTTCCGATGTAATTACCATCTTTCAGGCTTGAATGAGGTGTCTTAGGTTAGAGCAATTGACTTACTTTCAGATGGAGGGAAGCTATTTAACCTGTTTCCCTGCTCTCTGTGAGTGGGACTCTGATACTCCAGATGGACTGCTGTTTAGAAACTGTGTTATTTTAACTCTAGCCCTCTTTAAATAGGAGCCCAATGCTTTCAATGGTGCAGAGTATATTCCCATTACACCTCCTACTTGCTGTGGAGTCATATTCCCAGATACTTACCTAGTGTGTACTTGCTGATGTCTGGTCCTCCGGTGTAATCGTCTCCCAGGGCAATTGGTCATGTGGTGCCATTACATCACAAAGCTACAGCAGGATGTCTTCTGACATGAGGGCCAATCAGTTGCTTCTTCTAACTCTAGCCCTCTTTAAATAGGAGCCCACTGCTTTCAATGGTGCAGAGTATATTCCCATTACACCTCCTACTTGCTGTGCAGTCATATTCACAGATAGTTACCTAGTGTGTAATTGCTGATGTCTGGTTCTCCGGTGTAATAACCTTCACCCAGGGCGATTGGTCAAGTGGTGCCATTACATCACAAAGATACAGCAGGATGTCATCTGACAGGAGGGCCAATCAGTTGCCTAGTACGCAATAGGATACATGTATCATGGTATAGAAAAGGGAGCAATGTAGACAGGATGCCCAGCTGAAGACTAGGGTGGTGAGATGAAAGGACCTGGGCCATTATTTGAGACTCATACATTTGTTTGAAGGAGTGGTTGATCATAACATTCTGGAATTCTCTATAGGTTAACTGATATGGATGTGCTAAAATGAAGATGTTAGAATCTGTTATTCATAGTTTTTATTATTCCCACGAACCGTAGCATAAACCTTCCTCCCTTAGCTTATCAGATCACTGAATTGCTATAGTGTACCATAACCTAAAATAATCCTTGTGAGAAGGGTACGCTATCTCTTGGCTGCCAAAGAGATCTTTCTATCCAAGTCCTCATATAGGTGCTATAGTTGTGTAGAATGTACCAGCAAATGAGGCATAGGATTGAAAGAAGTCAGCTAGGTTGAAATCTAAATTGAGATTATAATTTTTAGTGAGCTTTGGATTTTCACAATATTAGATACACCATAGTACTAATGATTGACACTTTATAAAAATCATTTTTTGGTAGTGTTGCATTTCTTTGGAAATATTCAAGTTCTAAAAATTGACTAACAGTGGACTTTACCATCTGCAGATTATACTCAATGGCCAGCAGAGGCAGTGTTGCAGAGGAATATTTCTCCGCTTGCTGAGAAAAAAAAAAAGAAAGCTCATTCCTCAGCCTTCTCCATGCCTCGATCAATATATATGGTAAGTCAAAATCTCATTTATTCATTTTGCCATTAATAAAAAGTTCATAGCATCTGATGGCTCTCAGTGCCATTTAGTGGGGTTTTCCGCATATATATAATCTTCTAAGACGGTGGCAATATGGATGACGCTATGGCCATCATGATAGTTTATCAAAGACTTTGACTGTCTATGTGGCTGACAAAATCTTCTTTAGATACTTGTGCAGGCAATCTGTCTTCCGATGTAATTACCATCTTTCAGGCTTGAATGAGGTGTCTTAGGTTAGAGCAATTGACTTACTTTCAGATGGAGGGAAGCTATTTAACCTGTTTCCCTGCTCTCTGTGAGTGGGACTCTGATACTCCAGATGGACTGCTGTTTAGAAACTGTGTTATTTTAACTCTAGCCCTCTTTAAATAGGAGCCCAATGCTTTCAATGGTGCAGAGTATATTCCCATTACACCTCCTACTTGCTGTGGAGTCATATTCCCAGATACTTACCTAGTGTGTACTTGCTGATGTCTGGTCCTCCGGTGTAATCGTCTCCCAGGGCAATTGGTCATGTGGTGCCATTACATCACAAAGCTACAGCAGGATGTCTTCTGACATGAGGGCCAATCAGTTGCTTCTTCTAACTCTAGCCCTCTTTAAATAGGAGCCCACTGCTTTCAATGGTGCAGAGTATATTCCCATTACACCTCCTACTTGCTGTGCAGTCATATTCACAGATAGTTACCTAGTGTGTAATTGCTGATGTCTGGTCCTCCGGTGTAATAACCTTCACCCAGGGCGATTGGTCAAGTGGTGCCATTACATCACAAAGATACAGCAGGATGTCATCTGACAGGAGGGCCAATCAGTTGCCTAGTACGCAATAGGATACATGTATCATGGTATAGAAAAGGGAGCAATGTAGACAGGATGCCCAGCTGAAGACTAGGGTGGTGAGATGAAAGGACCTGGGCCATTATTTGAGACTCATACATTTGTTTGAAGGAGTGGTTGATCATAACATTCTGGAATTCTCTATAGGTTAACTGATATGGATGTGCTAAAATGAAGATGTTAGAATCTGTTATTCATAGTTTTTATTATTCCCACGAACCATAGCATAAACCTTCCTCTTAGCTTATCAGATCACTGAATTGCTATAGTGTACCATAACCTAAAATAATTCTTGTGAGAAGGGTACGCTATCTCTTGGCTGCCCAAGAGATCTTTCTATCCAAGTCCTCATATAGGTGCTATAGTTGTGTAGAATGTACCAGCAAATGAGGCATAGGATTGAAAGAAGTCAGCTAGGTTGAAATCTAAATTGAGATTATAATTTTTAGTGAGCTTTGGATTTTCACAATATTAGATACACCATAGTACTAATGATTGACACTTTATAAAAATCATTTTTTGGTAGTGTTGCATTTCTTTGGAAATATTCAAGTTCTAAAAATTGACTAACAGTGGACTTTTCCATCTGCAGATTATACTGAATGGCCAGCAGAGGCAGTGTTGCAGAGGAATATTTCTCTGCTTGCTGAGAAAAAAAAAAAAAAGAAAGCTCATTCCTCAGCCTTCTCCATGCCTCGATCAATATATATGGTAAGTCAAAATCTCATTTATTAATTTTGCCATTAATAAAAAGTTCATAGCATCTGATGGCTCTCAGTGCCATTTAGTGGGGTCTTCCGCATATATATAATCTTCTAAGACGGTGGCAATATGGATGACGCTATGGCCATAATGATAGTTTATCAAAGACTTTGACTGTCTATGTGGCTGACAAAATCTTCTTTAGATACTTGTGCAGGCAATCTGTCTTCCGATGTAATTACCATCTTTCAGGCTGGAATGAGGTGTCTTAGGTTAGAGCAATTGACTTACTTTCAGATGGAGGGAAGCTATTTAACCTGTTTCCCTGCTCTCTGTGAGTGGGACTCTGATACTCCAGATGGACTGCTGTTTAGAAACTGTGTTATTTTAACTCTAGCCCTATTTAAATAGGAGCCCAATGCTTTCAATGGTGCAGAGTATATTCCCATTACACCTCCTACTTGCTGTGGAGTCATATTCCCAGATACTTACCTAGTGTGTACTTGCTGATGTCTGGTCCTCCGGTGTAATCGTCTCCCAGGGCAATTGGTCATGTGGTGCCATTACATCACAAAGCTACAGCAGGATGTCTTCTGACATGAGGGCCAATCAGTTGCTTCTTCTAACTCTAGCCCTCTTTAAATAGGAGCCCACTGTTTTCAATGGTGCAGAGTATATTCCCATTACACCTCCTACTTGCTGTGCAGTCATATTCACAGATAGTTACCTAGTGTGTAATTGCTGATGTCTGGTCCTCCGGTGTAATAATCTTCACCCAGGGCGATTGGTCAAGTGGTGCCATTACATCACAAAGATACAGCAGGATGTCATCTGACAGGAGGGCCAATCAGTTGCCTAGTACGCAATAGGATACATGTATCATGGTATAGAAAAGGGAGCAATGTAGACAGGATGCCCAGCTGAAGACTAGGGTGGTGAGATGAAAGGACCTGGGCCATTATTTGAGACTCATACATTTGTTTGAAGGAGTGGTTGATCATAACATTCTGGAATTCTCTATAGGTTAACTGATATGGATGTGCTAAAATGAAGATGTTAGAATCTGTTATTCATAGTTTTTATTATTCCCACGAACCGTAGCATAAACCTTCCTCCCTTAGCTTATCAGATCACTGAATTGCTATAGTGTACCATAACCTAAAATAATCCTTGTGAGAAGGGTACGCTATCTCTTGGCTGCCAAAGAGATCTTTCTATCCAAGTCCTCATATAGGTGCTATAGTTGTGTAGAATGTACCAGCAAATGAGGCATAGGATTGAAAGAAGTCAGCTAGGTTGAAATCTAAATTGAGATTATAATTTTTAGTGAGCTTTGGATTTTCACAATATTAGATACACCATAGTACTAATGATTGACACTTTATAAAAATCATTTTTTGGTAGTGTTGCATTTCTTTGGAAATATTCAAGTTCTAAAAATTGACTAACAGTGGACTTTTCCATCTGCAGATTATACTCAATGGCCAGCAGAGGCAGTGTTGCAGAGGAATATTTCTCCACTTGCTGAGAAACAAAAAAAAAGAAAGCTCATTCCTCAGCCTTCTCCATGCCTCGATCAATATATATGGTAAGTCAAAATCTCATTTATTCATTTTGCCATTAATAAAAAGTTCATAGCATCTGATGGCTCTCAGTGCCATTTAGTGGGGTTTTCCGCATATATATAATCTTCTAAGACGGTGGCAATATGGATGACGCTATGGCCATCATGATAGTTTATCAAAGACTTTGACTGTCTATGTGGCTGACAAAATCTTCTTTAGATACTTGTGCAGGCAATCTGTCTTCCGATGTAATTACCATCTTTCAGGCTGGAATGAGGTGTCTTAGGTTAGAGCAATTGACTTACTTTCAGATGGAGGGAAGCTATTTAACCTGTTTCCCTGCTCTCTGTGAGTGGGACTCTGATACTCCAGATGGACTGCTGTTTAGAGACTGTGTTCTTCTAACTCTAGCCCTCTTTAAATAGGAGCCCAATGCTTTCAATGGTGCAGAGTATATTCCCATTACACCTCCTACTTGCTGTGGAGTCATATTCCCAGATACTTACCTAGTGTGTAATTGCTGATGTCTGGTCCTCCGGTGTAATAGTCTCCCAGGGCAATTGGTCATGTGGTGCCATTACATCACAAAGCTACAGCAGGATGTCTTCTGACATGAGGGCCAATCAGTTGCTTCTTCTAACTCTAGCCCTCTTTAAATAGGAGCCCACTGCTTTCAATGGTGCAGAGTCTATTCCCATTACACCTCCTACTTGCTGTGCAGTCATATTCACAGATAGTTACCTAGTGTGTAATTGCTGATTTCTGGTCCTCCGGTGTAATAATCTTCACCCAGGGCGATTGGTCAAGTGGTGCCATTACATCACAAAGATACAGCAGGATGTCATCTGACAGGAGGGCCAATCAGTTGCCTAGTACGCAATAGGATACATGTATCATGGTATAGAAAAGGGAGCAATGTAGACAGGATGCCCAGCTGAAGACTAGGGTGGTGAGATGAAAGGACCTAGGCCATTATTTGAGACTTATACATTTGTTTGAAGGAGTGGTTGATCATAACATTCTGGAATTCTCTATAGGTTAACTGATATGGATGTGCTAAAATGAAGATGTTAGAATCTGTTATTCATAGTTTTTATTATTCCCACGAACCGTAGCATAAACCTTCCTCTCTTAGCTTATCAGATCACTGAATTGCTATAGTGTACCATAACCTAAAATAATTCTTGTGAGAAGGGTACGCTATCTCTTGGCTGCCAAAGAGATCTTTCTATCCAAGTCCTCATATAGGTGCTATAGTTGTGTAGAATGTACCAGCAAATGAGGCATAGGATTGAAAGAAGTCAGCTAGGTTGAAATCTAAATTGAGATCATAATTTTTAGTGAGCTTTGGATTTTCAAAATATTAGATACACCATAGTACTAATGATTGACACTTTATAAAAATCATTTTTTGGTAGTGTTGCATTTCTTTGGAAATATTCAAGTTCTAAAAATTGACTAAGAGTGGACTTTTCCATCTGCAGATTATACTGAATGGCCAGCAGAGGCAGTGTTGCAGAGGAATATTTCTCCGCTTGCTGAGAAAAAAAAAGAAGAAAGCTCATTCCTCAGCCTTCTCCATGCCTCGATCAATATATATGGTAAGTCAAAATCTCATTTATTCATTTTGCCATTAATAAAAAGTTCATAGCATCTGATGGCTCTCAGTGCCATTTAGTGGGGTCTTCCGCATAAATATAATCTTCTAAGACGGTAGCAATATGGATGACGCTATGGCCATCATGATAGTTTATCAAAGACTTTGACTGTCTATGTGGCTGACAAAATCTTCTTTAGATACTTGTGCAGGCAATCTGTCTTCCGATGTAATTACCATCTTTCAGGCTGGAATGAGGTGTCTTAGGTTAGAGCAATTGACTTACTTTCAGATGGAGGGAAGCTATTTAACCTGTTTCCCTGCTCTCTGTGAGTGGGACTCTGATACTCCAGATGGACTGCTGTTTAGAAACTGTGTTATTTTAACTCTAGCCCTATTTAAATAGGAGCCCAATGCTTTCAATGGTGCAGAGTATATTCCCATTACACCTCCTACTTGCTGTGGAGTCATATTCCCAGATACTTACCTAGTGTGTACTTGCTGATGTCTGGTCCTCCGGTGTAATCGTCTCCCAGGGCAATTGGTCATGTGGTGCCATTACATCACAAAGCTACAGCAGGATGTCTTCTGACATGAGGGCCAATCAGTTGCTTCTTCTAACTCTAGCCCTCTTTAAATAGGAGCCCACTGCTTTCAATGGTGCAGAGTCTATTCCCATTACACCTCCTACTTGCTGTGCAGTCATATTCACAGATAGTTACCTAGTGTGTAATTGCTGATTTCTGGTCCTCCGGTGTAATAATCTTCACCCAGGGCGATTGGTCAAGTGGTGCCATTACATCACAAAGATACAGCAGGATGTCATCTGACAGGAGGGCCAATCAGTTGCCTAGTACGCAATAGGATACATGTATCATGGTATAGAAAAGGGAGCAATGTAGACAGGATGCCCAGCTGAAGACTAGGGTGGTGAGATGAAAGGACCTAGGCCATTATTTGAGACTTATACATTTGTTTGAAGGAGTGGTTGATCATAACATTCTGGAATTCTCTATAGGTTAACTGATATGGATGTGCTAAAATGAAGATGTTAGAATCTGTTATTCATAGTTTTTATTATTCCCACGAACCGTAGCATAAACTTTCCTCTCTTAGCTTATCAGATCACTGAATTGCTATAGTGTACCATAACCTAAAATAATTCTTGTGAGAAGGGTACGCTATCTCTTGGCTGCCAAAGAGATCTTTCTATCCAAGTCCTCATATAGGTGCTATAGTTGTGTAGAATGTACCAGCAAATGAGGCATAGGATTGAAAGAAGTCAGCTAGGTTGAAATCTAAATTGAGATTATAATTTTTAGTGAGCTTTGGATTTTCACAATATTAGATACACCATAGTACTAATGATTGACACTTTATAAAAATCATTTTTTGGTAGTGTTGCATTTCTTTGGAAATATTCAAGTTCTAAAAATTGACTAACAGTGGACTTTTCCATCTGCAGATTATACTGAATGGCCAGCAGAGGCAGTGTTGCAGAGGAATATTTCTCTGCTTGCTGAGAAAAAAAAAAAAGAAATCTCATTCCTCAGCCTTCTCCATGCCTCGATCAATATATATGGTAAGTCAAAATCTCATTTATTCATTTTGCCATTAATAAAAAGTTCATAGCATCTGATGGCTCTCAGTGCCATTTAGTGGGGTCTTCCGCATAAATATAATCTTCTAAGACGGTGGCAATATGGATGACGCTATGGCCATCATGATAGTTTATCAAAGACTTTGACTGTCTATGTGGCTGACAAAATCTTCTTTAGATACTTGTGCAGGCAATCTGTCTTCCGATGTAATTACCATCTTTCAGGCTTGAATGAGGTGTCTTAGGTTAGAGCAATTGACTTACTTTCAGATGGAGGGAAGCTATTTAACCTGTTTCCCTGCTCTCTGTGAGTGGGACTCTGATACTCCAGATGGACTGCTGTTTAGAAACTGTGTTATTTTAACTCTAGCCCTCTTTAAATAGGAGCCCAATGCTTTCAATGGTGCAGAGTATATTCCCATTACACCTCCTACTTGCTGTGGAGTCATATTCCCAGATACTTACCTAGTGTGTACTTGCTGATGTCTGGTCCTCCGGTGTAATCGTCTCCCAGGGCAATTGGTCATGTGGTGCCATTACATCACAAAGCTACAGCAGGATGTCTTCTGACATGAGGGCCAATCAGTTGCTTCTTCTAACTCTAGCCCTCTTTAAATAGGAGCCCACTGCTTTCAATGGTGCAGAGTATATTCCCATTACACCTCCTACTTGCTGTGCAGTCATATTCACAGATAGTTACCTAGTGTGTAATTGCTGATGTCTGGTTCTCCGGTGTAATAACCTTCACCCAGGGCGATTGGTCAAGTGGTGCCATTACATCACAAAGATACAGCAGGATGTCATCTGACAGGAGGGCCAATCAGTTGCCTAGTACGCAATAGGATACATGTATCATGGTATAGAAAAGGGAGCAATGTAGACAGGATGCCCAGCTGAAGACTAGGGTGGTGAGATGAAAGGACCTGGGCCATTATTTGAGACTCATACATTTGTTTGAAGGAGTGGTTGATCATAACATTCTGGAATTCTCTATAGGTTAACTGATATGGATGTGCTAAAATGAAGATGTTAGAATCTGTTATTCATAGTTTTTATTATTCCCACGAACCGTAGCATAAACCTTCCTCTTAGCTTATCAGATCACTGAATTGCTATAGTGTACCATAACCTAAAATAATTCTTGTGAGAAGGGTACGCTATCTCTTGGCTGCCAAAGAGATCTTTCTATCCAAGTCCTCATATAGGTGCTATAGTTGTGTAGAATGTACCAGCAAATGAGGCATAGGATTGAAAGAAGTCAGCTAGGTTGAAATCTAAATTGAGATTATAATTTTTAGTGAGCTTTGGATTTTCACAATATTAGATACACCATAGTACTAATGATTGACACTTTATAAAAATCATTTTTTGGTAGTGTTGCATTTCTTTGGAAATATTCAAGTTCTAAAAATTGACTAACAGTGGACTTTTCCATCTGCAGATTATACTGAATGGCCAGCAGAGGCAGTGTTGCAGAGGAATATTTCTCCGCTTGCTGAGAAAAAAAAAAAAAGAAAGCTCAATCCTCAGCCTTCTCCATGCCTCGATCAATATATATGGTAAGTCAAAATCTCATTTATTCATTTTGCCATTAATAAAAAGTTCATAGCATCTGATGGCTCTCAGTGCCATTTAGTGGGGTCTTCCGCATAAATATAATCTTCTAAGACGGTAGCAATATGGATGACGCTATGGCCATCATGATAGTTTATCAAAGACTTTGACTGTCTATGTGGCTGACAAAATCTTCTTTAGATACTTGTGCAGGCAATCTGTCCTCCGAGGTAATTACCATCTTTCAGGCTTGAATGAGGTGTCTTAGGTTAGAGCAATTGACTTACTTTCAGATGGAGGGAAGCTATTTAACCTGTTTCCCTGCTCTCTGTGAGTGGGACTCTGATACTCCAGATGGACTGCTGTTTAGAAACTGTGTTATTTTAACTCTAGCCCTCTTTAAATAGGAGCCCACTGCTTTCAATGGTGCAGAGTATATTCCCATTACACCTCCTACTTGCTGTGCAGTCATATTCACAGATAGTTACCTAGTGTGTAATTGCTGATTTCTGGTCCTCCGGTGTAATAATCTTCACCCAGGGCGATTGGTCAAGTGGTGCCATTACATCACAAAGATACAGCAGGATGTCATCTGACAGGAGGGCCAATCAGTTGCCTAGTACGCAATAGGATACATGTATCATGGTATAGAAAAGGGAGCAATGTAGACAGGATGCCCAGCTGAAGACTAGGGTGGTGAGATGAAAGGACCTAGGCCATTATTTGAGACTTATACATTTGTTTGAAGGAGTGGTTGATCATAACATTCTGGAATTCTCTATAGGTTAACTGATATGGATGTGCTAAAATGAAGATGTTAGAATCTGTTATTCATAGTTTTTATTATTCCCACGAACCGTAGCATAAACTTTCCTCTCTTAGCTTATCAGATCACTGAATTGCTATAGTGTACCATAACCTAAAATAATCCTTGTGAGAAGGGTACGCTATCTCTTGGCTGCCAAAGAGATCTTTCTATCCAAGTCCTCATATAGGTGCTATAGTTGTGTAGAATGTACCAGCAAATGAGGCATAGGATTGAAAGAAGTCAGCTAGGTTGAAATCTAAATTGAGATTATAATTTTTAGTGAGCTTTGGATTTTCACAATATTAGATACACCATAGTACTAATGATTGACACTTTATAAAAATCATTTTTTGGTAGTGTTGCATTTCTTTGGAAATATTCAAGTTCTAAAAATTGACTAACAGTGGACTTTTCCATCTGCAGATTATACTGAATGGCCAGCAGAGGCAGTGTTGCAGAGGAATATTTCTCTGCTTGCTGAGAAAAAAAAAAAAAGAAAGCTCATTCCTCAGCCTTCTCCATGCCTCGATCAATATATATGGTAAGTCAAAATCTCATTTATTAATTTTGCCATTAATAAAAAGTTCATAGCATCTGATGGCTCTCAGTGCCATTTAGTGGGGTCTTCCGCATATATATAATCTTCTAAGACGGTGGCAATATGGATGACGCTATGGCCATCATGATAGTTTATCAAAGACTTTGACTGTCTATGTGGCTGACAAAATCTTCTTTAGATACTTGTGCAGGCAATCTGTCTTCCGATGTAATTACCATCTTTCAGGCTTGAATGAGGTGTCTTAGGTTAGAGCAATTGACTTACTTTCAGATGGAGGGAAGCTATTTAACCTGTTTCCCTGCTCTCTGTGAGTGGGACTCTGATACTCCAGATGGACTGCTGTTTAGAAACTGTGTTATTTTAACTCTAGCCCTCTTTAAATAGGAGCCCAATGCTTTCAATGGTGCAGAGTATATTCCCATTACACCTCCTACTTGCTGTGGAGTCATATTCCCAGATACTTACCTAGTGTGTACTTGCTGATGTCTGGTCCTCCGGTGTAATCGTCTCCCAGGGCAATTGGTCATGTGGTGCCATTACATCACAAAGCTACAGCAGGATGTCTTCTGACATGAGGGCCAATCAGTTGCTTCTTCTAACTCTAGCCCTCTTTAAATAGGAGCCCACTGCTTTCAATGGTGCAGAGTATATTCCCATTACACCTCCTACTTGCTGTGCAGTCATATTCACAGATAGTTACCTAGTGTGTAATTGCTGATGTCTGGTTCTCCGGTGTAATAACCTTCACCCAGGGCGATTGGTCAAGTGGTGCCATTACATCACAAAGATACAGCAGGATGTCATCTGACAGGAGGGCCAATCAGTTGCCTAGTACGCAATAGGATACATGTATCATGGTATAGAAAAGGGAGCAATGTAGACAGGATGCCCAGCTGAAGACTAGGGTGGTGAGATGAAAGGACCTGGGCCATTATTTGAGACTCATACATTTGTTTGAAGGAGTGGTTGATCATAACATTCTGGAATTCTCTATAGGTTAACTGATATGGATGTGCTAAAATGAAGATGTTAGAATCTGTTATTCATAGTTTTTATTATTCCCACGAACCGTAGCATAAACCTTCCTCTTAGCTTATCAGATCACTGAATTGCTATAGTGTACCATAACCTAAAATAATTCTTGTGAGAAGGGTACGCTATCTCTTGGCTGCCAAAGAGATCTTTCTATCCAAGTCCTCATATAGGTGCTATAGTTGTGTAGAATGTACCAGCAAATGAGGCATAGGATTGAAAGAAGTCAGCTAGGTTGAAATCTAAATTGAGATTATAATTTTTAGTGAGCTTTGGATTTTCACAATATTAGATACACCATAGTACTAATGATTGACACTTTATAAAAATCATTTTTTGGTAGTGTTGCATTTCTTTGGAAATATTCAAGTTCTAAAAATTGACTAACAGTGGACTTTTCCATCTGCAGATTATACTGAATGGCCAGCAGAGGCAGTGTTGCAGAGGAATATTTCTCTGCTTGCTGAGAAAAAAAAAAAAAAGAAAGCTCATTCCTCAGCCTTCTCCATGCCTCGATCAATATATATGGTAAGTCAAAATCTCATTTATTAATTTTGCCATTAATAAAAAGTTCATAGCATCTGATGGCTCTCAGTGCCATTTAGTGGGGTCTTCCGCATATATATAATCTTCTAAGACGGTAGCAATATGGATGACGCTATGGCCATAATGATAGTTTATCAAAGACTTTGACTGTCTATGTGGCTGACAAAATCTTTTTTAGATACTTGTGCAGGCAATCTGTCCTCCGAAGTAATTACCATCTTTCAGGCTTGAATGAGGTGTCTTAGGTTAGAGCAATTGACTTACTTTCAGATGGAGGGAAGCTATTTAACCTGTTTCCCTGCTCTCTGTGAGTGGGACTCTGATACTCCAGATGGACTGCTGTTTAGAAACTGTGTTATTTTAACTCTAGCCCTCTTTAAATAGGAGCCCACTGCTTTCAATGGTGCAGAGTATATTCCCATTACACCTCCTACTTGCTGTGCAGTCATATTCACAGATAGTTACCTAGTGTGTAATTGCTGATTTCTGGTCCTCCGGTGTAATAATCTTCACCCAGGGCGATTGGTCAAGTGGTGCCATTACATCACAAAGATACAGCAGGATGTCATCTGACAGGAGGGCCAATCAGTTGCCTAGTACGCAATAGGATACATGTATCATGGTATAGAAAAGGGAGCAATGTAGACAGGATGCCCAGCTGAAGACTAGGGTGGTGAGATGAAAGGACCTAGGCCATTATTTGAGACTTATACATTTGTTTGAAGGAGTGGTTGATCATAACATTCTGGAATTCTCTATAGGTTAACTGATATGGATGTGCTAAAATGAAGATGTTAGAATCTGTTATTCATAGTTTTTATTATTCCCACGAACCGTAGCATAAACTTTCCTCTCTTAGCTTATCAGATCACTGAATTGCTATAGTGTACCATAACCTAAAATAATCCTTGTGAGAAGGGTACGCTATCTCTTGGCTGCCAAAGAGATCTTTCTATCCAAGTCCTCATATAGGTGCTATAGTTGTGTAGAATGTACCAGCAAATGAGGCATAGGATTGAAAGAAGTCAGCTAGGTTGAAATCTAAATTGAGATTATAATTTTTAGTGAGCTTTGGATTTTCACAATATTAGATACACCATAGTACTAATGATTGACACTTTATAAAAATCATTTTTTGGTAGTGTTGCATTTCTTTGGAAATATTCAAGTTCTAAAAATTGACTAACAGTGGACTTTTCCATCTGCAGATTATACTGAATGGCCAGCAGAGGCAGTGTTGCAGAGGAATATTTCTCCGCTTGCTGAGAAAAAAAAAAAGAAAGCTCATTCCTCAGCCTTCTCCATGCCTCGATCAATATATATGGTAAGTCAAAATCTCATTTATTCATTTTGCCATTAATAAAAAGTTCATAGCATCTGATGGCTCTCAGTGCCATTTAGTGGGGTTTTCCGCATATATATAATCTTCTAAGACGGTGGCAATATGGATGACGCTATGGCCATCATGATAGTTTATCAAAGACTTTGACTGTCTATGTGGCTGACAAAATCTTCTTTAGATACTTGTGCAGGCAATCTGTCTTCCGATGTAATTACCATCTTTCAGGCTGGAATGAGGTGTCTTAGGTTAGAGCAATTGACTTACTTTCAGATGGAGGGAAGCTATTTAACCTGTTTCCCTGCTCTCTGTGAGTGGGACTCTGATACTCCAGATGGACTGCTGTTTAGAGACTGTGTTCTTCTAACTCTAGCCCTCTTTAAATAGGAGCCCAATGCTTTCAATGGTGCAGAGTATATTCCCATTACACCTCCTACTTGCTGTGGAGTCATATTCCCAGATACTTACCTAGTGTGTAATTGCTGATGTCTGGTCCTCCGGTGTAATCGTCTCCCAGGGCAATTGGTCATGTGGTGCCATTACATCACAAAGCTACAGCAGGATGTCTTCTGACATGAGGGCCAATCAGTTGCTTCTTCTAACTCTAGCCCTCTTTAAATAGGAGCCCACTGCTTTCAATGGTGCAGAGTCTATTCCCATTACACCTCCTACTTGCTGTGCAGTCATATTCACAGATAGTTACCTAGTGTGTAATTGCTGATTTCTGGTCCTCCGGTGTAATAATCTTCACCCAGGGCGATTGGTCAAGTGGTGCCATTACATCACAAAGATACAGCAGGATGTCATCTGACAGGAGGGCCAATCAGTTGCCTAGTACGCAATAGGATACATGTATCATGGTATAGAAAAGGGAGCAATGTAGACAGGATGCCCAGCTGAAGACTAGGGTGGTGAGATGAAAGGACCTAGGCCAATATTTGAGACTTATACATTTGTTTGAAGGAGTGGTTGATCATAACATTCTGGAATTCTCTATAGGTTAACTGATATGGATGTGCTAAAATGAAGATGTTAGAATCTGTTATTCATAGTTTTTATTATTCCCACGAACCGTAGCATAAACCTTCCTCTCTTAGCTTATCAGATCACTGAATTGCTATAGTGTACCATAACCTAAAATAATTCTTGTGAGAAGGGTACGCTATCTCTTGGCTGCCAAAGAGATCTTTCTATCCAAGTCCTCATATAGGTGCTATAGTTGTGTAGAATGTACCAGCAAATGAGGCATAGGATTGAAAGAAGTCAGCTAGGTTGAAATCTAAATTGAGATCATAATTTTTAGTGAGCTTTGGATTTTCAAAATATTAGATACACCATAGTACTAATGATTGACACTTTATAAAAATCATTTTTTGGTAGTGTTGCATTTCTTTGGAAATATTCAAGTTCTAAAAATTGACTAACAGTGGACTTTTCCATCTGCAGATTATACTGAATGGCCAGCAGAGGCAGTGTTGCAGAGGAATATTTCTCCGCTTGCTGAGAAAAAAAAAAAAGAAAGCTCATTCCTCAGCCTTCTCCATGCCTCGATCAATATATATGGTAAGTCAAAATCTCATTTATTCATTTTGCCATTAATAAAAAGTTCATAGCATCTGATGGCTCTCAGTGCCATTTAGTGGGGTCTTCCGCATAAATATAATCTTCTAAGACGGTAGCAATATGGATGACGCTATGGCCATCATGATAGTTTATCAAAGACTTTGACTGTCTATGTGGCTGACAAAATCTTCTTTAGATACTTGTGCAGGCAATCTGTCCTCCGAGGTAATTACCATCTTTCAGGCTTGAATGAGGTGTCTTAGGTTAGAGCAATTGACTTACTTTCAGATGGAGGGAAGCTATTTAACCTGTTTCCCTGCTCTCTGTGAGTGGGACTCTGATACTCCAGATGGACTGCTGTTTAGAAACTGTGTTATTTTAACTCTAGCCCTCTTTAAATAGGAGCCCAATGCTTTCAATGGTGCAGAGTATATTCCCATTACACCTCCTACTTGCTGTGGAGTCATATTCCCAGATACTTACCTAGTGTGTACTTGCTGATGTCTGGTCCTCCGGTGTAATCGTCTCCCAGGGCAATTGGTCATGTGGTGCCATTACATCACAAAGCTACAGCAGGATGTCTTCTGACATGAGGGCCAATCAGTTGCTTCTTCTAACTCTAGCCCTCTTTAAATAGGAGCCCACTGCTTTCAATGGTGCAGAGTATATTCCCATTACACCTCCTACTTGCTGTGCAGTCATATTCACAGATAGTTACCTAGTGTGTAATTGCTGATGTCTGGTCCTCCGGTGTAATAACCTTCACCCAGGGCGATTGGTCAAGTGGTGCCATTACATCACAAAGATACAGCAGGATGTCATCTGACAGGAGGGCCAATCAGTTGCCTAGTACGCAATAGGATACATGTATCATGGTATAGAAAAGGGAGCAATGTAGACAGGATGCCCAGCTGAAGACTAGGGTGGTGAGATGAAAGGACCTGGGCCATTATTTGAGACTCATACATTTGTTTGAAGGAGTGGTTGATCATAACATTCTGGAATTCTCTATAGGTTAACTGATATGGATGTGCTAAAATGAAGATGTTAGAATCTGTTATTCATAGTTTTTATTATTCCCACGAACCGTAGCATAAACCTTCCTCCCTTAGCTTATCAGATCACTGAATTGCTATAGTGTACCATAACCTAAAATAATCCTTGTGAGAAGGGTACGCTATCTCTTGGCTGCCAAAGAGATCTTTCTATCCAAGTCCTCATATAGGTGCTATAGTTGTGTAGAATGTACCAGCAAATGAGGCATAGGATTGAAAGAAGTCAGCTAGGTTGAAATCTAAATTGAGATTATAATTTTTAGTGAGCTTTGGATTTTCACAATATTAGATACACCATAGTACTAATGATTGACACTTTATAAAAATCATTTTTTGGTAGTGTTGCATTTCTTTGGAAATATTCAAGTTCTAAAAATTGACTAACAGTGGACTTTTCCATCTGCAGATTATACTGAATGGCCAGCAGAGGCAGTGTTGCAGAGGAATATTTCTCCGCTTGCTGAGAAAAAAAAAAAGAAAGCTCATTCCTCAGCCTTCTCCATGCCTCGATCAATATATATGGTAAGTCAAAATCTCATTTATTCATTTTGCCATTAATAAAAAGTTCATAGCATCTGATGGCTCTCAGTGCCATTTAGTGGGGTTTTCCGCATATATATAATCTTCTAAGACGGTGGCAATATGGATGACGCTATGGCCATCATGATAGTTTATCAAAGACTTTGACTGTCTATGTGGCTGACAAAATCTTCTTTAGATACTTGTGCAGGCAATCTGTCTTCCGATGTAATTACCATCTTTCAGGCTGGAATGAGGTGTCTTAGGTTAGAGCAATTGACTTACTTTCAGATGGAGGGAAGCTATTTAACCTGTTTCCCTGCTCTCTGTGAGTGGGACTCTGATACTCCAGATGGACTGCTGTTTAGAGACTGTGTTCTTCTAACTCTAGCCCTCTTTAAATAGGAGCCCAATGCTTTCAATGGTGCAGAGTATATTCCCATTACACCTCCTACTTGCTGTGGAGTCATATTCCCAGATACTTACCTAGTGTGTAATTGCTGATGTCTGGTCCTCCGGTGTAATCGTCTCCCAGGGCAATTGGTCATGTGGTGCCATTACATCACAAAGCTACAGCAGGATGTCTTCTGACATGAGGGCCAATCAGTTGCTTCTTCTAACTCTAGCCCTCTTTAAATAGGAGCCCACTGCTTTCAATGGTGCAGAGTCTATTCCCATTACACCTCCTACTTGCTGTGCAGTCATATTCACAGATAGTTACCTAGTGTGTAATTGCTGATTTCTGGTCCTCCGGTGTAATAATCTTCACCCAGGGCGATTGGTCAAGTGGTGCCATTACATCACAAAGATACAGCAGGATGTCATCTGACAGGAGGGCCAATCAGTTGCCTAGTACGCAATAGGATACATGTATCATGGTATAGAAAAGGGAGCAATGTAGACAGGATGCCCAGCTGAAGACTAGGGTGGTGAGATGAAAGGACCTAGGCCAATATTTGAGACTTATACATTTGTTTGAAGGAGTGGTTGATCATAACATTCTGGAATTCTCTATAGGTTAACTGATATGGATGTGCTAAAATGAAGATGTTAGAATCTGTTATTCATAGTTTTTATTATTCCCACGAACCGTAGCATAAACCTTCCTCTCTTAGCTTATCAGATCACTGAATTGCTATAGTGTACCATAACCTAAAATAATTCTTGTGAGAAGGGTACGCTATCTCTTGGCTGCCAAAGAGATCTTTCTATCCAAGTCCTCATATAGGTGCTATAGTTGTGTAGAATGTACCAGCAAATGAGGCATAAGATTGAAAGAAGTCAGCTAGGTTGAAATCTAAATTGAGATCATAATTTTTAGTGAGCTTTGGATTTTCAAAATATTAGATACACCATAGTACTAATGATTGACACTTTATAAAAATCATTTTTTGGTAGTGTTGCATTTCTTTGGAAATATTCAAGTTCTAAAAATTGACTAACAGTGGACTTTTCCATCTGCAGATTATACTGAATGGCCAGCAGAGGCAGTGTTGCAGAGGAATATTTCTCCGCTTGCTGAGAAAAAAAAAAAAGAAAGCTCATTCCTCAGCCTTCTCCATGCCTCGATCAATATATATGGTAAGTCAAAATCTCATTTATTCATTTTGCCATTAATAAAAAGTTCATAGCATCTGATGGCTCTCAGTGCCATTTAGTGGGGTCTTCCGCATAAATATAATCTTCTAAGACGGTAGCAATATGGATGACGCTATGGCCATCATGATAGTTTATCAAAGACTTTGACTGTCTATGTGGCTGACAAAATCTTCTTTAGATACTTGTGCAGGCAATCTGTCCTCCGAGGTAATTACCATCTTTCAGGCTTGAATGAGGTGTCTTAGGTTAGAGCAATTGACTTACTTTCAGATGGAGGGAAGCTATTTAACCTGTTTCCCTGCTCTCTGTGAGTGGGACTCTGATACTCCAGATGGACTGCTGTTTAGAAACTGTGTTATTTTAACTCTAGCCCTCTTTAAATAGGAGCCCAATGCTTTCAATGGTGCAGAGTATATTCCCATTACACCTCCTACTTGCTGTGGAGTCATATTCCCAGATACTTACCTAGTGTGTACTTGCTGATGTCTGGTCCTCCGGTGTAATCGTCTCCCAGGGCAATTGGTCATGTGGTGCCATTACATCACAAAGCTACAGCAGGATGTCTTCTGACATGAGGGCCAATCAGTTGCTTCTTCTAACTCTAGCCCTCTTTAAATAGGAGCCCACTGCTTTCAATGGTGCAGAGTATATTCCCATTACACCTCCTACTTGCTGTGCAGTCATATTCACAGATAGTTACCTAGTGTGTAATTGCTGATGTCTGGTCCTCCGGTGTAATAACCTTCACCCAGGGCGATTGGTCAAGTGGTGCCATTACATCACAAAGATACAGCAGGATGTCATCTGACAGGAGGGCCAATCAGTTGCCTAGTACGCAATAGGATACATGTATCATGGTATAGAAAAGGGAGCAATGTAGACAGGATGCCCAGCTGAAGACTAGGGTGGTGAGATGAAAGGACCTGGGCCATTATTTGAGACTCATACATTTGTTTGAAGGAGTGGTTGATCATAACATTCTGGAATTCTCTATAGGTTAACTGATATGGATGTGCTAAAATGAAGATGTTAGAATCTGTTATTCATAGTTTTTATTATTCCCACGAACCGTAGCATAAACCTTCCTCCCTTAGCTTATCAGATCACTGAATTGCTATAGTGTACCATAACCTAAAATAATCCTTGTGAGAAGGGTACGCTATCTCTTGGCTGCCAAAGAGATCTTTCTATCCAAGTCCTCATATAGGTGCTATAGTTGTGTAGAATGTACCAGCAAATGAGGCATAGGATTGAAAGAAGTCAGCTAGGTTGAAATCTAAATTGAGATTATAATTTTTAGTGAGCTTTGGATTTTCACAATATTAGATACACCATAGTACTAATGATTGACACTTTATAAAAATCATTTTTTGGTAGTGTTGCATTTCTTTGGAAATATTCAAGTTCTAAAAATTGACTAACAGTGGACTTTTCCATCTGCAGATTATACTGAATGGCCAGCAGAGGCAGTGTTGCAGAGGAATATTTCTCCGCTTGCTGAGAAAAAAAAAAAGAAAGCTCATTCCTCAGCCTTCTCCATGCCTCGATCAATATATATGGTAAGTCAAAATCTCATTTATTCATTTTGCCATTAATAAAAAGTTCATAGCATCTGATGGCTCTCAGTGCCATTTAGTGGGGTTTTCCGCATATATATAATCTTCTAAGACGGTGGCAATATGGATGACGCTATGGCCATCATGATAGTTTATCAAAGACTTTGACTGTCTATGTGGCTGACAAAATCTTCTTTAGATACTTGTGCAGGCAATCTGTCTTCCGATGTAATTACCATCTTTCAGGCTGGAATGAGGTGTCTTAGGTTAGAGCAATTGACTTACTTTCAGATGGAGGGAAGCTATTTAACCTGTTTCCCTGCTCTCTGTGAGTGGGACTCTGATACTCCAGATGGACTGCTGTTTAGAGACTGTGTTCTTCTAACTCTAGCCCTCTTTAAATAGGAGCCCAATGCTTTCAATGGTGCAGAGTATATTCCCATTACACCTCCTACTTGCTGTGGAGTCATATTCCCAGATACTTACCTAGTGTGTAATTGCTGATGTCTGGTCCTCCGGTGTAATCGTCTCCCAGGGCAATTGGTCATGTGGTGCCATTACATCACAAAGCTACAGCAGGATGTCTTCTGACATGAGGGCCAATCAGTTGCTTCTTCTAACTCTAGCCCTCTTTAAATAGGAGCCCACTGCTTTCAATGGTGCAGAGTCTATTCCCATTACACCTCCTACTTGCTGTGCAGTCATATTCACAGATAGTTACCTAGTGTGTAATTGCTGATTTCTGGTCCTCCGGTGTAATAATCTTCACCCAGGGCGATTGGTCAAGTGGTGCCATTACATCACAAAGATACAGCAGGATGTCATCTGACAGGAGGGCCAATCAGTTGCCTAGTACGCAATAGGATACATGTATCATGGTATAGAAAAGGGAGCAATGTAGACAGGATGCCCAGCTGAAGACTAGGGTGGTGAGATGAAAGGACCTAGGCCATTATTTGAGACTTATACATTTGTTTGAAGGAGTGGTTGATCATAACATTCTGGAATTCTCTATAGGTTAACTGATATGGATGTGCTAAAATGAAGATGTTAGAATCTGTTATTCATAGTTTTTATTATTCCCACGAACCGTAGCATAAACCTTCCTCTCTTAGCTTATCAGATCACTGAATTGCTATAGTGTACCATAACCTAAAATAATTCTTGTGAGAAGGGTACGCTATCTCTTGGCTGCCAAAGAGATCTTTCTATCCAAGTCCTCATATAGGTGCTATAGTTGTGTAGAATGTACCAGCAAATGAGGCATAGGATTGAAAGAAGTCAGCTAGGTTGAAATCTAAATTGAGATCATAATTTTTAGTGAGCTTTGGATTTTCAAAATATTAGATACACCATAGTACTAATGATTGACACTTTATAAAAATCATTTTTTGGTAGTGTTGCATTTCTTTGGAAATATTCAAGTTCTAAAAATTGACTAACAGTGGACTTTTCCATCTGCAGATTATACTGAATGGCCAGCAGAGGCAGTGTTGCAGAGGAATATTTCTCCGCTTGCTGAGAAAAAAAAAAAAGAAAGCTCATTCCTCAGCCTTCTCCATGCCTCGATCAATATATATGGTAAGTCAAAATCTCATTTATTCATTTTGCCATTAATAAAAAGTTCATAGCATCTGATGGCTCTCAGTGCCATTTAGTGGGGTCTTCCGCATAAATATAATCTTCTAAGACGGTAGCAATATGGATGACGCTATGGCCATCATGATAGTTTATCAAAGACTTTGACTGTCTATGTGGCTGACAAAATCTTCTTTAGATACTTGTGCAGGCAATCTGTCCTCCGAGGTAATTACCATCTTTCAGGCTTGAATGAGGTGTCTTAGGTTAGAGCAATTGACTTACTTTCAGATGGAGGGAAGCTATTTAACCTGTTTCCTGCTCTCTGTGAGTGGGACTCTGATACTCCAGATGGACTGCTGTTTAGAAACTGTGTTATTTTAACTCTAGCCCTCTTTAAATAGGAGCCCAATGCTTTCAATGGTGCAGAGTATATTCCCATTACACCTCCTACTTGCTGTGGAGTCATATTCCCAGATACTTACCTAGTGTGTACTTGCTGATGTCTGGTCCTCCGGTGTAATCGTCTCCCAGGGCAATTGGTCATGTGGTGCCATTACATCACAAAGCTACAGCAGGATGTCTTCTGACATGAGGGCCAATCAGTTGCTTCTTCTAACTCTAGCCCTCTTTAAATAGGAGCCCACTGCTTTCAATGGTGCAGAGTATATTCCCATTACACCTCCTACTTGCTGTGCAGTCATATTCACAGATAGTTACCTAGTGTGTAATTGCTGATGTCTGGTCCTCCGGTGTAATAACCTTCACCCAGGGCGATTGGTCAAGTGGTGCCATTACATCACAAAGATACAGCAGGATGTCATCTGACAGGAGGGCCAATCAGTTGCCTAGTACGCAATAGGATACATGTATCATGGTATAGAAAAGGGAGCAATGTAGACAGGATGCCCAGCTGAAGACTAGGGTGGTGAGATGAAAGGACCTGGGCCATTATTTGAGACTCATACATTTGTTTGAAGGAGTGGTTGATCATAACATTCTGGAATTCTCTATAGGTTAACTGATATGGATGTGCTAAAATGAAGATGTTAGAATCTGTTATTCATAGTTTTTATTATTCCCACGAACCGTAGCATAAACCTTCCTCCCTTAGCTTATCAGATCACTGAATTGCTATAGTGTACCATAACCTAAAATAATCCTTGTGAGAAGGGTACGCTATCTCTTGGCTGCCAAAGAGATCTTTCTATCCAAGTCCTCATATAGGTGCTATAGTTGTGTAGAATGTACCAGCAAATGAGGCATAGGATTGAAAGAAGTCAGCTAGGTTGAAATCTAAATTGAGATTATAATTTTTAGTGAGCTTTGGATTTTCACAATATTAGATACACCATAGTACTAATGATTGACACTTTATAAAAATCATTTTTTGGTAGTGTTGCATTTCTTTGGAAATATTCAAGTTCTAAAAATTGACTAACAGTGGACTTTTCCATCTGCAGATTATACTGAATGGCCAGCAGAGGCAGTGTTGCAGAGGAATATTTCTCCGCTTGCTGAGAAATAAAAAAAGAAAGCTCATCCTCAGCCTTCTCCATGCCTCGATCAATATATATGGTAAGTCAAAATCTCATTTATTCATTTTGCCATTAATAAAAAGTTCATAGCATCTGATGGCTCTCAGTGCCATTTAGTGGGGTTTTCCGCATATATATAATCTTCTAAGACGGTGGCAATATGGATGACGCTATGGCCATCATGATAGTTTATCAAAGACTTTGACTGTCTATGTGGCTGACAAAATCTTCTTTAGATACTTGTGCAGGCAATCTGTCTTCCGATGTAATTACCATCTTTCAGGCTGGAATGAGGTGTCTTAGGTTAGAGCAATTGACTTACTTTCAGATGGAGGGAAGCTATTTAACCTGTTTCCCTGCTCTCTGTGAGTGGGACTCTGATACTCCAGATGGACTGCTGTTTAGAGACTGTGTTCTTCTAACTCTAGCCCTCTTTAAATAGGAGCCCAATGCTTTCAATGGTGCAGAGTATATTCCCATTACACCTCCTACTTGCTGTGGAGTCATATTCCCAGATACTTACCTAGTGTGTAATTGCTGATGTCTGGTCCTCCGGTGTAATCGTCTCCCAGGGCAATTGGTCATGTGGTGCCATTACATCACAAAGCTACAGCAGGATGTCTTCTGACATGAGGGCCAATCAGTTGCTTCTTCTAACTCTAGCCCTCTTTAAATAGGAGCCCACTGCTTTCAATGGTGCAGAGTCTATTCCCATTACACCTCCTACTTGCTGTGCAGTCATATTCACAGATAGTTACCTAGTGTGTAATTGCTGATTTCTGGTCCTCCGGTGTAATAATCTTCACCCAGGGCGATTGGTCAAGTGGTGCCATTACATCACAAAGATACAGCAGGATGTCATCTGACAGGAGGGCCAATCAGTTGCCTAGTACGCAATAGGATACATGTATCATGGTATAGAAAAGGGAGCAATGTAGACAGGATGCCCAGCTGAAGACTAGGGTGGTGAGATGAAAGGACCTAGGCCATTATTTGAGACTTATACATTTGTTTGAAGGAGTGGTTGATCATAACATTCTGGAATTCTCTATAGGTTAACTGATATGGATGTGCTAAAATGAAGATGTTAGAATCTGTTATTCATAGTTTTTATTATTCCCACGAACCGTAGCATAAACCTTCCTCTCTTAGCTTATCAGATCACTGAATTGCTATAGTGTACCATAACCTAAAATAATTCTTGTGAGAAGGGTACGCTATCTCTTGGCTGCCAAAGAGATCTTTCTATCCAAGTCCTCATATAGGTGCTATAGTTGTGTAGAATGTACCAGCAAATGAGGCATAGGATTGAAAGAAGTCAGCTAGGTTGAAATCTAAATTGAGATTATAATTTTTAGTGAGCTTTGGATTTTCACAATATTAGATACACCATAGTACTAATGATTGACACTTTATAAAAATCATTTTTTGGTAGTGTTGCATTTCTTTGGAAATATTCAAGTTCTAAAAATTGACTAACAGTGGACTTTTCCATCTGCAGATTATACTGAATGGCCAGCAGAGGCAGTGTTGCAGAGGAATATTTCTCCGCTTGCTGAGAAAAAAAAAAAGAAAGCTCATTCCTCAGCCTTCTCCATGCCTCGATCAATATATATGGTAAGTCAAAATCTCATTTATTCATTTTGCCATTAATAAAAAGTTCATAGCATCTGATGGCTCTCAGTGCCATTTAGTGGGGTTTTCCGCATATATATAATCTTCTAAGACGGTGGCAATATGGATGACGCTATGGCCATCATGATAGTTTATCAAAGACTTTGACTGTCTATGTGGCTGACAAAATCTTCTTTAGATACTTGTGCAGGCAATCTGTCTTCCGATGTAATTACCATCTTTCAGGCTGGAATGAGGTCTCTTAGGTTAGAGCAATTTACTTACTTTCAGATGGAGGGAAGCTATTTAACCTGTTTCCCTGCTCTCTGTGAGTGGGACTCTGATACTCCAGATGGACTGCTGTTTAGAGACTGTGTTCTTCTAACTCTAGCCCTCTTTAAATAGGAGCCCAATGCTTTCAATGGTGCAGAGTATATTCCCATTACACCTCCTACTTGCTGTGGAGTCATATTCCCAGATACTTACCTAGTGTGTAATTGCTGATGTCTGGTCCTCCGGTGTAATCGTCTCCCAGGGCAATTGGTCATGTGGTGCCATTACATCACAAAGCTACAGCAGGATGTCTTCTGACATGAGGGCCAATCAGTTGCTTCTTCTAACTCTAGCCCTCTTTAAATAGGAGCCCACTGCTTTCAATGGTGCAGAGTCTATTCCCATTACACCTCCTACTTGCTGTGCAGTCATATTCACAGATAGTTACCTAGTGTGTAATTGCTGATTTCTGGTCCTCCGGTGTAATAATCTTCACCCAGGGCGATTGGTCAAGTGGTGCCATTACATCACAAAGATACAGCAGGATGTCATCTGACAGGAGGGCCAATCAGTTGCCTAGTACGCAATAGGATACATGTATCATGGTATAGAAAAGGGAGCAATGTAGACAGGATGCCCAGCTGAAGACTAGGGTGGTGAGATGAAAGGACCTAGGCCATTATTTGAGACTTATACATTTGTTTGAAGGAGTGGTTGATCATAACATTCTGGAATTCTCTATAGGTTAACTGATATGGATGTGCTAAAATGAAGATGTTAGAATCTGTTATTCATAGTTTTTATTATTCCCACGAACCGTAGCATAAACCTTCCTCTCTTAGCTTATCAGATCACTGAATTGCTATAGTGTACCATAACCTAAAATAATTCTTGTGAGAAGGGTACGCTATCTCTTGGCTGCCAAAGAGATCTTTCTATCCAAGTCCTCATATAGGTGCTATAGTTGTGTAGAATGTACCAGCAAATGAGGCATAGGATTGAAAGAAGTCAGCTAGGTTGAAATCTAAATTGAGATCATAATTTTTAGTGAGCTTTGGATTTTCAAAATATTAGATACACCATAGTACTAATGATTGACACTTTATAAAAATCATTTTTTGGTAGTGTTGCATTTCTTTGGAAATATTCAAGTTCTAAAAATTGACTAACAGTGGACTTTTCCATCTGCAGATTATACTGAATGGCCAGCAGAGGCAGTGTTGCAGAGGAATATTTCTCCGCTTGCTGAGAAGAAAAAAAAAAGAAAGCTCATTCCTCAGCCTTCTCCATGCCTCGATCAATATATATGGTAAGTCAAAATCTCATTTATTCATTTTGCCATTAATAAAAAGTTCATAGCATCTGATGGCTCTCAGTGCCATTTAGTGGGGTCTTCCGCATAAATATAATCTTCTAAGACGGTAGCAATATGGATGACGCTATGGCCATCATGATAGTTTATCAAAGACTTTGACTGTCTATGTGGCTGACAAAATCTTCTTTAGATACTTGTGCAGGCAATCTGTCCTCCGAGGTAATTACCATCTTTCAGGCTTGAATGAGGTGTCTAAGGTTAGAGCAATTGACTTACTTTCAGATGGAGTGAAGCTATTTAACCTGTTTCCCTGCTCTCTGTGAGTGGGACTCTGATACTCCAGATGGACTGCTGTTTAGAAACTGTGTTCTTTTAACTCTAGCCCTCTTTAAATAGGAGCCCAATGCTTTCAATGGTGCAGAGTATATTCCCATTACACCTCCTACTTGCTGTGGAGTCATATTCCCAGATACTTACCTAGTGTGTACTTGCTGATGTCTGGTCCTCCGGTGTAATCGTCTCCCAGGGCAATTGTTCATGTGGTGCCATTACATCACAAAGCTACAGCAGGATGTCTTCTGACATGAGGGCCAATCAGTTGTTTCTTCTAACTCTAGCCCTCTTTAAATAGGAGCCCACTGCTTTCAATGGTGCAGAGTCTATTCCCATTACACCTCCTACTTGCTGTGCAGTCATATTCACAGATAGTTACCTAGTGTGTAATTGCTGATTTCTGGTCCTCCGGTGTAATAATCTTCACCCAGGGGGATTGGTCAAGTGGTGCCATTACATCACAAAGATACAGCAGGATGTCATCTGACAGGAGGGCCAATCAGTTGCCTAGTACGCAATAGGATACATGTATCATGGTATAGAAAAGGGAGCAATGTAGACAGGATGCCCAGCTGAAGACTAGGGTGGTGAGATGAAAGGACCTGGGCCATTATTTGAGACTCATACATTTGTTTGAAGGAGTGGTTGATCATAACATTCTGGAATTCTCTATAGGTTAACTGATATGGATGTGCTAAAATGAAGATGTTAGAATCTGTTATTCATAGTTTTTATTATTCCCACGAACCGTAGCATAAACCTTCCTCCCTTAGCTTATCAGATCACTGAATTGCTATAGTGTACCATAACCTAAAATAATCCTTGTGAGAAGGGTACGCTATCTCTTGGCTGCCAAAGAGATCTTTCTATCCAAGTCCTCATATAGGTGCTATAGTTGTGTAGAATGTACCAGCAAATGAGGCATAGGATTGAAAGAAGTCAGCTAGGTTGAAATCTAAATTGAGATTATAATTTTTAGTGAGCTTTGGATTTTCACAATATTAGATACACCATAGTACTAATGATTGACACTTTATAAAAATCATTTTTTGGTAGTGTTGCATTTCTTTGGAAATATTCAAGTTCTAAAAATTGACTAACAGTGGACTTTTCCATCTGCAGATTATACTGAATGGCCAGCAGAGGCAGTGTTGCAGAGGAATATTTCTCCGCTTGCTGAGAAAAAAAAAAAAGAAAGCTCATTCCTCAGCCTTCTCCATGCCTCGATCAATATATATGGTAAGTCAAAATCTCATTTATTCATTTTGCCATTAATAAAAAGTTCATAGCATCTGATGGCTCTCAGTGCCATTTAGTGGGGTCTTCCGCATAAATATAATCTTCTAAGACGGTAGCAATATGGATGACGCTATGGCCATCATGATAGTTTATCAAAGACTTTGACTGTCTATGTGGCTGACAAAATCTTCTTTAGATACTTGTGCAGGCAATCTGTCCTCCGAGGTAATTACCATCTTTCAGGCTTGAATGAGGTGTCTTAGGTTAGAGCAATTGACTTACTTTCAGATGGAGGGAAGCTATTTAACCTGTTTCCCTGCTCTCTGTGAGTGGGACTCTGATACTCCAGATGGACTGCTGTTTAGAAACTGTGTTATTTTAACTCTAGCCCTCTTTAAATAGGAGCCCAATGCTTTCAATGGTGCAGAGTATATTCCCATTACACCTCCTACTTGCTGTGGAGTCATATTCCCAGATACTTACCTAGTGTGTACTTGCTGATGTCTGGTCCTCCGGTGTAATCGTCTCCCAGGGAAATTGGTCATGTGGTGCCATTACATCACAAAGCTACAGCAGGATGTCTTCTGACATGAGGGCCAATCAGTTGCTTCTTCTAACTCTAGCCCTCTTTAAATAGGAGCCCACTGCTTTCAATGGTGCAGAGTATATTCCCATTACACCTCCTACTTGCTGTGCAGTCATATTCACAGATAGTTACCTAGTGTGTAATTGCTGATGTCTGGTCCTCCGGTGTAATAACCTTCACCCAGGGCGATTGGTCAAGTGGTGCCATTACATCACAAAGATACAGCAGGATGTCATCTGACAGGAGGGCCAATCAGTTGCCTAGTACGCAATAGGATACATGTATCATGGTATAGAAAAGGGAGCAATGTAGACAGGATGCCCAGCTGAAGACTAGGGTGGTGAGATGAAAGGACCTAGGCCATTATTTGAGACTTATACATTTGTTTGAAGGAGTGGTTGATCATAACATTCTGGAATTCTCTATAGGTTAACTGATATGGATGTGCTAAAATGAAGATGTTAGAATCTGTTATTCATAGTTTTTATTATTCCCACGAACCGTAGCATAAACCTTCCTCTCTTAGCTTATCAGATCACTGAATTGCTATAGTGTACCATAACCTAAAATAATTCTTGTGAGAAGGGTACGCTATCTCTTGGCTGCCAAAGAGATCTTTCTATCCAAGTCCTCATATAGGTGCTATAGTTGTGTAGAATGTACCAGCAAATGAGGCATAGGATTGAAAGAAGTCAGCTAGGTTGAAATCTAAATTGAGATCATAATTTTTAGTGAGCTTTGGATTTTCAAAATATTAGATACACCATAGTACTAATGATTGACACTTTATAAAAATCATTTTTTGGTAGTGTTGCATTTCTTTGGAAATATTCAAGTTCTAAAAATTGACTAACAGTGGACTTTTCCATCTGCAGATTATACTGAATGGCCAGCAGAGGCAGTGTTGCAGAGGAATATTTCTCCGCTTGCTGAGAAGAAAAAAAAAAGAAAGCTCATTCCTCAGCCTTCTCCATGCCTCGATCAATATATATGGTAAGTCAAAATCTCATTTATTCATTTTGCCATTAATAAAAAGTTCATAGCATCTGATGGCTCTCAGTGCCATTTAGTGGGGTCTTCCGCATAAATATAATCTTCTAAGACGGTAGCAATATGGATGACGCTATGGCCATCATGATAGTTTATCAAAGACTTTGACTGTCTATGTGGCTGACAAAATCTTCTTTAGATACTTGTGCAGGCAATCTGTCCTCCGAGGTAATTACCATCTTTCAGGCTTGAATGAGGTGTCTAAGGTTAGAGCAATTGACTTACTTTCAGATGGAGTGAAGCTATTTAACCTGTTTCCCTGCTCTCTGTGAGTGGGACTCTGATACTCCAGATGGACTGCTGTTTAGAAACTGTGTTCTTTTAACTCTAGCCCTCTTTAAATAGGAGCCCAATGCTTTCAATGGTGCAGAGTA
This sequence comes from Lissotriton helveticus, assembly GCF_964261635.1. NCBI lineage: Eukaryota > Metazoa > Chordata > Amphibia > Caudata > Salamandridae > Lissotriton > Lissotriton helveticus. The sequence goes on along the minus strand of NC_136061.1, from coordinate 1,331,263,170 downwards.
TATTCCCATTACACCTCCTACTTGCTGTGGAGTCATATTCCCAGATACTTACCTAGTGTGTACTTGCTGATGTCTGGTCCTCCGGTGTAATCGTCTCCCAGGGCAATTGTTCATGTGGTGCCATTACATCACAAAGCTACAGCAGGATGTCTTCTGACATGAGGGCCAATCAGTTGTTTCTTCTAACTCTAGCCCTCTTTAAATAGGAGCCCACTGCTTTCAATGGTGCAGAGTCTATTCCCATTACACCTCCTACTTGCTGTGCAGTCATATTCACAGATAGTTACCTAGTGTGTAATTGCTGATTTCTGGTCCTCCGGTGTAATAATCTTCACCCAGGGGGATTGGTCAAGTGGTGCCATTACATCACAAAGATACAGCAGGATGTCATCTGACAGGAGGGCCAATCAGTTGCCTAGTACGCAATAGGATACATGTATCATGGTATAGAAAAGGGAGCAATGTAGACAGGATGCCCAGCTGAAGACTAGGGTGGTGAGATGAAAGGACCTGGGCCATTATTTGAGACTCATACATTTGTTTGAAGGAGTGGTTGATCATAACATTCTGGAATTCTCTATAGGTTAACTGATATGGATGTGCTAAAATGAAGATGTTAGAATCTGTTATTCATAGTTTTTATTATTCCCACGAACCGTAGCATAAACCTTCCTCCCTTAGCTTATCAGATCACTGAATTGCTATAGTGTACCATAACCTAAAATAATCCTTGTGAGAAGGGTACGCTATCTCTTGGCTGCCAAAGAGATCTTTCTATCCAAGTCCTCATATAGGTGCTATAGTTGTGTAGAATGTACCAGCAAATGAGGCATAGGATTGAAAGAAGTCAGCTAGGTTGAAATCTAAATTGAGATTATAATTTTTAGTGAGCTTTGGATTTTCACAATATTAGATACACCATAGTACTAATGATTGACACTTTATAAAAATCATTTTTTGGTAGTGTTGCATTTCTTTGGAAATATTCAAGTTCTAAAAATTGACTAACAGTGGACTTTTCCATCTGCAGATTATACTGAATGGCCAGCAGAGGCAGTGTTGCAGAGGAATATTTCTCCGCTTGCTGAGAAAAAAAAAAAAGAAAGCTCATTCCTCAGCCTTCTCCATGCCTCGATCAATATATATGGTAAGTCAAAATCTCATTTATTCATTTTGCCATTAATAAAAAGTTCATAGCATCTGATGGCTCTCAGTGCCATTTAGTGGGGTCTTCCGCATAAATATAATCTTCTAAGACGGTAGCAATATGGATGACGCTATGGCCATCATGATAGTTTATCAAAGACTTTGACTGTCTATGTGGCTGACAAAATCTTCTTTAGATACTTGTGCAGGCAATCTGTCCTCCGAGGTAATTACCATCTTTCAGGCTTGAATGAGGTGTCTTAGGTTAGAGCAATTGACTTACTTTCAGATGGAGGGAAGCTATTTAACCTGTTTCCCTGCTCTCTGTGAGTGGGACTCTGATACTCCAGATGGACTGCTGTTTAGAAACTGTGTTATTTTAACTCTAGCCCTCTTTAAATAGGAGCCCAATGCTTTCAATGGTGCAGAGTATATTCCCATTACACCTCCTACTTGCTGTGGAGTCATATTCCCAGATACTTACCTAGTGTGTACTTGCTGATGTCTGGTCCTCCGGTGTAATCGTCTCCCAGGGAAATTGGTCATGTGGTGCCATTACATCACAAAGCTACAGCAGGATGTCTTCTGACATGAGGGCCAATCAGTTGCTTCTTCTAACTCTAGCCCTCTTTAAATAGGAGCCCACTGCTTTCAATGGTGCAGAGTATATTCCCATTACACCTCCTACTTGCTGTGCAGTCATATTCACAGATAGTTACCTAGTGTGTAATTGCTGATGTCTGGTCCTCCGGTGTAATAACCTTCACCCAGGGCGATTGGTCAAGTGGTGCCATTACATCACAAAGATACAGCAGGATGTCATCTGACAGGAGGGCCAATCAGTTGCCTAGTACGCAATAGGATACATGTATCATGGTATAGAAAAGGGAGCAATGTAGACAGGATGCCCAGCTGAAGACTAGGGTGGTGAGATGAAAGGACCTGGGCCATTATTTGAGACTCATACATTTGTTTGAAGGAGTGGTTGATCATAACATTCTGGAATTCTCTATAGGTTAACTGATATGGATGTGCTAAAATGAAGATGTTAGAATCTGTTATTCATAGTTTTTATTATTCCCACGAACCGTAGCATAAACCTTCCTCCCTTAGCTTATCAGATCACTGAATTGCTATAGTGTACCATAACCTAAAATAATCCTTGTGAGAAGGGTACGCTATCTCTTGGCTGCCAAAGAGATCTTTCTATCCAAGTCCTCATATAGGTGCTATAGTTGTGTAGAATGTACCAGCAAATGAGGCATAGGATTGAAAGAAGTCAGCTAGGTTGAAATCTAAATTGAGATCATAATTTTTAGTGAGCTTTGGATTTTCAAAATATTAGATACACCATAGTACTAATGATTGACACTTTATAAAAATCATTTTTTGGTAGTGTTGCATTTCTTTGGAAATATTCAAGTTCTAAAAATTGACTAACAGTGGACTTTTCCATCTGCAGATTATACTGAATGGCCAGCAGAGGCAGTGTTGCAGAGGAATATTTCTCCGCTTGCTGAGAAGAAAAAAAAAAGAAAGCTCATTCCTCAGCCTTCTCCATGCCTCGATCAATATATATGGTAAGTCAAAATCTCATTTATTCATTTTGCCATTAATAAAAAGTTCATAGCATCTGATGGCTCTCAGTGCCATTTAGTGGGGTCTTCCGCATAAATATAATCTTCTAAGACGGTAGCAATATGGATGACGCTATGGCCATCATGATAGTTTATCAAAGACTTTGACTGTCTATGTGGCTGACAAAATCTTCTTTAGATACTTGTGCAGGCAATCTGTCCTCCGAGGTAATTACCATCTTTCAGGCTTGAATGAGGTGTCTAAGGTTAGAGCAATTGACTTACTTTCAGATGGAGTGAAGCTATTTAACCTGTTTCCCTGCTCTCTGTGAGTGGGACTCTGATACTCCAGATGGACTGCTGTTTAGAAACTGTGTTCTTTTAACTCTAGCCCTCTTTAAATAGGAGCCCAATGCTTTCAATGGTGCAGAGTATATTCCCATTACACCTCCTACTTGCTGTGGAGTCATATTCCCAGATACTTACCTAGTGTGTACTTGCTGATGTCTGGTCCTCCGGTGTAATTGTCTCCCAGGGCAATTGTTCATGTGGTGCCATTACATCACAAAGCTACAGCAGGATGTCTTCTGACATGAGGGCCAATCAGTTGTTTCTTCTAACTCTAGCCCTCTTTAAATAGGAGCCCACTGCTTTCAATGGTGCAGAGTCTATTCCCATTACACCTCCTACTTGCTGTGCAGTCATATTCACAGATAGTTACCTAGTGTGTAATTGCTGATTTCTGGTCCTCCGGTGTAATAATCTTCACCCAGGGGGATTGGTCAAGTGGTGCCATTACATCACAAAGATACAGCAGGATGTCATCTGACAGGAGGGCCAATCAGTTGCCTAGTACGCAATAGGATACATGTATCATGGTATAGAAAAGGGAGCAATGTAGACAGGATGCCCAGCTGAAGACTAGGGTGGTGAGATGAAAGGACCTGGGCCATTATTTGAGACTCATACATTTGTTTGAAGGAGTGGTTGATCATAACATTCTGGAATTCTCTATAGGTTAACTGATATGGATGTGCTAAAATGAAGATGTTAGAATCTGTTATTCATAGTTTTTATTATTCCCACGAACCGTAGCATAAACCTTCCTCCCTTAGCTTATCAGATCACTGAATTGCTATAGTGTACCATAACCTAAAATAATCCTTGTGAGAAGGGTACGCTATCTCTTGGCTGCCAAAGAGATCTTTCTATCCAAGTCCTCATATAGGTGCTATAGTTGTGTAGAATGTACCAGCAAATGAGGCATAGGATTGAAAGAAGTCAGCTAGGTTGAAATCTAAATTGAGATTATAATTTTTAGTGAGCTTTGGATTTTCACAATATTAGATACACCATAGTACTAATGATTGACACTTTATAAAAATCATTTTTTTGGTAGTGTTGCATTTCTTTGGAAATATTCAAGTTCTAAAAATTGACTAACAGTGGACTTTTCCATCTGCAGATTATACTGAATGGCCAGCAGAGGCAGTGTTGCAGAGGAATATTTCTCCGCTTGCTGAGAAAAAAAAAAAAGAAAGCTCATTCCTCAGCCTTCTCCATGCCTCGATCAATATATATGGTAAGTCAAAATCTCATTTATTCATTTTGCCATTAATAAAAAGTTCATAGCATCTGATGGCTCTCAGTGCCATTTAGTGGGGTCTTCCGCATAAATATAATCTTCTAAGACGGTAGCAATATGGATGACGCTATGGCCATCATGATAGTTTATCAAAGACTTTGACTGTCTATGTGGCTGACAAAATCTTCTTTAGATACTTGTGCAGGCAATCTGTCCTCCGAGGTAATTACCATCTTTCAGGCTTGAATGAGGTGTCTAAGGTTAGAGCAATTGACTTACTTTCAGATGGAGTGAAGCTATTTAACCTGTTTCCCTGCTCTCTGTGAGTGGGACTCTGATACTCCAGATGGACTGCTGTTTAGAAACTGTGTTCTTTTAACTCTAGCCCTCTTTAAATAGGAGCCCAATGCTTTCAATGGTGCAGAGTATATTCCCATTACACCTCCTACTTGCTGTGGAGTCATATTCCCAGATACTTACCTAGTGTGTACTTGCTGATGTCTGGTCCTCCGGTGTAATCGTCTCCCAGGGCAATTGTTCATGTGGTGCCATTACATCACAAAGCTACAGCAGGATGTCTTCTGACATGAGGGCCAATCAGTTGTTTCTTCTAACTCTAGCCCTCTTTAAATAGGAGCCCACTGCTTTCAATGGTGCAGAGTCTATTCCCATTACACCTCCTACTTGCTGTGCAGTCATATTCACAGATAGTTACCTAGTGTGTAATTGCTGATTTCTGGTCCTCCGGTGTAATAATCTTCACCCAGGGGGATTGGTCAAGTGGTGCCATTACATCACAAAGATACAGCAGGATGTCATCTGACAGGAGGGCCAATCAGTTGCCTAGTACGCAATAGGATACATGTATCATGGTATAGAAAAGGGAGCAATGTAGACAGGATGCCCAGCTGAAGACTAGGGTGGTGAGATGAAAGGACCTGGGCCATTATTTGAGACTCATACATTTGTTTGAAGGAGTGGTTGATCATAACATTCTGGAATTCTCTATAGGTTAACTGATATGGATGTGCTAAAATGAAGATGTTAGAATCTGTTATTCATAGTTTTTATTATTCCCACGAACCGTAGCATAAACCTTCCTCCCTTAGCTTATCAGATCACTGAATTGCTATAGTGTACCATAACCTAAAATAATCCTTGTGAGAAGGGTACGCTATCTCTTGGCTGCCAAAGAGATCTTTCTATCCAAGTCCTCATATAGGTGCTATAGTTGTGTAGAATGTACCAGCAAATGAGGCATAGGATTGAAAGAAGTCAGCTAGGTTGAAATCTAAATTGAGATCATAATTTTTAGTGAGCTTTGGATTTTCAAAATATTAGATACACCATAGTACTAATGATTGACACTTTATAAAAATCATTTTTTGGTAGTGTTGCATTTCTTTGGAAATATTCAAGTTCTAAAAATTGACTAACAGTGGACTTTTCCATCTGCAGATTATACTGAATGGCCAGCAGAGGCAGTGTTGCAGAGGAATATTTCTCCGCTTGCTGAGAAGAAAAAAAAAAGAAAGCTCATTCCTCAGCCTTCTCCATGCCTCGATCAATATATATGGTAAGTCAAAATCTCATTTATTCATTTTGCCATTAATAAAAAGTTCATAGCATCTGATGGCTCTCAGTGCCATTTAGTGGGGTCTTCCGCATAAATATAATCTTCTAAGATGGTAGCAATATGGATGACGCTATGGCCATCATGATAGTTTATCAAAGACTTTGACTGTCTATGTGGCTGACAAAATCTTCTTTAGATACTTGTGCAGGCAATCTGTCCTCCGAGGTAATTACCATCTTTCAGGCTTGAATGAGGTGTCTAAGGTTAGAGCAATTGACTTACTTTCAGATGGAGTGAAGCTATTTAACCTGTTTCCCTGCTCTCTGTGAGTGGGACTCTGATACTCCAGATGGACTGCTGTTTAGAAACTGTGTTCTTTTAACTCTAGCCCTCTTTAAATAGGAGCCCAATGCTTTCAATGGTGCAGAGTATATTCCCATTACACCTCCTACTTGCTGTGGAGTCATATTCCCAGATACTTACCTAGTGTGTACTTGCTGATGTCTGGTCCTCCGGTGTAATCGTCTCCCAGGGCAATTGTTCATGTGGTGCCATTACATCACAAAGCTACAGCAGGATGTCTTCTGACATGAGGGCCAATCAGTTGTTTCTTCTAACTCTAGCCCTCTTTAAATAGGAGCCCACTGCTTTCAATGGTGCAGAGTCTATTCCCATTACACCTCCTACTTGCTGTGCAGTCATATTCACAGATAGTTACCTAGTGTGTAATTGCTGATTTCTGGTCCTCCGGTGTAATAATCTTCACCCAGGGGGATTGGTCAAGTGGTGCCATTACATCACAAAGATACAGCAGGATGTCATCTGACAGGAGGGCCAATCAGTTGCCTAGTACGCAATAGGATACATGTATCATGGTATAGAAAAGGGAGCAATGTAGACAGGATGCCCAGCTGAAGACTAGGGTGGTGAGATGAAAGGACCTGGGCCATTATTTGAGACTCATACATTTGTTTGAAGGAGTGGTTGATCATAACATTCTGGAATTCTCTATAGGTTAACTGATATGGATGTGCTAAAATGAAGATGTTAGAATCTGTTATTCATAGTTTTTATTATTCCCACGAACCGTAGCATAAACCTTCCTCCCTTAGCTTATCAGATCACTGAATTGCTATAGTGTACCATAACCTAAAATAATCCTTGTGAGAAGGGTACGCTATCTCTTGGCTGCCAAAGAGATCTTTCTATCCAAGTCCTCATATAGGTGCTATAGTTGTGTAGAATGTACCAGCAAATGAGGCATAGGATTGAAAGAAGTCAGCTAGGTTGAAATCTAAATTGAGATTATAATTTTTAGTGAGCTTTGGATTTTCACAATATTAGATACACCATAGTACTAATGATTGACACTTTATAAAAATCATTTTTTTGGTAGTGTTGCATTTCTTTGGAAATATTCAAGTTCTAAAAATTGACTAACAGTGGACTTTTCCATCTGCAGATTATACTGAATGGCCAGCAGAGGCAGTGTTGCAGAGGAATATTTCTCCGCTTGCTGAGAAAAAAAAAAAAGAAAGCTCATTCCTCAGCCTTCTCCATGCCTCGATCAATATATATGGTAAGTCAAAATCTCATTTATTCATTTTGCCATTAATAAAAAGTTCATAGCATCTGATGGCTCTCAGTGCCATTTAGTGGGGTCTTCCGCATAAATATAATCTTCTAAGACGGTAGCAATATGGATGACGCTATGGCCATCATGATAGTTTATCAAAGACTTTGACTGTCTATGTGGCTGACAAAATCTTCTTTAGATACTTGTGCAGGCAATCTGTCCTCCGAGGTAATTACCATCTTTCAGGCTTGAATGAGGTGTCTAAGGTTAGAGCAATTGACTTACTTTCAGATGGAGTGAAGCTATTTAACCTGTTTCCCTGCTCTCTGTGAGTGGGACTCTGATACTCCAGATGGACTGCTGTTTAGAAACTGTGTTCTTTTAACTCTAGCCCTCTTTAAATAGGAGCCCAATGCTTTCAATGGTGCAGAGTATATTCCCATTACACCTCCTACTTGCTGTGGAGTCATATTCCCAGATACTTACCTAGTGTGTACTTGCTGATGTCTGGTCCTCCGGTGTAATCGTCTCCCAGGGCAATTGTTCATGTGGTGCCATTACATCACAAAGCTACAGCAGGATGTCTTCTGACATGAGGGCCAATCAGTTGTTTCTTCTAACTCTAGCCCTCTTTAAATAGGAGCCCACTGCTTTCAATGGTGCAGAGTCTATTCCCATTACACCTCCTACTTGCTGTGCAGTCATATTCACAGATAGTTACCTAGTGTGTAATTGCTGATTTCTGGTCCTCCGGTGTAATAATCTTCACCCAGGGGGATTGGTCAAGTGGTGCCATTACATCACAAAGATACAGCAGGATGTCATCTGACAGGAGGGCCAATCAGTTGCCTAGTACGCAATAGGATACATGTATCATGGTATAGAAAAGGGAGCAATGTAGACAGGATGCCCAGCTGAAGACTAGGGTGGTGAGATGAAAGGACCTGGGCCATTATTTGAGACTCATACATTTGTTTGAAGGAGTGGTTGATCATAACATTCTGGAATTCTCTATAGGTTAACTGATATGGATGTGCTAAAATGAAGATGTTAGAATCTGTTATTCATAGTTTTTATTATTCCCACGAACCGTAGCATAAACCTTCCTCCCTTAGCTTATCAGATCACTGAATTGCTATAGTGTACCATAACCTAAAATAATCCTTGTGAGAAGGGTACGCTATCTCTTGGCTGCCAAAGAGATCTTTCTATCCAAGTCCTCATATAGGTGCTATAGTTGTGTAGAATGTACCAGCAAATGAGGCATAGGATTGAAAGAAGTCAGCTAGGTTGAAATCTAAATTGAGATTATAATTTTTAGTGAGCTTTGGATTTTCACAATATTAGATACACCATAGTACTAATGATTGACACTTTATAAAAATCATTTTTTTGGTAGTGTTGCATTTCTTTGGAAATATTCAAGTTCTAAAAATTGACTAACAGTGGACTTTTCCATCTGCAGATTATACTGAATGGCCAGCAGAGGCAGTGTTGCAGAGGAATATTTCTCCGCTTGCTGAGAAAAAAAAAAAAGAAAGCTCATTCCTCAGCCTTCTCCATGCCTCGATCAATATATATGGTAAGTCAAAATCTCATTTATTCATTTTGCCATTAATAAAAAGTTCATAGCATCTGATGGCTCTCAGTGCCATTTAGTGGGGTCTTCCGCATAAATATAATCTTCTAAGACGGTAGCAATATGGATGACGCTATGGCCATCATGATAGTTTATCAAAGACTTTGACTGTCTATGTGGCTGACAAAATCTTCTTTAGATACTTGTGCAGGCAATCTGTCCTCCGAGGTAATTACCATCTTTCAGGCTTGAATGAGGTGTCTTAGGTTAGAGCAATTGACTTACTTTCAGATGGAGGGAAGCTATTTAACCTGTTTCCCTGCTCTCTGTGAGTGGGACTCTGATACTCCAGATGGACTGCTGTTTAGAAACTGTGTTATTTTAACTCTAGCCCTCTTTAAATAGGAGCCCAATGCTTTCAATGGTGCAGAGTATATTCCCATTACACCTCCTACTTGCTGTGGAGTCATATTCCCAGATACTTACCTAGTGTGTACTTGCTGATGTCTGGTCCTCCGGTGTAATCGTCTCCCAGGGCAATTGGTCATGTGGTGCCATTACATCACAAAGCTACAGCAGGATGTCTTCTGACATGAGGGCCAATCAGTTGCTTCTTCTAACTCTAGCCCTCTTTAAATAGGAGCCCACTGCTTTCAATGGTGCAGAGTATATTCCCATTACACCTCCTACTTGCTGTGCAGTCATATTCACAGATAGTTACCTAGTGTGTAATTGCTGATGTCTGGTCCTCCGGTGTAATAACCTTCACCCAGGGCGATTGGTCAAGTGGTGCCATTACATCACAAAGATACAGCAGGATGTCATCTGACAGGAGGGCCAATCAGTTGCCTAGTACGCAATAGGATACATGTATCATGGTATAGAAAAGGGAGCAATGTAGACAGGATGCCCAGCTGAAGACTAGGGTGGTGAGATGAAAGGACCTGGGCCATTATTTGAGACTCATACATTTGTTTGAAGGAGTGGTTGATCATAACATTCTGGAATTCTCTATAGGTTAACTGATATGGATGTGCTAAAATGAAGATGTTAGAATCTGTTATTCATAGTTTTTATTATTCCCACGAACCGTAGCATAAACCTTCCTCCCTTAGCTTATCAGATCACTGAATTGCTATAGTGTACCATAACCTAAAATAATCCTTGTGAGAAGGGTACGCTATCTCTTGGCTGCCAAAGAGATCTTTCTATCCAAGTCCTCATATAGGTGCTATAGTTGTGTAGAATGTACCAGCAAATGAGGCATAGGATTGAAAGAAGTCAGCTAGGTTGAAATCTAAATTGAGATTATAATTTTTAGTGAGCTTTGGATTTTCACAATATTAGATACACCATAGTACTAATGATTGACACTTTATAAAAATCATTTTTTGGTAGTGTTGCATTTCTTTGGAAATATTCAAGTTCTAAAAATTGACTAACAGTGGACTTTTCCATCTGCAGATTATACTGAATGGCCAGCAGAGGCAGTGTTGCAGAGGAATATTTCTCCGCTTGCTGAGAAATAAAAAAAGAAAGCTCATCCTCAGCCTTCTCCATGCCTCGATCAATATATATGGTAAGTCAAAATCTCATTTATTCATTTTGCCATTAATAAAAAGTTCATAGCATCTGATGGCTCTCAGTGCCATTTAGTGGGGTTTTCCGCATATATATAATCTTCTAAGACGGTGGCAATATGGATGACGCTATGGCCATCATGATAGTTTATCAAAGACTTTGACTGTCTATGTGGCTGACAAAATCTTCTTTAGATACTTGTGCAGGCAATCTGTCTTCCGATGTAATTACCATCTTTCAGGCTGGAATGAGGTGTCTTAGGTTAGAGCAATTGACTTACTTTCAGATGGAGGGAAGCTATTTAACCTGTTTCCCTGCTCTCTGTGAGTGGGACTCTGATACTCCAGATGGACTGCTGTTTAGAGACTGTGTTCTTCTAACTCTAGCCCTCTTTAAATAGGAGCCCAATGCTTTCAATGGTGCAGAGTATATTCCCATTACACCTCCTACTTGCTGTGGAGTCATATTCCCAGATACTTACCTAGTGTGTAATTGCTGATGTCTGGTCCTCCGGTGTAATCGTCTCCCAGGGCAATTGGTCATGTGGTGCCATTACATCACAAAGCTACAGCAGGATGTCTTCTGACATGAGGGCCAATCAGTTGCTTCTTCTAACTCTAGCCCTCTTTAAATAGGAGCCCACTGCTTTCAATGGTGCAGAGTCTATTCCCATTACACCTCCTACTTGCTGTGCAGTCATATTCACAGATAGTTACCTAGTGTGTAATTGCTGATTTCTGGTCCTCCGGTGTAATAATCTTCACCCAGGGCGATTGGTCAAGTGGTGCCATTACATCACAAAGATACAGCAGGATGTCATCTGACAGGAGGGCCAATCAGTTGCCTAGTACGCAATAGGATACATGTATCATGGTATAGAAAAGGGAGCAATGTAGACAGGATGCCCAGCTGAAGACTAGGGTGGTGAGATGAAAGGACCTAGGCCATTATTTGAGACTTATACATTTGTTTGAAGGAGTGGTTGATCATAACATTCTGGAATTCTCTATAGGTTAACTGATATGGATGTGCTAAAATGAAGATGTTAGAATCTGTTATTCATAGTTTTTATTATTCCCACGAACCGTAGCATAAACCTTCCTCTCTTAGCTTATCAGATCACTGAATTGCTATAGTGTACCATAACCTAAAATAATTCTTGTGAGAAGGGTACGCTATCTCTTGGCTGCCAAAGAGATCTTTCTATCCAAGTCCTCATATAGGTGCTATAGTTGTGTAGAATGTACCAGCAAATGAGGCATAGGATTGAAAGAAGTCAGCTAGGTTGAAATCTAAATTGAGATTATAATTTTTAGTGAGCTTTGGATTTTCACAATATTAGATACACCATAGTACTAATGATTGACACTTTATAAAAATCATTTTTTGGTAGTGTTGCATTTCTTTGGAAATATTCAAGTTCTAAAAATTGACTAACAGTGGACTTTTCCATCTGCAGATTATACTGAATGGCCAGCAGAGGCAGTGTTGCAGAGGAATATTTCTCCGCTTGCTGAGAAAAAAAAAAGAAAGCTCATTCCTCAGCCTTCTCCATGCCTCGATCAATATATATGGTAAGTCAAAATCTCATTTATTCATTTTGCCATTAATAAAAAGTTCATAGCATCTGATGGCTCTCAGTGCCATTTAGTGGGGTCTTCCGCATAAATATAATCTTCTAAGACGGTAGCAATATGGATGACGCTATGGCCATCATGATAGTTTATCAAAGACTTTGACTGTCTATGTGGCTGACAAAATCTTCTTTAGATACTTGTGCAGGCAATCTGTCCTCCGAGGTAATTACCATCTTTCAGGCTTGAATGAGGTGTCTAAGGTTAGAGCAATTGACTTACTTTCAGATGGAGTGAAGCTATTTAACCTGTTTCCCTGCTCTCTGTGAGTGGGACTCTGATACTCCAGATGGACTGCTGTTTAGAAACTGTGTTCTTTTAACTCTAGCCCTCTTTAAATAGGAGCCCAATGCTTTCAATGGTGCAGAGTATATTCCCATTACACCTCCTACTTGCTGTGGAGTCATATTCCCAGATACTTACCTAGTGTGTACTTGCTGATGTCTGGTCCTCCGGTGTAATCGTCTCCCAGGGCAATTGTTCATGTGGTGCCATTACATCACAAAGCTACAGCAGGATGTCTTCTGACATGAGGGCCAATCAGTTGTTTCTTCTAACTCTAGCCCTCTTTAAATAGGAGCCCACTGCTTTCAATGGTGCAGAGTCTATTCCCATTACACCTCCTACTTGCTGTGCAGTCATATTCACAGATAGTTACCTAGTGTGTAATTGCTGATTTCTGGTCCTCCGGTGTAATAATCTTCACCCAGGGGGATTGGTCAAGTGGTGCCATTACATCACAAAGATACAGCAGGATGTCATCTGACAGGAGGGCCAATCAGTTGCCTAGTACGCAATAGGATACATGTATCATGGTATAGAAAAGGGAGCAATGTAGACAGGATGCCCAGCTGAAGACTAGGGTGGTGAGATGAAAGGACCTGGGCCATTATTTGAGACTCATACATTTGTTTGAAGGAGTGGTTGATCATAACATTCTGGAATTCTCTATAGGTTAACTGATATGGATGTGCTAAAATGAAGATGTTAGAATCTGTTATTCATAGTTTTTATTATTCCCACGAACCGTAGCATAAACCTTCCTCCCTTAGCTTATCAGATCACTGAATTGCTATAGTGTACCATAACCTAAAATAATCCTTGTGAGAAGGGTACGCTATCTCTTGGCTGCCAAAGAGATCTTTCTATCCAAGTCCTCATATAGGTGCTATAGTTGTGTAGAATGTACCAGCAAATGAGGCATAGGATTGAAAGAAGTCAGCTAGGTTGAAATCTAAATTGAGATTATAATTTTTAGTGAGCTTTGGATTTTCACAATATTAGATACACCATAGTACTAATGATTGACACTTTATAAAAATCATTTTTTTGGTAGTGTTGCATTTCTTTGGAAATATTCAAGTTCTAAAAATTGACTAACAGTGGACTTTTCCATCTGCAGATTATACTGAATGGCCAGCAGAGGCAGTGTTGCAGAGGAATATTTCTCCGCTTGCTGAGAAAAAAAAAAAAGAAAGCTCATTCCTCAGCCTTCTCCATGCCTCGATCAATATATATGGTAAGTCAAAATCTCATTTATTCATTTTGCCATTAATAAAAAGTTCATAGCATCTGATGGCTCTCAGTGCCATTTAGTGGGGTCTTCCGCATAAATATAATCTTCTAAGACGGTAGCAATATGGATGACGCTATGGCCATCATGATAGTTTATCAAAGACTTTGACTGTCTATGTGGCTGACAAAATCTTCTTTAGATACTTGTGCAGGCAATCTGTCCTCCGAGGTAATTACCATCTTTCAGGCTTGAATGAGGTGTCTTAGGTTAGAGCAATTGACTTACTTTCAGATGGAGGGAAGCTATTTAACCTGTTTCCCTGCTCTCTGTGAGTGGGACTCTGATACTCCAGATGGACTGCTGTTTAGAAACTGTGTTATTTTAACTCTAGCCCTCTTTAAATAGGAGCCCAATGCTTTCAATGGTGCAGAGTATATTCCCATTACACCTCCTACTTGCTGTGGAGTCATATTCCCAGATACTTACCTAGTGTGTACTTGCTGATGTCTGGTCCTCCGGTGTAATCGTCTCCCAGGGCAATTGGTCATGTGGTGCCATTACATCACAAAGCTACAGCAGGATGTCTTCTGACATGAGGGCCAATCAGTTGCTTCTTCTAACTCTAGCCCTCTTTAAATAGGAGCCCACTGCTTTCAATGGTGCAGAGTATATTCCCATTACACCTCCTACTTGCTGTGCAGTCATATTCACAGATAGTTACCTAGTGTGTAATTGCTGATGTCTGGTCCTCCGGTGTAATAACCTTCACCCAGGGCGATTGGTCAAGTGGTGCCATTACATCACAAAGATACAGCAGGATGTCATCTGACAGGAGGGCCAATCAGTTGCCTAGTACGCAATAGGATACATGTATCATGGTATAGAAAAGGGAGCAATGTAGACAGGATGCCCAGCTGAAGACTAGGGTGGTGAGATGAAAGGACCTGGGCCATTATTTGAGACTCATACATTTGTTTGAAGGAGTGGTTGATCATAACATTCTGGAATTCTCTATAGGTTAACTGATATGGATGTGCTAAAATGAAGATGTTAGAATCTGTTATTCATAGTTTTTATTATTCCCACGAACCGTAGCATAAACCTTCCTCCCTTAGCTTATCAGATCACTGAATTGCTATAGTGTACCATAACCTAAAATAATCCTTGTGAGAAGGGTACGCTATCTCTTGGCTGCCAAAGAGATCTTTCTATCCAAGTCCTCATATAGGTGCTATAGTTGTGTAGAATGTACCAGCAAATGAGGCATAGGATTGAAAGAAGTCAGCTAGGTTGAAATCTAAATTGAGATTATAATTTTTAGTGAGCTTTGGATTTTCACAATATTAGATACACCATAGTACTAATGATTGACACTTTATAAAAATCATTTTTTGGTAGTGTTGCATTTCTTTGGAAATATTCAAGTTCTAAAAATTGACTAACAGTGGACTTTTCCATCTGCAGATTATACTGAATGGCCAGCAGAGGCAGTGTTGCAGAGGAATATTTCTCCGCTTGCTGAGAAATAAAAAAAGAAAGCTCATCCTCAGCCTTCTCCATGCCTCGATCAATATATATGGTAAGTCAAAATCTCATTTATTCATTTTGCCATTAATAAAAAGTTCATAGCATCTGATGGCTCTCAGTGCCATTTAGTGGGGTTTTCCGCATATATATAATCTTCTAAGACGGTGGCAATATGGATGACGCTATGGCCATCATGATAGTTTATCAAAGACTTTGACTGTCTATGTGGCTGACAAAATCTTCTTTAGATACTTGTGCAGGCAATCTGTCTTCCGATGTAATTACCATCTTTCAGGCTGGAATGAGGTGTCTTAGGTTAGAGCAATTGACTTACTTTCAGATGGAGGGAAGCTATTTAACCTGTTTCCCTGCTCTCTGTGAGTGGGACTCTGATACTCCAGATGGACTGCTGTTTAGAGACTGTGTTCTTCTAACTCTAGCCCTCTTTAAATAGGAGCCCAATGCTTTCAATGGTGCAGAGTATATTCCCATTACACCTCCTACTTGCTGTGGAGTCATATTCCCAGATACTTACCTAGTGTGTAATTGCTGATGTCTGGTCCTCCGGTGTAATCGTCTCCCAGGGCAATTGGTCATGTGGTGCCATTACATCACAAAGCTACAGCAGGATGTCTTCTGACATGAGGGCCAATCAGTTGCTTCTTCTAACTCTAGCCCTCTTTAAATAGGAGCCCACTGCTTTCAATGGTGCAGAGTCTATTCCCATTACACCTCCTACTTGCTGTGCAGTCATATTCACAGATAGTTACCTAGTGTGTAATTGCTGATTTCTGGTCCTCCGGTGTAATAATCTTCACCCAGGGCGATTGGTCAAGTGGTGCCATTACATCACAAAGATACAGCAGGATGTCATCTGACAGGAGGGCCAATCAGTTGCCTAGTACGCAATAGGATACATGTATCATGGTATAGAAAAGGGAGCAATGTAGACAGGATGCCCAGCTGAAGACTAGGGTGGTGAGATGAAAGGACCTAGGCCATTATTTGAGACTTATACATTTGTTTGAAGGAGTGGTTGATCATAACATTCTGGAATTCTCTATAGGTTAACTGATATGGATGTGCTAAAATGAAGATGTTAGAATCTGTTATTCATAGTTTTTATTATTCCCACGAACCGTAGCATAAACCTTCCTCTCTTAGCTTATCAGATCACTGAATTGCTATAGTGTACCATAACCTAAAATAATTCTTGTGAGAAGGGTACGCTATCTCTTGGCTGCCAAAGAGATCTTTCTATCCAAGTCCTCATATAGGTGCTATAGTTGTGTAGAATGTACCAGCAAATGAGGCATAGGATTGAAAGAAGTCAGCTAGGTTGAAATCTAAATTGAGATTATAATTTTTAGTGAGCTTTGGATTTTCACAATATTAGATACACCATAGTACTAATGATTGACACTTTATAAAAATCATTTTTTGGTAGTGTTGCATTTCTTTGGAAATATTCAAGTTCTAAAAATTGACTAACAGTGGACTTTTCCATCTGCAGATTATACTGAATGGCCAGCAGAGGCAGTGTTGCAGAGGAATATTTCTCCGCTTGCTGAGAAAAAAAAAAAGAAAGCTCATTCCTCAGCCTTCTCCATGCCTCGATCAATATATATGGTAAGTCAAAATCTCATTTATTCATTTTGCCATTAATAAAAAGTTCATAGCATCTGATGGCTCTCAGTGCCATTTAGTGGGGTTTTCCGCATATATATAATCTTCTAAGACGGTGGCAATATGGATGACGCTATGGCTATCATGATAGTTTATCAAAGACTTTGACTGTCTATGTGGCTGACAAAATCTTCTTTAGATACTTGTGCAGGCAATCTGTCTTCCGATGTAATTACCATCTTTCAGGCTGGAATGAGGTCTCTTAGGTTAGAGCAATTTACTTACTTTCAGATGGAGGGAAGCTATTTAACCTGTTTCCCTGCTCTCTGTGAGTGGGACTCTGATACTCCAGATGGACTGCTGTTTAGAGACTGTGTTCTTCTAACTCTAGCCCTCTTTAAATAGGAGCCCAATGCTTTCAATGGTGCAGAGTATATTCCCATTACACCTCCTACTTGCTGTGGAGTCATATTCCCAGATACTTACCTAGTGTGTAATTGCTGATGTCTGGTCCTCCGGTGTAATCGTCTCCCAGGGCAATTGGTCATGTGGTGCCATTACATCACAAAGCTACAGCAGGATGTCTTCTGACATGAGGGCCAATCAGTTGCTTCTTCTAACTCTAGCCCTCTTTAAATAGGAGCCCACTGCTTTCAATGGTGCAGAGTCTATTCCCATTACACCTCCTACTTGCTGTGCAGTCATATTCACAGATAGTTACCTAGTGTGTAATTGCTGATTTCTGGTCCTCCGGTGTAATAATCTTCACCCAGGGCGATTGGTCAAGTGGTGCCATTACATCACAAAGATACAGCAGGATGTCATCTGACAGGAGGGCCAATCAGTTGCCTAGTACGCAATAGGATACATGTATCATGGTATAGAAAAGGGAGCAATGTAGACAGGATGCCCAGCTGAAGACTAGGGTGGTGAGATGAAAGGACCTAGGCCATTATTTGAGACTTATACATTTGTTTGAAGGAGTGGTTGATCATAACATTCTGGAATTCTCTATAGGTTAACTGATATGGATGTGCTAAAATGAAGATGTTAGAATCTGTTATTCATAGTTTTTATTATTCCCACGAACCGTAGCATAAACCTTCCTCTCTTAGCTTATCAGATCACTGAATTGCTATAGTGTACCATAACCTAAAATAATTCTTGTGAGAAGGGTACGCTATCTCTTGGCTGCCAAAGAGATCTTTCTATCCAAGTCCTCATATAGGTGCTATAGTTGTGTAGAATGTACCAGCAAATGAGGCATAGGATTGAAAGAAGTCAGCTAGGTTGAAATCTAAATTGAGATCATAATTTTTAGTGAGCTTTGGATTTTCAAAATATTAGATACACCATAGTACTAATGATTGACACTTCATAAAAATCATTTTTTGGTAGTGTTGCATTTCTTTGGAAATATTCAAGTTCTAAAAATTGACTAACAGTGGACTTTTCCATCTGCAGATTATACTGAATGGCCAGCAGAGGCAGTGTTGCAGAGGAATATTTCTCCGCTTGCTGAGAAGAAAAAAAAAAGAAAGCTCATTCCTCAGCCTTCTCCATGCCTCGATCAATATATATGGTAAGTCAAAATCTCATTTATTCATTTTGCCATTAATAAAAAGTTCATAGCATCTGATGGCTCTCAGTGCCATTTAGTGGGGTCTTCCGCATAAATATAATCTTCTAAGACGGTAGCAATATGGATGACGCTATGGCCATCATGATAGTTTATCAAAGACTTTGACTGTCTATGTGGCTGACAAAATCTTCTTTAGATACTTGTGCAGGCAATCTGTCCTCCGAGGTAATTACCATCTTTCAGGCTTGAATGAGGTGTCTAAGGTTAGAGCAATTGACTTACTTTCAGATGGAGTGAAGCTATTTAACCTGTTTCCCTGCTCTCTGTGAGTGGGACTCTGATACTCCAGATGGACTGCTGTTTAGAAACTGTGTTCTTTTAACTCTAGCCCTCTTTAAATAGGAGCCCAATGCTTTCAATGGTGCAGAGTATATTCCCATTACACCTCCTACTTGCTGTGGAGTCATATTCCCAGATACTTACCTAGTGTGTACTTGCTGATGTCTGGTCCTCCGGTGTAATCGTCTCCCAGGGCAATTGTTCATGTGGTGCCATTACATCACAAAGCTACAGCAGGATGTCTTCTGACATGAGGGCCAATCAGTTGTTTCTTCTAACTCTAGCCCTCTTTAAATAGGAGCCCACTGCTTTCAATGGTGCAGAGTCTATTCCCATTACACCTCCTACTTGCTGTGCAGTCATATTCACAGATAGTTACCTAGTGTGTAATTGCTGATTTCTGGTCCTCCGGTGTAATAATCTTCACCCAGGGGGATTGGTCAAGTGGTGCCATTACATCACAAAGATACAGCAGGATGTCATCTGACAGGAGGGCCAATCAGTTGCCTAGTACGCAATAGGATACATGTATCATGGTATAGAAAAGGGAGCAATGTAGACAGGATGCCCAGCTGAAGACTAGGGTGGTGAGATGAAAGGACCTGGGCCATTATTTGAGACTCATACATTTGTTTGAAGGAGTGGTTGATCATAACATTCTGGAATTCTCTATAGGTTAACTGATATGGATGTGCTAAAATGAAGATGTTAGAATCTGTTATTCATAGTTTTTATTATTCCCACGAACCGTAGCATAAACCTTCCTCCCTTAGCTTATCAGATCACTGAATTGCTATAGTGTACCATAACCTAAAATAATCCTTGTGAGAAGGGTACGCTATCTCTTGGCTGCCAAAGAGATCTTTCTATCCAAGTCCTCATATAGGTGCTATAGTTGTGTAGAATGTACCAGCAAATGAGGCATAGGATTGAAAGAAGTCAGCTAGGTTGAAATCTAAATTGAGATTATAATTTTTAGTGAGCTTTGGATTTTCACAATATTAGATACACCATAGTACTAATGATTGACACTTTATAAAAATCATTTTTTGGTAGTGTTGCATTTCTTTGGAAATATTCAAGTTCTAAAAATTGACTAACAGTGGACTTTTCCATCTGCAGATTATACTGAATGGCCAGCAGAGGCAGTGTTGCAGAGGAATATTTCTCCGCTTGCTGAGAAAAAAAAAAAAGAAAGCTCATTCCTCAGCCTTCTCCATGCCTCGATCAATATATATGGTAAGTCAAAATCTCATTTATTCATTTTGCCATTAATAAAAAGTTCATAGCATCTGATGGCTCTCAGTGCCATTTAGTGGGGTCTTCCGCATAAATATAATCTTCTAAGACGGTAGCAATATGGATGACGCTATGGCCATCATGATAGTTTATCAAAGACTTTGACTGTCTATGTGGCTGACAAAATCTTCTTTAGATACTTGTGCAGGCAATCTGTCCTCCGAGGTAATTACCATCTTTCAGGCTTGAATGAGGTGTCTTAGGTTAGAGCAATTGACTTACTTTCAGATGGAGGGAAGCTATTTAACCTGTTTCCCTGCTCTCTGTGAGTGGGACTCTGATACTCCAGATGGACTGCTGTTTAGAAACTGTGTTATTTTAACTCTAGCCCTCTTTAAATAGGAGCCCAATGCTTTCAATGGTGCAGAGTATATTCCCATTACACCTCCTACTTGCTGTGGAGTCATATTCCCAGATACTTACCTAGTGTGTACTTGCTGATGTCTGGTCCTCCGGTGTAATCGTCTCCCAGGGAAATTGGTCATGTGGTGCCATTACATCACAAAGCTACAGCAGGATGTCTTCTGACATGAGGGCCAATCAGTTGCTTCTTCTAACTCTAGCCCTCTTTAAATAGGAGCCCACTGCTTTCAATGGTGCAGAGTATATTCCCATTACACCTCCTACTTGCTGTGCAGTCATATTCACAGATAGTTACCTAGTGTGTAATTGCTGATGTCTTGTCCTCCGGTGTAATAACCTTCACCCAGGGCGATTGGTCAAGTGGTGCCATTACATCACAAAGATACAGCAGGATGTCATCTGACAGGAGGGCCAATCAGTTGCCTAGTACGCAATAGGATACATGTATCATGGTATAGAAAAGGGAGCAATGTAGACAGGATGCCCAGCTGAAGACTAGGGTGGTGAGATGAAAGGACCTGGGCCATTATTTGAGACTCATACATTTGTTTGAAGGAGTGGTTGATCATAACATTCTGGAATTCTCTATAGGTTAACTGATATGGATGTGCTAAAATGAAGATGTTAGAATCTGTTATTCATAGTTTTTATTATTCCCACGAACCGTAGCATAAACCTTCCTCCCTTAGCTTATCAGATCACTGAATTGCTATAGTGTACCATAACCTAAAATAATCCTTGTGAGAAGGGTACGCTATCTCTTGGCTGCCAAAGAGATCTTTCTATCCAAGTCCTCATATAGGTGCTATAGTTGTGTAGAATGTACCAGCAAATGAGGCATAGGATTGAAAGAAGTCAGCTAGGTTGAAATCTAAATTGAGATCATAATTTTTAGTGAGCTTTGGATTTTCAAAATATTAGATACACCATAGTACTAATGATTGACACTTTATAAAAATCATTTTTTGGTAGTGTTGCATTTCTTTGGAAATATTCAAGTTCTAAAAATTGACTAACAGTGGACTTTTCCATCTGCAGATTATACTGAATGGCCAGCAGAGGCAGTGTTGCAGAGGAATATTTCTCCGCTTGCTGAGAAGAAAAAAAAAAGAAAGCTCATTCCTCAGCCTTCTCCATGCCTCGATCAATATATATGGTAAGTCAAAATCTCATTTATTCATTTTGCCATTAATAAAAAGTTCATAGCATCTGATGGCTCTCAGTGCCATTTAGTGGGGTCTTCCGCATAAATATAATCTTCTAAGACGGTAGCAATATGGATGACGCTATGGCCATCATGATAGTTTATCAAAGACTTTGACTGTCTATGTGGCTGACAAAATCTTCTTTAGATACTTGTGCAGGCAATCTGTCCTCCGAGGTAATTACCATCTTTCAGGCTTGAATGAGGTGTCTAAGGTTAGAGCAATTGACTTACTTTCAGATGGAGTGAAGCTATTTAACCTGTTTCCCTGCTCTCTGTGAGTGGGACTCTGATACTCCAGATGGACTGCTGTTTAGAAACTGTGTTCTTTTAACTCTAGCCCTCTTTAAATAGGAGACCAATGCTTTCAATGGTGCAGAGTATATTCCCATTACACCTCCTACTTGCTGTGGAGTCATATTCCCAGATACTTACCTAGTGTGTACTTGCTGATGTCTGGTCCTCCGGTGTAATCGTCTCCCAGGGCAATTGTTCATGTGGTGCCATTACATCACAAAGCTACAGCAGGATGTCTTCTGACATGAGGGCCAATCAGTTGTTTCTTCTAACTCTAGCCCTCTTTAAATAGGAGCCCACTGCTTTCAATGGTGCAGAGTCTATTCCCATTACACCTCCTACTTGCTGTGCAGTCATATTCACAGATAGTTACCTAGTGTGTAATTGCTGATTTCTGGTCCTCCGGTGTAATAATCTTCACCCAGGGGGATTGGTCAAGTGGTGCCATTACATCACAAAGATACAGCAGGATGTCATCTGACAGGAGGGCCAATCAGTTGCCTAGTACGCAATAGGATACATGTATCATGGTATAGAAAAGGGAGCAATGTAGACAGGATGCCCAGCTGAAGACTAGGGTGGTGAGATGAAAGGACCTGGGCCATTATTTGAGACTCATACATTTGTTTGAAGGAGTGGTTGATCATAACATTCTGGAATTCTCTATAGGTTAACTGATATGGATGTGCTAAAATGAAGATGTTAGAATCTGTTATTCATAGTTTTTATTATTCCCACGAACCGTAGCATAAACCTTCCTCCCTTAGCTTATCAGATCACTGAATTGCTATAGTGTACCATAACCTAAAATAATCCTTGTGAGAAGGGTACGCTATCTCTTGGCTGCCAAAGAGATCTTTCTATCCAAGTCCTCATATAGGTGCTATAGTTGTGTAGAATGTACCAGCAAATGAGGCATAGGATTGAAAGAAGTCAGCTAGGTTGAAATCTAAATTGAGATTATAATTTTTAGTGAGCTTTGGATTTTCACAATATTAGATACACCATAGTACTAATGATTGACACTTTATAAAAATCATTTTTTTGGTAGTGTTGCATTTCTTTGGAAATATTCAAGTTCTAAAAATTGACTAACAGTGGACTTTTCCATCTGCAGATTATACTGAATGGCCAGCAGAGGCAGTGTTGCAGAGGAATATTTCTCCGCTTGCTGAGAAAAAAAAAAAAGAAAGCTCATTCCTCAGCCTTCTCCATGCCTCGATCAATATATATGGTAAGTCAAAATCTCATTTATTCATTTTGCCATTAATAAAAAGTTCATAGCATCTGATGGCTCTCAGTGCCATTTAGTGGGGTCTTCCGCATAAATATAATCTTCTAAGACGGTAGCAATATGGATGACGCTATGGCCATCATGATAGTTTATCAAAGACTTTGACTGTCTATGTGGCTGACAAAATCTTCTTTAGATACTTGTGCAGGCAATCTGTCCTCCGAGGTAATTACCATCTTTCAGGCTTGAATGAGGTGTCTAAGGTTAGAGCAATTGACTTACTTTCAGATGGAGTGAAGCTATTTAACCTGTTTCCCTGCTCTCTGTGAGTGGGACTCTGATACTCCAGATGGACTGCTGTTTAGAAACTGTGTTCTTTTAACTCTAGCCCTCTTTAAATAGGAGCCCAATGCTTTCAATGGTGCAGAGTATATTCCCATTACACCTCCTACTTGCTGTGGAGTCATATTCCCAGATACTTACCTAGTGTGTACTTGCTGATGTCTGGTCCTCCGGTGTAATCGTCTCCCAGGGCAATTGTTCATGTGGTGCCATTACATCACAAAGCTACAGCAGGATGTCTTCTGACATGAGGGCCAATCAGTTGTTTCTTCTAACTCTAGCCCTCTTTAAATAGGAGCCCACTGCTTTCAATGGTGCAGAGTCTATTCCCATTACACCTCCTACTTGCTGTGCAGTCATATTCACAGATAGTTACCTAGTGTGTAATTGCTGATTTCTGGTCCTCCGGTGTAATAATCTTCACCCAGGGGGATTGGTCAAGTGGTGCCATTACATCACAAAGATACAGCAGGATGTCATCTGACAGGAGGGCCAATCAGTTGCCTAGTACGCAATAGGATACATGTATCATGGTATAGAAAAGGGAGCAATGTAGACAGGATGCCCAGCTGAAGACTAGGGTGGTGAGATGAAAGGACCTGGGCCATTATTTGAGACTCATACATTTGTTTGAAGGAGTGGTTGATCATAACATTCTGGAATTCTCTATAGGTTAACTGATATGGATGTGCTAAAATGAAGATGTTAGAATCTGTTATTCATAGTTTTTATTATTCCCACGAACCGTAGCATAAACCTTCCTCCCTTAGCTTATCAGATCACTGAATTGCTATAGTGTACCATAACCTAAAATAATCCTTGTGAGAAGGGTACGCTATCTCTTGGCTGCCAAAGAGATCTTTCTATCCAAGTCCTCATATAGGTGCTATAGTTGTGTAGAATGTACCAGCAAATGAGGCATAGGATTGAAAGAAGTCAGCTAGGTTGAAATCTAAATTGAGATTATAATTTTTAGTGAGCTTTGGATTTTCACAATATTAGATACACCATAGTACTAATGATTGACACTTTATAAAAATCATTTTTTGGTAGTGTTGCATTTCTTTGGAAATATTCAAGTTCTAAAAATTGACTAACAGTGGACTTTTCCATCTGCAGATTATACTGAATGGCCAGCAGAGGCAGTGTTGCAGAGGAATATTTCTCCGCTTGCTGAGAAAAAAAAAAAAGAAAGCTCATTCCTCAGCCTTCTCCATGCCTCGATCAATATATATGGTAAGTCAAAATCTCATTTATTCATTTTGCCATTAATAAAAAGTTCATAGCATCTGATGGCTCTCAGTGCCATTTAGTGGGGTCTTCCGCATAAATATAATCTTCTAAGACGGTAGCAATATGGATGACGCTATGGCCATCATGATAGTTTATCAAAGACTTTGACTGTCTATGTGGCTGACAAAATCTTCTTTAGATACTTGTGCAGGCAATCTGTCCTCCGAGGTAATTACCATCTTTCAGGCTTGAATGAGGTGTCTTAGGTTAGAGCAATTGACTTACTTTCAGATGGAGGGAAGCTATTTAACCTGTTTCCCTGCTCTCTGTGAGTGGGACTCTGATACTCCAGATGGACTGCTGTTTAGAAACTGTGTTATTTTAACTCTAGCCCTCTTTAAATAGGAGCCCAATGCTTTCAATGGTGCAGAGTATATTCCCATTACACCTCCTACTTGCTGTGGAGTCATATTCCCAGATACTTACCTAGTGTGTACTTGCTGATGTCTGGTCCTCCGGTGTAATCGTCTCCCAGGGAAATTGGTCATGTGGTGCCATTACATCACAAAGCTACAGCAGGATGTCTTCTGACATGAGGGCCAATCAGTTGCTTCTTCTAACTCTAGCCCTCTTTAAATAGGAGCCCACTGCTTTCAATGGTGCAGAGTATATTCCCATTACACCTCCTACTTGCTGTGCAGTCATATTCACAGATAGTTACCTAGTGTGTAATTGCTGATGTCTGGTCCTCCGGTGTAATAACCTTCACCCAAGGCGATTGGTCAAGTGGTGCCATTACATCACAAAGATACAGCAGGATGTCATCTGACAGGAGGGCCAATCAGTTGCCTAGTACGCAATAGGATACATGTATCATGGTATAGAAAAGGGAGCAATGTAGACAGGATGCCCAGCTGAAGACTAGGGGGTGAGATGAAAGGACCTGGGCCATTATTTGAGACTCATACATTTGTTTGAAGGAGTGGTTGATCATAACATTCTGGAATTCTCTATAGGTTAACTGATATGGATGTGCTAAAATGAAGATGTTAGAATCTGTTATTCATAGTTTTTATTATTCCCACGAACCGTAGCATAAACCTTCCTCCCTTAGCTTATCAGATCACTGAATTGCTATAGTGTACCATAACCTAAAATAATCCTTGTGAGAAGGGTACGCTATCTCTTGGCTGCCAAAGAGATCTTTCTATCCAAGTCCTCATATAGGTGCTATAGTTGTGTAGAATGTACCAGCAAATGAGGCATAGGATTGAAAGAAGTCAGCTAGGTTGAAATCTAAATTGAGATTATAATTTTTAGTGAGCTTTGGATTTTCACAATATTAGATACACCATAGTACTAATGATTGACACTTTATAAAAATCATTTTTTGGTAGTGTTGCATTTCTTTGGAAATATTCAAGTTCTAAAAATTGACTAACAGTGGACTTTTCCATCTGCAGATTATACTGAATGGCCAGCAGAGGCAGTGTTGCAGAGGAATATTTCTCCGCTTGCTGAGAAATAAAAAAAGAAAGCTCATCCTCAGCCTTCTCCATGCCTCGATCAATATATATGGTAAGTCAAAATCTCATTTATTCATTTTGCCATTAATAAAAAGTTCATAGCATCTGATGGCTCTCAGTGCCATTTAGTGGGGTTTTCCGCATATATATAATCTTCTAAGACGGTGGCAATATGGATGACGCTATGGCCATCATGATAGTTTATCAAAGACTTTGACTGTCTATGTGGCTGACAAAATCTTCTTTAGATACTTGTGCAGGCAATCTGTCTTCCGATGTAATTACCATCTTTCAGGCTGGAATGAGGTGTCTTAGGTTAGAGCAATTGACTTACTTTCAGATGGAGGGAAGCTATTTAACCTGTTTCCCTGCTCTCTGTGAGTGGGACTCTGATACTCCAGATGGACTGCTGTTTAGAGACTGTGTTCTTCTAACTCTAGCCCTCTTTAAATAGGAGCCCAATGCTTTCAATGGTGCAGAGTATATTCCCATTACACCTCCTACTTGCTGTGGAGTCATATTCCCAGATACTTACCTAGTGTGTAATTGCTGATGTCTGGTCCTCCGGTGTAATCGTCTCCCAGGGCAATTGGTCATGTGGTGCCATTACATCACAAAGCTACAGCAGGATGTCTTCTGACATGAGGGCCAATCAGTTGCTTCTTCTAACTCTAGCCCTCTTTAAATAGGAGCCCACTGCTTTCAATGGTGCAGAGTCTATTCCCATTACACCTCCTACTTGCTGTGCAGTCATATTCACAGATAGTTACCTAGTGTGTAATTGCTGATTTCTGGTCCTCCGGTGTAATAATCTTCACCCAGGGCGATTGGTCAAGTGGTGCCATTACATCACAAAGATACAGCAGGATGTCATCTGACAGGAGGGCCAATCAGTTGCCTAGTACGCAATAGGATACATGTATCATGGTATAGAAAAGGGAGCAATGTAGACAGGATGCCCAGCTGAAGACTAGGGTGGTGAGATGAAAGGACCTAGGCCATTATTTGAGACTTATACATTTGTTTGAAGGAGTGGTTGATCATAACATTCTGGAATTCTCTATAGGTTAACTGATATGGATGTGCTAAAATGAAGATGTTAGAATCTGTTATTCATAGTTTTTATTATTCCCACGAACCGTAGCATAAACCTTCCTCTCTTAGCTTATCAGATCACTGAATTGCTATAGTGTACCATAACCTAAAATAATTCTTGTGAGAAGGGTACGCTATCTCTTGGCTGCCAAAGAGATCTTTCTATCCAAGTCCTCATATAGGTGCTATAGTTGTGTAGAATGTACCAGCAAATGAGGCATAGGATTGAAAGAAGTCAGCTAGGTTGAAATCTAAATTGAGATTATAATTTTTAGTGAGCTTTGGATTTTCACAATATTAGATACACCATAGTACTAATGATTGACACTTTATAAAAATCATTTTTTGGTAGTGTTGCATTTCTTTGGAAATATTCAAGTTCTAAAAATTGACTAACAGTGGACTTTTCCATCTGCAGATTATACTGAATGGCCAGCAGAGGCAGTGTTGCAGAGGAATATTTCTCCGCTTGCTGAGAAATAAAAAAAGAAAGCTCATCCTCAGCCTTCTCCATGCCTCGATCAATATATATGGTAAGTCAAAATCTCATTTATTCATTTTGCCATTAATAAAAAGTTCATAGCATCTGATGGCTCTCAGTGCCATTTAGTGGGGTTTTCCGCATATATATAATCTTCTAAGACGGTGGCAATATGGATGACGCTATGGCCATCATGATAGTTTATCAAAGACTTTGACTGTCTATGTGGCTGACAAAATCTTCTTTAGATACTTGTGCAGGCAATCTGTCTTCCGATGTAATTACCATCTTTCAGGCTGGAATGAGGTGTCTTAGGTTAGAGCAATTGACTTACTTTCAGATGGAGGGAAGCTATTTAACCTGTTTCCCTGCTCTCTGTGAGTGGGACTCTGATACTCCAGATGGACTGCTGTTTAGAGACTGTGTTCTTCTAACTCTAGCCCTCTTTAAATAGGAGCCCAATGCTTTCAATGGTGCAGAGTATATTCCCATTACACCTCCTACTTGCTGTGGAGTCATATTCCCAGATACTTACCTAGTGTGTAATTGCTGATGTCTGGTCCTCCGGTGTAATCGTCTCCCAGGGCAATTGGTCATGTGGTGCCATTACATCACAAAGCTACAGCAGGATGTCTTCTGACATGAGGGCCAATCAGTTGCTTCTTCTAACTCTAGCCCTCTTTAAATAGGAGCCCACTGCTTTCAATGGTGCAGAGTCTATTCCCATTACACCTCCTACTTGCTGTGCAGTCATATTCACAGATAGTTACCTAGTGTGTAATTGCTGATTTCTGGTCCTCCGGTGTAATAATCTTCACCCAGGGCGATTGGTCAAGTGGTGCCATTACATCACAAAGATACAGCAGGATGTCATCTGACAGGAGGGCCAATCAGTTGCCTAGTACGCAATAGGATACATGTATCATGGTATAGAAAAGGGAGCAATGTAGACAGGATGCCCAGCTGAAGACTAGGGTGGTGAGATGAAAGGACCTAGGCCATTATTTGAGACTTATACATTTGTTTGAAGGAGTGGTTGATCATAACATTCTGGAATTCTCTATAGGTTAACTGATATGGATGTGCTAAAATGAAGATGTTAGAATCTGTTATTCATAGTTTTTATTATTCCCACGAACCGTAGCATAAACCTTCCTCTCTTAGCTTATCAGATCACTGAATTGCTATAGTGTACCATAACCTAAAATAATTCTTGTGAGAAGGGTACGCTATCTCTTGGCTGCCAAAGAGATCTTTCTATCCAAGTCCTCATATAGGTGCTATAGTTGTGTAGAATGTACCAGCAAATGAGGCATAGGATTGAAAGAAGTCAGCTAGGTTGAAATCTAAATTGAGATTATAATTTTTAGTGAGCTTTGGATTTTCACAATATTAGATACACCATAGTACTAATGATTGACACTTTATAAAAATCATTTTTTGGTAGTGTTGCATTTCTTTGGAAATATTCAAGTTCTAAAAATTGACTAACAGTGGACTTTTCCATCTGCAGATTATACTGAATGGCCAGCAGAGGCAGTGTTGCAGAGGAATATTTCTCCGCTTGCTGAGAAATAAAAAAAGAAAGCTCATCCTCAGCCTTCTCCATGCCTCGATCAATATATATGGTAAGTCAAAATCTCATTTATTCATTTTGCCATTAATAAAAAGTTCATAGCATCTGATGGCTCTCAGTGCCATTTAGTGGGGTTTTCCGCATATATATAATCTTCTAAGACGGTGGCAATATGGATGACGCTATGGCCATCATGATAGTTTATCAAAGACTTTGACTGTCTATGTGGCTGACAAAATCTTCTTTAGATACTTGTGCAGGCAATCTGTCTTCCGATGTAATTACCATCTTTCAGGCTGGAATGAGGTGTCTTAGGTTAGAGCAATTGACTTACTTTCAGATGGAGGGAAGCTATTTAACCTGTTTCCCTGCTCTCTGTGAGTGGGACTCTGATACTCCAGATGGACTGCTGTTTAGAGACTGTGTTCTTCTAACTCTAGCCCTCTTTAAATAGGAGCCCAATGCTTTCAATGGTGCAGAGTATATTCCCATTACACCTCCTACTTGCTGTGGAGTCATATTCCCAGATACTTACCTAGTGTGTAATTGCTGATGTCTGGTCCTCCGGTGTAATCGTCTCCCAGGGCAATTGGTCATGTGGTGCCATTACATCACAAAGCTACAGCAGGATGTATTCTGACATGAGGGCCAATCAGTTGCTTCTTCTAACTCTAGCCCTCTTTAAATAGGAGCCCACTGCTTTCAATGGTGCAGAGTCTATTCCCATTACACCTCCTACTTGCTGTGCAGTCATATTCACAGATAGTTACCTAGTGTGTAATTGCTGATTTCTGGTCCTCCGGTGTAATAATCTTCACCCAGGGCGATTGGTCAAGTGGTGCCATTACATCACAAAGATACAGCAGGATGTCATCTGACAGGAGGGCCAATCAGTTGCCTAGTACGCAATAGGATACATGTATCATGGTATAGAAAAGGGAGCAATGTAGACAGGATGCCCAGCTGAAGACTAGGGTGGTGAGATGAAAGGACCTAGGCCATTATTTGAGACTTATACATTTGTTTGAAGGAGTGGTTGATCATAACATTCTGGAATTCTCTATAGGTTAACTGATATGGATGTGCTAAAATGAAGATGTTAGAATCTGTTATTCATAGTTTTTATTATTCCCACGAACCGTAGCATAAACCTTCCTCTCTTAGCTTATCAGATCACTGAATTGCTATAGTGTACCATAACCTAAAATAATTCTTGTGAGAAGGGTACGCTATCTCTTGGCTGCCAAAGAGATCTTTCTATCCAAGTCCTCATATAGGTGCTATAGTTGTGTAGAATGTACCAGCAAATGAGGCATAGGATTGAAAGAAGTCAGCTAGGTTGAAATCTAAATTGAGATTATAATTTTTAGTGAGCTTTGGATTTTCACAATATTAGATACACCATAGTACTAATGATTGACACTTTATAAAAATCATTTTTTTGGTAGTGTTGCATTTCTTTGGAAATATTCAAGTTCTAAAAATTGACTAACAGTGGACTTTTCCATCTGCAGATTATACTGAATGGCCAGCAGAGGCAGTGTTGCAGAGGAATATTTCTCCGCTTGCTGAGAAAAAAAAAAAAGAAAGCTCATTCCTCAGCCTTCTCCATGCCTCGATCAATATATATGGTAAGTCAAAATCTCATTTATTCATTTTGCCATTAATAAAAAGTTCATAGCATCTGATGGCTCTCAGTGCCATTTAGTGGGGTCTTCCGCATAAATATAATCTTCTAAGACGGTAGCAATATGGATGACGCTATGGCCATCATGATAGTTTATCAAAGACTTTGACTGTCTATGTGGCTGACAAAATCTTCTTTAGATACTTGTGCAGGCAATCTGTCCTCCGAGGTAATTACCATCTTTCAGGCTTGAATGAGGTGTCTAAGGTTAGAGCAATTGACTTACTTTCAGATGGAGTGAAGCTATTTAACCTGTTTCCCTGCTCTCTGTGAGTGGGACTCTGATACTCCAGATGGACTGCTGTTTAGAAACTGTGTTCTTTTAACTCTAGCCCTCTTTAAATAGGAGCCCAATGCTTTCAATGGTGCAGAGTATATTCCCATTACACCTCCTACTTGCTGTGGAGTCATATTCCCAGATACTTACCTAGTGTGTACTTGCTGATGTCTGGTCCTCCGGTGTAATCGTCTCCCAGGGCAATTGTTCATGTGGTGCCATTACATCACAAAGCTACAGCAGGATGTCTTCTGACATGAGGGCCAATCAGTTGTTTCTTCTAACTCTAGCCCTCTTTAAATAGGAGCCCACTGCTTTCAATGGTGCAGAGTCTATTCCCATTACACCTCCTACTTGCTGTGCAGTCATATTCACAGATAGTTACCTAGTGTGTAATTGCTGATTTCTGGTCCTCCGGTGTAATAATCTTCACCCAGGGGGATTGGTCAAGTGGTGCCATTACATCACAAAGATACAGCAGGATGTCATCTGACAGGAGGGCCAATCAGTTGCCTAGTACGCAATAGGATACATGTATCATGGTATAGAAAAGGGAGCAATGTAGACAGGATGCCCAGCTGAAGACTAGGGTGGTGAGATGAAAGGACCTGGGCCATTATTTGAGACTCATACATTTGTTTGAAGGAGTGGTTGATCATAACATTCTGGAATTCTCTATAGGTTAACTGATATGGATGTGCTAAAATGAAGATGTTAGAATCTGTTATTCATAGTTTTTATTATTCCCACGAACCGTAGCATAAACCTTCCTCCCTTAGCTTATCAGATCACTGAATTGCTATAGTGTACCATAACCTAAAATAATCCTTGTGAGAAGGGTACGCTATCTCTTGGCTGCCAAAGAGATCTTTCTATCCAAGTCCTCATATAGGTGCTATAGTTGTGTAGAATGTACCAGCAAATGAGGCATAGGATTGAAAGAAGTCAGCTAGGTTGAAATCTAAATTGAGATTATAATTTTTAGTGAGCTTTGGATTTTCACAATATTAGATACACCATAGTACTAATGATTGACACTTTATAAAAATCATTTTTTGGTAGTGTTGCATTTCTTTGGAAATATTCAAGTTCTAAAAATTGACTAACAGTGGACTTTTCCATCTGCAGATTATACTGAATGGCCAGCAGAGGCAGTGTTGCAGAGGAATATTTCTCCGCTTGCTGAGAAAAAAAAAAAAGAAAGCTCATTCCTCAGCCTTCTCCATGCCTCGATCAATATATATGGTAAGTCAAAATCTCATTTATTCATTTTGCCATTAATAAAAAGTTCATAGCATCTGATGGCTCTCAGTGCCATTTAGTGGGGTCTTCCGCATAAATATAATCTTCTAAGACGGTAGCAATATGGATGACGCTATGGCCATCATGATAGTTTATCAAAGACTTTGACTGTCTATGTGGCTGACAAAATCTTCTTTAGATACTTGTGCAGGCAATCTGTCCTCCGAGGTAATTACCATCTTTCAGGCTTGAATGAGGTGTCTTAGGTTAGAGCAATTGACTTACTTTCAGATGGAGGGAAGCTATTTAACCTGTTTCCCTGCTCTCTGTGAGTGGGACTCTGATACTCCAGATGGACTGCTGTTTAGAAACTGTGTTATTTTAACTCTAGCCCTCTTTAAATAGGAGCCCAATGCTTTCAATGGTGCAGAGTATATTCCCATTACACCTCCTACTTGCTGTGGAGTCATATTCCCAGATACTTACCTAGTGTGTACTTGCTGATGTCTGGTCCTCCGGTGTAATCGTCTCCCAGGGAAATTGGTCATGTGGTGCCATTACATCACAAAGCTACAGCAGGATGTCTTCTGACATGAGGGCCAATCAGTTGCTTCTTCTAACTCTAGCCCTCTTTAAATAGGAGCCCACTGCTTTCAATGGTGCAGAGTATATTCCCATTACACCTCCTACTTGCTGTGCAGTCATATTCACAGATAGTTACCTAGTGTGTAATTGCTGATGTCTGGTCCTCCGGTGTAATAACCTTCACCCAGGGCGATTGGTCAAGTGGTGCCATTACATCACAAAGATACAGCAGGATGTCATCTGACAGGAGGGCCAATCAGTTGCCTAGTACGCAATAGGATACATGTATCATGGTATAGAAAAGGGAGCAATGTAGACAGGATGCCCAGCTGAAGACTAGGGTGGTGAGATGAAAGGACCTGGGCCATTATTTGAGACTCATACATTTGTTTGAAGGAGTGGTTGATCATAACATTCTGGAATTCTCTATAGGTTAACTGATATGGATGTGCTAAAATGAAGATGTTAGAATCTGTTATTCATAGTTTTTATTATTCCCACGAACCGTAGCATAAACCTTCCTCCCTTAGCTTATCAGATCACTGAATTGCTATAGTGTACCATAACCTAAAATAATCCTTGTGAGAAGGGTACGCTATCTCTTGGCTGCCAAAGAGATCTTTCTATCCAAGTCCTCATATAGGTGCTATAGTTGTGTAGAATGTACCAGCAAATGAGGCATAGGATTGAAAGAAGTCAGCTAGGTTGAAATCTAAATTGAGATCATAATTTTTAGTGAGCTTTGGATTTTCAAAATATTAGATACACCATAGTACTAATGATTGACACTTTATAAAAATCATTTTTTGGTAGTGTTGCATTTCTTTGGAAATATTCAAGTTCTAAAAATTGACTAACAGTGGACTTTTCCATCTGCAGATTATACTGAATGGCCAGCAGAGGCAGTGTTGCAGAGGAATATTTCTCCGCTTGCTGAGAAGAAAAAAAAAAGAAAGCTCATTCCTCAGCCTTCTCCATGCCTCGATCAATATATATGGTAAGTCAAAATCTCATTTATTCATTTTGCCATTAATAAAAAGTTCATAGCATCTGATGGCTCTCAGTGCCATTTAGTGGGGTCTTCCGCATAAATATAATCTTCTAAGACGGTAGCAATATGGATGACGCTATGGCCATCATGATAGTTTATCAAAGACTTTGACTGTCTATGTGGCTGACAAAATCTTCTTTAGATACTTGTGCAGGCAATCTGTCCTCCGAGGTAATTACCATCTTTCAGGCTTGAATGAGGTGTCTAAGGTTAGAGCAATTGACTTACTTTCAGATGGAGTGAAGCTATTTAACCTGTTTCCCTGCTCTCTGTGAGTGGGACTCTGATACTCCAGATGGACTGCTGTTTAGAAACTGTGTTCTTTTAACTCTAGCCCTCTTTAAATAGGAGCCCAATGCTTTCAATGGTGCAGAGTATATTCCCATTACACCTCCTACTTGCTGTGGAGTCATATTCCCAGATACTTACCTAGTGTGTACTTGCTGATGTCTGGTCCTCCGGTGTAATCGTCTCCCAGGGCAATTGTTCATGTGGTGCCATTACATCACAAAGCTACAGCAGGATGTCTTCTGACATGAGGGCCAATCAGTTGTTTCTTCTAACTCTAGCCCTCTTTAAATAGGAGCCCACTGCTTTCAATGGTGCAGAGTCTATTCCCATTACACCTCCTACTTGCTGTGCAGTCATATTCACAGATAGTTACCTAGTGTGTAATTGCTGATTTCTGGTCCTCCGGTGTAATAATCTTCACCCAGGGGGATTGGTCAAGTGGTGCCATTACATCACAAAGATACAGCAGGATGTCATCTGACAGGAGGGCCAATCAGTTGCCTAGTACGCAATAGGATACATGTATCATGGTATAGAAAAGGGAGCAATGTAGACAGGATGCCCAGCTGAAGACTAGGGTGGTGAGATGAAAGGACCTGGGCCATTATTTGAGACTCATACATTTGTTTGAAGGAGTGGTTGATCATAACATTCTGGAATTCTCTATAGGTTAACTGATATGGATGTGCTAAAATGAAGATGTTAGAATCTGTTATTCATAGTTTTTATTATTCCCACGAACCGTAGCATAAACCTTCCTCCCTTAGCTTATCAGATCACTGAATTGCTATAGTGTACCATAACCTAAAATAATCCTTGTGAGAAGGGTACGCTATCTCTTGGCTGCCAAAGAGATCTTTCTATCCAAGTCCTCATATAGGTGCTATAGTTGTGTAGAATGTACCAGCAAATGAGGCATAGGATTGAAAGAAGTCAGCTAGGTTGAAATCTAAATTGAGATTATAATTTTTAGTGAGCTTTGGATTTTCACAATATTAGATACACCATAGTACTAATGATTGACACTTTATAAAAATCATTTTTTGGTAGTGTTGCATTTCTTTGGAAATATTCAAGTTCTAAAAATTGACTAACAGTGGACTTTTCCATCTGCAGATTATACTGAATGGCCAGCAGAGGCAGTGTTGCAGAGGAATATTTCTCCGCTTGCTGAGAAAAAAAAAAAAGAAAGCTCATTCCTCAGCCTTCTCCATGCCTCGATCAATATATATGGTAAGTCAAAATCTCATTTATTCATTTTGCCATTAATAAAAAGTTCATAGCATCTGATGGCTCTCAGTGCCATTTAGTGGGGTCTTCCGCATAAATATAATCTTCTAAGACGGTAGCAATATGGATGACGCTATGGCCATCATGATAGTTTATCAAAGACTTTGACTGTCTATGTGGCTGACAAAATCTTCTTTAGATACTTGTGCAGGCAATCTGTCCTCCGAGGTAATTACCATCTTTCAGGCTTGAATGAGGTGTCTTAGGTTAGAGCAATTGACTTACTTTCAGATGGAGGGAAGCTATTTAACCTGTTTCCCTGCTCTCTGTGAGTGGGACTCTGATACTCCAGATGGACTGCTGTTTAGAAACTGTGTTATTTTAACTCTAGCCCTCTTTAAATAGGAGCCCAATGCTTTCAATGGTGCAGAGTATATTCCCATTACACCTCCTACTTGCTGTGGAGTCATATTCCCAGATACTTACCTAGTGTGTACTTGCTGATGTCTGGTCCTCCGGTGTAATCGTCTCCCAGGGAAATTGGTCATGTGGTGCCATTACATCACAAAGCTACAGCAGGATGTCTTCTGACATGAGGGCCAATCAGTTGCTTCTTCTAACTCTAGCCCTCTTTAAATAGGAGCCCACTGCTTTCAATGGTGCAGAGTATATTCCCATTACACCTCCTACTTGCTGTGCAGTCATATTCACAGATAGTTACCTAGTGTGTAATTGCTGATGTCTGGTCCTCCGGTGTAATAACCTTCACCCAAGGCGATTGGTCAAGTGGTGCCATTACATCACAAAGATACAGCAGGATGTCATCTGACAGGAGGGCCAATCAGTTGCCTAGTACGCAATAGGATACATGTATCATGGTATAGAAAAGGGAGCAATGTAGACAGGATGCCCAGCTGAAGACTAGGGGGTGAGATGAAAGGACCTGGGCCATTATTTGAGACTCATACATTTGTTTGAAGGAGTGGTTGATCATAACATTCTGGAATTCTCTATAGGTTAACTGATATGGATGTGCTAAAATGAAGATGTTAGAATCTGTTATTCATAGTTTTTATTATTCCCACGAACCGTAGCATAAACCTTCCTCCCTTAGCTTATCAGATCACTGAATTGCTATAGTGTACCATAACCTAAAATAATCCTTGTGAGAAGGGTACGCTATCTCTTGGCTGCCAAAGAGATCTTTCTATCCAAGTCCTCATATAGGTGCTATAGTTGTGTAGAATGTACCAGCAAATGAGGCATAGGATTGAAAGAAGTCAGCTAGGTTGAAATCTAAATTGAGATTATAATTTTTAGTGAGCTTTGGATTTTCACAATATTAGATACACCATAGTACTAATGATTGACACTTTATAAAAATCATTTTTTGGTAGTGTTGCATTTCTTTGGAAATATTCAAGTTCTAAAAATTGACTAACAGTGGACTTTTCCATCTGCAGATTATACTGAATGGCCAGCAGAGGCAGTGTTGCAGAGGAATATTTCTCCGCTTGCTGAGAAATAAAAAAAGAAAGCTCATCCTCAGCCTTCTCCATGCCTCGATCAATATATATGGTAAGTCAAAATCTCATTTATTCATTTTGCCATTAATAAAAAGTTCATAGCATCTGATGGCTCTCAGTGCCATTTAGTGGGGTTTTCCGCATATATATAATCTTCTAAGACGGTGGCAATATGGATGACGCTATGGCCATCATGATAGTTTATCAAAGACTTTGACTGTCTATGTGGCTGACAAAATCTTCTTTAGATACTTGTGCAGGCAATCTGTCTTCCGATGTAATTACCATCTTTCAGGCTGGAATGAGGTGTCTTAGGTTAGAGCAATTGACTTACTTTCAGATGGAGGGAAGCTATTTAACCTGTTTCCCTGCTCTCTGTGAGTGGGACTCTGATACTCCAGATGGACTGCTGTTTAGAGACTGTGTTCTTCTAACTCTAGCCCTCTTTAAATAGGAGCCCAATGCTTTCAATGGTGCAGAGTATATTCCCATTACACCTCCTACTTGCTGTGGAGTCATATTCCCAGATACTTACCTAGTGTGTAATTGCTGATGTCTGGTCCTCCGGTGTAATCGTCTCCCAGGGCAATTG
Source organism: Lissotriton helveticus (assembly GCF_964261635.1). Classification (NCBI taxonomy): domain Eukaryota; kingdom Metazoa; phylum Chordata; class Amphibia; order Caudata; family Salamandridae; genus Lissotriton; species Lissotriton helveticus. Next base: position 1,331,225,195 of record NC_136061.1, on the reverse strand, counting down.
GTCATGTGGTGCCATTACATCACAAAGCTACAGCAGGATGTCTTCTGACATGAGGGCCAATCAGTTGCTTCTTCTAACTCTAGCCCTCTTTAAATAGGAGCCCACTGCTTTCAATGGTGCAGAGTCTATTCCCATTACACCTCCTACTTGCTGTGCAGTCATATTCACAGATAGTTACCTAGTGTGTAATTGCTGATTTCTGGTCCTCCGGTGTAATAATCTTCACCCAGGGCGATTGGTCAAGTGGTGCCATTACATCACAAAGATACAGCAGGATGTCATCTGACAGGAGGGCCAATCAGTTGCCTAGTACGCAATAGGATACATGTATCATGGTATAGAAAAGGGAGCAATGTAGACAGGATGCCCAGCTGAAGACTAGGGTGGTGAGATGAAAGGACCTAGGCCATTATTTGAGACTTATACATTTGTTTGAAGGAGTGGTTGATCATAACATTCTGGAATTCTCTATAGGTTAACTGATATGGATGTGCTAAAATGAAGATGTTAGAATCTGTTATTCATAGTTTTTATTATTCCCACGAACCGTAGCATAAACCTTCCTCTCTTAGCTTATCAGATCACTGAATTGCTATAGTGTACCATAACCTAAAATAATTCTTGTGAGAAGGGTACGCTATCTCTTGGCTGCCAAAGAGATCTTTCTATCCAAGTCCTCATATAGGTGCTATAGTTGTGTAGAATGTACCAGCAAATGAGGCATAGGATTGAAAGAAGTCAGCTAGGTTGAAATCTAAATTGAGATTATAATTTTTAGTGAGCTTTGGATTTTCACAATATTAGATACACCATAGTACTAATGATTGACACTTTATAAAAATCATTTTTTGGTAGTGTTGCATTTCTTTGGAAATATTCAAGTTCTAAAAATTGACTAACAGTGGACTTTTCCATCTGCAGATTATACTGAATGGCCAGCAGAGGCAGTGTTGCAGAGGAATATTTCTCCGCTTGCTGAGAAATAAAAAAAGAAAGCTCATCCTCAGCCTTCTCCATGCCTCGATCAATATATATGGTAAGTCAAAATCTCATTTATTCATTTTGCCATTAATAAAAAGTTCATAGCATCTGATGGCTCTCAGTGCCATTTAGTGGGGTTTTCCGCATATATATAATCTTCTAAGACGGTGGCAATATGGATGACGCTATGGCCATCATGATAGTTTATCAAAGACTTTGACTGTCTATGTGGCTGACAAAATCTTCTTTAGATACTTGTGCAGGCAATCTGTCTTCCGATGTAATTACCATCTTTCAGGCTGGAATGAGGTGTCTTAGGTTAGAGCAATTGACTTACTTTCAGATGGAGGGAAGCTATTTAACCTGTTTCCCTGCTCTCTGTGAGTGGGACTCTGATACTCCAGATGGACTGCTGTTTAGTGACTGTGTTCTTCTAACTCTAGCCCTCTTTAAATAGGAGCCCAATGCTTTCAATGGTGCAGAGTATATTCCCATTACACCTCCTACTTGCTGTGGAGTCATATTCCCAGATACTTACCTAGTGTGTAATTGCTGATGTCTGGTCCTCCGGTGTAATCGTCTCCCAGGGCAATTGGTCATGTGGTGCCATTACATCACAAAGCTACAGCAGGATGTCTTCTGACATGAGGGCCAATCAGTTGCTTCTTCTAACTCTAGCCCTCTTTAAATAGGAGCCCACTGCTTTCAATGGTGCAGAGTCTATTCCCATTACACCTCCTACTTGCTGTGCAGTCATATTCACAGATAGTTACCTAGTGTGTAATTGCTGATTTCTGGTCCTCCGGTGTAATAATCTTCACCCAGGGCGATTGGTCAAGTGGTGCCATTACATCACAAAGATACAGCAGGATGTCATCTGACAGGAGGGCCAATCAGTTGCCTAGTACGCAATAGGATACATGTATCATGGTATAGAAAAGGGAGCAATGTAGACAGGATGCCCAGCTGAAGACTAGGGTGGTGAGATGAAAGGACCTAGGCCATTATTTGAGACTTATACATTTGTTTGAAGGAGTGGTTGATCATAACATTCTGGAATTCTCTATAGGTTAACTGATATGGATGTGCTAAAATGAAGATGTTAGAATCTGTTATTCATAGTTTTTATTATTCCCACGAACCGTAGCATAAACCTTCCTCTCTTAGCTTATCAGATCACTGAATTGCTATAGTGTACCATAACCTAAAATAATTCTTGTGAGAAGGGTACGCTATCTCTTGGCTGCCAAAGAGATCTTTCTATCCAAGTCCTCATATAGGTGCTATAGTTGTGTAGAATGTACCAGCAAATGAGGCATAGGATTGAAAGAAGTCAGCTAGGTTGAAATCTAAATTGAGATTATAATTTTTAGTGAGCTTTGGATTTTCACAATATTAGATACACCATAGTACTAATGATTGACACTTTATAAAAATCATTTTTTGGTAGTGTTGCATTTCTTTGGAAATATTCAAGTTCTAAAAATTGACTAACAGTGGACTTTTCCATCTGCAGATTATACTGAATGGCCAGCAGAGGCAGTGTTGCAGAGGAATATTTCTCCGCTTGCTGAGAAATAAAAAAAGAAAGCTCATCCTCAGCCTTCTCCATGCCTCGATCAATATATATGGTAAGTCAAAATCTCATTTATTCATTTTGCCATTAATAAAAAGTTCATAGCATCTGATGGCTCTCAGTGCCATTTAGTGGGGTTTTCCGCATATATATAATCTTCTAAGACGGTGGCAATATGGATGACGCTATGGCCATCATGATAGTTTATCAAAGACTTTGACTGTCTATGTGGCTGACAAAATCTTCTTTAGATACTTGTGCAGGCAATCTGTCTTCCGATGTAATTACCATCTTTCAGGCTGGAATGAGGTGTCTTAGGTTAGAGCAATTGACTTACTTTCAGATGGAGGGAAGCTATTTAACCTGTTTCCCTGCTCTCTGTGAGTGGGACTCTGATACTCCAGATGGACTGCTGTTTAGAGACTGTGTTCTTCTAACTCTAGCCCTCTTTAAATAGGAGCCCAATGCTTTCAATGGTGCAGAGTATATTCCCATTACACCTCCTACTTGCTGTGGAGTCATATTCCCAGATACTTACCTAGTGTGTAATTGCTGATGTCTGGTCCTCCGGTGTAATCGTCTCCCAGGGCAATTGGTCATGTGGTGCCATTACATCACAAAGCTACAGCAGGATGTATTCTGACATGAGGGCCAATCAGTTGCTTCTTCTAACTCTAGCCCTCTTTAAATAGGAGCCCACTGCTTTCAATGGTGCAGAGTCTATTCCCATTACACCTCCTACTTGCTGTGCAGTCATATTCACAGATAGTTACCTAGTGTGTAATTGCTGATTTCTGGTCCTCCGGTGTAATAATCTTCACCCAGGGCGATTGGTCAAGTGGTGCCATTACATCACAAAGATACAGCAGGATGTCATCTGACAGGAGGGCCAATCAGTTGCCTAGTACGCAATAGGATACATGTATCATGGTATAGAAAAGGGAGCAATGTAGACAGGATGCCCAGCTGAAGACTAGGGTGGTGAGATGAAAGGACCTAGGCCATTATTTGAGACTTATACATTTGTTTGAAGGAGTGGTTGATCATAACATTCTGGAATTCTCTATAGGTTAACTGATATGGATGTGCTAAAATGAAGATGTTAGAATCTGTTATTCATAGTTTTTATTATTCCCACGAACCGTAGCATAAACCTTCCTCTCTTAGCTTATCAGATCACTGAATTGCTATAGTGTACCATAACCTAAAATAATTCTTGTGAGAAGGGTACGCTATCTCTTGGCTGCCAAAGAGATCTTTCTATCCAAGTCCTCATATAGGTGCTATAGTTGTGTAGAATGTACCAGCAAATGAGGCATAGGATTGAAAGAAGTCAGCTAGGTTGAAATCTAAATTGAGATTATAATTTTTAGTGAGCTTTGGATTTTCACAATATTAGATACACCATAGTACTAATGATTGACACTTTATAAAAATCATTTTTTTGGTAGTGTTGCATTTCTTTGGAAATATTCAAGTTCTAAAAATTGACTAACAGTGGACTTTTCCATCTGCAGATTATACTGAATGGCCAGCAGAGGCAGTGTTGCAGAGGAATATTTCTCCGCTTGCTGAGAAAAAAAAAAAAGAAAGCTCATTCCTCAGCCTTCTCCATGCCTCGATCAATATATATGGTAAGTCAAAATCTCATTTATTCATTTTGCCATTAATAAAAAGTTCATAGCATCTGATGGCTCTCAGTGCCATTTAGTGGGGTCTTCCGCATAAATATAATCTTCTAAGACGGTAGCAATATGGATGACGCTATGGCCATCATGATAGTTTATCAAAGACTTTGACTGTCTATGTGGCTGACAAAATCTTCTTTAGATACTTGTGCAGGCAATCTGTCCTCCGAGGTAATTACCATCTTTCAGGCTTGAATGAGGTGTCTAAGGTTAGAGCAATTGACTTACTTTCAGATGGAGTGAAGCTATTTAACCTGTTTCCCTGCTCTCTGTGAGTGGGACTCTGATACTCCAGATGGACTGCTGTTTAGAAACTGTGTTCTTTTAACTCTAGCCCTCTTTAAATAGGAGCCCAATGCTTTCAATGGTGCAGAGTATATTCCCATTACACCTCCTACTTGCTGTGGAGTCATATTCCCAGATACTTACCTAGTGTGTACTTGCTGATGTCTGGTCCTCCGGTGTAATCGTCTCCCAGGGCAATTGTTCATGTGGTGCCATTACATCACAAAGCTACAGCAGGATGTCTTCTGACATGAGGGCCAATCAGTTGTTTCTTCTAACTCTAGCCCTCTTTAAATAGGAGCCCACTGCTTTCAATGGTGCAGAGTCTATTCCCATTACACCTCCTACTTGCTGTGCAGTCATATTCACAGATAGTTACCTAGTGTGTAATTGCTGATTTCTGGTCCTCCGGTGTAATAATCTTCACCCAGGGGGATTGGTCAAGTGGTGCCATTACATCACAAAGATACAGCAGGATGTCATCTGACAGGAGGGCCAATCAGTTGCCTAGTACGCAATAGGATACATGTATCATGGTATAGAAAAGGGAGCAATGTAGACAGGATGCCCAGCTGAAGACTAGGGTGGTGAGATGAAAGGACCTGGGCCATTATTTGAGACTCATACATTTGTTTGAAGGAGTGGTTGATCATAACATTCTGGAATTCTCTATAGGTTAACTGATATGGATGTGCTAAAATGAAGATGTTAGAATCTGTTATTCATAGTTTTTATTATTCCCACGAACCGTAGCATAAACCTTCCTCCCTTAGCTTATCAGATCACTGAATTGCTATAGTGTACCATAACCTAAAATAATCCTTGTGAGAAGGGTACGCTATCTCTTGGCTGCCAAAGAGATCTTTCTATCCAAGTCCTCATATAGGTGCTATAGTTGTGTAGAATGTACCAGCAAATGAGGCATAGGATTGAAAGAAGTCAGCTAGGTTGAAATCTAAATTGAGATTATAATTTTTAGTGAGCTTTGGATTTTCACAATATTAGATACACCATAGTACTAATGATTGACACTTTATAAAAATCATTTTTTTGGTAGTGTTGCATTTCTTTGGAAATATTCAAGTTCTAAAAATTGACTAACAGTGGACTTTTCCATCTGCAGATTATACTGAATGGCCAGCAGAGGCAGTGTTGCAGAGGAATATTTCTCCGCTTGCTGAGAAAAAAAAAAAAGAAAGCTCATTCCTCAGCCTTCTCCATGCCTCGATCAATATATATGGTAAGTCAAAATCTCATTTATTCATTTTGCCATTAATAAAAAGTTCATAGCATCTGATGGCTCTCAGTGCCATTTAGTGGGGTCTTCCGCATAAATATAATCTTCTAAGACGGTAGCAATATGGATGACGCTATGGCCATCATGATAGTTTATCAAAGACTTTGACTGTCTATGTGGCTGACAAAATCTTCTTTAGATACTTGTGCAGGCAATCTGTCCTCCGAGGTAATTACCATCTTTCAGGCTTGAATGAGGTGTCTTAGGTTAGAGCAATTGACTTACTTTCAGATGGAGGGAAGCTATTTAACCTGTTTCCCTGCTCTCTGTGAGTGGGACTCTGATACTCCAGATGGACTGCTGTTTAGAAACTGTGTTATTTTAACTCTAGCCCTCTTTAAATAGGAGCCCAATGCTTTCAATGGTGCAGAGTATATTCCCATTACACCTCCTACTTGCTGTGGAGTCATATTCCCAGATACTTACCTAGTGTGTACTTGCTGATGTCTGGTCCTCCGGTGTAATCGTCTCCCAGGGAAATTGGTCATGTGGTGCCATTACATCACAAAGCTACAGCAGGATGTCTTCTGACATGAGGGCCAATCAGTTGCTTCTTCTAACTCTAGCCCTCTTTAAATAGGAGCCCACTGCTTTCAATGGTGCAGAGTATATTCCCATTACACCTCCTACTTGCTGTGCAGTCATATTCACAGATAGTTACCTAGTGTGTAATTGCTGATGTCTGGTCCTCCGGTGTAATAACCTTCACCCAGGGCGATTGGTCAAGTGGTGCCATTACATCACAAAGATACAGCAGGATGTCATCTGACAGGAGGGCCAATCAGTTGCCTAGTACGCAATAGGATACATGTATCATGGTATAGAAAAGGGAGCAATGTAGACAGGATGCCCAGCTGAAGACTAGGGGGTGAGATGAAAGGACCTGGGCCATTATTTGAGACTCATACATTTGTTTGAAGGAGTGGTTGATCATAACATTCTGGAATTCTCTATAGGTTAACTGATATGGATGTGCTAAAATGAAGATGTTAGAATCTGTTATTCATAGTTTTTATTATTCCCACGAACCGTAGCATAAACCTTCCTCCCTTAGCTTATCAGATCACTGAATTGCTATAGTGTACCATAACCTAAAATAATCCTTGTGAGAAGGGTACGCTATCTCTTGGCTGCCAAAGAGATCTTTCTATCCAAGTCCTCATATAGGTGCTATAGTTGTGTAGAATGTACCAGCAAATGAGGCATAGGATTGAAAGAAGTCAGCTAGGTTGAAATCTAAATTGAGATTATAATTTTTAGTGAGCTTTGGATTTTCACAATATTAGATACACCATAGTACCAATGATTGACACTTTATAAAAATCATTTTTTGGTAGTGTTGCATTTCTTTGGAAATATTCAAGTTCTAAAAATTGACTAACAGTGGACTTTTCCATCTGCAGATTATACTGAATGGCCAGCAGAGGCAGTGTTGCAGAGGAATATTTCTCCGCTTGCTGAGAAATAAAAAAAGAAAGCTCATCCTCAGCCTTCTCCATGCCTCGATCAATATATATGGTAAGTCAAAATCTCATTTATTCATTTTGCCATTAATAAAAAGTTCATAGCATCTGATGGCTCTCAGTGCCATTTAGTGGGGTTTTCCGCATATATATAATCTTCTAAGACGGTGGCAATATGGATGACGCTATGGCCATCATGATAGTTTATCAAAGACTTTGACTGTCTATGTGGCTGACAAAATCTTCTTTAGATACTTGTGCAGGCAATCTGTCTTCCGATGTAATTACCATCTTTCAGGCTGGAATGAGGTGTCTTAGGTTAGAGCAATTGACTTACTTTCAGATGGAGGGAAGCTATTTAACCTGTTTCCCTGCTCTCTGTGAGTGGGACTCTGATACTCCAGATGGACTGCTGTTTAGAGACTGTGTTCTTCTAACTCTAGCCCTCTTTAAATAGGAGCCCAATGCTTTCAATGGTGCAGAGTATATTCCCATTACACCTCCTACTTGCTGTGGAGTCATATTCCCAGATACTTACCTAGTGTGTAATTGCTGATGTCTGGTCCTCCGGTGTAATCGTCTCCCAGGGCAATTGGTCATGTGGTGCCATTACATCACAAAGCTACAGCAGGATGTCTTCTGACATGAGGGCCAATCAGTTGCTTCTTCTAACTCTAGCCCTCTTTAAATAGGAGCCCACTGCTTTCAATGGTGCAGAGTCTATTCCCATTACACCTCCTACTTGCTGTGCAGTCATATTCACAGATAGTTACCTAGTGTGTAATTGCTGATTTCTGGTCCTCCGGTGTAATAATCTTCACCCAGGGCGATTGGTCAAGTGGTGCCATTACATCACAAAGATACAGCAGGATGTCATCTGACAGGAGGGCCAATCAGTTGCCTAGTACGCAATAGGATACATGTATCATGGTATAGAAAAGGGAGCAATGTAGACAGGATGCCCAGCTGAAGACTAGGGTGGTGAGATGAAAGGACCTAGGCCATTATTTGAGACTTATACATTTGTTTGAAGGAGTGGTTGATCATAACATTCTGGAATTCTCTATAGGTTAACTGATATGGATGTGCTAAAATGAAGATGTTAGAATCTGTTATTCATAGTTTTTATTATTCCCACGAACCGTAGCATAAACCTTCCTCTCTTAGCTTATCAGATCACTGAATTGCTATAGTGTACCATAACCTAAAATAATTCTTGTGAGAAGGGTACGCTATCTCTTGGCTGCCAAAGAGATCTTTCTATCCAAGTCCTCATATAGGTGCTATAGTTGTGTAGAATGTACCAGCAAATGAGGCATAGGATTGAAAGAAGTCAGCTAGGTTGAAATCTAAATTGAGATTATAATTTTTAGTGAGCTTTGGATTTTCACAATATTAGATACACCATAGTACTAATGATTGACACTTTATAAAAATCATTTTTTGGTAGTGTTGCATTTCTTTGGAAATATTCAAGTTCTAAAAATTGACTAACAGTGGACTTTTCCATCTGCAGATTATACTGAATGGCCAGCAGAGGCAGTGTTGCAGAGGAATATTTCTCCGCTTGCTGAGAAATAAAAAAAGAAAGCTCATCCTCAGCCTTCTCCATGCCTCGATCAATATATATGGTAAGTCAAAATCTCATTTATTCATTTTGCCATTAATAAAAAGTTCATAGCATCTGATGGCTCTCAGTGCCATTTAGTGGGGTTTTCCGCATATATATAATCTTCTAAGACGGTGGCAATATGGATGACGCTATGGCCATCATGATAGTTTATCAAAGACTTTGACTGTCTATGTGGCTGACAAAATCTTCTTTAGATACTTGTGCAGGCAATCTGTCTTCCGATGTAATTACCATCTTTCAGGCTGGAATGAGGTGTCTTAGGTTAGAGCAATTGACTTACTTTCAGATGGAGGGAAGCTATTTAACCTGTTTCCCTGCTCTCTGTGAGTGGGACTCTGATACTCCAGATGGACTGCTGTTTAGAGACTGTGTTCTTCTAACTCTAGCCCTCTTTAAATAGGAGCCCAATGCTTTCAATGGTGCAGAGTATATTCCCATTACACCTCCTACTTGCTGTGGAGTCATATTCCCAGATACTTACCTAGTGTGTAATTGCTGATGTCTGGTCCTCCGGTGTAATCGTCTCCCAGGGCAATTGGTCATGTGGTGCCATTACATCACAAAGCTACAGCAGGATGTCTTCTGACATGAGGGCCAATCAGTTGCTTCTTCTAACTCTAGCCCTCTTTAAATAGGAGCCCACTGCTTTCAATGGTGCAGAGTCTATTCCCATTACACCTCCTACTTGCTGTGCAGTCATATTCACAGATAGTTACCTAGTGTGTAATTGCTGATTTCTGGTCCTCCGGTGTAATAATCTTCACCCAGGGCGATTGGTCAAGTGGTGCCATTACATCACAAAGATACAGCAGGATGTCATCTGACAGGAGGGCCAATCAGTTGCCTAGTACGCAATAGGATACATGTATCATGGTATAGAAAAGGGAGCAATGTAGACAGGATGCCCAGCTGAAGACTAGGGTGGTGAGATGAAAGGACCTAGGCCATTATTTGAGACTTATACATTTGTTTGAAGGAGTGGTTGATCATAACATTCTGGAATTCTCTATAGGTTAACTGATATGGATGTGCTAAAATGAAGATGTTAGAATCTGTTATTCATAGTTTTTATTATTCCCACGAACCGTAGCATAAACCTTCCTCTCTTAGCTTATCAGATCACTGAATTGCTATAGTGTACCATAACCTAAAATAATTCTTGTGAGAAGGGTACGCTATCTCTTGGCTGCCAAAGAGATCTTTCTATCCAAGTCCTCATATAGGTGCTATAGTTGTGTAGAATGTACCAGCAAATGAGGCATAGGATTGAAAGAAGTCAGCTAGGTTGAAATCTAAATTGAGATTATAATTTTTAGTGAGCTTTGGATTTTCACAATATTAGATACACCATAGTACTAATGATTGACACTTTATAAAAATCATTTTTTGGTAGTGTTGCATTTCTTTGGAAATATTCAAGTTCTAAAAATTGACTAACAGTGGACTTTTCCATCTGCAGATTATACTGAATGGCCAGCAGAGGCAGTGTTGCAGAGGAATATTTCTCCGCTTGCTGAGAAATAAAAAAAGAAAGCTCATCCTCAGCCTTCTCCATGCCTCGATCAATATATATGGTAAGTCAAAATCTCATTTATTCATTTTGCCATTAATAAAAAGTTCATAGCATCTGATGGCTCTCAGTGCCATTTAGTGGGGTTTTCCGCATATATATAATCTTCTAAGACGGTGGCAATATGGATGACGCTATGGCCATCATGATAGTTTATCAAAGACTTTGACTGTCTATGTGGCTGACAAAATCTTCTTTAGATACTTGTGCAGGCAATCTGTCTTCCGATGTAATTACCATCTTTCAGGCTGGAATGAGGTGTCTTAGGTTAGAGCAATTGACTTACTTTCAGATGGAGGGAAGCTATTTAACCTGTTTCCCTGCTCTCTGTGAGTGGGACTCTGATACTCCAGATGGACTGCTGTTTAGAGACTGTGTTCTTCTAACTCTAGCCCTCTTTAAATAGGAGCCCAATGCTTTCAATGGTGCAGAGTATATTCCCATTACACCTCCTACTTGCTGTGGAGTCATATTCCCAGATACTTACCTAGTGTGTAATTGCTGATGTCTGGTCCTCCGGTGTAATCGTCTCCCAGGGCAATTGGTCATGTGGTGCCATTACATCACAAAGCTACAGCAGGATGTATTCTGACATGAGGGCCAATCAGTTGCTTCTTCTAACTCTAGCCCTCTTTAAATAGGAGCCCACTGCTTTCAATGGTGCAGAGTCTATTCCCATTACACCTCCTACTTGCTGTGCAGTCATATTCACAGATAGTTACCTAGTGTGTAATTGCTGATTTCTGGTCCTCCGGTGTAATAATCTTCACCCAGGGCGATTGGTCAAGTGGTGCCATTACATCACAAAGATACAGCAGGATGTCATCTGACAGGAGGGCCAATCAGTTGCCTAGTACGCAATAGGATACATGTATCATGGTATAGAAAAGGGAGCAATGTAGACAGGATGCCCAGCTGAAGACTAGGGTGGTGAGATGAAAGGACCTAGGCCATTATTTGAGACTTATACATTTGTTTGAAGGAGTGGTTGATCATAACATTCTGGAATTCTCTATAGGTTAACTGATATGGATGTGCTAAAATGAAGATGTTAGAATCTGTTATTCATAGTTTTTATTATTCCCACGAACCGTAGCATAAACCTTCCTCTCTTAGCTTATCAGATCACTGAATTGCTATAGTGTACCATAACCTAAAATAATTCTTGTGAGAAGGGTACGCTATCTCTTGGCTGCCAAAGAGATCTTTCTATCCAAGTCCTCATATAGGTGCTATAGTTGTGTAGAATGTACCAGAAAATGAGGCATAGGATTGAAAGAAGTCAGCTAGGTTGAAATCTAAATTGAGATTATAATTTTAAGTGAGCTTTGGATTTTCACAATATTAGATACACCATAGTACTAATGATTGACACTTTATAAAAATCATTTTTTGGTAGTGTTGCATTTCTTTGGAAATATTCAAGTTCTAAAAATTGACTAACAGTGGACTTTTCCATCTGCAGATTATACTGAATGGCCAGCAGAGGCAGTGTTGCAGAGGAATATTTCTCCGCTTGCTGAGAAAAAAAAAAAGAAAGCTCATTCCTCAGCCTTCTCCATGCCTCGATCAATATATATGGTAAGTCAAAATCTCATTTATTCATTTTGCCATTAATAAAAAGTTCATAGCATCTGATGGCTCTCAGTGCCATTTAGTGGGGTTTTCCGCATATATATAATCTTCTAAGACGGTGGCAATATGGATGACGCTATGGCCATCATGATAGTTTATCAAAGACTTTGACTGTCTATGTGGCTGACAAAATCTTCTTTAGATACTTGTGCAGGCAATCTGTCTTCCGATGTAATTACCATCTTTCAGGCTGGAATGAGGTCTCTTAGGTTAGAGCAATTTACTTACTTTCAGATGGAGGGAAGCTATTTAACCTGTTTCCCTGCTCTCTGTGAGTGGGACTCTGATACTCCAGATGGACTGCTGTTTAGAGACTGTGTTCTTCTAACTCTAGCCCTCTTTAAATAGGAGCCCAATGCTTTCAATGGTGCAGAGTATATTCCCATTACACCTCCTACTTGCTGTGGAGTCATATTCCCAGATACTTACCTAGTGTGTAATTGCTGATGTCTGGTCCTCCGGTGTAATCGTCTCCCAGGGCAATTGGTCATGTGGTGCCATTACATCACAAAGCTACAGCAGGATGTCTTCTGACATGAGGGCCAATCAGTTGCTTCTTCTAACTCTAGCCCTCTTTAAATAGGAGCCCACTGCTTTCAATGGTGCAGAGTCTATTCCCATTACACCTCCTACTTGCTCTGCAGTCATATTCACAGATAGTTACCTAGTGTGTAATTGCTGATTTCTGGTCCTCCGGTGTAATAATCTTCACCCAGGGCGATTGGTCAAGTGGTGCCATTACATCACAAAGATACAGCAGGATGTCATCTGACAGGAGGGCCAATCAGTTGCCTAGTACGCAATAGGATACATGTATCATGGTATAGAAAAGGGAGCAATGTAGACAGGATGCCCAGCTGAAGACTAGGGTGGTGAGATGAAAGGACCTAGGCCATTATTTGAGACTTATACATTTGTTTGAAGGAGTGGTTGATCATAACATTCTGGAATTCTCTATAGGTTAACTGATATGGATGTGCTAAAATGAAGATGTTAGAATCTGTTATTCATAGTTTTTATTATTCCCACGAACCGTAGCATAAACCTTCCTCTCTTAGCTTATCAGATCACTGAATTGCTATAGTGTACCATAACCTAAAATAATTCTTGTGAGAAGGGTACGCTATCTCTTGGCTGCCAAAGAGATCTTTCTATCCAAGTCCTCATATAGGTGCTATAGTTGTGTAGAATGTACCAGAAAATGAGGCATAGGATTGAAAGAAGTCAGCTAGGTTGAAATCTAAATTGAGATTATAATTTTAAGTGAGCTTTGGATTTTCACAATATTAGATACACCATAGTACTAATGATTGACACTTTATAAAAATCATTTTTTGGTAGTGTTGCATTTCTTTGGAAATATTCAAGTTCTAAAAATTGACTAACAGTGGACTTTTCCATCTGCAGATTATACTGAATGGCCAGCAGAGGCAGTGTTGCAGAGGAATATTTCTCCGCTTGCTGAGAAAAAAAAAAAGAAAGCTCATTCCTCAGCCTTCTCCATGCCTCGATCAATATATATGGTAAGTCAAAATCTCATTTATTCATTTTGCCATTAATAAAAAGTTCATAGCATCTGATGGCTCTCAGTGCCATTTAGTGGGGTTTTCCGCATATATATAATCTTCTAAGACGGTGGCAATATGGATGACGCTATGGCCATCATGATAGTTTATCAAAGACTTTGACTGTCTATGTGGCTGACAAAATCTTCTTTAGATACTTGTGCAGGCAATCTGTCTTCCGATGTAATTACCATCTTTCAGGCTGGAATGAGGTCTCTTAGGTTAGAGCAATTTACTTACTTTCAGATGGAGGGAAGCTATTTAACCTGTTTCCCTGCTCTCTGTGAGTGGGACTCTGATACTCCAGATGGACTGCTGTTTAGAGACTGTGTTCTTCTAACTCTAGCCCTCTTTAAATAGGAGCCCACTGCTTTCAATGGTGCAGAGTCTATTCCCATTACACCTCCTACTTGCTCTGCAGTCATATTCACAGATAGTTACCTAGTGTGTAATTGCTGATTTCTGGTCCTCCGGTGTAATAATCTTCACCCAGGGCGATTGGTCAAGTGGTGCCATTACATCACAAAGATACAGCAGGATGTCATCTGACAGGAGGGCCAATCAGTTGCCTAGTACGCAATAGGATACATGTATCATGGTATAGAAAAGGGAGCAATGTAGACAGGATGCCCAGCTGAAGACTAGGGTGGTGAGATGAAAGGACCTAGGCCATTATTTGAGACTTAGACATTTGTTTGAAGGAGTGGTTGATCATAACATTCTGGAATTCTCTATAGGTTAACTGATATGGATGTGCTAAAATGAAGATGTTAGAATCTGTTATTCATAGTTTTTATTATTCCCACGAACCGTAGCATAAACCTTCCTCTCTTAGCTTATCAGATCACTGAATTGCTATAGTGTACCATAACCTAAAATAATTCTTGTGAGAAGGGTACGCTATCTCTTGGCTGCCAAAGAGATCTTTCTATCCAAATCCTCATATAGGTGCTATAGTTGTGTAGAATGTACCAGCAAATGAGGCATAGGATTGAAAGAAGTCAGCTAGGTTGAAATCTAAATTGAGATTATAATTTTTAGTGAGCTTTGGATTTTCACAATATTAGATACACCATAGTACTAATGATTGACACTTTATAAAAATCATTTTTTGGTAGTGTTGCATTTCTTTGGAAATATTCAAGTTCTAAAAATTGACTAACAGTGGACTTTTCCATCTGTAGATTATACTGAATGGCCAGCAGAGGCAGTGTTGCTGAGGAATATTTCTCCACTTGCTGAGAAAAAAAAAAAAGAAAGCTCATTCCTCAGCCTTCTCCATGCCTCGATCAATATATATGGTAAGTCAAAATCTCATTTATTCATTTTGCCATTAATAAAAAGTTCATAGCATCTGATGGCTCTCAGTGCCATTTAGTGGGGTTTTCCGCATATATATAATCTTCTAAGACGGTGGCAATATGGATGACGCTATGGCCATCATGATAGTTTATCAAAGACTTTGACTGTCTATGTGGCTGACAAAATCTTCTTTAGATACTTGTGCAGGCAATCTGTCTTCCGATGTAATTACCATCTTTCAGGCTGGAATGAGGTGTCTTAGGTTAGAGCAATTCACTTACTTTCAGATGGAGGGAAGCTATTTAACCTGTTTCCCTGCTCTCTGTGAGTGGGACTCTGATACTCCAGATGGACTGCTGTTTAGAGACTGTGTTCTTCTAACTCTAGCCCTCTTTAAATAGGAGCCCAATGCTTTCAATGGTGCAGAGTATATTCCCATTACACCTCCTACTTGCTGTGGAGTCATATTCCCAGATACTTACCTAGTGTGTAATTGCTGATGTCTGGTCCTCCGGTGTAATCGTCTCCCAGGGCTATTGGTCATGTGGTGCCATTACATCACAAAGCTACAGCAGGATGTCTTCTGACATGAGGGCCAATCAGTTGCTTCTTCTAACTCTAGCCCTCTTTAAATAGGAGCCCACTGCTTTCAATGGTGCAGAGTATATTCCCATTACACCTCCTACTTGCTGTGCAGTCATATTCACAGATAGTTACCTAGTGTGTAATTGCTGATGTCTGGTCCTCCGGTGTAATAATCTTCACCCAGGGCGATTGGTCAAGTGGTGCCATTACATCACAGATATACAGCAGGATGTCATCTGACAGGAGGGCCAATCAGTTGCCTAGTACGCAATAGGATACATGTATCATGGTATAGAAAAGGGAGCAATGTAGACAGGATGCCCAGCTGAAGACTAGGGTGGTGAGATGAAAGGACCTGGGCCATTATTTGAGACTCATACATTTGTTTGAAGGAGTGGTTGATCATAACATTCTGGAATTCTCTATAGGTTAACTGATATGGATGTGCTAAAATGAAGATGTTAGAATCTGTTATTCATAGTTTTTATTATTCCCACGAACCGTAGCATAAACCTTCCTCCCTTAGCTTATCAGATCACTGAATTGCTATAGTGTACCATAACCTAAAATAATCCTTGTGAGAAGGGTACGCTATCTCTTGGCTGCCAAAGAGATCTTTCTATCCAAGTCCTCATATAGGTGCTATAGTTGTGTAGAATGTACCAGCAAATGAGGCATAGGATTGAAAGAAGTCAGCTAGGTTGAAATCTAAATTGAGATTATAATTTTTAGTGAGCTTTGGATTTTCACAATATTAGATACACCATAGTACTAATGATTGACACTTTATAAAAATCATTTTTTGGTAGTGTTGCATTTCTTTGGAAATATTCAAGTTCTAAAAATTGACTAACAGTGGACTTTTCCATCTGCAGATTATACTGAATGGCCAGCAGAGGCAGTGTTGCAGAGGAATATTTCTCCGCTTGCTGAGAAGAAAAAAAAAAGAAAGCTCATTCCTCAGCCTTCTCCATGCCTCGATCAATATATATGGTAAGTCAAAATCTCATTTATTCATTTTGCCATTAATAAAAAGTTCATAGCATCTGATGGCTCTCAGTGCCATTTAGTGGGGTCTTCCGCATAAATATAATCTTCTAAGACGGTAGCAATATGGATGACGCTATGGCCATCATGATAGTTTATCAAAGACTTTGACTGTCTATGTGGCTGACAAAATCTTCTTTAGATACTTGTGCAGGCAATCTGTCCTCCGAGGTAATTACCATCTTTCAGGCTTGAATGAGGTGTCTAAGGTTAGAGCAATTGACTTACTTTCAGATGGAGTGAAGCTATTTAACCTGTTTCCCTGCTCTCTGTGAGTGGGACTCTGATACTCCAGATGGACTGCTGTTTAGAAACTGTGTTCTTTTAACTCTAGCCCTCTTTAAATAGGAGCCCAATGCTTTCAATGGTGCAGAGTATATTCCCATTACACCTCCTACTTGCTGTGGAGTCATATTCCCAGATACTTACCTAGTGTGTACTTGCTGATGTCTGGTCCTCCGGTGTAATCGTCTCCCAGGGCAATTGTTCATGTGGTGCCATTACATCACAAAGCTACAGCAGGATGTCTTCTGACATGAGGGCCAATCAGTTGTTTCTTCTAACTCTAGCCCTCTTTAAATAGGAGCCCACTGCTTTCAATGGTGCAGAGTCTATTCCCATTACACCTCCTACTTGCTGTGCAGTCATATTCACAGATAGTTACCTAGTGTGTAATTGCTGATTTCTGGTCCTCCGGTGTAATAATCTTCACCCAGGGGGATTGGTCAAGTGGTGCCATTACATCACAAAGATACAGCAGGATGTCATCTGACAGGAGGGCCAATCAGTTGCCTAGTACGCAATAGGATACATGTATCATGGTATAGAAAAGGGAGCAATGTAGACAGGATGCCCAGCTGAAGACTAGGGTGGTGAGATGAAAGGACCTGGGCCATTATTTGAGACTCATACATTTGTTTGAAGGAGTGGTTGATCATAACATTCTGGAATTCTCTATAGGTTAACTGATATGGATGTGCTAAAATGAAGATGTTAGAATCTGTTATTCATAGTTTTTATTATTCCCACGAACCGTAGCATAAACCTTCCTCCCTTAGCTTATCAGATCACTGAATTGCTATAGTGTACCATAACCTAAAATAATCCTTGTGAGAAGGGTACGCTATCTCTTGGCTGCCAAAGAGATCTTTCTATCCAAGTCCTCATATAGGTGCTATAGTTGTGTAGAATGTACCAGCAAATGAGGCATAGGATTGAAAGAAGTCAGCTAGGTTGAAATCTAAATTGAGATTATAATTTTTAGTGAGCTTTGGATTTTCACAATATTAGATACACCATAGTACTAATGATTGACACTTTATAAAAATCATTTTTTGGTAGTGTTGCATTTCTTTGGAAATATTCAAGTTCTAAAAATTGACTAACAGTGGACTTTTCCATCTGTAGATTATACTGAATGGCCAGCAGAGGCAGTGTTGCTGAGGAATATTTCTCCACTTGCTGAGAAAAAAAAAAAAGAAAGCTCATTCCTCAGCCTTCTCCATGCCTCGATCAATATATATGGTAAGTCAAAATCTCATTTATTCATTTTGCCATTAATAAAAAGTTCATAGCATCTGATGGCTCTCAGTGCCATTTAGTGGGGTTTTCCGCATATATATAATCTTCTAAGACGGTGGCAATATGGATGACGCTATGGCCATCATGATAGTTTATCAAAGACTTTGACTGTCTATGTGGCTGACAAAATCTTCTTTAGATACTTGTGCAGGCAATCTGTCTTCCGATGTAATTACCATCTTTCAGGCTGGAATGAGGTGTCTTAGGTTAGAGCAATTCACTTACTTTCAGATGGAGGGAAGCTATTTAACCTGTTTCCCTGCTCTCTGTGAGTGGGACTCTGATACTCCAGATGGACTGCTGTTTAGAGACTGTGTTCTTCTAACTCTAGCCCTCTTTAAATAGGAGCCCAATGCTTTCAATGGTGCAGAGTATATTCCCATTACACCTCCTACTTGCTGTGGAGTCATATTCCCAGATACTTACCTAGTGTGTAATTGCTGATGTCTGGTCCTCCGGTGTAATCGTCTCCCAGGGCTATTGGTCATGTGGTGCCATTACATCACAAAGCTACAGCAGGATGTCTTCTGACATGAGGGCCAATCAGTTGCTTCTTCTAACTCTAGCCCTCTTTAAATAGGAGCCCACTGCTTTCAATGGTGCAGAGTATATTCCCATTACACCTCCTACTTGCTGTGCAGTCATATTCACAGATAGTTACCTAGTGTGTAATTGCTGATGTCTGGTCCTCCGGTGTAATAATCTTCACCCAGGGCGATTGGTCAAGTGGTGCCATTACATCACAGATATACAGCAGGATGTCATCTGACAGGAGGGCCAATCAGTTGCCTAGTACGCAATAGGATACATGTATCATGGTATAGAAAAGGGAGCAATGTAGACAGGATGCCCAGCTGAAGACTAGGGTGGTGAGATGAAAGGACCTGGGCCATTATTTGAGACTCATACATTTGTTTGAAGGAGTGGTTGATCATAACATTCTGGAATTCTCTATAGGTTAACTGATATGGATGTGCTAAAATGAAGATGTTAGAATCTGTTATTCATAGTTTTTATTATTCCCACGAACCGTAGCATAAACCTTCCTCCCTTAGCTTATCAGATCACTGAATTGCTATAGTGTACCATAACCTAAAATAATCCTTGTGAGAAGGGTACGCTATCTCTTGGCTGCCAAAGAGATCTTTCTATCCAAGTCCTCATATAGGTGCTATAGTTGTGTAGAATGTACCAGCAAATGAGGCATAGGATTGAAAGAAGTCAGCTAGGTTGAAATCTAAATTGAGATTATAATTTTTAGTGAGCTTTGGATTTTCACAATATTAGATACACCATAGTACTAATGATTGACACTTTATAAAAATCATTTTTTGGTAGTGTTGCATTTCTTTGGAAATATTCAAGTTCTAAAAATTGACTAACAGTGGACTTTTCCATCTGCAGATTATACTGAATGGCC
This sequence comes from Lissotriton helveticus, assembly GCF_964261635.1. Classification (NCBI taxonomy): domain Eukaryota; kingdom Metazoa; phylum Chordata; class Amphibia; order Caudata; family Salamandridae; genus Lissotriton; species Lissotriton helveticus. The sequence goes on along the minus strand of NC_136061.1, from coordinate 1,331,205,567 downwards.
AGCAGAGGCAGTGTTGCAGAGGAATATTTCTCCGCTTGCTGAGAAGAAAAAAAAAAGAAAGCTCATTCCTCAGCCTTCTCCATGCCTCGATCAATATATATGGTAAGTCAAAATCTCATTTATTCATTTTGCCATTAATAAAAAGTTCATAGCATCTGATGGCTCTCAGTGCCATTTAGTGGGGTCTTCCGCATAAATATAATCTTCTAAGACGGTAGCAATATGGATGACGCTATGGCCATCATGATAGTTTATCAAAGACTTTGACTGTCTATGTGGCTGACAAAATCTTCTTTAGATACTTGTGCAGGCAATCTGTCCTCCGAGGTAATTACCATCTTTCAGGCTTGAATGAGGTGTCTAAGGTTAGAGCAATTGACTTACTTTCAGATGGAGTGAAGCTATTTAACCTGTTTCCCTGCTCTCTGTGAGTGGGACTCTGATACTCCAGATGGACTGCTGTTTAGAAACTGTGTTCTTTTAACTCTAGCCCTCTTTAAATAGGAGCCCAATGCTTTCAATGGTGCAGAGTATATTCCCATTACACCTCCTACTTGCTGTGGAGTCATATTCCCAGATACTTACCTAGTGTGTACTTGCTGATGTCTGGTCCTCCGGTGTAATCGTCTCCCAGGGCAATTGTTCATGTGGTGCCATTACATCACAAAGCTACAGCAGGATGTCTTCTGACATGAGGGCCAATCAGTTGTTTCTTCTAACTCTAGCCCTCTTTAAATAGGAGCCCACTGCTTTCAATGGTGCAGAGTCTATTCCCATTACACCTCCTACTTGCTGTGCAGTCATATTCACAGATAGTTACCTAGTGTGTAATTGCTGATTTCTGGTCCTCCGGTGTAATAATCTTCACCCAGGGGGATTGGTCAAGTGGTGCCATTACATCACAAAGATACAGCAGGATGTCATCTGACAGGAGGGCCAATCAGTTGCCTAGTACGCAATAGGATACATGTATCATGGTATAGAAAAGGGAGCAATGTAGACAGGATGCCCAGCTGAAGACTAGGGTGGTGAGATGAAAGGACCTGGGCCATTATTTGAGACTCATACATTTGTTTGAAGGAGTGGTTGATCATAACATTCTGGAATTCTCTATAGGTTAACTGATATGGATGTGCTAAAATGAAGATGTTAGAATCTGTTATTCATAGTTTTTATTATTCCCACGAACCGTAGCATAAACCTTCCTCCCTTAGCTTATCAGATCACTGAATTGCTATAGTGTACCATAACCTAAAATAATCCTTGTGAGAAGGGTACGCTATCTCTTGGCTGCCAAAGAGATCTTTCTATCCAAGTCCTCATATAGGTGCTATAGTTGTGTAGAATGTACCAGCAAATGAGGCATAGGATTGAAAGAAGTCAGCTAGGTTGAAATCTAAATTGAGATTATAATTTTTAGTGAGCTTTGGATTTTCACAATATTAGATACACCATAGTACTAATGATTGACACTTTATAAAAATCATTTTTTGGTAGTGTTGCATTTCTTTGGAAATATTCAAGTTCTAAAAATTGACTAACAGTGGACTTTTCCATCTGCAGATTATACTGAATGGCCAGCAGAGGCAGTGTTGCAGAGGAATATTTCTCCGCTTGCTGAGAAAAAAAAAAAAGAAAGCTCATTCCTCAGCCTTCTCCATGCCTCGATCAATATATATGGTAAGTCAAAATCTCATTTATTCATTTTGCCATTAATAAAAAGTTCATAGCATCTGATGGCTCTCAGTGCCATTTAGTGGGGTCTTCCGCATAAATATAATCTTCTAAGACGGTGGCAATATGGATGACGCTATGGCCATCATGATAGTTTATCAAAGACTTTGACTGTCTATGTGGCTGACAAAATCTTCTTTAGATACTTGTGCAGGCAATCTGTCCTCCGAGGTAATTACCATCTTTCAGGCTTGAATGAGGTGTCTTAGGTTAGAGCAATTGACTTACTTTCAGATGGAGGGAAGCTATTTAACCTGTTTCCCTGCTCTCTGTGAGTGGGACTCTGATACTCCAGATGGACTGCTGTTTAGAAACTGTGTTATTTTAACTCTAGCCCTCTTTAAATAGGAGCCCAATGCTTTCAATGGTGCAGAGTATATTCCCATTACACCTCCTACTTGCTGTGGAGTCATATTCCCAGATACTTACCTAGTGTGTACTTGCTGATGTCTGGTCCTCCGGTGTAATCGTCTCCCAGGGCAATTGGTCATGTGGTGCCATTACATCACAAAGCTACAGCAGGATGTCTTCTGACATGAGGACCAATCAGTTGCTTCTTCTAACTCTAGCCCTCTTTAAATAGGAGCCCACTGCTTTCAATGGTGCAGAGTATATTCCCATTACACCTCCTACTTGCTGTGCAGTCATATTCACAGATAGTTACCTAGTGTGTAATTGCTGATGTCTGGTCCTCCGGTGTAATAACCTTCACCCAGGGCGATTGGTCAAGTGGTGCCATTACATCACAAAGATACAGCAGGATGTCATCTGACAGGAGGGCCAATCAGTTGCCTAGTACGCAATAGGATACATGTATCATGGTATAGAAAAGGGAGCAATGTAGACAGGATGCCCAGCTGAAGACTAGGGTGGTGAGATGAAAGGACCTGGGCCATTATTTGAGACTCATACATTTGTTTGAAGGAGTGGTTGATCATAACATTCTGGAATTCTCTATAGGTTAACTGATATGGATGTGCTAAAATGAAGATGTTAGAATCTGTTATTCATAGTTTTTATTATTCCCACGAACTGTAGCATAAACCTTCCTCCCTTAGCTTATCAGATCACTGAATTGCTATAGTGTACCATAACCTAAAATAATCCTTGTGAGAAGGGTACGCTATCTCTTGGCTGCCAAAGAGATCTTTCTATCCAAGTCCTCATATAGGTGCTATAGTTGTGTAGAATGTACCAGCAAATGAGGCATAGGATTGAAAGAAGTCAGCTAGGTTGAAATCTAAATTGAGATTATAATTTTTAGTGAGCTTTGGATTTTCACAATATTAGATACACCATAGTACTAATGATTGACACTTTATAAAAATCATTTTTTGGTAGTGTTGCATTTCTTTGGAAATATTCAAGTTCTAAAAATTGACTAACAGTGGACTTTTCCATCTGCAGATTATACTGAATGGCCAGCAGAGGCAGTGTTGCAGAGGAATATTTCTCCGCTTGCTGAGAAATAAAAAAAGAAAGCTCATCCTCAGCCTTCTCCATGCCTCGATCAATATATATGGTAAGTCAAAATCTCATTTATTCATTTTGCCATTAATAAAAAGTTCATAGCATCTGATGGCTCTCAGTGCCATTTAGTGGGGTTTTCCGCATATATATAATCTTCTAAGACGGTGGCAATATGGATGACGCTATGGCCATCATGATAGTTTATCAAAGACTTTGACTGTCTATGTGGCTGACAAAATCTTCTTTAGATACTTGTGCAGGCAATCTGTCTTCCGATGTAATTACCATCTTTCAGGCTGGAATGAGGTGTCTTAGGTTAGAGCAATTGACTTACTTTCAGATGGAGGGAAGCTATTTAACCTGTTTCCCTGCTCTCTGTGAGTGGGACTCTGATACTCCAGATGGACTGCTGTTTAGAGACTGTGTTCTTCTAACTCTAGCCCTCTTTAAATAGGAGCCCAATGCTTTCAATGGTGCAGAGTATATTCCCATTACACCTCCTACTTGCTGTGGAGTCATATTCCCAGATACTTACCTAGTGTGTAATTGCTGATGTCTGGTCCTCCGGTGTAATCGTCTCCCAGGGCAATTGGTCATGTGGTGCCATTACATCACAAAGCTACAGCAGGATGTCTTCTGACATGAGGGCCAATCAGTTGCTTCTTCTAACTCTAGCCCTCTTTAAATAGGAGCCCACTGCTTTCAATGGTGCAGAGTCTATTCCCATTACACCTCCTACTTGCTGTGCAGTCATATTCACAGATAGTTACCTAGTGTGTAATTGCTGATTTCTGGTCCTCCGGTGTAATAATCTTCACCCAGGGCGATTGGTCAAGTGGTGCCATTACATCACAAAGATACAGCAGGATGTCATCTGACAGGAGGGCCAATCAGTTGCCTAGTACGCAATAGGATACATGTATCATGGTATAGAAAAGGGAGCAATGTAGACAGGATGCCCAGCTGAAGACTAGGGTGGTGAGATGAAAGGACCTAGGCCATTATTTGAGACTTATACATTTGTTTGAAGGAGTGGTTGATCATAACATTCTGGAATTCTCTATAGGTTAACTGATATGGATGTGCTAAAATGAAGATGTTAGAATCTGTTATTCATAGTTTTTATTATTCCCACGAACCGTAGCATAAACCTTCCTCTCTTAGCTTATCAGATCACTGAATTGCTATAGTGTACCATAACCTAAAATAATTCTTGTGAGAAGGGTACGCTATCTCTTGGCTGCCAAAGAGATCTTTCTATCCAAGTCCTCATATAGGTGCTATAGTTGTGTAGAATGTACCAGCAAATGAGGCATAGGATTGAAAGAAGTCAGCTAGGTTGAAATCTAAATTGAGATTATAATTTTTAGTGAGCTTTGGATTTTCACAATATTAGATACACCATAGTACTAATGATTGACACTTTATAAAAATCATTTTTTGGTAGTGTTGCATTTCTTTGGAAATATTCAAGTTCTAAAAATTGACTAACAGTGGACTTTTCCATCTGCAGATTATACTGAATGGCCAGCAGAGGCAGTGTTGCAGAGGAATATTTCTCCGCTTGCTGAGAAATAAAAAAAGAAAGCTCATCCTCAGCCTTCTCCATGCCTCGATCAATATATATGGTAAGTCAAAATCTCATTTATTCATTTTGCCATTAATAAAAAGTTCATAGCATCTGATGGCTCTCAGTGCCATTTAGTGGGGTTTTCCGCATATATATAATCTTCTAAGACGGTGGCAATATGGATGACGCTATGGCCATCATGATAGTTTATCAAAGACTTTGACTGTCTATGTGGCTGACAAAATCTTCTTTAGATACTTGTGCAGGCAATCTGTCTTCCGATGTAATTACCATCTTTCAGGCTGGAATGAGGTGTCTTAGGTTAGAGCAATTGACTTACTTTCAGATGGAGGGAAGCTATTTAACCTGTTTCCCTGCTCTCTGTGAGTGGGACTCTGATACTCCAGATGGACTGCTGTTTAGAGACTGTGTTCTTCTAACTCTAGCCCTCTTTAAATAGGAGCCCAATGCTTTCAATGGTGCAGAGTATATTCCCATTACACCTCCTACTTGCTGTGGAGTCATATTCCCAGATACTTACCTAGTGTGTAATTGCTGATGTCTGGTCCTCCGGTGTAATCGTCTCCCAGGGCAATTGGTCATGTGGTGCCATTACATCACAAAGCTACAGCAGGATGTATTCTGACATGAGGGCCAATCAGTTGCTTCTTCTAACTCTAGCCCTCTTTAAATAGGAGCCCACTGCTTTCAATGGTGCAGAGTCTATTCCCATTACACCTCCTACTTGCTGTGCAGTCATATTCACAGATAGTTACCTAGTGTGTAATTGCTGATTTCTGGTCCTCCGGTGTAATAATCTTCACCCAGGGCGATTGGTCAAGTGGTGCCATTACATCACAAAGATACAGCAGGATGTCATCTGACAGGAGGGCCAATCAGTTGCCTAGTACGCAATAGGATACATGTATCATGGTATAGAAAAGGGAGCAATGTAGACAGGATGCCCAGCTGAAGACTAGGGTGGTGAGATGAAAGGACCTAGGCCATTATTTGAGACTTATACATTTGTTTGAAGGAGTGGTTGATCATAACATTCTGGAATTCTCTATAGGTTAACTGATATGGATGTGCTAAAATGAAGATGTTAGAATCTGTTATTCATAGTTTTTATTATTCCCACGAACCGTAGCATAAACCTTCCTCTCTTAGCTTATCAGATCACTGAATTGCTATAGTGTACCATAACCTAAAATAATTCTTGTGAGAAGGGTACGCTATCTCTTGGCTGCCAAAGAGATCTTTCTATCCAAGTCCTCATATAGGTGCTATAGTTGTGTAGAATGTACCAGAAAATGAGGCATAGGATTGAAAGAAGTCAGCTAGGTTGAAATCTAAATTGAGATTATAATTTTAAGTGAGCTTTGGATTTTCACAATATTAGATACACCATAGTACTAATGATTGACACTTTATAAAAATCATTTTTTGGTAGTGTTGCATTTCTTTGGAAATATTCAAGTTCTAAAAATTGACTAACAGTGGACTTTTCCATCTGCAGATTATACTGAATGGCCAGCAGAGGCAGTGTTGCAGAGGAATATTTCTCCGCTTGCTGAGAAAAAAAAAAGAAAGCTCATTCCTCAGCCTTCTCCATGCCTCGATCAATATATATGGTAAGTCAAAATCTCATTTATTCATTTTGCCATTAATAAAAAGTTCATAGCATCTGATGGCTCTCAGTGCCATTTAGTGGGGTTTTCCGCATATATATAATCTTCTAAGACGGTGGCAATATGGATGACGCTATGGCCATCATGATAGTTTATCAAAGACTTTGACTGTCTATGTGGCTGACAAAATCTTCTTTAGATACTTGTGCAGGCAATCTGTCTTCCGATGTAATTACCATCTTTCAGGCTGGAATGAGGTCTCTTAGGTTAGAGCAATTTACTTACTTTCAGATGGAGGGAAGCTATTTAACCTGTTTCCCTGCTCTCTGTGAGTGGGACTCTGATACTCCAGATGGACTGCTGTTTAGAGACTGTGTTCTTCTAACTCTAGCCCTCTTTAAATAGGAGCCCAATGCTTTCAATGGTGCAGAGTATATTCCCATTACACCTCCTACTTGCTGTGGAGTCATATTCCCAGATACTTACCTAGTGTGTAATTGCTGATGTCTGGTCCTCCGGTGTAATCGTCTCCCAGGGCAATTGGTCATGTGGTGCCATTACATCACAAAGCTACAGCAGGATGTCTTCTGACATGAGGGCCAATCAGTTGCTTCTTCTAACTCTAGCCCTCTTTAAATAGGAGCCCACTGCTTTCAATGGTGCAGAGTCTATTCCCATTACACCTCCTACTTGCTCTGCAGTCATATTCACAGATAGTTACCTAGTGTGTAATTGCTGATTTCTGGTCCTCCGGTGTAATAATCTTCACCCAGGGCGATTGGTCAAGTGGTGCCATTACATCACAAAGATACAGCAGGATGTCATCTGACAGGAGGGCCAATCAGTTGCCTAGTACGCAATAGGATACATGTATCATGGTATAGAAAAGGGAGCAATGTAGACAGGATGCCCAGCTGAAGACTAGGGTGGTGAGATGAAAGGACCTAGGCCATTATTTGAGACTTATACATTTGTTTGAAGGAGTGGTTGATCATAACATTCTGGAATTCTCTATAGGTTAACTGATATGGATGTGCTAAAATGAAGATGTTAGAATCTGTTATTCATAGTTTTTATTATTCCCACGAACCGTAGCATAAACCTTCCTCTCTTAGCTTATCAGATCACTGAATTGCTATAGTGTACCATAACCTAAAATAATTCTTGTGAGAAGGGTACGCTATCTCTTGGCTGCCAAAGAGATCTTTCTATCCAAGTCCTCATATAGGTGCTATAGTTGTGTAGAATGTACCAGAAACTGAGGCATAGGATTGAAAGAAGTCAGCTAGGTTGAAATCTAAATTGAGATTATAATTTTAAGTGAGCTTTGGATTTTCACAATATTAGATACACCATAGTACTAATGATTGACACTTTATAAAAATCATTTTTTGGTAGTGTTGCATTTCTTTGGAAATATTCAAGTTCTAAAAATTGACTAACAGTGGACTTTTCCATCTGCAGATTATACTGAATGGCCAGCAGAGGCAGTGTTGCAGAGGAATATTTCTCCGCTTGCTGAGAAAAAAAAAAAGAAAGCTCATTCCTCAGCCTTCTCCATGCCTCGATCAATATATATGGTAAGTCAAAATCTCATTTATTCATTTTGCCATTAATAAAAAGTTCATAGCATCTGATGGCTCTCAGTGCCATTTAGTGGGGTTTTCCGCATATATATAATCTTCTAAGACGGTGGCAATATGGATGACGCTATGGCCATCATGATAGTTTATCAAAGACTTTGACTGTCTATGTGGCTGACAAAATCTTCTTTAGATACTTGTGCAGGCAATCTGTCTTCCGATGTAATTACCATCTTTCAGGCTGGAATGAGGTCTCTTAGGTTAGAGCAATTTACTTACTTTCAGATGGAGGGAAGCTATTTAACCTGTTTCCCTGCTCTCTGTGAGTGGGACTCTGATACTCCAGATGGACTGCTGTTTAGAGACTGTGTTCTTCTAACTCTAGCCCTCTTTAAATAGGAGCCCACTGCTTTCAATGGTGCAGAGTCTATTCCCATTACACCTCCTACTTGCTCTGCAGTCATATTCACAGATAGTTACCTAGTGTGTAATTGCTGATTTCTGGTCCTCCGGTGTAATAATCTTCACCCAGGGCGATTGGTCAAGTGGTGCCATTACATCACAAAGATACAGCAGGATGTCATCTGACAGGAGGGCCAATCAGTTGCCTAGTACGCAATAGGATACATGTATCATGGTATAGAAAAGGGAGCAATGTAGACAGGATGCCCAGCTGAAGACTAGGGTGGTGAGATGAAAGGACCTAGGCCATTATTTGAGACTTATACATTTGTTTGAAGGAGTGGTTGATCATAACATTCTGGAATTCTCTATAGGTTAACTGATATGGATGTGCTAAAATGAAGATGTTAGAATCTGTTATTCATAGTTTTTATTATTCCCACGAACCGTAGCATAAACCTTCCTCTCTTAGCTTATCAGATCACTGAATTGCTATAGTGTACCATAACCTAAAATAATTCTTGTGAGAAGGGTACGCTATCTCTTGGCTGCCAAAGAGATCTTTCTATCCAAGTCCTCATATAGGTGCTATAGTTGTGTAGAATGTACCAGCAAATGAGGCATAGGATTGAAAGAAGTCAGCTAGGTTGAAATCTAAATTGAGATTATAATTTTTAGTGAGCTTTGGATTTTCACAATATTAGATACACCATAGTACTAATGATTGACACTTTATAAAAATCATTTTTTGGTAGTGTTGCATTTCTTTGGAAATATTCAAGTTCTAAAAATTGACTAACAGTGGACTTTTCCATCTGTAGATTATACTGAATGGCCAGCAGAGGCAGTGTTGCTGAGGAATATTTCTCCACTTGCTGAGAAAAAAAAAAAAGAAAGCTCATTCCTCAGCCTTCTCCATGCCTCGATCAATATATATGGTAAGTCAAAATCTCATTTATTCATTTTGCCATTAATAAAAAGTTCATAGCATCTGATGGCTCTCAGTGCCATTTAGTGGGGTTTTCCGCATATATATAATCTTCTAAGACGGTGGCAATATGGATGACGCTATGGCCATCATGATAGTTTATCAAAGACTTTGACTGTCTATGTGGCTGACAAAATCTTCTTTAGATACTTGTGCAGGCAATCTGTCTTCCGATGTAATTACCATCTTTCAGGCTGGAATGAGGTGTCTTAGGTTAGAGCAATTCACTTACTTTCAGATGGAGGGAAGCTATTTAACCTGTTTCCCTGCTCTCTGTGAGTGGGACTCTGATACTCCAGATGGACTGCTGTTTAGAGACTGTGTTCTTCTAACTCTAGCCCTCTTTAAATAGGAGCCCAATGCTTTCAATGGTGCAGAGTATATTCCCATTACACCTCCTACTTGCTGTGGAGTCATATTCCCAGATACTTACCTAGTGTGTAATTGCTGATGTCTGGTCCTCCGGTGTAATCGTCTCCCAGGGCTATTGGTCATGTGGTGCCATTACATCACAAAGCTACAGCAGGATGTCTTCTGACATGAGGGCCAATCAGTTGCTTCTTCTAACTCTAGCCCTCTTTAAATAGGAGCCCACTGCTTTCAATGGTGCAGAGTATATTCCCATTACACCTCCTACTTGCTGTGCAGTCATATTCACAGATAGTTACCTAGTGTGTAATTGCTGATGTCTGGTCCTCCGGTGTAATAATCTTCACCCAGGGCGATTGGTCAAGTGGTGCCATTACATCACAAAGATACAGCAGGATGTCATCTGACAGGAGGGCCAATCAGTTGCCTAGTACGCAATAGGATACATGTATCATGGTATAGAAAAGGGAGCAATGTAGACAGGATGCCCAGCTGAAGACTAGGGTGGTGAGATGAAAGGACCTGGGCCATTATTTGAGACTCATACATTTGTTTGAAGGAGTGGTTGATCATAACATTCTGGAATTCTCTATAGGTTAACTGATATGGATGTGCTAAAATGAAGATGTTAGAATCTGTTATTCATAGTTTTTATTATTCCCACGAACCGTAGCATAAACCTTCCTCCCTTAGCTTATCAGATCACTGAATTGCTATAGTGTACCATAACCTAAAATAATCCTTGTGAGAAGGGTACGCTATCTCTTGGCTGCCAAAGAGATCTTTCTATCCAAGTCCTCATATAGGTGCTATAGTTGTGTAGAATGTACCAGCAAATGAGGCATAGGATTGAAAGAAGTCAGCTAGGTTGAAATCTAAATTGAGATTATAATTTTTAGTGAGCTTTGGATTTTCACAATATTAGATACACCATAGTACTAATGATTGACACTTTATAAAAATCATTTTTTGGTAGTGTTGCATTTCTTTGGAAATATTCAAGTTCTAAAAATTGACTAACAGTGGACTTTTCCATCTGCAGATTATACTGAATGGCCAGCAGAGGCAGTGTTGCAGAGGAATATTTCTCCGCTTGCTGAGAAGAAAAAAAAAAGAAAGCTCATTCCTCAGCCTTCTCCATGCCTCGATCAATATATATGGTAAGTCAAAATCTCATTTATTCATTTTGCCATTAATAAAAAGTTCATAGCATCTGATGGCTCTCAGTGCCATTTAGTGGGGTCTTCCGCATAAATATAATCTTCTAAGACGGTAGCAATATGGATGACGCTATGGCCATCATGATAGTTTATCAAAGACTTTGACTGTCTATGTGGCTGACAAAATCTTCTTTAGATACTTGTGCAGGCAATCTGTCCTCCGAGGTAATTACCATCTTTCAGGCTTGAATGAGGTGTCTAAGGTTAGAGCAATTGACTTACTTTCAGATGGAGTGAAGCTATTTAACCTGTTTCCCTGCTCTCTGTGAGTGGGACTCTGATACTCCAGATGGACTGCTGTTTAGAAACTGTGTTCTTTTAACTCTAGCCCTCTTTAAATAGGAGCCCAATGCTTTCAATGGTGCAGAGTATATTCCCATTACACCTCCTACTTGCTGTGGAGTCATATTCCCAGATACTTACCTAGTGTGTACTTGCTGATGTCTGGTCCTCCGGTGTAATCGTCTCCCAGGGCAATTGTTCATGTGGTGCCATTACATCACAAAGCTACAGCAGGATGTCTTCTGACATGAGGGCCAATCAGTTGTTTCTTCTAACTCTAGCCCTCTTTAAATAGGAGCCCACTGCTTTCAATGGTGCAGAGTCTATTCCCATTACACCTCCTACTTGCTGTGCAGTCATATTCACAGATAGTTACCTAGTGTGTAATTGCTGATTTCTGGTCCTCCGGTGTAATAATCTTCACCCAGGGGGATTGGTCAAGTGGTGCCATTACATCACAAAGATACAGCAGGATGTCATCTGACAGGAGGGCCAATCAGTTGCCTAGTACGCAATAGGATACATGTATCATGGTATAGAAAAGGGAGCAATGTAGACAGGATGCCCAGCTGAAGACTAGGGTGGTGAGATGAAAGGACCTGGGCCATTATTTGAGACTCATACATTTGTTTGAAGGAGTGGTTGATCATAACATTCTGGAATTCTCTATAGGTTAACTGATATGGATGTGCTAAAATGAAGATGTTAGAATCTGTTATTCATAGTTTTTATTATTCCCACGAACCGTAGCATAAACCTTCCTCCCTTAGCTTATCAGATCACTGAATTGCTATAGTGTACCATAACCTAAAATAATCCTTGTGAGAAGGGTACGCTATCTCTTGGCTGCCAAAGAGATCTTTCTATCCAAGTCCTCATATAGGTGCTATAGTTGTGTAGAATGTACCAGCAAATGAGGCATAGGATTGAAAGAAGTCAGCTAGGTTGAAATCTAAATTGAGATTATAATTTTTAGTGAGCTTTGGATTTTCACAATATTAGATACACCATAGTACTAATGATTGACACTTTATAAAAATCATTTTTTGGTAGTGTTGCATTTCTTTGGAAATATTCAAGTTCTAAAAATTGACTAACAGTGGACTTTTCCATCTGCAGATTATACTGAATGGCCAGCAGAGGCAGTGTTGCAGAGGAATATTTCTCCGCTTGCTGAGAAAAAAAAAAAAGAAAGCTCATTCCTCAGCCTTCTCCATGCCTCGATCAATATATATGGTAAGTCAAAATCTCATTTATTCATTTTGCCATTAATAAAAAGTTCATAGCATCTGATGGCTCTCAGTGCCATTTAGTGGGGTCTTCCGCATAAATATAATCTTCTAAGACGGTGGCAATATGGATGACGCTATGGCCATCATGATAGTTTATCAAAGACTTTGACTGTCTATGTGGCTGACAAAATCTTCTTTAGATACTTGTGCAGGCAATCTGTCCTCCGAGGTAATTACCATCTTTCAGGCTTGAATGAGGTGTCTTAGGTTAGAGCAATTGACTTACTTTCAGATGGAGGGAAGCTATTTAACCTGTTTCCCTGCTCTCTGTGAGTGGGACTCTGATACTCCAGATGGACTGCTGTTTAGAAACTGTGTTATTTTAACTCTAGCCCTCTTTAAATAGGAGCCCAATGCTTTCAATGGTGCAGAGTATATTCCCATTACACCTCCTACTTGCTGTGGAGTCATATTCCCAGATACTTACCTAGTGTGTACTTGCTGATGTCTGGTCCTCCGGTGTAATCGTCTCCCAGGGCAATTGGTCATGTGGTGCCATTACATCACAAAGCTACAGCAGGATGTCTTCTGACATGAGGACCAATCAGTTGCTTCTTCTAACTCTAGCCCTCTTTAAATAGGAGCCCACTGCTTTCAATGGTGCAGAGTATATTCCCATTACACCTCCTACTTGCTGTGCAGTCATATTCACAGATAGTTACCTAGTGTGTAATTGCTGATGTCTGGTCCTCCGGTGTAATAACCTTCACCCAGGGCGATTGGTCAAGTGGTGCCATTACATCACAAAGATACAGCAGGATGTCATCTGACAGGAGGGCCAATCAGTTGCCTAGTACGCAATAGGATACATGTATCATGGTATAGAAAAGGGAGCAATGTAGACAGGATGCCCAGCTGAAGACTAGGGTGGTGAGATGAAAGGACCTGGGCCATTATTTGAGACTCATACATTTGTTTGAAGGAGTGGTTGATCATAACATTCTGGAATTCTCTATAGGTTAACTGATATGGATGTGCTAAAATGAAGATGTTAGAATCTGTTATTCATAGTTTTTATTATTCCCACGAACTGTAGCATAAACCTTCCTCCCTTAGCTTATCAGATCACTGAATTGCTATAGTGTACCATAACCTAAAATAATCCTTGTGAGAAGGGTACGCTATCTCTTGGCTGCCAAAGAGATCTTTCTATCCAAGTCCTCATATAGGTGCTATAGTTGTGTAGAATGTACCAGCAAATGAGGCATAGGATTGAAAGAAGTCAGCTAGGTTGAAATCTAAATTGAGATTATAATTTTTAGTGAGCTTTGGATTTTCACAATATTAGATACACCATAGTACTAATGATTGACACTTTATAAAAATCATTTTTTGGTAGTGTTGCATTTCTTTGGAAATATTCAAGTTCTAAAAATTGACTAACAGTGGACTTTTCCATCTGCAGATTATACTGAATGGCCAGCAGAGGCAGTGTTGCAGAGGAATATTTCTCCGCTTGCTGAGAAATAAAAAAAGAAAGCTCATCCTCAGCCTTCTCCATGCCTCGATCAATATATATGGTAAGTCAAAATCTCATTTATTCATTTTGCCATTAATAAAAAGTTCATAGCATCTGATGGCTCTCAGTGCCATTTAGTGGGGTTTTCCGCATATATATAATCTTCTAAGACGGTGGCAATATGGATGACGCTATGGCCATCATGATAGTTTATCAAAGACTTTGACTGTCTATGTGGCTGACAAAATCTTCTTTAGATACTTGTGCAGGCAATCTGTCTTCCGATGTAATTACCATCTTTCAGGCTGGAATGAGGTGTCTTAGGTTAGAGCAATTGACTTACTTTCAGATGGAGGGAAGCTATTTAACCTGTTTCCCTGCTCTCTGTGAGTGGGACTCTGATACTCCAGATGGACTGCTGTTTAGAGACTGTGTTCTTCTAACTCTAGCCCTCTTTAAATAGGAGCCCAATGCTTTCAATGGTGCAGAGTATATTCCCATTACACCTCCTACTTGCTGTGGAGTCATATTCCCAGATACTTACCTAGTGTGTAATTGCTGATGTCTGGTCCTCCGGTGTAATCGTCTCCCAGGGCAATTGGTCATGTGGTGCCATTACATCACAAAGCTACAGCAGGATGTATTCTGACATGAGGGCCAATCAGTTGCTTCTTCTAACTCTAGCCCTCTTTAAATAGGAGCCCACTGCTTTCAATGGTGCAGAGTCTATTCCCATTACACCTCCTACTTGCTGTGCAGTCATATTCACAGATAGTTACCTAGTGTGTAATTGCTGATTTCTGGTCCTCCGGTGTAATAATCTTCACCCAGGGCGATTGGTCAAGTGGTGCCATTACATCACAAAGATACAGCAGGATGTCATCTGACAGGAGGGCCAATCAGTTGCCTAGTACGCAATAGGATACATGTATCATGGTATAGAAAAGGGAGCAATGTAGACAGGATGCCCAGCTGAAGACTAGGGTGGTGAGATGAAAGGACCTAGGCCATTATTTGAGACTTATACATTTGTTTGAAGGAGTGGTTGATCATAACATTCTGGAATTCTCTATAGGTTAACTGATATGGATGTGCTAAAATGAAGATGTTAGAATCTGTTATTCATAGTTTTTATTATTCCCACGAACCGTAGCATAAACCTTCCTCTCTTAGCTTATCAGATCACTGAATTGCTATAGTGTACCATAACCTAAAATAATTCTTGTGAGAAGGGTACGCTATCTCTTGGCTGCCAAAGAGATCTTTCTATCCAAGTCCTCATATAGGTGCTATAGTTGTGTAGAATGTACCAGAAAATGAGGCATAGGATTGAAAGAAGTCAGCTAGGTTGAAATCTAAATTGAGATTATAATTTTAAGTGAGCTTTGGATTTTCACAATATTAGATACACCATAGTACTAATGATTGACACTTTATAAAAATCATTTTTTGGTAGTGTTGCATTTCTTTGGAAATATTCAAGTTCTAAAAATTGACTAACAGTGGACTTTTCCATCTGCAGATTATACTGAATGGCCAGCAGAGGCAGTGTTGCAGAGGAATATTTCTCCGCTTGCTGAGAAAAAAAAAAGAAAGCTCATTCCTCAGCCTTCTCCATGCCTCGATCAATATATATGGTAAGTCAAAATCTCATTTATTCATTTTGCCATTAATAAAAAGTTCATAGCATCTGATGGCTCTCAGTGCCATTTAGTGGGGTTTTCCGCATATATATAATCTTCTAAGACGGTGGCAATATGGATGACGCTATGGCCATCATGATAGTTTATCAAAGACTTTGACTGTCTATGTGGCTGACAAAATCTTCTTTAGATACTTGTGCAGGCAATCTGTCTTCCGATGTAATTACCATCTTTCAGGCTGGAATGAGGTCTCTTAGGTTAGAGCAATTTACTTACTTTCAGATGGAGGGAAGCTATTTAACCTGTTTCCCTGCTCTCTGTGAGTGGGACTCTGATACTCCAGATGGACTGCTGTTTAGAGACTGTGTTCTTCTAACTCTAGCCCTCTTTAAATAGGAGCCCAATGCTTTCAATGGTGCAGAGTATATTCCCATTACACCTCCTACTTGCTGTGGAGTCATATTCCCAGATACTTACCTAGTGTGTAATTGCTGATGTCTGGTCCTCCGGTGTAATCGTCTCCCAGGGCAATTGGTCATGTGGTGCCATTACATCACAAAGCTACAGCAGGATGTCTTCTGACATGAGGGCCAATCAGTTGCTTCTTCTAACTCTAGCCCTCTTTAAATAGGAGCCCACTGCTTTCAATGGTGCAGAGTCTATTCCCATTACACCTCCTACTTGCTCTGCAGTCATATTCACAGATAGTTACCTAGTGTGTAATTGCTGATTTCTGGTCCTCCGGTGTAATAATCTTCACCCAGGGCGATTGGTCAAGTGGTGCCATTACATCACAAAGATACAGCAGGATGTCATCTGACAGGAGGGCCAATCAGTTGCCTAGTACGCAATAGGATACATGTATCATGGTATAGAAAAGGGAGCAATGTAGACAGGATGCCCAGCTGAAGACTAGGGTGGTGAGATGAAAGGACCTAGGCCATTATTTGAGACTTATACATTTGTTTGAAGGAGTGGTTGATCATAACATTCTGGAATTCTCTATAGGTTAACTGATATGGATGTGCTAAAATGAAGATGTTAGAATCTGTTATTCATAGTTTTTATTATTCCCACGAACCGTAGCATAAACCTTCCTCTCTTAGCTTATCAGATCACTGAATTGCTATAGTGTACCATAACCTAAAATAATTCTTGTGAGAAGGGTACGCTATCTCTTGGCTGCCAAAGAGATCTTTCTATCCAAGTCCTCATATAGGTGCTATAGTTGTGTAGAATGTACCAGAAAATGAGGCATAGGATTGAAAGAAGTCAGCTAGGTTGAAATCTAAATTGAGATTATAATTTTAAGTGAGCTTTGGATTTTCACAATATTAGATACACCATAGTACTAATGATTGACACTTTATAAAAATCATTTTTTGGTAGTGTTGCATTTCTTTGGAAATATTCAAGTTCTAAAAATTGACTAACAGTGGACTTTTCCATCTGCAGATTATACTGAATGGCCAGCAGAGGCAGTGTTGCAGAGGAATATTTCTCCGCTTGCTGAGAAAAAAAAAAAGAAAGCTCATTCCTCAGCCTTCTCCATGCCTCGATCAATATATATGGTAAGTCAAAATCTCATTTATTCATTTTGCCATTAATAAAAAGTTCATAGCATCTGATGGCTCTCAGTGCCATTTAGTGGGGTTTTCCGCATATATATAATCTTCTAAGACGGTGGCAATATGGATGACGCTATGGCCATCATGATAGTTTATCAAAGACTTTGACTGTCTATGTGGCTGACAAAATCTTCTTTAGATACTTGTGCAGGCAATCTGTCTTCCGATGTAATTACCATCTTTCAGGCTGGAATGAGGTCTCTTAGGTTAGAGCAATTTACTTACTTTCAGATGGAGGGAAGCTATTTAACCTGTTTCCCTGCTCTCTGTGAGTGGGACTCTGATACTCCAGATGGACTGCTGTTTAGAGACTGTGTTCTTCTAACTCTAGCCCTCTTTAAATAGGAGCCCACTGCTTTCAATGGTGCAGAGTCTATTCCCATTACACCTCCTACTTGCTCTGCAGTCATATTCACAGATAGTTACCTAGTGTGTAATTGCTGATTTCTGGTCCTCCGGTGTAATAATCTTCACCCAGGGCGATTGGTCAAGTGGTGCCATTACATCACAAAGATACAGCAGGATGTCATCTGACAGGAGGGCCAATCAGTTGCCTAGTACGCAATAGGATACATGTATCATGGTATAGAAAAGGGAGCAATGTAGACAGGATGCCCAGCTGAAGACTAGGGTGGTGAGATGAAAGGACCTAGGCCATTATTTGAGACTTATACATTTGTTTGAAGGAGTGGTTGATCATAACATTCTGGAATTCTCTATAGGTTAACTGATATGGATGTGCTAAAATGAAGATGTTAGAATCTGTTATTCATAGTTTTTATTATTCCCACGAACCGTAGCATAAACCTTCCTCTCTTAGCTTATCAGATCACTGAATTGCTATAGTGTACCATAACCTAAAATAATTCTTGTGAGAAGGGTACGCTATCTCTTGGCTGCCAAAGAGATCTTTCTATCCAAGTCCTCATATAGGTGCTATAGTTGTGTAGAATGTACCAGCAAATGAGGCATAGGATTGAAAGAAGTCAGCTAGGTTGAAATCTAAATTGAGATTATAATTTTTAGTGAGCTTTGGATTTTCACAATATTAGATACACCATAGTACTAATGATTGACACTTTATAAAAATCATTTTTTGGTAGTGTTGCATTTCTTTGGAAATATTCAAGTTCTAAAAATTGACTAACAGTGGACTTTTCCATCTGTAGATTATACTGAATGGCCAGCAGAGGCAGTGTTGCTGAGGAATATTTCTCCACTTGCTGAGAAAAAAAAAAAAGAAAGCTCATTCCTCAGCCTTCTCCATGCCTCGATCAATATATATGGTAAGTCAAAATCTCATTTATTCATTTTGCCATTAATAAAAAGTTCATAGCATCTGATGGCTCTCAGTGCCATTTAGTGGGGTTTTCCGCATATATATAATCTTCTAAGACGGTGGCAATATGGATGACGCTATGGCCATCATGATAGTTTATCAAAGACTTTGACTGTCTATGTGGCTGACAAAATCTTCTTTAGATACTTGTGCAGGCAATCTGTCTTCCGATGTAATTACCATCTTTCAGGCTGGAATGAGGTGTCTTAGGTTAGAGCAATTCACTTACTTTCAGATGGAGGGAAGCTATTTAACCTGTTTCCCTGCTCTCTGTGAGTGGGACTCTGATACTCCAGATGGACTGCTGTTTAGAGACTGTGTTCTTCTAACTCTAGCCCTCTTTAAATAGGAGCCCAATGCTTTCAATGGTGCAGAGTATATTCCCATTACACCTCCTACTTGCTGTGGAGTCATATTCCCAGATACTTACCTAGTGTGTAATTGCTGATGTCTGGTCCTCCGGTGTAATCGTCTCCCAGGGCTATTGGTCATGTGGTGCCATTACATCACAAAGCTACAGCAGGATGTCTTCTGACATGAGGGCCAATCAGTTGCTTCTTCTAACTCTAGCCCTCTTTAAATAGGAGCCCACTGCTTTCAATGGTGCAGAGTATATTCCCATTACACCTCCTACTTGCTGTGCAGTCATATTCACAGATAGTTACCTAGTGTGTAATTGCTGATGTCTGGTCCTCCGGTGTAATAATCTTCACCCAGGGCGATTGGTCAAGTGGTGCCATTACATCACAAAGATACAGCAGGATGTCATCTGACAGGAGGGCCAATCAGTTGCCTAGTACGCAATAGGATACATGTATCATGGTATAGAAAAGGGAGCAATGTAGACAGGATGCCCAGCTGAAGACTAGGGTGGTGAGATGAAAGGACCTGGGCCATTATTTGAGACTCATACATTTGTTTGAAGGAGTGGTTGATCATAACATTCTGGAATTCTCTATAGGTTAACTGATATGGATGTGCTAAAATGAAGATGTTAGAATCTGTTATTCATAGTTTTTATTATTCCCACGAACCGTAGCATAAACCTTCCTCCCTTAGCTTATCAGATCACTGAATTGCTATAGTGTACCATAACCTAAAATAATCCTTGTGAGAAGGGTACGCTATCTCTTGGCTGCCAAAGAGATCTTTCTATCCAAGTCCTCATATAGGTGCTATAGTTGTGTAGAATGTACCAGCAAATGAGGCATAGGATTGAAAGAAGTCAGCTAGGTTGAAATCTAAATTGAGATTATAATTTTTAGTGAGCTTTGGATTTTCACAATATTAGATACACCATAGTACTAATGATTGACACTTTATAAAAATCATTTTTTGGTAGTGTTGCATTTCTTTGGAAATATTCAAGTTCTAAAAATTGACTAACAGTGGACTTTTCCATCTGCAGATTATACTGAATGGCCAGCAGAGGCAGTGTTGCAGAGGAATATTTCTCCGCTTGCTGAGAAGAAAAAAAAAAGAAAGCTCATTCCTCAGCCTTCTCCATGCCTCGATCAATATATATGGTAAGTCAAAATCTCATTTATTCATTTTGCCATTAATAAAAAGTTCATAGCATCTGATGGCTCTCAGTGCCATTTAGTGGGGTCTTCCGCATAAATATAATCTTCTAAGACGGTAGCAATATGGATGACGCTATGGCCATCATGATAGTTTATCAAAGACTTTGACTGTCTATGTGGCTGACAAAATCTTCTTTAGATACTTGTGCAGGCAATCTGTCCTCCGAGGTAATTACCATCTTTCAGGCTTGAATGAGGTGTCTAAGGTTAGAGCAATTGACTTACTTTCAGATGGAGTGAAGCTATTTAACCTGTTTCCCTGCTCTCTGTGAGTGGGACTCTGATACTCCAGATGGACTGCTGTTTAGAAACTGTGTTCTTTTAACTCTAGCCCTCTTTAAATAGGAGCCCAATGCTTTCAATGGTGCAGAGTATATTCCCATTACACCTCCTACTTGCTGTGGAGTCATATTCCCAGATACTTACCTAGTGTGTACTTGCTGATGTCTGGTCCTCCGGTGTAATCGTCTCCCAGGGCAATTGTTCATGTGGTGCCATTACATCACAAAGCTACAGCAGGATGTCTTCTGACATGAGGGCCAATCAGTTGTTTCTTCTAACTCTAGCCCTCTTTAAATAGGAGCCCACTGCTTTCAATGGTGCAGAGTCTATTCCCATTACACCTCCTACTTGCTGTGCAGTCATATTCACAGATAGTTACCTAGTGTGTAATTGCTGATTTCTGGTCCTCCGGTGTAATAATCTTCACCCAGGGGGATTGGTCAAGTGGTGCCATTACATCACAAAGATACAGCAGGATGTCATCTGACAGGAGGGCCAATCAGTTGCCTAGTACGCAATAGGATACATGTATCATGGTATAGAAAAGGGAGCAATGTAGACAGGATGCCCAGCTGAAGACTAGGGTGGTGAGATGAAAGGACCTGGGCCATTATTTGAGACTCATACATTTGTTTGAAGGAGTGGTTGATCATAACATTCTGGAATTCTCTATAGGTTAACTGATATGGATGTGCTAAAATGAAGATGTTAGAATCTGTTATTCATAGTTTTTATTATTCCCACGAACCGTAGCATAAACCTTCCTCCCTTAGCTTATCAGATCACTGAATTGCTATAGTGTACCATAACCTAAAATAATCCTTGTGAGAAGGGTACGCTATCTCTTGGCTGCCAAAGAGATCTTTCTATCCAAGTCCTCATATAGGTGCTATAGTTGTGTAGAATGTACCAGCAAATGAGGCATAGGATTGAAAGAAGTCAGCTAGGTTGAAATCTAAATTGAGATTATAATTTTTAGTGAGCTTTGGATTTTCACAATATTAGATACACCATAGTACTAATGATTGACACTTTATAAAAATCATTTTTTGGTAGTGTTGCATTTCTTTGGAAATATTCAAGTTCTAAAAATTGACTAACAGTGGACTTTTCCATCTGCAGATTATACTGAATGGCCAGCAGAGGCAGTGTTGCAGAGGAATATTTCTCCGCTTGCTGAGAAAAAAAAAAAAGAAAGCTCATTCCTCAGCCTTCTCCATGCCTCGATCAATATATATGGTAAGTCAAAATCTCATTTATTCATTTTGCCATTAATAAAAAGTTCATAGCATCTGATGGCTCTCAGTGCCATTTAGTGGGGTCTTCCGCATAAATATAATCTTCTAAGACGGTGGCAATATGGATGACGCTATGGCCATCATGATAGTTTATCAAAGACTTTGACTGTCTATGTGGCTGACAAAATCTTCTTTAGATACTTGTGCAGGCAATCTGTCCTCCGAGGTAATTACCATCTTTCAGGCTTGAATGAGGTGTCTTAGGTTAGAGCAATTGACTTACTTTCAGATGGAGGGAAGCTATTTAACCTGTTTCCCTGCTCTCTGTGAGTGGGACTCTGATACTCCAGATGGACTGCTGTTTAGAAACTGTGTTATTTTAACTCTAGCCCTCTTTAAATAGGAGCCCAATGCTTTCAATGGTGCAGAGTATATTCCCATTACACCTCCTACTTGCTGTGGAGTCATATTCCCAGATACTTACCTAGTGTGTACTTGCTGATGTCTGGTCCTCCGGTGTAATCGTCTCCCAGGGCAATTGGTCATGTGGTGCCATTACATCACAAAGCTACAGCAGGATGTCTTCTGACATGAGGACCAATCAGTTGCTTCTTCTAACTCTAGCCCTCTTTAAATAGGAGCCCACTGCTTTCAATGGTGCAGAGTATATTCCCATTACACCTCCTACTTGCTGTGCAGTCATATTCACAGATAGTTACCTAGTGTGTAATTGCTGATGTCTGGTCCTCCGGTGTAATAACCTTCACCCAGGGCGATTGGTCAAGTGGTGCCATTACATCACAAAGATACAGCAGGATGTCATCTGACAGGAGGGCCAATCAGTTGCCTAGTACGCAATAGGATACATGTATCATGGTATAGAAAAGGGAGCAATGTAGACAGGATGCCCAGCTGAAGACTAGGGTGGTGAGATGAAAGGACCTGGGCCATTATTTGAGACTCATACATTTGTTTGAAGGAGTGGTTGATCATAACATTCTGGAATTCTCTATAGGTTAACTGATATGGATGTGCTAAAATGAAGATGTTAGAATCTGTTATTCATAGTTTTTATTATTCCCACGAACTGTAGCATAAACCTTCCTCCCTTAGCTTATCAGATCACTGAATTGCTATAGTGTACCATAACCTAAAATAATCCTTGTGAGAAGGGTACGCTATCTCTTGGCTGCCAAAGAGATCTTTCTATCCAAGTCCTCATATAGGTGCTATAGTTGTGTAGAATGTACCAGCAAATGAGGCATAGGATTGAAAGAAGTCAGCTAGGTTGAAATCTAAATTGAGATTATAATTTTTAGTGAGCTTTGGATTTTCACAATATTAGATACACCATAGTACTAATGATTGACACTTTATAAAAATCATTTTTTGGTAGTGTTGCATTTCTTTGGAAATATTCAAGTTCTAAAAATTGACTAACAGTGGACTTTTCCATCTGCAGATTATACTGAATGGCCAGCAGAGGCAGTGTTGCAGAGGAATATTTCTCCGCTTGCTGAGAAATAAAAAAAGAAAGCTCATCCTCAGCCTTCTCCATGCCTCGATCAATATATATGGTAAGTCAAAATCTCATTTATTCATTTTGCCATTAATAAAAAGTTCATAGCATCTGATGGCTCTCAGTGCCATTTAGTGGGGTTTTCCGCATATATATAATCTTCTAAGACGGTGGCAATATGGATGACGCTATGGCCATCATGATAGTTTATCAAAGACTTTGACTGTCTATGTGGCTGACAAAATCTTCTTTAGATACTTGTGCAGGCAATCTGTCTTCCGATGTAATTACCATCTTTCAGGCTGGAATGAGGTGTCTTAGGTTAGAGCAATTGACTTACTTTCAGATGGAGGGAAGCTATTTAACCTGTTTCCCTGCTCTCTGTGAGTGGGACTCTGATACTCCAGATGGACTGCTGTTTAGAGACTGTGTTCTTCTAACTCTAGCCCTCTTTAAATAGGAGCCCAATGCTTTCAATGGTGCAGAGTATATTCCCATTACACCTCCTACTTGCTGTGCAGTCATATTCCCAGATACTTACCTAGTGTGTAATTGCTGATGTCTGGTCCTCCGGTGTAATCGTCTCCCAGGGCAATTGGTCATGTGGTGCCATTACATCACAAAGCTACAGCAGGATGTCTTCTGACATGAGGGCCAATCAGTTGCTTCTTCTAACTCTAGCCCTCTTTAAATAGGAGCCCACTGCTTTCAATGGTGCAGAGTCTATTCCCATTACACCTCCTACTTGCTGTGCAGTCATATTCACAGATAGTTACCTAGTGTGTAATTGCTGATTTCTGGTCCTCCGGTGTAATAATCTTCACCCAGGGCGATTGGTCAAGTGGTGCCATTACATCACAAAGATACAGCAGGATGTCATCTGACAGGAGGGCCAATCAGTTGCCTAGTACGCAATAGGATACATGTATCATGGTATAGAAAAGGGAGCAATGTAGACAGGATGCCCAGCTGAAGACTAGGGTGGTGAGATGAAAGGACCTAGGCCATTATTTGAGACTTATACATTTGTTTGAAGGAGTGGTTGATCATAACATTCTGGAATTCTCTATAGGTTAACTGATATGGATGTGCTAAAATGAAGATGTTAGAATCTGTTATTCATAGTTTTTATTATTCCCACGAACCGTAGCATAAACCTTCCTCTCTTAGCTTATCAGATCACTGAATTGCTATAGTGTACCATAACCTAAAATAATTCTTGTGAGAAGGGTACGCTATCTCTTGGCTGCCAAAGAGATCTTTCTATCCAAGTCCTCATATAGGTGCTATAGTTGTGTAGAATGTACCAGCAAATGAGGCATAGGATTGAAAGAAGTCAGCTAGGTTGAAATCTAAATTGAGATTATAATTTTTAGTGAGCTTTGGATTTTCACAATATTAGATACACCATAGTACTAATGATTGACACTTTATAAAAATCATTTTTTGGTAGTGTTGCATTTCTTTGGAAATATTCAAGTTCTAAAAATTGACTAACAGTGGACTTTTCCATCTGCAGATTATACTGAATGGCCAGCAGAGGCAGTGTTGCAGAGGAATATTTCTCCGCTTGCTGAGAAATAAAAAAAGAAAGCTCATCCTCAGCCTTCTCCATGCCTCGATCAATATATATGGTAAGTCAAAATCTCATTTATTCATTTTGCCATTAATAAAAAGTTCATAGCATCTGATGGCTCTCAGTGCCATTTAGTGGGGTTTTCCGCATATATATAATCTTCTAAGACGGTGGCAATATGGATGACGCTATGGCCATCATGATAGTTTATCAAAGACTTTGACTGTCTATGTGGCTGACAAAATCTTCTTTAGATACTTGTGCAGGCAATCTGTCTTCCGATGTAATTACCATCTTTCAGGCTGGAATGAGGTGTCTTAGGTTAGAGCAATTGACTTACTTTCAGATGGAGGGAAGCTATTTAACCTGTTTCCCTGCTCTCTGTGAGTGGGACTCTGATACTCCAGATGGACTGCTGTTTAGAGACTGTGTTCTTCTAACTCTAGCCCTCTTTAAATAGGAGCCCAATGCTTTCAATGGTGCAGAGTATATTCCCATTACACCTCCTACTTGCTGTGGAGTCATATTCCCAGATACTTACCTAGTGTGTAATTGCTGATGTCTGGTCCTCCGGTGTAATCGTCTCCCAGGGCAATTGGTCATGTGGTGCCATTACATCACAAAGCTACAGCAGGATGTATTCTGACATGAGGGCCAATCAGTTGCTTCTTCTAACTCTAGCCCTCTTTAAATAGGAGCCCACTGCTTTCAATGGTGCAGAGTCTATTCCCATTACACCTCCTACTTGCTGTGCAGTCATATTCACAGATAGTTACCTAGTGTGTAATTGCTGATTTCTGGTCCTCCGGTGTAATAATCTTCACCCAGGGCGATTGGTCAAGTGGTGCCATTACATCACAAAGATACAGCAGGATGTCATCTGACAGGAGGGCCAATCAGTTGCCTAGTACGCAATAGGATACATGTATCATGGTATAGAAAAGGGAGCAATGTAGACAGGATGCCCAGCTGAAGACTAGGGTGGTGAGATGAAAGGACCTAGGCCATTATTTGAGACTTATACATTTGTTTGAAGGAGTGGTTGATCATAACATTCTGGAATTCTCTATAGGTTAACTGATATGGATGTGCTAAAATGAAGATGTTAGAATCTGTTATTCATAGTTTTTATTATTCCCACGAACCGTAGCATAAACCTTCCTCTCTTAGCTTATCAGATCACTGAATTGCTATAGTGTACCATAACCTAAAATAATTCTTGTGAGAAGGGTACGCTATCTCTTGGCTGCCAAAGAGATCTTTCTATCCAAGTCCTCATATAGGTGCTATAGTTGTGTAGAATGTACCAGAAAATGAGGCATAGGATTGAAAGAAGTCAGCTAGGTTGAAATCTAAATTGAGATTATAATTTTAAGTGAGCTTTGGATTTTCACAATATTAGATACACCATAGTACTAATGATTGACACTTTATAAAAATCATTTTTTGGTAGTGTTGCATTTCTTTGGAAATATTCAAGTTCTAAAAATTGACTAACAGTGGACTTTTCCATCTGCAGATTATACTGAATGGCCAGCAGAGGCAGTGTTGCAGAGGAATATTTCTCCGCTTGCTGAGAAAAAAAAAAGAAAGCTCATTCCTCAGCCTTCTCCATGCCTCGATCAATATATATGGTAAGTCAAAATCTCATTTATTCATTTTGCCATTAATAAAAAGTTCATAGCATCTGATGGCTCTCAGTGCCATTTAGTGGGGTTTTCCGCATATATATAATCTTCTAAGACGGTGGCAATATGGATGACGCTATGGCCATCATGATAGTTTATCAAAGACTTTGACTGTCTATGTGGCTGACAAAATCTTCTTTAGATACTTGTGCAGGCAATCTGTCTTCCGATGTAATTACCATCTTTCAGGCTGGAATGAGGTCTCTTAGGTTAGAGCAATTTACTTACTTTCAGATGGAGGGAAGCTATTTAACCTGTTTCCCTGCTCTCTGTGAGTGGGACTCTGATACTCCAGATGGACTGCTGTTTAGAGACTGTGTTCTTCTAACTCTAGCCCTCTTTAAATAGGAGCCCAATGCTTTCAATGGTGCAGAGTATATTCCCATTACACCTCCTACTTGCTGTGGAGTCATATTCCCAGATACTTACCTAGTGTGTAATTGCTGATGTCTGGTCCTCCGGTGTAATCGTCTCCCAGGGCAATTGGTCATGTGGTGCCATTACATCACAAAGCTACAGCAGGATGTCTTCTGACATGAGGGCCAATCAGTTGCTTCTTCTAACTCTAGCCCTCTTTAAATAGGAGCCCACTGCTTTCAATGGTGCAGAGTCTATTCCCATTACACCTCCTACTTGCTCTGCAGTCATATTCACAGATAGTTACCTAGTGTGTAATTGCTGATTTCTGGTCCTCCGGTGTAATAATCTTCACCCAGGGCGATTGGTCAAGTGGTGCCATTACATCACAAAGATACAGCAGGATGTCATCTGACAGGAGGGCCAATCAGTTGCCTAGTACGCAATAGGATACATGTATCATGGTATAGAAAAGGGAGCAATGTAGACAGGATGCCCAGCTGAAGACTAGGGTGGTGAGATGAAAGGACCTAGGCCATTATTTGAGACTTATACATTTGTTTGAAGGAGTGGTTGATCATAACATTCTGGAATTCTCTATAGGTTAACTGATATGGATGTGCTAAAATGAAGATGTTAGAATCTGTTATTCATAGTTTTTATTATTCCCACGAACCGTAGCATAAACCTTCCTCTCTTAGCTTATCAGATCACTGAATTGCTATAGTGTACCATAACCTAAAATAATTCTTGTGAGAAGGGTACGCTATCTCTTGGCTGCCAAAGAGATCTTTCTATCCAAGTCCTCATATAGGTGCTATAGTTGTGTAGAATGTACCAGAAAATGAGGCATAGGATTGAAAGAAGTCAGCTAGGTTGAAATCTAAATTGAGATTATAATTTTAAGTGAGCTTTGGATTTTCACAATATTAGATACACCATAGTACTAATGATTGACACTTTATAAAAATCATTTTTTGGTAGTGTTGCATTTCTTTGGAAATATTCAAGTTCTAAAAATTGACTAACAGTGGACTTTTCCATCTGCAGATTATACTGAATGGCCAGCAGAGGCAGTGTTGCAGAGGAATATTTCTCCGCTTGCTGAGAAAAAAAAAAAGAAAGCTCATTCCTCAGCCTTCTCCATGCCTCGATCAATATATATGGTAAGTCAAAATCTCATTTATTCATTTTGCCATTAATAAAAAGTTCATAGCATCTGATGGCTCTCAGTGCCATTTAGTGGGGTTTTCCGCATATATATAATCTTCTAAGACGGTGGCAATATGGATGACGCTATGGCCATCATGATAGTTTATCAAAGACTTTGACTGTCTATGTGGCTGACAAAATCTTCTTTAGATACTTGTGCAGGCAATCTGTCTTCCGATGTAATTACCATCTTTCAGGCTGGAATGAGGTCTCTTAGGTTAGAGCAATTTACTTACTTTCAGATGGAGGGAAGCTATTTAACCTGTTTCCCTGCTCTCTGTGAGTGGGACTCTGATACTCCAGATGGACTGCTGTTTAGAGACTGTGTTCTTCTAACTCTAGCCCTCTTTAAATAGGAGCCCACTGCTTTCAATGGTGCAGAGTCTATTCCCATTACACCTCCTACTTGCTCTGCAGTCATATTCACAGATAGTTACCTAGTGTGTAATTGCTGATTTCTGGTCCTCCGGTGTAATAATCTTCACCCAGGGCGATTGGTCAAGTGGTGCCATTACATCACAAAGATACAGCAGGATGTCATCTGACAGGAGGGCCAATCAGTTGCCTAGTACGCAATAGGATACATGTATCATGGTATAGAAAAGGGAGCAATGTAGACAGGATGCCCAGCTGAAGACTAGGGTGGTGAGATGAAAGGACCTAGGCCATTATTTGAGACTTATACATTTGTTTGAAGGAGTGGTTGATCATAACATTCTGGAATTCTCTATAGGTTAACTGATATGGATGTGCTAAAATGAAGATGTTAGAATCTGTTATTCATAGTTTTTATTATTCCCACGAACCGTAGCATAAACCTTCCTCTCTTAGCTTATCAGATCACTGAATTGCTATAGTGTACCATAACCTAAAATAATTCTTGTGAGAAGGGTACGCTATCTCTTGGCTGCCAAAGAGATCTTTCTATCCAAGTCCTCATATAGGTGCTATAGTTGTGTAGAATGTACCAGCAAATGAGGCATAGGATTGAAAGAAGTCAGCTAGGTTGAAATCTAAATTGAGATTATAATTTTTAGTGAGCTTTGGATTTTCACAATATTAGATACACCATAGTACTAATGATTGACACTTTATAAAAATCATTTTTTGGTAGTGTTGCATTTCTTTGGAAATATTCAAGTTCTAAAAATTGACTAACAGTGGACTTTTCCATCTGTAGATTATACTGAATGGCCAGCAGAGGCAGTGTTGCTGAGGAATATTTCTCCACTTGCTGAGAAAAAAAAAAAAGAAAGCTCATTCCTCAGCCTTCTCCATGCCTCGATCAATATATATGGTAAGTCAAAATCTCATTTATTCATTTTGCCATTAATAAAAAGTTCATAGCATCTGATGGCTCTCAGTGCCATTTAGTGGGGTTTTCCGCATATATATAATCTTCTAAGACGGTGGCAATATGGATGACGCTATGGCCATCATGATAGTTTATCAAA
This sequence comes from Lissotriton helveticus, assembly GCF_964261635.1. NCBI lineage: Eukaryota > Metazoa > Chordata > Amphibia > Caudata > Salamandridae > Lissotriton > Lissotriton helveticus. The sequence continues at coordinate 1,331,176,048 of NC_136061.1, read as the reverse complement.
GACTTTGACTGTCTATGTGGCTGACAAAATCTTCTTTAGATACTTGTGCAGGCAATCTGTCTTCCGATGTAATTACCATCTTTCAGGCTGGAATGAGGTGTCTTAGGTTAGAGCAATTCACTTACTTTCAGATGGAGGGAAGCTATTTAACCTGTTTCCCTGCTCTCTGTGAGTGGGACTCTGATACTCCAGATGGACTGCTGTTTAGAGACTGTGTTCTTCTAACTCTAGCCCTCTTTAAATAGGAGCCCAATGCTTTCAATGGTGCAGAGTATATTCCCATTACACCTCCTACTTGCTGTGGAGTCATATTCCCAGATACTTACCTAGTGTGTAATTGCTGATGTCTGGTCCTCCGGTGTAATCGTCTCCCAGGGCTATTGGTCATGTGGTGCCATTACATCACAAAGCTACAGCAGGATGTCTTCTGACATGAGGGCCAATCAGTTGCTTCTTCTAACTCTAGCCCTCTTTAAATAGGAGCCCACTGCTTTCAATGGTGCAGAGTATATTCCCATTACACCTCCTACTTGCTGTGCAGTCATATTCACAGATAGTTACCTAGTGTGTAATTGCTGATGTCTGGTCCTCCGGTGTAATAATCTTCACCCAGGGCGATTGGTCAAGTGGTGCCATTACATCACAAAGATACAGCAGGATGTCATCTGACAGGAGGGCCAATCAGTTGCCTAGTACGCAATAGGATACATGTATCATGGTATAGAAAAGGGAGCAATGTAGACAGGATGCCCAGCTGAAGACTAGGGTGGTGAGATGAAAGGACCTGGGCCATTATTTGAGACTCATACATTTGTTTGAAGGAGTGGTTGATCATAACATTCTGGAATTCTCTATAGGTTAACTGATATGGATGTGCTAAAATGAAGATGTTAGAATCTGTTATTCATAGTTTTTATTATTCCCACGAACCGTAGCATAAACCTTCCTCCCTTAGCTTATCAGATCACTGAATTGCTATAGTGTACCATAACCTAAAATAATCCTTGTGAGAAGGGTACGCTATCTCTTGGCTGCCAAAGAGATCTTTCTATCCAAGTCCTCATATAGGTGCTATAGTTGTGTAGAATGTACCAGCAAATGAGGCATAGGATTGAAAGAAGTCAGCTAGGTTGAAATCTAAATTGAGATTATAATTTTTAGTGAGCTTTGGATTTTCACAATATTAGATACACCATAGTACTAATGATTGACACTTTATAAAAATCATTTTTTGGTAGTGTTGCATTTCTTTGGAAATATTCAAGTTCTAAAAATTGACTAACAGTGGACTTTTCCATCTGCAGATTATACTGAATGGCCAGCAGAGGCAGTGTTGCAGAGGAATATTTCTCCGCTTGCTGAGAAGAAAAAAAAAAGAAAGCTCATTCCTCAGCCTTCTCCATGCCTCGATCAATATATATGGTAAGTCAAAATCTCATTTATTCATTTTGCCATTAATAAAAAGTTCATAGCATCTGATGGCTCTCAGTGCCATTTAGTGGGGTCTTCCGCATAAATATAATCTTCTAAGACGGTAGCAATATGGATGACGCTATGGCCATCATGATAGTTTATCAAAGACTTTGACTGTCTATGTGGCTGACAAAATCTTCTTTAGATACTTGTGCAGGCAATCTGTCCTCCGAGGTAATTACCATCTTTCAGGCTTGAATGAGGTGTCTAAGGTTAGAGCAATTGACTTACTTTCAGATGGAGTGAAGCTATTTAACCTGTTTCCCTGCTCTCTGTGAGTGGGACTCTGATACTCCAGATGGACTGCTGTTTAGAAACTGTGTTCTTTTAACTCTAGCCCTCTTTAAATAGGAGCCCAATGCTTTCAATGGTGCAGAGTATATTCCCATTACACCTCCTACTTGCTGTGGAGTCATATTCCCAGATACTTACCTAGTGTGTACTTGCTGATGTCTGGTCCTCCGGTGTAATCGTCTCCCAGGGCAATTGTTCATGTGGTGCCATTACATCACAAAGCTACAGCAGGATGTCTTCTGACATGAGGGCCAATCAGTTGTTTCTTCTAACTCTAGCCCTCTTTAAATAGGAGCCCACTGCTTTCAATGGTGCAGAGTCTATTCCCATTACACCTCCTACTTGCTGTGCAGTCATATTCACAGATAGTTACCTAGTGTGTAATTGCTGATTTCTGGTCCTCCGGTGTAATAATCTTCACCCAGGGGGATTGGTCAAGTGGTGCCATTACATCACAAAGATACAGCAGGATGTCATCTGACAGGAGGGCCAATCAGTTGCCTAGTACGCAATAGGATACATGTATCATGGTATAGAAAAGGGAGCAATGTAGACAGGATGCCCAGCTGAAGACTAGGGTGGTGAGATGAAAGGACCTGGGCCATTATTTGAGACTCATACATTTGTTTGAAGGAGTGGTTGATCATAACATTCTGGAATTCTCTATAGGTTAACTGATATGGATGTGCTAAAATGAAGATGTTAGAATCTGTTATTCATAGTTTTTATTATTCCCACGAACCGTAGCATAAACCTTCCTCCCTTAGCTTATCAGATCACTGAATTGCTATAGTGTACCATAACCTAAAATAATCCTTGTGAGAAGGGTACGCTATCTCTTGGCTGCCAAAGAGATCTTTCTATCCAAGTCCTCATATAGGTGCTATAGTTGTGTAGAATGTACCAGCAAATGAGGCATAGGATTGAAAGAAGTCAGCTAGGTTGAAATCTAAATTGAGATTATAATTTTTAGTGAGCTTTGGATTTTCACAATATTAGATACACCATAGTACTAATGATTGACACTTTATAAAAATCATTTTTTGGTAGTGTTGCATTTCTTTGGAAATATTCAAGTTCTAAAAATTGACTAACAGTGGACTTTTCCATCTGCAGATTATACTGAATGGCCAGCAGAGGCAGTGTTGCAGAGGAATATTTCTCCGCTTGCTGAGAAAAAAAAAAAAGAAAGCTCATTCCTCAGCCTTCTCCATGCCTCGATCAATATATATGGTAAGTCAAAATCTCATTTATTCATTTTGCCATTAATAAAAAGTTCATAGCATCTGATGGCTCTCAGTGCCATTTAGTGGGGTCTTCCGCATAAATATAATCTTCTAAGACGGTGGCAATATGGATGACGCTATGGCCATCATGATAGTTTATCAAAGACTTTGACTGTCTATGTGGCTGACAAAATCTTCTTTAGATACTTGTGCAGGCAATCTGTCCTCCGAGGTAATTACCATCTTTCAGGCTTGAATGAGGTGTCTTAGGTTAGAGCAATTGACTTACTTTCAGATGGAGGGAAGCTATTTAACCTGTTTCCCTGCTCTCTGTGAGTGGGACTCTGATACTCCAGATGGACTGCTGTTTAGAAACTGTGTTATTTTAACTCTAGCCCTCTTTAAATAGGAGCCCAATGCTTTCAATGGTGCAGAGTATATTCCCATTACACCTCCTACTTGCTGTGGAGTCATATTCCCAGATACTTACCTAGTGTGTACTTGCTGATGTCTGGTCCTCCGGTGTAATCGTCTCCCAGGGCAATTGGTCATGTGGTGCCATTACATCACAAAGCTACAGCAGGATGTCTTCTGACATGAGGACCAATCAGTTGCTTCTTCTAACTCTAGCCCTCTTTAAATAGGAGCCCACTGCTTTCAATGGTGCAGAGTATATTCCCATTACACCTCCTACTTGCTGTGCAGTCATATTCACAGATAGTTACCTAGTGTGTAATTGCTGATGTCTGGTCCTCCGGTGTAATAACCTTCACCCAGGGCGATTGGTCAAGTGGTGCCATTACATCACAAAGATACAGCAGGATGTCATCTGACAGGAGGGCCAATCAGTTGCCTAGTACGCAATAGGATACATGTATCATGGTATAGAAAAGGGAGCAATGTAGACAGGATGCCCAGCTGAAGACTAGGGTGGTGAGATGAAAGGACCTGGGCCATTATTTGAGACTCATACATTTGTTTGAAGGAGTGGTTGATCATAACATTCTGGAATTCTCTATAGGTTAACTGATATGGATGTGCTAAAATGAAGATGTTAGAATCTGTTATTCATAGTTTTTATTATTCCCACGAACTGTAGCATAAACCTTCCTCCCTTAGCTTATCAGATCACTGAATTGCTATAGTGTACCATAACCTAAAATAATCCTTGTGAGAAGGGTACGCTATCTCTTGGCTGCCAAAGAGATCTTTCTATCCAAGTCCTCATATAGGTGCTATAGTTGTGTAGAATGTACCAGCAAATGAGGCATAGGATTGAAAGAAGTCAGCTAGGTTGAAATCTAAATTGAGATTATAATTTTTAGTGAGCTTTGGATTTTCACAATATTAGATACACCATAGTACTAATGATTGACACTTTATAAAAATCATTTTTTGGTAGTGTTGCATTTCTTTGGAAATATTCAAGTTCTAAAAATTGACTAACAGTGGACTTTTCCATCTGCAGATTATACTGAATGGCCAGCAGAGGCAGTGTTGCAGAGGAATATTTCTCCGCTTGCTGAGAAATAAAAAAAGAAAGCTCATCCTCAGCCTTCTCCATGCCTCGATCAATATATATGGTAAGTCAAAATCTCATTTATTCATTTTGCCATTAATAAAAAGTTCATAGCATCTGATGGCTCTCAGTGCCATTTAGTGGGGTTTTCCGCATATATATAATCTTCTAAGACGGTGGCAATATGGATGACGCTATGGCCATCATGATAGTTTATCAAAGACTTTGACTGTCTATGTGGCTGACAAAATCTTCTTTAGATACTTGTGCAGGCAATCTGTCTTCCGATGTAATTACCATCTTTCAGGCTGGAATGAGGTGTCTTAGGTTAGAGCAATTGACTTACTTTCAGATGGAGGGAAGCTATTTAACCTGTTTCCCTGCTCTCTGTGAGTGGGACTCTGATACTCCAGATGGACTGCTGTTTAGAGACTGTGTTCTTCTAACTCTAGCCCTCTTTAAATAGGAGCCCAATGCTTTCAATGGTGCAGAGTATATTCCCATTACACCTCCTACTTGCTGTGGAGTCATATTCCCAGATACTTACCTAGTGTGTAATTGCTGATGTCTGGTCCTCCGGTGTAATCGTCTCCCAGGGCAATTGGTCATGTGGTGCCATTACATCACAAAGCTACAGCAGGATGTATTCTGACATGAGGGCCAATCAGTTGCTTCTTCTAACTCTAGCCCTCTTTAAATAGGAGCCCACTGCTTTCAATGGTGCAGAGTCTATTCCCATTACACCTCCTACTTGCTGTGCAGTCATATTCACAGATAGTTACCTAGTGTGTAATTGCGGATTTCTGGTCCTCCGGTGTAATAATCTTCACCCAGGGCGATTGGTCAAGTGGTGCCATTACATCACAAAGATACAGCAGGATGTCATCTGACAGGAGGGCCAATCAGTTGCCTAGTACGCAATAGGATACATGTATCATGGTATAGAAAAGGGAGCAATGTAGACAGGATGCCCAGCTGAAGACTAGGGTGGTGAGATGAAAGGACCTAGGCCATTATTTGAGACTTATACATTTGTTTGAAGGAGTGGTTGATCATAACATTCTGGAATTCTCTATAGGTTAACTGATATGGATGTGCTAAAATGAAGATGTTAGAATCTGTTATTCATAGTTTTTATTATTCCCACGAACCGTAGCATAAACCTTCCTCTCTTAGCTTATCAGATCACTGAATTGCTATAGTGTACCATAACCTAAAATAATTCTTGTGAGAAGGGTACGCTATCTCTTGGCTGCCAAAGAGATCTTTCTATCCAAGTCCTCATATAGGTGCTATAGTTGTGTAGAATGTACCAGAAAATGAGGCATAGGATTGAAAGAAGTCAGCTAGGTTGAAATCTAAATTGAGATTATAATTTTAAGTGAGCTTTGGATTTTCACAATATTAGATACACCATAGTACTAATGATTGACACTTTATAAAAATCATTTTTTGGTAGTGTTGCATTTCTTTGGAAATATTCAAGTTCTAAAAATTGACTAACAGTGGACTTTTCCATCTGTAGATTATACTGAATGGCCAGCAGAGGCAGTGTTGCTGAGGAATATTTCTCCACTTGCTGAGAAAAAAAAAAAAGAAAGCTCATTCCTCAGCCTTCTCCATGCCTCGATCAATATATATGGTAAGTCAAAATCTCATTTATTCATTTTGCCATTAATAAAAAGTTCATAGCATCTGATGGCTCTCAGTGCCATTTAGTGGGGTTTTCCGCATATATATAATCTTCTAAGACGGTGGCAATATGGATGACGCTATGGCCATCATGATAGTTTATCAAAGACTTTGACTGTCTATGTGGCTGACAAAATCTTCTTTAGATACTTGTGCAGGCAATCTGTCTTCCGATGTAATTACCATCTTTCAGGCTGGAATGAGGTGTCTTAGGTTAGAGCAATTCACTTACTTTCAGATGGAGGGAAGCTATTTAACCTGTTTCCCTGCTCTCTGTGAGTGGGACTCTGATACTCCAGATGGACTGCTGTTTAGAGACTGTGTTCTTCTAACTCTAGCCCTCTTTAAATAGGAGCCCAATGCTTTCAATGGTGCAGAGTATATTCCCATTACACCTCCTACTTGCTGTGGAGTCATATTCCCAGATACTTACCTAGTGTGTAATTGCTGATGTCTGGTCCTCCGGTGTAATCGTCTCCCAGGGCTATTGGTCATGTGGTGCCATTACATCACAAAGCTACAGCAGGATGTCTTCTGACATGAGGGCCAATCAGTTGCTTCTTCTAACTCTAGCCCTCTTTAAATAGGAGCCCACTGCTTTCAATGGTGCAGAGTATATTCCCATTACACCTCCTACTTGCTGTGCAGTCATATTCACAGATAGTTACCTAGTGTGTAATTGCTGATGTCTGGTCCTCCGGTGTAATAATCTTCACCCAGGGCGATTGGTCAAGTGGTGCCATTACATCACAAAGATACAGCAGGATGTCATCTGACAGGAGGGCCAATCAGTTGCCTAGTACGCAATAGGATACATGTATCATGGTATAGAAAAGGGAGCAATGTAGACAGGATGCCCAGCTGAAGACTAGGGTGGTGAGATGAAAGGACCTGGGCCATTATTTGAGACTCATACATTTGTTTGAAGGAGTGGTTGATCATAACATTCTGGAATTCTCTATAGGTTAACTGATATGGATGTGCTAAAATGAAGATGTTAGAATCTGTTATTCATAGTTTTTATTATTCCCACGAACCGTAGCATAAACCTTCCTCCCTTAGCTTATCAGATCACTGAATTGCTATAGTGTACCATAACCTAAAATAATCCTTGTGAGAAGGGTACGCTATCTCTTGGCTGCCAAAGAGATCTTTCTATCCAAGTCCTCATATAGGTGCTATAGTTGTGTAGAATGTACCAGCAAATGAGGCATAGGATTGAAAGAAGTCAGCTAGGTTGAAATCTAAATTGAGATTATAATTTTTAGTGAGCTTTGGATTTTCACAATATTAGATACACCATAGTACTAATGATTGACACTTTATAAAAATCATTTTTTGGTAGTGTTGCATTTCTTTGGAAATATTCAAGTTCTAAAAATTGACTAACAGTGGACTTTTCCATCTGCAGATTATACTGAATGGCCAGCAGAGGCAGTGTTGCAGAGGAATATTTCTCCGCTTGCTGAGAAGAAAAAAAAAAGAAAGCTCATTCCTCAGCCTTCTCCATGCCTCGATCAATATATATGGTAAGTCAAAATCTCATTTATTCATTTTGCCATTAATAAAAAGTTCATAGCATCTGATGGCTCTCAGTGCCATTTAGTGGGGTCTTCCGCATAAATATAATCTTCTAAGACGGTAGCAATATGGATGACGCTATGGCCATCATGATAGTTTATCAAAGACTTTGACTGTCTATGTGGCTGACAAAATCTTCTTTAGATACTTGTGCAGGCAATCTGTCCTCCGAGGTAATTACCATCTTTCAGGCTTGAATGAGGTGTCTAAGGTTAGAGCAATTGACTTACTTTCAGATGGAGTGAAGCTATTTAACCTGTTTCCCTGCTCTCTGTGAGTGGGACTCTGATACTCCAGATGGACTGCTGTTTAGAAACTGTGTTCTTTTAACTCTAGCCCTCTTTAAATAGGAGCCCAATGCTTTCAATGGTGCAGAGTATATTCCCATTACACCTCCTACTTGCTGTGGAGTCATATTCCCAGATACTTACCTAGTGTGTACTTGCTGATGTCTGGTCCTCCGGTGTAATCGTCTCCCAGGGCAATTGTTCATGTGGTGCCATTACATCACAAAGCTACAGCAGGATGTCTTCTGACATGAGGGCCAATCAGTTGTTTCTTCTAACTCTAGCCCTCTTTAAATAGGAGCCCACTGCTTTCAATGGTGCAGAGTCTATTCCCATTACACCTCCTACTTGCTGTGCAGTCATATTCACAGATAGTTACCTAGTGTGTAATTGCTGATTTCTGGTCCTCCGGTGTAATAATCTTCACCCAGGGGGATTGGTCAAGTGGTGCCATTACATCACAAAGATACAGCAGGATGTCATCTGACAGGAGGGCCAATCAGTTGCCTAGTACGCAATAGGATACATGTATCATGGTATAGAAAAGGGAGCAATGTAGACAGGATGCCCAGCTGAAGACTAGGGTGGTGAGATGAAAGGACCTGGGCCATTATTTGAGACTCATACATTTGTTTGAAGGAGTGGTTGATCATAACATTCTGGAATTCTCTATAGGTTAACTGATATGGATGTGCTAAAATGAAGATGTTAGAATCTGTTATTCATAGTTTTTATTATTCCCACGAACCGTAGCATAAACCTTCCTCCCTTAGCTTATCAGATCACTGAATTGCTATAGTGTACCATAACCTAAAATAATCCTTGTGAGAAGGGTACGCTATCTCTTGGCTGCCAAAGAGATCTTTCTATCCAAGTCCTCATATAGGTGCTATAGTTGTGTAGAATGTACCAGCAAATGAGGCATAGGATTGAAAGAAGTCAGCTAGGTTGAAATCTAAATTGAGATTATAATTTTTAGTGAGCTTTGGATTTTCACAATATTAGATACACCATAGTACTAATGATTGACACTTTATAAAAATCATTTTTTGGTAGTGTTGCATTTCTTTGGAAATATTCAAGTTCTAAAAATTGACTAACAGTGGACTTTTCCATCTGCAGATTATACTGAATGGCCAGCAGAGGCAGTGTTGCAGAGGAATATTTCTCCGCTTGCTGAGAAAAAAAAAAAAGAAAGCTCATTCCTCAGCCTTCTCCATGCCTCGATCAATATATATGGTAAGTCAAAATCTCATTTATTCATTTTGCCATTAATAAAAAGTTCATAGCATCTGATGGCTCTCAGTGCCATTTAGTGGGGTCTTCCGCATAAATATAATCTTCTAAGACGGTGGCAATATGGATGACGCTATGGCCATCATGATAGTTTATCAAAGACTTTGACTGTCTATGTGGCTGACAAAATCTTCTTTAGATACTTGTGCAGGCAATCTGTCCTCCGAGGTAATTACCATCTTTCAGGCTTGAATGAGGTGTCTTAGGTTAGAGCAATTGACTTACTTTCAGATGGAGGGAAGCTATTTAACCTGTTTCCCTGCTCTCTGTGAGTGGGACTCTGATACTCCAGATGGACTGCTGTTTAGAAACTGTGTTATTTTAACTCTAGCCCTCTTTAAATAGGAGCCCAATGCTTTCAATGGTGCAGAGTATATTCCCATTACACCTCCTACTTGCTGTGGAGTCATATTCCCAGATACTTACCTAGTGTGTACTTGCTGATGTCTGGTCCTCCGGTGTAATCGTCTCCCAGGGCAATTGGTCATGTGGTGCCATTACATCACAAAGCTACAGCAGGATGTCTTCTGACATGAGGACCAATCAGTTGCTTCTTCTAACTCTAGCCCTCTTTAAATAGGAGCCCACTGCTTTCAATGGTGCAGAGTATATTCCCATTACACCTCCTACTTGCTGTGCAGTCATATTCACAGATAGTTACCTAGTGTGTAATTGCTGATGTCTGGTCCTCCGGTGTAATAACCTTCACCCAGGGCGATTGGTCAAGTGGTGCCATTACATCACAAAGATACAGCAGGATGTCATCTGACAGGAGGGCCAATCAGTTGCCTAGTACGCAATAGGATACATGTATCATGGTATAGAAAAGGGAGCAATGTAGACAGGATGCCCAGCTGAAGACTAGGGTGGTGAGATGAAAGGACCTGGGCCATTATTTGAGACTCATACATTTGTTTGAAGGAGTGGTTGATCATAACATTCTGGAATTCTCTATAGGTTAACTGATATGGATGTGCTAAAATGAAGATGTTAGAATCTGTTATTCATAGTTTTTATTATTCCCACGAACTGTAGCATAAACCTTCCTCCCTTAGCTTATCAGATCACTGAATTGCTATAGTGTACCATAACCTAAAATAATCCTTGTGAGAAGGGTACGCTATCTCTTGGCTGCCAAAGAGATCTTTCTATCCAAGTCCTCATATAGGTGCTATAGTTGTGTAGAATGTACCAGCAAATGAGGCATAGGATTGAAAGAAGTCAGCTAGGTTGAAATCTAAATTGAGATTATAATTTTTAGTGAGCTTTGGATTTTCACAATATTAGATACACCATAGTACTAATGATTGACACTTTATAAAAATCATTTTTTGGTAGTGTTGCATTTCTTTGGAAATATTCAAGTTCTAAAAATTGACTAACAGTGGACTTTTCCATCTGCAGATTATACTGAATGGCCAGCAGAGGCAGTGTTGCAGAGGAATATTTCTCCGCTTGCTGAGAAATAAAAAAAGAAAGCTCATCCTCAGCCTTCTCCATGCCTCGATCAATATATATGGTAAGTCAAAATCTCATTTATTCATTTTGCCATTAATAAAAAGTTCATAGCATCTGATGGCTCTCAGTGCCATTTAGTGGGGTTTTCCGCATATATATAATCTTCTAAGACGGTGGCAATATGGATGACGCTATGGCCATCATGATAGTTTATCAAAGACTTTGACTGTCTATGTGGCTGACAAAATCTTCTTTAGATACTTGTGCAGGCAATCTGTCTTCCGATGTAATTACCATCTTTCAGGCTGGAATGAGGTGTCTTAGGTTAGAGCAATTGACTTACTTTCAGATGGAGGGAAGCTATTTAACCTGTTTCCCTGCTCTCTGTGAGTGGGACTCTGATACTCCAGATGGACTGCTGTTTAGAGACTGTGTTCTTCTAACTCTAGCCCTCTTTAAATAGGAGCCCAATGCTTTCAATGGTGCAGAGTATATTCCCATTACACCTCCTACTTGCTGTGGAGTCATATTCCCAGATACTTACCTAGTGTGTAATTGCTGATGTCTGGTCCTCCGGTGTAATCGTCTCCCAGGGCAATTGGTCATGTGGTGCCATTACATCACAAAGCTACAGCAGGATGTCTTCTGACATGAGGGCCAATCAGTTGCTTCTTCTAACTCTAGCCCTCTTTAAATAGGAGCCCACTGCTTTCAATGGTGCAGAGTATATTCCCATTACACCTCCTACTTGCTGTGCAGTCATATTCACAGATAGTTACCTAGTGTGTAATTGCTGATGTCTGGTCCTCCGGTGTAATAACCTTCACCCAGGGCGATTGGTCAAGTGGTGCCATTACATCACAAAGATACAGCAGGATGTCATCTGACAGGAGGGCCAATCAGTTGCCTAGTACGCAATAGGATACATGTATCATGGTATAGAAAAGGGAGCAATGTAGACAGGATGCCCAGCTGAAGACTAGGGTGGTGAGATGAAAGGACCTGGGCCATTATTTGAGACTCATACATTTGTTTGAAGGAGTGGTTGATCATAACATTCTGGAATTCTCTATAGGTTAACTGATATGGATGTGCTAAAATGAAGATGTTAGAATCTGTTATTCATAGTTTTTATTATTCCCACGAACCGTAGCATAAACCTTCCTCCCTTAGCTTATCAGATCACTGAATTGCTATAGTGTACCATAACCTAAAATAATCCTTGTGAGAAGGGTACGCTATCTCTTGGCTGCCAAAGAGATCTTTCTATCCAAGTCCTCATATAGGTGCTATAGTTGTGTAGAATGTACCAGCAAATGAGGCATAGGATTGAAAGAAGTCAGCTAGGTTGAAATCTAAATTGAGATTATAATTTTTAGTGAGCTTTGGATTTTCACAATATTAGATACACCATAGTACTAATGATTGACACTTTATAAAAATCATTTTTTGGTAGTGTTGCATTTCTTTGGAAATATTCAAGTTCTAAAAATTGACTAACAGTGGACTTTTCCATCTGCAGATTATACTGAATGGCCAGCAGAGGCAGTGTTGCAGAGGAATATTTCTCCGCTTGCTGAGAAAAAAAAAAAAGAAAGCTCATTCCTCAGCCTTCTCCATGCCTCGATCAATATATATGGTAAGTCAAAATCTCATTTATTCATTTTGCCATTAATAAAAAGTTCATAGCATCTGATGGCTCTCAGTGCCATTTAGTGGGGTCTTCCGCATAAATATAATCTTCTAAGACGGTGGCAATATGGATGACGCTATGGCCATCATGATAGTTTATCAAAGACTTTGACTGTCTATGTGGCTGACAAAATCTTCTTTAGATACTTGTGCAGGCAATCTGTCCTCCGAGGTAATTACCATCTTTCAGGCTTGAATGAGGTGTCTTAGGTTAGAGCAATTGACTTACTTTCAGATGGAGGGAAGCTATTTAACCTGTTTCCCTGCTCTCTGTGAGTGGGACTCTGATACTCCAGATGGACTGCTGTTTAGAAACTGTGTTATTTTAACTCTAGCCCTCTTTAAATAGGAGCCCAATGCTTTCAATGGTGCAGAGTATATTCCCATTACACCTCCTACTTGCTGTGGAGTCATATTCCCAGATACTTACCTAGTGTGTACTTGCTGATGTCTGGTCCTCCGGTGTAATCGTCTCCCAGGGCAATTGGTCATGTGGTGCCATTACATCACAAAGCTACAGCAGGATGTCTTCTGACATGAGGGCCAATCAGTTGCTTCTTCTAACTCTAGCCCTCTTTAAATAGGAGCCCACTGCTTTCAATGGTGCAGAGTATATTCCCATTACACCTCCTACTTGCTGTGCAGTCATATTCACAGATAGTTACCTAGTGTGTAATTGCTGATGTCTGGTCCTCCGGTGTAATAACCTTCACCCAGGGCGATTGGTCAAGTGGTGCCATTACATCACAAAGATACAGCAGGATGTCATCTGACAGGAGGGCCAATCAGTTGCCTAGTACGCAATAGGATACATGTATCATGGTATAGAAAAGGGAGCAATGTAGACAGGATGCCCAGCTGAAGACTAGGGTGGTGAGATGAAAGGACCTGGGCCATTATTTGAGACTCATACATTTGTTTGAAGGAGTGGTTGATCATAACATTCTGGAATTCTCTATAGGTTAACTGATATGGATGTGCTAAAATGAAGATGTTAGAATCTGTTATTCATAGTTTTTATTATTCCCACGAACCGTAGCATAAACCTTCCTCCCTTAGCTTATCAGATCACTGAATTGCTATAGTGTACCATAACCTAAAATAATCCTTGTGAGAAGGGTACGCTATCTCTTGGCTGCCAAAGAGATCTTTCTATCCAAGTCCTCATATAGGTGCTATAGTTGTGTAGAATGTACCAGCAAATGAGGCATAGGATTGAAAGAAGTCAGCTAGGTTGAAATCTAAATTGAGATTATAATTTTTAGTGAGCTTTGGATTTTCACAATATTAGATACACCATAGTACTAATGATTGACACTTTATAAAAATCATTTTTTGGTAGTGTTGCATTTCTTTGGAAATATTCAAGTTCTAAAAATTGACTAACAGTGGACTTTTCCATCTGCAGATTATACTGAATGGCCAGCAGAGGCAGTGTTGCAGAGGAATATTTCTCCGCTTGCTGAGAAAAAAAAAAAGAAAGCTCATTCCTCAGCCTTCTCCATGCCTCGATCAATATATATGGTAAGTCAAAATCTCATTTATTCATTTTGCCATTAATAAAAAGTTCATAGCATCTGATGGCTCTCAGTGCCATTTAGTGGGGTTTTCCGCATATATATAATCTTCTAAGACGGTGGCAATATGGATGACGCTATGGCCATCATGATAGTTTATCAAAGACTTTGACTGTCTATGTGGCTGACAAAATCTTCTTTAGATACTTGTGCAGGCAATCTGTCTTCCGATGTAATTACCATCTTTCAGGCTGGAATGAGGTCTCTTAGGTTAGAGCAATTGACTTACTTTCAGATGGAGGGAAGCTATTTAACCTGTTTCCCTGCTCTCTGTGAGTGGGACTCTGATACTCCAGATGGACTGCTGTTTAGAGACTGTGTTCTTCTAACTCTAGCCCTCTTTAAATAGGAGCCCAATGCTTTCAATGGTGCAGAGTATATTCCCATTACACCTCCTACTTGCTGTGGAGTCATATTCCCAGATACTTACCTAGTGTGTAATTGCTGATGTCTGGTCCTCCGGTGTAATCGTCTCCCAGGGCAATTGGTCATGTGGTGCCATTACATCACAAAGCTACAGCAGGATGTCTTCTGACATGAGGGCCAATCAGTTGCTTCTTCTAACTCTAGCCCTCTTTAAATAGGAGCCCACTGCTTTCAATGGTGCAGAGTCTATTCCCATTACACCTCCTACTTGCTGTGCAGTCATATTCACAGATAGTTACCTAGTGTGTAATTGCTGATTTCTGGTCCTCCGGTGTAATAATCTTCACCCAGGGCGATTGGTCAAGTGGTGCCATTACATCACAAAGATACAGCAGGATGTCATCTGACAGGAGGGCCAATCAGTTGCCTAGTACGCAATAGGATACATGTATCATGGTATAGAAAAGGGAGCAATGTAGACAGGATGCCCAGCTGAAGACTAGGGTGGTGAGATGAAAGGACCTAGGCCATTATTTGAGACTTATACATTTGTTTGAAGGAGTGGTTGATCATAACATTCTGGAATTCTCTATAGGTTAACTGATATGGATGTGCTAAAATGAAGATGTTAGAATCTGTTATTCATAGTTTTTATTATTCCCACGAACCGTAGCATAAACCTTCCTCTCTTAGCTTATCAGATCACTGAATTGCTATAGTGTACCATAACCTAAAATAATTCTTGTGAGAAGGGTACGCTATCTCTTGGCTGCCAAAGAGATCTTTCTATCCAAGTCCTCATATAGGTGCTATAGTTGTGTAGAATGTACCAGCAAATGAGGCATAGGATTGAAAGAAGTCAGCTAGGTTGAAATCTAAATTGAGATTATAATTTTAAGTGAGCTTTGGATTTTCACAATATTAGATACACCATAGTACTAATGATTGACACTTTATAAAAATCATTTTTTGGTAGTGTTGCATTTCTTTGGAAATATTCAAGTTCTAAAAATTGACTAACAGTGGACTTTTCCATCTGCAGATTATACTGAATGGCCAGCAGAGGCAGTGTTGCAGAGGAATATTTCTCCGCTTGCTGAGAAAAAAAAAAAGAAAGCTCATTCCTCAGCCTTCTCCATGCCTCGATCAATATATATGGTAAGTCAAAATCTCATTTATTCATTTTGCCATTAATAAAAAGTTCATAGCATCTGATGGCTCTCAGTGCCATTTAGTGGGGT